>NC_092141.1:78487148-79687148 GCF_043159975.1 Macaca nemestrina | reverse complement strand
CCATAGTGTTCTTTGCATACCATCTAGGATCACTGTGTGGTTTTCATCTGGGTCGGCTCCCGTTGCTATAATCCTAATAGCCAGCATCTGTGTCTCCTTGCCTAAAGACTCCTCATGCTATATCAGCCCTTCTCAGAGTGCACTTGGAAATGTGTCAAAAATAAAAATTCTTGAGTCCCACCCCAGATCTACTGAATGTGAAACTATTTTAACAAGCCTTCCAGGTGATTCTGATTTGCTGAAGTTTGAGACCCACTGGACCACACACTTTGGGGACACAGAGAGCCCTTCATGCGGGCCTGGGATTTCATGTACTCCCTTGTCTCTCCTGCCATCTCCTCACCGATGACGCTCGGGTAGGGAGGAATATATAGCCCAGTCCTCTTGTCCCTTACTGGGACAATGTTAATAGGTGAACCACATAGTTTTCAGAACTTCCTATAGGGTGATGCTTTGGGGGAGTTTGCTAAATACATGCCTTTTACTTGGCATTTGTTGGCATAGTGTTTGTTGGCATAGAGAACACCTTCTTTTCTTCTCTGTCTCACTTCCCTGATTTTACACTGGTAGTTCTTGGGGAATAGTCTTTTAAAAGCAAACAAATCAACTTTTATATGAATCCTTTGCTTCCTGGGAATTCAACTGTGAAGAACAAAGAGAAGAGAAGAGAAGAGAAGAGAAGAGAAGAGAGAAAGAGAGAGAATCTGTTCCCAGTTCCTGACACAGAACTCCTTAAACTCTTGTAATCTGCGTACTAGAGATTCTAGGAACATCTTTTTTTCTAACATTCAGCCTTTGGCCTTGGTTCCTGAAACAGAGCTTCTAAATTCCTTGGAATTTTCTGGGTGATAGGATCATCTTTTGTTCTAATTAGGTGCCTCTTGGTGGGCTCCTGAATAGCTCCTGGATATGGGCTGGTCACCAGAAATGTCAAGCCATGATCAGAATCTGTACAGCTTTCAGCTCCACCCCAACCTCATCTTCAGAAAGGGGAGAGGAGCTACAATTAAAATAATAATCCATCTTGCCTACATGATGAAACCTTCATGAAAATCTCTAAAGCACAGAGTTACAAGATCATCTGGGTTGGTGAACACATCCATGTGCTGGGAGGCTGGTACATTCCAGCTCCACAGAGACAGAAACTTCTGCACTGGGTATCATGACAGACCCCTATCAACTCCAGTAGGAATGCCACCAGGTTCAAGAGGCTGAAAAAGAGACCCAGAGCAGGCTGGGTGCGGCGGTTCACGCCTATAATCCCAGTACTTTGGGAGGCCAAGGTGGGTGGATCACCTGAGGTCAGGAGTTCGAGATCAGTCTGGTTAACACGGTGAAACCCCATCTCTACTAAAAATACAAAAATTAGTCCAGCGCCTGTAATCCCAACTACTCGGGAGGCTGAGGCATAAGAATTGCTTGAACCCAGGAAGCAAAGGTTTCAGTGAGCCGAGATTGCACCACTGCACTCTAGCCTGTGGGATAGAGCAAGACTTTAAAAAAAAAAAAAAAAAAAACCAAAGCCAGCAAACAAGACATAGAGTTTATTGAGAGGAACTTACATACAGGGAGGTCCAGTGCCAGCAGGCAGTAGAAGGGAACCACCACTGCTAGTGATGCTCATCATCACTAGCCATCAGAGAAATGCAAATCAAAACCACAATGAGATACCATCTCACACCAGTTAGAATGGCGATCATTAAAAAGTCAGGAAACAACAGGTGCTGGAGAGGATGTGGAGAAATAGGAACACTTTTACACTGTTGGTGGGACTGTAAACTAGTTCAACCATTGTGGAACAGTGTGGTGAGTCCTCAAGGATCTAGAACTAGAAATACCATCTGACCCAGCCATCCCATTGGGGGATGTATACCCAAAGGATTATAAATCATGCTGCTATAAAGACACATGCACATGTATGTTCACTGCAGCACTATTCACAATAGCAAAGACTTGGAACCAACCCAAATGTCCATCAATGACAGACTGGATTAAGAAAATGTGGCACATATACACCATGGAATACTACGCAGCCATAAAAAAGGATGAGTTAATGTCCTTTGCAGGGACATGGATGCAGCTGGAAACCATCCTTCTCAGCAAACCATCACAAGAACAGAAAACTAAATACCGCATGTTCTCACTCATAGGTGGGAATTGAACAATGAGAACACTTGGACATAGGAAGGGGAACATCACACACCGGGGCCTGTTGTGGGGTGTGGGGAGGGGGGAGTGATAGCATTAGGAGATATACCTAATATAAATGACGAGTTAATGGATGCAGCACACCAACATGGCACATGTATACATATGTAACAAAACTGCATGTTGTGCACATGTGCCCTAGAACATAAAGTATAATTTAAAAAAAAAAGAAGACACATATATGCAAGCCAATAAACATGGAAAAAAAACAAAACAAAACAAAACAAAAAAATCCCAGAGCCAGCAAACAAGACATAGAGTTTATTGAGAGGAACTTACATACAGGGAGGTCCAGTGCCATCAGGCAGTAGAAGGGAACCACCACCGCTTGCTAAAACCATGCAGTTTATATGACAATCTCTACCTGGCAGCCTTCATTTAACCCCAAACAAAGGGTCTCAATTTCCTGTATGACCCATGTTCCACAGGATGGGCTAGGGGTTCAGATGCTCCTCATAGATAAGAAATAAATCTCCAGGTTTGCTGCTCCTGGATTCCATAGCTTGGAACTCCAAACACATATTCAAGTGCATCTGCCACATAGGGTCATTCTCAGAGTAAGCTTAAGTTACCACCGTCAGGTGCATCTGCCACACAGGGATCCTTCTGAACCTCTCCCTCTGTACTTCCACCTGGCTGTTCATCTGTTACCGTATCCTTTATAATAAACCAGCAAGCACAGTTAAATGCTTCTCTGAGTTCTGTGAGTAAGACTAACAAATTCTGGACCTGAAGAGAGGGTTATGGAAACTCACTATTTATATCCAGTTGTTCAGAAATATGCGGGGCCTGGCATGTGAAGTAGAGGACAATCTTAAAGTGAGACTGAGCCCTTCACTTTGTAGAATTCAACACTAACTCCAAGTAGATAATGTCAGAATTGAGTTGACTGCAAGACACTCAGCTGGTGTCTGGACAATTGGAGAATTAGCTGGTGTAGAAACACACACACACACACACACACACATACACAATAACAACTAAATACATTCCCTTCTTATGGGCTATCTCCCTCAAATTATTTAACTTTTGGTCCCTTGGTGTCTTTATCTGAGACAATATCTACCCTCAAATAGTACTTGTATACCCAATAAGATAGGGCTGTCCTTGGGACATGGTTAGCATTCATTGATGTCTTCTCCTCACCCTTTCCTCATCTCCCATCTCATATCCTCTCCTTTCCATTCATTGGTGCTATGATTATTATTGTCATCATTATCATCATTACCATCATGATTATATTTATAAATAGAACTTTGGAATTAAGATCAATTAATTCAATTTATGTTAAGAACTATTTTATTATAACAACAAAAAAACTGTTTAGATGTGCACAGAAATAAAGCCACTACTGAAATCTAGCACACCACTGAGAAAGAAAATGGAAAAAGACCATCCTGACATTTGAAAGTTGGCATAATACCCTTCCTGGGCCATGCCATTATATCTAGCTTAACTGATCTCACAAAATACCAGACTTAGACAAGGTTATGCTGAGTCTATGACAAAAGAGATAAAACAAGTCTTCTTTATAATTTTGCCTAAGAACCAATTAAAAGATAAAAGAAAATCACAGTGCCACCCACAAAATACCAAACATCTCTCTCTCTTACCTAAATGATAGGCTGCTACTTTACCAGCTATAGCTTTATCTTTGTTTTAGTCCCCTCTTTGTATGGTTAAGATTCTTTGAGATAGTCATAAAATTGTCCTGCTTTCTGGAAGCATTAAACTTAGAGCAAACTCATTTCTTAGACCGTCTCCCAAATTACCCAACCAAAGTGTAAATTCTGTATCACGTTCTATCTAAAACCCTCTTTCGAAGACATCCTCAGATCCCCATGGTGCATGTTCTCCCTTTTTGCAACCAAAAGTAAATATAACTAATTTAACTACAGCTGTGCTTCTGGTGGTCTTTGTCTGGAAGGCATTGGCATCACTCAGAAGAAGATGTAAAGAAGTAGTGCTTTGTTTTCATGGAGACAAATTTATAAGCAAACATAAGGAAGGTCGTAGGGCTTTCAGTTTTGAATTGTTTTTCCTTGTTTGTTAGCTGTGACAGTAGTCTTATTTGTTGTTTAACTTCTTTCTTCTGGACTAGCTATAGATTTTATAATTACCATTATTTGTTTTAATTTTAAATGAGATACAGATAAATTTTAAATGATATAATAATATTGAAATATTATACTAATAATGCTATTAAGACAACACTGCCTCCTTTTCTCCTCTTCAGTAAAAAATGAAAACAATATAAAATATGACTCCAATTCCTAGAAAATTAGAATCTATATGACATGACAAATATATATGCACTATAGATAATAAATACAAATATGCATATGCTTGTTTCAAAATGAATGAGGCAGACAAGTCCTACAGGAAATCAGAAAACGACAAATACATTGTGAAGATTTATGACCATAAGCATGTAATGCTGAAATTAAATACTTAGGAATAATGATCCTACAGGGAGATACTAGGGGAATAGAAACCAGGAGAGACTGCTGACTACATTGCTTTGTAAGTGCAACTAGGGAGACCATTTGGAAGGTAATCTCTGAGTCTTTGTTGAAAATTGAGATCATTCAATGTCTCATCAGTTTTGCAAATTGAAGGTATATCAGACTGAGAGCAGATACTTGAGATTTCATGTATATAGCAGAATTTTAAAGATGAACCCCCAAGGTTCCCATCTCCTGTTATTCAACTAAATACTAACCTAAGCCAGGTACTGCTATGAAGAAGTTTGTAAATGTAATTAAGGTTACTAATTAGCTGATTTGAAAGTAGGGTGATAATTATAGGTTATCTGGGTGCCCAATAGTAGTATGAGTCCCCTTTAAAGCAGAAAAGTCACTCGGAGAGATGTGGAAGGGAGATCAGAAGTATGATAAGCATTTGACAGAACCCTCATTACTAAAGGGGGTCTGCTTAGAGAACATGAAAAGAAAGACCAGCCCCTGCTGACAGTCAGCAAGGAAATGGGCACTGCAATCCTTCCATTGCAAGAAACTAAATTTGATCAATGACCTGGATGAGCTTGGAAAAACATTCTTCCCAAAGCACCTGCATCAGAACCCTGGCAACTAACACCTTGATTGTGTTCTTGTGAAATCTGGAACAGAGAAGCCTGCTGAGCCAACCCAGACTTCTGAATGACAGATCTGGGAGATGATTTTTTTAAGCTGTTAAGTCTGTGGTGATCTGTAACAGCAGCAATAGAAAACTAGTCATAGGCATGTATATGTATATATATATTAAGTATTATTTTTCCTTTCCTCCTTTTCACATGGAAAAAAGACTTTTTTAAAAAGATAGCAACTGAACTCTTCCACCACATCCAACTCAAATACCTCCACCTCCAATACTATCTCCTCTTCCACCACTACCACCATCATCAAAGACTCCTCCATAATTACTAATATGTCATCAATATCTCCACCCCCAATAACCATATCACCATAACTTCCCCCACTACCATCTCTACCACCATCATCTCTACCTCTAATGGCGCCATCATGACTTAGACCACCATCTGTTTTATACACAACCTCACAATCCTCTCTCTTCTTTGCACTCTCACTGCCATTTTCACAATCACTACCACCACCTCCATCTCCCCTTTCAGCATCAGTACCCCCATCACCATCATTTCCACTGTCACCTCCAATCACCACTGCAACAGCTCCATCGCTGCCATTTCTAGCCTCATTATTTATCAGCAAAGAAACTAGAAGGAACAGCTGTGTTCCCCAACTCACATGCACTTCCACATGACTCCTAAAGTTACTTTACAGTTTGCAAGTTGCTATTTCTTTAATTAAAAGAGAACCTACGTATCAACAAGTTTTATCACTTACATTCATTTTATGTTTTAAATATCAGGAAAATAGAGAAAAGATAAGACTTGGAATATAACTCCCATAAATGAAATCACCTCACTTCTGAAAATTATGAAGACTATGGAGATACTGACCTCCACTAGATAATTTAAATTCTCCTATACACCGTAGCTCAGCTGTACATTAACCGGAAAAGCTAAGCAAGCTGAACGTAGGATTTTATATGCTAAATTCCAGGAACCATTTTATGAGTGACTGTGGCAAAAATCCATCTATTTATCTATAATATTTCTTTGCCAATTTATGGGCCATTCTCATCCAAGTTCAATTTAAATTATAAAATTCAGTAGTTATATGTTCTAGGTAAGAAAAGATCATATGTAGCAGATAAATGCAAATATGATATAGCGGATCCATGCCATCTAAGCCTCTTTTATTTACAGCATGGAGGATACTTAGGATGAGATGCTTTTTGCCCAATTGTCCTGGAAACCAAATGTGAGCATTTATAATATTGTTGGCAAGGTTAATGGTGTACTTGGTGGTCATGGAAATAAATGATGTTAACTGGGCTGAGCTGGGAAGGTGCCCATGGTTTTATTCTCATAAACACAATGCGCCAACCAACTGTTGCTCATTCAAAGCCAACTGTGGAGGGAAGACTTCTCCAAATTTCCTTCACCCACCATGACAGCCTTGGCTGCAGATCTGCTTTCATGCTTGGTTAAGCTGGGGTAAGGTTAGCCAAGTCAGTGTCTCATCAGTGACCTTAACATTATGGCTTACTCTGCCCATGGCGCTCATCCCCAGTAAAACATTCAGAGACTTTTTTGGTCACTTACACACTGTTGGTCTACTCCTTATGAGGTAGTGTCTCCAAGGTCAGAATTCAACACATATTAACTCAAAGGTACATCAGGTGGAATCCACACTGAGAAATCATCATCTTGGTTAATAAATCCCTTCTGAAGGATTAATTATGCTTTCCTTAGAGACAAGGCAGGAGTATACACTTTGTCACAGTCACTGGTCCTTATACTATTTTTAACAAACATAAACTACTGCTCTAGCTTTTGAAATGACTAAACTTTATTTTAATAAAAACACATCAGATGTTTTTCATAAATTTTTTTCTTCATCCTATGCACAGCTTATAGAATTCCAACCACACTACCAGCCTTTGGTTAAACAAAGTAGATTATTATGAATGCAAATATTTGATATGTTAAATGTGAGTTAAATTAGATTCACTTTTAATGACTCTACACTCACGAAGACGCTTATACTTATAAGAAAATAACCTTTTAAAATGTCCTTGACTCTCTAGGGGAAATGGGATCATTTGCCTATAAATACACATGACATCCCTGTTTAAAAATAAATATCCTAAATATTGCCTGCCACAACTCAAATCCTATCATTAGCAAGAAATTCTTATAAAAGAGGCATTTCATTAAATTAATACATGTGAGACGGCATTAGGCATGTACTATACTTTAGGGAAGAAAAAATACGTAAATAAGTGAGTGGAAGGGATGTTTTGCATCACATGTTGTATATTCCAACATTTTCCCCAATATGAAAATAACTCTGACCACTTGGCTGATGAAAAACTGGACCTTAGCAAATATTGTTAGATCCTGAACAGTCGTGTTCAACACATGGGTGGCAAAACCAGAAAACAACCAGTGCCTGCTTAAGTTTTAAAGAAAAGTGGTATATTGACTAAATCAGATAAATAATTTAAAAGAAAATGAAACTATAAATAATAAGTAAATGTAATTGAGCAAGGAAAGAGGTAATTTACTACAAATAGGATATTGAGCATTTTGAATACAAAGAAAAACATTATTAGGTATCAATAAACTATTTATCTGAGTTTTCATTTGTAGGTATTTATTAGCCACTTTGACCACTTAGAGAGAGACAGTGACGGAGAGAGGGAAAGAGATGGAACCCATATTATTTTACAACCCAATATCGGAAGTGATATACCATCACTTCTGCCACATATGGGTCAAAGGGACCAACTCTTGTACAATGTGGTGGAAATAAACAGGTTGTGAATATCAGGAGGTGGAGATCATTGGAAACCATCTTGTAGGCTGGCCACTTGGATTTATGTCTTTTTTATTCATTTACTGTTATTTGTGGAGTTTCGGGAGGAAGAAAACATGAATGAATGGGTTCAATTCATCATATATAACCATAATATATGGTAGATTTTTAAAGCAGGACATGAGGAAGACATGGGGGTTAGTTCATCAGTGGGAGAAAATTGCCACAACAAATGATTTTTAGATTTGGGCCCATCTCCACAAGGGAAAAAATAAAAAACTTTGAAATACCAAGCAGACAAAAACATAACCAAATTTATTCCACATCAATTGAATTACTCATAGAAAATTTGACAGTTATCCACATACTACCTGCTATTCTAAAACCCTGACTAACACAGATGAAATTCTACCTACAATTTCTATTAAAGGAATGCTAGACATTTAAACCAAATTTTCTGGGACTAACTGTTTTCTGCATTTTTTACTTTTTATGTTGTTAAGAAGAAAGCTTTGGCCAGAGGCAATGTTTCTGGAATGAGAACATGATATACAGATGGTTTTCTCAATGGTATAAAGACAATATGTTCTTAGTAATGTAAAAATTACAAATTGATCGGTTAAGTGAGCCTTTGTAAAGGTAGAGACGAAAGATAACAGGAGGTATAATATTTGATGAAGCCCATTTGTAACCATTTTACTTTTAGCAATGGGATGAGTGACTAATGTAATAACAACAAAACATACACTAAGATTTTATATCATCTTACGATAATGACAAATGTTATGCTACAAAACTATCGACCCTTTCACTGTTGATTTTTATGCATCATAATTCTTTTGGGTTAATAGCTCAAATCACATTGAATTTGCACTTCTAGCTGGCAAAATATCTAAAATAGTGTTTTGTTTTAATATCTTACTGTGAATAGAAAGGTTAATTTTATGAAAAAACTAGCAAATCAATCTAACTTTTAATGAAACTGATTTATAAGGTCATCATCTGAAAATTTGTATCATTTGCAATATTGACAAGCATTATTATCACATGATGCGCTCAGGGTCTTTGGAAGCTGAAAATTCTGATGTAATCGTATTTGGTGTATTTCCACCAGAAAAGTTATTATTGTACTGCTGTTCTCAATAAATTCACAATCCATTCACTAGCTCTCCATTTTATAGATACATAGATATGATTTATGCACACATGGATATTATATCAAAAGACATATGTGAAGCAGATATAGACATGGTGGCAGATTTGTCTAGGTATAGAGAGGATACTTTGAAACAATAAATAATGCATTTCTTCCAGGTAATTTTTAGTGGTCCTTAGCTATTTGTGATTCACTAATATGACTTTAATAGCTTCAAAACAAGAGTCAAATTCTTCCTAGAATGAAGAAATGCTTGCTAAATTTTACATTTCAAACAACATCATATAATAGTAGCAGTGTCAATAAGCTAAAGATGCTGTTGACTTTCAAGAATATTGATCCTGAGAGAGAAAAAAAAGCTTTTAACTTTTCTATATAAATCAAGAGCAAAAGCTAGCATTGTGTTCTTACGTAGAAAACTACGTGACAAAGTTTCCTCCAAATGAAAACACTGACCGAGTTGAGGAGAATCTAGCAAGATATGCTTATTTTCTCTGCAATCATTCTCTGAAAAGTGTCCCACTACCCTCGGCATCCTTGGGCTGAGAGCCATATTGAAATTCTGTGATTTAGAACAGAGGAATCCAAGGCTTTGCATCCTAGCATGTTTATGAAGAGACCTACTCTAGAAAGAAGTTTATAGCCCATTGTGAATGGAATAATGGAGACCTAGGGGAATACGGCCAAGAGAACCTCATAGCTAAGATTTCCAAGCTTCGAGGATTGAGGACATGGCGTATAGTCTGATTACCAGAGGTTGTAGCAAACTAAGTAGATACTAGCCCATAGCAAAGAGAACCAGATGGCATTACCTCTGATGGGCATCAGCTGTCAGTGGTTTAATTTTTTCAAAACTCAACTTGCTCATTTGTAATATGGGTTCATTAATAAATACTTGATGAACTTGCAAAAAAAATACAAAATTATATAAAATAACACTTCTCAATGACTCATACGTTGGTTATCATTTGAAATGAATTCAAAAAACAATTCTCCCTTTTCATTTCTGCATGCAGGTAGCGCTTTGCTACTGACTTTTGTGGCCTTTCACTTTCTAATAGTTCATTAGAATAATTGAGAAGCCGAAATCCTGAGTGGCAGACTTCAAAACTTAAGAAGTAGAACCTACACTGTCCATCATCCCAAAATAATGTCATACACAGTAGTCCCATCAACACACTAAACACACTACTTTCATTATAACTAAATTCCTTGTAAGTATGAAGCTACAACATCTCTTTTATATATATATATTTGAAATGGAGGCTTGCTCTGCTGCCCAGGCTGGAGTGCAGTAGCACAATCTTGGCTCCCTGCAACCTCCACCTCCCAGATTCAAGTGATTCTCCTGCCTCAGCTTCCTGAGTAGCTGGAACTACAAGCACACAAGACCATGCCTGGCTAATTTTTGCATTTTTAGTAGAGACAGGGTTTCACCATGTTGCCCAAGCTGGTCTTGAATTTCTGACCACAAGTGATCCGCCTGCCTCCGCCTCCCAAAGTGCTGCGATTACAGGCATGAGCCACCGCACCAGGCCACATCTCTTTATTTGTTTTAAATTTAATCCTCAATGAAAACCTGCCAAAGGCAAATTAGTTGTGTGGATATTTGCAAATCTGTAGTAATAGATTATGAGGGGGGTAATAACTCTTTTAAGGCACATTTCTGAAGGAAGTGATGATGTACTCAAAAGGGTTAAGTGAGGAGAGATTAAAGATGCATGCTACAGAGGTGGAGCCCTCATGAATGAGATTCATATCCTTATAAAAGGGAGCTCAGAGAGCTTTCTCAGCTTCTTTCCTCCACGTGAAGATGCAAGGAGAATTGGCAGTCTGCACACCAGAAGGCCCTCACCAGAATCTGACCTTGCCGTCACCCTGATTTTGAATTTCCACCTCCAGAACTGCAAGAAATAAATGTCTAAGTCACCTAGTCTATGATACCATGTAATAATAGTCAGAACTGATTAAGAGCAGGCATCAGTTTTTAGGGGTGTGGGTAGAACGAAAGGAGCCATCAGGGATGGTGAAATGCCCATGGATGAACACTACTTAGGCATGTGTGATGGTTAATACTGAGTGTCAACTTGATTAGATGAAGGATGCAAAGTATTGATCGTGGGTGTGTCTGTGAGGGTGTTGCCAAAGGAGATTAACATTTGGGTCAGTGGGCTGGGAAAGGCAGACTGACCCTTAATCTGGGTGGGCACCATCTAATCAACTGCCAGAGAGGCTGGAACATAAAGCAAGCAGAAGAAGGTGAAAAGACTAGACTGGCTTAGCCTCCCAGCCTACATCTTTCGGCCATGCTGGATGCTTCCTGCCCTCAAACATCAGACTCCAAGTTCTTCAGCTTTGGGAGTGGCTTCCTTGCTCCTCAGCTTGCAAACAGCCCATTATGGGACCTTCTGATTGTGTGAATTAATACTCCTTAATAAACTCATATATATCTCCATCTTATTAATTCTGTCCCTCTAGAGAATCCTGACTAACACAGCATCCCTGAGCAAAAGGGCAAAGCAAGAGAAAGGCATTACTTGCTCCAAGTGAGAGCTGTAGCCATGGTAGAGGAGCTGCCTTTAGGAGCTGTGGCCATAGGTAGAGGGACATAGATACTGCCAATACTGCAGCCCGTTGGTGACATACTGGGGACATAGAACCCTTCTCTCCTGCTTTCTCTTCTCCTCTCAGTGCTTCCCTTCATCAAACCCATTGGGAAGCTCAAGCACTAGGAAGCCCAGGTACAATACTGCCAGCTTAGTCTCCAGGTGCAGAAGGAAAAAAAAGGGCAGAGAAGAGAATCCATAACCAGTCCAAGAACCAGCTTGTCTCTATTTTAAGAGTAGGAGCAACTGAGACATAGAATAGCTCATTCACAAAAGCAGGAATAGATGATTCATTTAATAATTTCTAGGACATGGCTGTATCCACGCTGACTGGGATGTGCTAGTTGGCATTTTGTTTTGTGGTCTTTTAATGGATGGGTGTATCTCAGATTTGTATAAATTCCTTTGGTCTGGGTGGTCAGTGAAACATCTAACCAAAACTCATCATATTTGTTTCTGGAAAACTGACAGATTTTTAAGTTGTGTTCGTTGAGGCAAAGATTCTGAATTTTTTGCTTGATTTGCAAGTGTGTCTTCAGAGACCCAAACTGTTAATGGAATCACCTGCTCTATTCTCTGTCCCACAAATACTATTTAATTAAAATTTAAGAATTAATGAAAGCATCATACTTGAATACAAACATTTATCAGAATGTGTATTTTTACATTCATTCACCTTTATGCTTTGATAGCCTTATATGTGGTAAATTTATTATCATCAGAAAAAACTTAAATCATTTCATGTTGGTGTAAGCTAGATTTAAAGAATATAGGTTGCACCTATTTGCACGGCATAGTATCTTATTGATGTTTGAACAGTTTTATTGCCCAAATAGGTGAAGGAAATAACTATTAATTGAAGCAGATAACCTAAAAGTAAATTTCTTTATTTTTCAGCATAATGCCCTGAATGATGCAATGTAGTCAACACCTCTCAGTACACTTTCTTTGTTTTTTAAAAAAGGTCAAACTTGGGGTACACAAGTTATATAAAGACAGTGATTAGAGAGTGGAAGGCAATTATGCTTAGATATGTTTACTCATTATTTTATAGACATGATAGAGGGTCTGCTTTAACGGCTATTACAGACAGGGCTGGCAATGTTTTAATAGATCATGCCACATTATATCAAATATTTATACTTTGGGAAATACGATTTGAACCATACAAAGTTTTAACATTTGTAGTAACAGAAATGGCTACACAACAAAGTGCCAATATAATTGTATCATTCCTCGAGAATTTTCTTAGCTGTTTAGTAGCTAAAGTATTTGAACATTAAGCTACATAGTGGTATGGAGTAGCAAAAGTCCGTGGGATTCTGGAACGTTCATTTTATGTTTTTAAAATTTTGTTTTTAATTAATATATAATAATTATATATATATATATTTATGGAGTACAGAGTGCTATTTTGATACATATATATAATGTAAAATAACCAAATCAGGGTAGTCACCTTAAATATCATTTATTTGTGTCTGGAGAATTCAAAATTCTTTCTTCTAGCTATTTGAAAATAAACAATAAATTATTGTTAACTATCTTCACCCTACCGTGCTATAGAACATTAGAACTTACTCTTCCCATCTAGCCGTAATTTTGTATCTCGTAATCAGCCTCTCTCTATCCTCCTCTATCCTGTGCACTTCCAAACCCCTAACAGCCACAGTTTACTCTCTACTTCTATGAGATCAACTTTTATACCTCCTACATATGAGTGATAACATGTGGTATTTATCTTTCTGTGCCTGACTTAGTTTCCTTAAAATAAAGTCCCCCAGGCTCATTTATGTTGCTGAAAATGATAGGATTTCATTTGTTTTTATAGCTAAATAGTATTGCATTGTGCATACATACTGCATTTTCTTTATCCATCCATCTGTTGATGGACACTTAGGTTGATTCTATATGTTGGCTCTTGTGAATAGTACCGCAATAAACATGGGGGTGCTCTTTAGTATACTGACTTCCATTCTTTCGGATAAATACCTAGCGATATAGTGATTTTAGCTCCTTTGAACGAATACCAAGTGGTTCCACTTTTAGTTTTTGAGAAACTTCCATACCGTTCATTAAAATGGCTGTAATAATTTACACTCTCAAAAACAGTGTTTAAGAGTTCCCTTTTTTTTTCTGCATCCTTGCCACTATCTGTTATTTTTTTTTCTTTTTGACAATAGTCATAATAGTCATTTTAACTGGGGTGAGTCAATATCTCATTGTGGTTTTGATTTTCATTTCCCTGATGATGAATGATGCTGAACATCTGTCATATACTTGTTGGCCATTTGCATGTCTTCTTTTGAGAAAAGTCTATTCAGATCCTTTGTCTATTTTTTTTTTATTATTATTATACTTTAAGTTCTAGGGTATATGTGCATAACGTGCAGGTTTCTTACATATGTATACTTGTGCTATGTTGCTGTGCTGCACCCATCAACTCGTCAGCACCCATCAACTCGTCATTTACATCAGGTATAACTCCCAATGCAATTCCTCCCCCCTCCCCCCTCCCCATGATAGGCCCCGGTGTGTGATGTTCCCCTTCCCGAGTCCAAGTGATCTCATTGTTCAGTTCCCACCTATGAGTGAGAACATGCGGTGTTTGGTTTTCTGTTCTTGTGATAGTTTGCTAAGAATGATGGTTTCCAGCTGCATCCATGTCCCTACAAAGGACACAAACACATCCTTTTTTATGGCTGCATAGTATTCCATGGTGTATATGTGCCACATTTTCTTAATCCAGTCTGTCACTGATGGACATGTGGGTTGATTCCAAGTCTTTGCTATTGTGAATAGTGCCACAATAAACATACGTGTGCATGTGTCTTTATAGCAGCATGATTTATAATCCTTTGGGTATATACCCAGTAATGGGATGGCTGGGTCATATGGTACCTCTAGTTCTAGATCCTTGAGGAATCGCCATACTGTTTTCCATAATGGTTGAACTAGTTTACAATCCCACCAACAGTGTAAAAGTGTTCCTATTTCTCCACATCCTCTCCAGCACCTGTTGTTTCCTGACTTTTTAATGATCGCCATTCTAACTGGTGTGAGATGGTATCTCATTGTGGTTTTGATTTGCATTTCTCTGATGGCCAGCGATGATGAGCATTTTTTCATGTGTCTGTTGGCTGTATGAATGTCTTCTTTTGAGAAATGTCTGTTCATATCCTTTGCCCACTTTTTGATGGGGTTGTTTTTTTCTTGTAAATTTGTTTGAGTTCTTTGTAGGTTCTGGATATTAGCCCTTTGTCAGATGAGTAGATTGCAAAAATTTTCTCCCTTTGTCTATTTTTTAATCAGATTTTTGTTATTGTTTTCTGTTGAGTTCCTTGTATATTCCTGCATTGGTGTTTGTGTATTTTGTGGAATAGTCACTTCTTCCAATTTTATGGAGTAGCTCTTTAAGGGAAGACTTTCTCCTATAGACATGTACTATAGTGTCTGCTGGGTAGGGTGCTTTGGGTTTGTGCTTCTGGGTGGATGTAGTATGCAGTCTCCTCATGATTTCTTCATCTGTAATCGATGTTTGCAGCGTCTGCTAGGGCCTCAGTGGCCTAGGCTGCAGTCATTTGAAGAGGGTGTGGTGAGGCTTTGTTGGGAGTCAGGGAAGGAGTGCCACACGTGCATGGAGGCTCCATTCCTAGCAAGGGTGGAAATGTTGGTGGCAGCAGGCCTTATTTGGCTAGACCTTGGAGCCCTGAGGCCAGAACATGGGCACACAGCTGCTTCAGCACTGAAGGGATCAACATCACTAACAGTAGTGGTATGCCCTAGGCATGCCAGTCTTTGGGACACTGTGCGGCACACATGAGTGTGAGGTGGTTTTGTTCTGGAGTGAACAGGGTTGACCCGGGTCCAGGAAGGCCGGTCTTATGGCCCCTGGAGAGTGCCAGCCAGCCTTACTGCTAGACTAAGTGAAAGTCTCAGCATTGGTGACTGGGCCTGGGAAGGCAGCTTTCAGGTTAAGGGGGCATGCACATGAACTGCCTCTGGCCTAGGGGCAGAATACTTGCTGTGTGAGACTGCCTGTGCCCAAAATGCAATGTGCTGTGTGGGCACAAGAGAAGGGGACATGGCTGCACAGCTGGGTCCAGCTGGTGTTGTGACATTTTAGCCCTCTGTGTGGTGGGATGTCCCTAGGGTCCCAGGAGTGTGGAGATGCAGAGGCTACTGAGCCCCAGGGCAGAATGCAGTCTGATGGTAGCTTCATTCTCAAAATTATGACATGCTATATGGCAGCCTGAGTCCTGGGGGTTGGGGAAAACCGATTCCTCTCTGGATCAACGCCGTCATGTGGTCTCCAGGCAGTTCCTCTCCTGGGCTCAAGGTCTGCAGGGGCTGTGGGCTATCTTGCAGCTAGGATTACAGGAGTTTGTAGTGAGAGTGCGTACTTCGACAGATCACCTCTTACCTTTTCCTGCAATGAGAAATTCTTCCCGGCTCTGAGCTGATCCCCGACAGATGCCTTGCTTCCCTCTCTATGCTGCCATCCTGAGTCGCTGGGCCTCAGAAGGTCTGTGTTACTTTGCTAAACTCCAGTTTTTTCCCTCAGACTATTCCACATGTGGTGATCTGGTTGTTGTTTTTGTCTTTCTTTATAGAAAAGGCCAGTGCTGGGTGCCTCTAGTCAGCCATGTTGATTACGTCCTTTCTAGAAAACACCCTGATACCTTGTGCCTGTGCTTCCAAGGTGGCTGACGCTTGTGCCTGGGCTTCCGAGGGGGCTGACGTTGTGCCTGGGCTCCGAGGTGGCTGACGTTGTACCTGGGCTTCTGAGGTGGCTGACTTCTAACTGAGTGCAGTGGATACCCCAGTGGTGCTTGACAGAACAGATGGCAGTGCTGTGCAATCTCAGAACACAACTGGACGAATCCCCATTTTTAAAACGTTGCTTTTGAAGTTCCTTGGTCTATTTTCAGTCTTAGACAATAGAGCACTAATTCGTGTCCACAGTTAGGGAAAAAGCACCTGAAATACTCATGTTATGTCACCTTTCAGTACCACAATTCAAAAAGTGAAAGACGATGCTGCCAGGAACCATGTATAGGTCTCTACTACTGATTTTTCTCTCATTTTAACCTAGTTTCACATATTTTTGTGGTATAGCTAACTCAACACTGATTCAATACTAAAATATATTATCTAAGATAGTCTTTAAAAATATATGAATTTCACTGGGATTTGTTTAAAACCCTACACAAATAATTACCTCTTACTAAAAACACTGAGTTTGGCAAGTGAAATTTTGTAATAAGGTGAAGATTCAATAAAATCTTGTCTCAAACTAATGGGCTCTGGCAACTTTTATTTCTTTTTTCTGTAAATTCTGTCTATGGCACTACTGCTATTAGGCCAAATAGATGTCCTCTGCAATAATGGTCGTAATGGTACAATGACAGATGACAAGCCACGGGGACCAGACTGCTGTCTGGAAAGGAGCACGAAATTTTAACTCTGTCTCCCTTTGTCTACCAAGGTCTCAATAGTCTTGACTTTCTTTCTTTTTTTTTTTTTTTTTTTTTTTTAACATAGGCTATAATCGTCTAGGTCTGGGGTTGGCAAACTTTCTGCAAAGAGCCAGACAGTAAATATTTTTGGCTTTTTATGCCAGACAGTCTCTGTCACATGTACTCAATTTTGCTGTTGTAGCATGAAAGTCACCATAGACAATACATATATGAACGAGTCTAGCTGTTTTCAAATAAAACTTTATAAAAACAGGCAGACAGCCAGTATGGCACCCATTTATAGTTTGCCAACGTGTGGTCTAAGTCATCCTTATCTAAAGTGTCAAGAATACAGAAAAAGAGCTAAAACCTCTCTTAGCTGTCTTTGAAAACTAAAGGAAGTAGATTATGACCATCTATAGGTGTATGAGCTATTAGAAAGAAGCCTAAAACATTGTTCTTTTTTAGGCAACTGCCTAACAGAAGAAAGTTTCTGCATATAATTACTTGTGATACTTCAAAAACTCACCGTAATCTGACACATTTTAAATGTCCTAGTTTCTGGTACATGCATCATCATCTTTTCCTCTGATACTGTCAGTTTCCAGAATTTTTGAATCCAGTCCCAAATCTCAATCTTGCTTCCATCATATCAAAACCTGAATACATTTCAATTTGGGAACTATTTAGAATTTTATATTTCCCCTTCATGGAAATAAGTGACAGATTGCAACAAAGCAATGTTTTTGTTGTTTTAACTTTAGAAATAACTCCTGTACTAGGTTTGCTGTTTTCTGAAATGCCCATCTTCCATGAATTTGGAAAGAGAATGTAAATTTAACATCCTAGACCAGCTAAAGGCGACTTTTATGATCATGTGCTATTTGTTTACTGTCTCTGAAACTTACTGTTCTTATCTGTGAGATGGAAATAATAAATTATTTTTAAAATGTGTAAGTGAATTTTAAATGTAAGGTGCGTAGAAAAAGTTCTTTCCATGCAGTACGCTGAGTAAATGGTTGCTAACATATTTAATTAGCTAGAGAAAGACTGGCATATCATTGAGTGACATGTGACATAACCCTAATTTGTCTTTAGACATTTTTAAAGTAAAAATTGTACGGTATCCTCCCCTTAGAGAATCTCATTAGGTAAGATCTCTTATCAATACCAATTATGACGAAAATTAGAGACACAAATTAGATATAAGACTTTTAACTTCTGAATTCTTGATGTTTAGGTTGTTCATAATAGTTACCTTATTCGTGATGATATTGGTTATACATTTTATTGAGAAAGATGTCCTAAGACTTTCATGTCAATCAAGCCACAAAGTCACCTGGAGTAAGACTTTGCATATTGTGGCAGAAGCACTCTCATAGTAAACAGTAACTTACCTATATGAACACTGTCAGAAGCCCCTTCCTAGGACCCCCCACTCCATACCACAGAAACAAATAGAGTCAGGTGATTTAAGTGTGTTTCCCAGGATTTTGTGTGAATCACTACTTATCCTATTCACTGGGTGGACGAGGGACATCGACAGTTTGGATTAAAGACTTCGCCATGGCTGTCTGCACCACGAAGTGTCCTATTCACAAATTTGACAAGGAATTTCCTCAAGGGTTACTGGTTGTTTTGTCCTAATGCATTGCAGTTTACCTTTTTTTGGCATTTATATTTTGTAGGTAATTTTGAGCTGGAGAGTCTTGAAACCATTTGACTTGTGGAAGAAAATTGCTTGGAGCACTATGAAAATATCATTGAGACCATGTGGTTTTTAAACTCTTTTGCACTGTACTCTGCTTCTCAATTATTTCCAGCTGTGTCTAGCCACTAAGCGTACCTTTACAGCTTGACTTTTTTTTTTTTATAGCTGTGGAGTACCATTTTCTGTTTAGTTGTTTAAGTGAATGTCGAATGTCAGGTAGCTGTGGAAGATTCAGTTCTGTTCCAAGATATAACCATTCTTTCTCCTGGCACTTAATACTTGTCTGCTTTTCCTGATTTTATATTTTTGACAAGAGTAGGAAGTGAAAATAGGATGAAGTCTCATTAATTTATACTCCATTCATTTACTCTTTGTAAATATAGATGCAGATAAAATTTCACTTATATCATCTACGAAAAAGACTTAGAAATGAAAATCCATAGTTAAATAAGGATATCAAGCTCCTGTTGGAATCATAACTTTTTAAAGTCATTAACAGCATGCATCCGTTTGCCTATTAGTCATGTAATGAATGGATTTTCTGCCTTAGTTAAATTTGTTAATCAGTAACTTGCATTGTTTCCTGTTCTGTTTTTCTTAAAACTATTCTAAAACTTAGACATCTAACCTGTTTCAAAGTGCTTCATAACCCTTCCCCTCTATGTTGAAATTTTGATGAAGATAACTGTCTTTACTATACAAATCAAATGTGTAAGTATCAAGAATATAGCATGGTTGCCTATTCTGAGGGGTGATATCGAAGATATTTAATGACTGTTAGAGCATGAGCAACAACCAATCAGAAACAGATGCCCTGTCCAATCAGAATGGACACCAGCCACTTCAACAGGTGCTTACCAGCTGCCAGTCGGCCTTGCCTGCTCCCTAGGGAGGTCTGCAGCTGCTTTCAGACCAAAAAGATTAAAAAGGAATAGAAAATATGTAATAAAGTACTTTCTCTATGACCCAGTTTTGTCCACATCTCTTTCTACCGTTGTAAGTCCTATTTTGACTACTGTTATGAGGGCACTGTCATGAAACCAAGACTCTTAATTAACTTCCTAATTCTACCGAAAATCTGAGTCATAAACTGACGCTGTGTAATGTTCTAAGGGAAAGAGATGTTCTCTATTCCCAACATTGAACAAGATTAGATACTCAGTGGCAACATGGGAGGGACTTTATATTAGCTTCACCTGGAAGGTGACTGCATCACTGCTTAAAATTAGTTTCAAAAGCTACACAAATGTATAAAAACTAAAATTAATAAAAACTAAAATTTAGTAATGCATTCCAAGGAAACAATAGATCCTTTTAATATTTTCTATCTTTCTGCTCCTCACATCCCAGTGAAAATAAGAGAGGCTGATCCATTTTTAAAAAATTCCCCAAGTACATGAGTACAGACACACACAGTATTTATTTTTATACACATATGAGTGAAGCCTACACATAATTCTGTATGTTATTTCTCTAAATTTAGCTTAAATTCTAGCAGAAAATTCTATATGGTGCAGAAAATAACATTCATCCCTGATGATAAATTTAGTAACCAAGAGTTGGCAGAATATTAATAGATGCAAGAGGTCATTGCTCTCTTGCAACCACTAAAGACATGTTCTCTGTTATAAACATTTGAACAAGGTTTAAATTTGGTAGATTATTTATAAAATGAGAGTTTTTCAGCCATTTCTCTCCAACATCCTAGGATAATGGTCATCCTTTTCATCTCTGTGTCCTTAGAGATGTATAATGTGCTACAAGCATGCCTCTTAAAGACCATATTTGCTGAGACAGCATAAGCAAAACTCCTTTGTAGTCAGGTGTTACACATGCCCGTACATTCCACAAGTCAGAGTGAAATGATCCATTCGTTTATCCTTTTGCTTATTCATTCCACAACATTTTATTGAGTGTCTACTCGGTGCTGGAGGATTCTGATGCTACTTTGATAAATGCAATCTCACCTCTGTCTCTTGGAAGTGCAATCTCTAAAGGCAGAGGAAAAACAAGTGTAAATAAAAATCTACCTAAGTGGAAATATATGCTATGATTGCAAAAGAACAGGATGCTATCTGAGTAGAAAGAAATAGAAGCTAAGTGTTTTAGGGTAGAGGAGAAGACAGTAGTTGCCCCTGAGGTTTCCTGAGGAGGTTTTGCTGAGGCAGAAAGAAAAAAAAATAGCAAAGCCATTAAGTATTGAGAGCCTGTCATGTAACTCAATTTGACATAATATAATTTAGTCCTCTATTATGCCTTTAAAATTAAAATAAAGCTTCAGGCTTCTCCAGAGTGGACGTATATATAAATAAGAATAGAATTATTTTTACAAAAAAAAATAGCTTAGAGTCCAGGAATACACTATTTCTTTATACCAGGGAACAGCTGATTGGGGTTTAACTCAAAGAGCCTCCTGAACTTCAGTCAGGAAGGCAGGACTGGAGCAAACTTGTGAAGTCAGTGGACTGTGTCCTTGGTATTGGTGTCCTCCAATATCCTCTTTCAGCTTCTTTCTCCCTCCTGGGTCTGCCCCTAATGTTGTCAAGGTCTCAGTTTTAACCTATCATCTTAGTTTTGCATATAAAATGCAAATTTAATCTATCAAAATAGCTTTTCCTTTATATCTAATTTACATGAAACTACGCTCTAGTGAAAGCTTAGTGGTTCCCATTTCAATATTTTCCTAAGAATCTGATGACATGGGAATTACTTTTAACCTGCAATTTTAGGTGCTAAAAGCTTGGCTTGTGAGGAAAGATGTAAGTGAATTAATTATTAGAGTTTATATATAATAAGCGTATGCATGTGTGCACATATATTCATATACACATATATATGTGTAGTTTGAATAACATAATATGATATCCAATGTAGATATATAGTATATAACACGCCCATATATATGACTGTAATACAAGATTGCTGTTTAATTATTATAACACTAAAAATTTACATCATGCAAAATAATTTGAAAGAGATTGTGTTTTTTTATATAGAACAAGTCCACTTACTCCATTTTATTTCAGAGCTCCCAACTGTTTAAAAGAAAATTAATCACAGCAAAAATTTCTGTCAAGTGCTCCAAAGGGGCCTCTAATTCTTTTTTCTTTTGGTTATGCTGCACAATTTCAACTGGCACTTTTTAGAAAATGGGTGGAGCGGAAACTTTGAACTCAGTGGAAGACAGATACAAAATGTCTCCAACACTCTAATTGTTTTTCTGAGAAATTTAGTAATTATAGAGAAGTCTGTTTATTTTAGTGGCTTCTTATCACCACATGCAACTCACTTTATGACATTTTCTCAAGGGACCTCCATGACATCATAGAGCAGCTCCAGTGCTTTCTGATACTTTAAAATTCTGTCACAGCCCATTTACAGTACGGCATAGAATTGTGGGATGCCTACAGCAGTCTCCACACAGCTCCCTTACACATATTCAAATACATATATATGTCTATTTATGTAGATGTATATACTATGTAATATTTCAAAATATATCATACAAAATATAAAAATAAAACATTACGTACAGATACATAATTTGCAATGCGAGGAAGGGCGGGGGGGGTGGTGGGGGCAGTGAAGGTTGTGCTTGATTTAAATCACTGTAGTATCTGGAGAGCCTGAGAGGTCACTTCTCCAGAGCACCTGGTCTAACTAAGGAACTTGCCCAGACAAATGGCATAGGCCATGTACTCTTCCCCTTGCGTGGCAGTGTCTTGGCATGTAACCAGTCTACCTAGTGAATGCATGAATAGTGAAGGAATGATTGAATGAAGAAGTACCTAAATACATAAGTCAATGATTGCTTGAGTAAATGTCGATCTCTTAGATGATGGAGAGCAGGGAAGCTGTACAAACAGTACAGTACCAGAGTCTTAGGAACTCCATGTTTGAGAATTTCTCTAAATAATAGTTTGTCATATTTCTCCGAAGGTGGCTCTAGTTTTACCAATTGTTTCTAATGTTCAAAGTTTTATCCCAAGAGAATGGTATACCCAATGATGATGGACTTTTAGCACTGGGACCGATGGATTAGAGGTACTTAGAAGGATTGGGAAAAGAGGAACATTCTTTTGCATTTAAATTATATGACATATTTGGACATTTTCTCCACAACCTTGAAAGAATAACTCTAGATTCCCTTTAAGTAGATAAAAACTACTCTGTGAAAAAAACAGAAATCAATTCCCTTTATACCAGGAATGTCAAGTTCCCTAGGGCTCTTCATTGGCTTTTACCTTTATACACGCATGCCAATATGTACATTTCATGAAATAACGAGATAACAGACACATCCGAAAGCAACCGAGGCTGAGTGTTGGGCTGAGAGGTCATTTTAGGTTGCAGCTTGGGAACTTTGACCCAGGCACAGTGTACAGCACCGCACCGGTGATTTTCCCATTTCCACTGAAAGCACTGGTCCGCTTGCGACGGGAATATCAAGTGTTACTATGGGTTGCTGCAGCTGCGAGCCATTATTTCCAGTGGCAGTGGAAATCCATTGAAAGATCTCCTGGGAGATTGTGCAAAATGCTGTGGTGGGTTTAATATTAACCCTTGCCACTGCTGTAGCTAAGACTTCCGGCAAAGACCAAATTTTACTGGTCAGCTGCTGCCAAGTTTTAGAAAAAAAACAGACTTCATCACATGCAAGCTCCATTTTGAGATGGAAAACAAGTGCCTTCTAATGCAACACTAGGCCCCTTGGAAGCCTTTTGTCTGCATTTGACAGTTTCACACCCCACAATGTCTGTTTCATAGAGGTCTAGAAAGCTTTCTAGGAGAGGAAAGCCTGTAATGAGGAATGCAGCGCAACTCAGACAAACCAAATGCGTTTTTCTTTATAGTTCAATATGTGCCTTAAAAATAGGGGGGAAAAAAACCTATATTACATTACCAGACACACTAATATTTTATTTCTACAGCTATTTTTTGGGCCTTACTTAATTTGAAACTTCTCTATTATTTTGTTTCCTTTATTATTTAGGGAAATTCGCATTCTTATTTCCTGTTCACTTTTTTTTTCTCTTTACAGTGAACATTCATAAGAGGATGATAAAGTCCTGAAAAACACACCATGATGACAAATACAGGAAGTACTCTGCTCCTGACTCTTCACAAAACTAAATAACTAAATAACTCACGATGCTTTTATTGTAGGTCTAAGAATTTGTATGTCAGTTATGTATTTCCATTTTGATGTAATTTCTCCAATTAACTAGCTGCTCTTAATTGGTAGACACAGTCACATCACCAGAAAATTGGGCTTAAATCAGGGTTTCTCAACTTGTGTATTATGACATTTTCGACTGGACAGTTCTTTGTCATGGGGTGGGCCTGTGGGGCAGGCTTTTCTGTCCATTGTAAGATGATTCCAACATCTTTTGCCTCTGCTCACTAGATGCCAGCAGCACCTCTCCCGCCAGGTATGACAGCCAAAAATGTCTCCAGACAGTGCCAACTATCATCTAGGAGCAAAATCTTCCCAGGTGAAGAACGACTGGTTTAGAAGGAAGATAGAGTACAAAAGTCTTTTTTTAAAAAAGTCTGGAGGCGAGGCACGGTGGCTCATGCCTGTAATTCCAGCACTTTGGAAGGCCAAAGCGGACGGATCACGAGGTCAGGAGATTGAGACCATCCTGGCTAACACGGTGAAACCCCGTCTCTACTAAAAATACAAAAAATGAGCCAGGTGTGGTGGCGGGCACTTGTAGTCCCAGCTACTCCAGAGGCTGAGGCAGGAGAATGGTGTGAACCCAGGAGGCTGAGCTTGCAGGGAGCCGAGATTGCGCCACTGCACTCCAGCCGGGGCGACAGAGCGAGACTCCATCTCTAAATAAATAAATAATCTGTAAGCCATGTCCTTATGTGCTAGGATATTTTATGCACATGATCTAAATACCTATTCTCAAATCCTTAAGGGTTCTGATTCCTACTCAGCCTTCACTTTCCTTTTGTTCTCCATTTGGTAGACTTCAAAGAGGACCATCCTAAGCCCTTTTCCTTACCTACTAACTATTGAAATCCTCAGGTGGTTCCCAGTTTGGCTTTTCATTTTCACTTAGAATTAAAGCCTTCAACACTATGACTGAGCTCGCAGCTGCAGGCTAACTATGATATCTCAGACTGGCACTCCCTATTGCACGTGGCTATCCAGGGAAGCACCAGGTGGGAGCGGATGGAGAGCATCGGCTACCTAGGAGTCACCAGTAAGTTGCAGCGCCTTCCTCATGCAGCAATAGCAGAAAGAAGACATTACAAGCATCTGGTATACCCCAATATAACAGCCGCAACAGAGCTGGCCCTTGTCGTTCTCAATGAGAAGAATATTCTCATGCATTTTGATTTTAAAGAAAACTCACCTTTGTTTTATTTTACCATTTGTCTGTAAACATAGCTTGCCCTTTAAGCCAAAGTAACTTCTACCAACTAGTACTGTTTCCACCCAGCTTTGGATTTAGATTGCTCTGGGAATAGAGTTCCTCAAAACTGCTTTCTAAAAGATCCTGTATTCCCACAAGAACATGACATTGTAAAACAGCAATTTCAGCTGAAAGTTAACAAGGTTTTAAGGTAGTTAAAAATCTGTGAAAGCCTGACTCCCAGTGTGAAATACAAAACCTGTGAAATTCAAATGTGCAGGAGCGCTTTCATTTACTCACAGCTATGATTAAGGCTGAAAATGCTTCTTTGTTTAAAAATAATCCACAGGCCAGAGTGTAAAGAAATGTAGGATTCTTAAATTTACTATTTATTTTTTCTTTGGCTAATTATGAGCTGAAAATAGTTCAATGTATATATAGTTAGGTGTTTTCATTTGTATACACTTTCTATATGCTTCCTTTGTATTCCCCCCTCTCTCTATATACACACATACGCACACATACACATATGTGTGTATACATATATATTATACTTATATACAATATACTTACAGATTAAGCATGATGTATGCAGTTACTTAGACACAGATATGAAGGGTTTAGTAGCTTAAAATAACATGTTATGTTGCAGTGGAATGAGCACGAAGGCACGCATCTGCAAAGAGGATTCAGTTCTCAGCATGCTATGTCATGGTGATCTAATAACTACCAACGTTAATCAGTATTTCAGCCAATTCTAAGTTTTCACACATATAATATTAGGATACTAATATTCTGATTTTCCTCTACCTACTCCAAAAATATAGAAGGCCTTTAAAAACTGCAAGGTCTATAAATATGTAGAATAGATATTTATATAGCTACCTAAACTAAATATTTTCCCCAAAAATGGTTAGGACAATTACTCTATGCAATCAATTCTGTATTCATTCTGTACTTGGTGTCAAATATACAGTTAACTTATAAGCCATGCCAAAGTTCTTATATCAATATGATAAATCAGTATACAGTTTATTGAAAACTAGAATTTATGGGAGTGCGGCAAGAACTTCTTCCACAAGAAGACATTTCGTTAATATTAGCTTCCCCGAACTTTGTGAGATTTTTAAATATTTTGTACCTAGCTTTCAAATTTATTACTAAATGTATGATTATTAATAATATAATGAAATATTGAATTTATATTTTACATTTTGTACAGTAGCAGAAAAAGTATCTGAAAATATTTTGGGACATATGAATATTGAAAAATGGCATTCATTTTAAGTCTGTCTAACCTTAACAAAAGGACCAAGAGGGCTTCATTGTAAGCAAAAGCATGCTCATGTAATAATCACAGGAGTCTCAAACTCTACCTTCCTTTATGGTATTAAAATATAGTCATTAAAATATGTATCTCATCCCTTAGAGTATACAGTCAATATTCTTCCTTCCCTTTTAAGACTTCTAAATTGTGGTTACTAGTTGTTTACTCAGATTAGTGAACCGACCTAATTTCAAAGACAGAGCTTTTAAGTCAAAAGACTCAATTGATACCATGAAACACTTTTGACTTTAGAATTAATTTTCAATTTCTAGGCTACTATATTTTCAGATGTATTATTTATCTACAAGGAAAAAATAAATGAATGATGGTAAATCTATATGATATAATAGTTCGTACCCATTTAAAATCATATAGTGATAACCTAAAGATGAGAAAGTCTACAAAGCATAATATTTGGTAGAAATAAGAAAATTATAAAATTCTATAGCTGGTACAATCCAACATTACATATGTGTATATATACAGATATATGAAATATATATTAATATGTATAAAAATGTATCTCAACATATGTGAGATGTATGTTATAATAAATGTATCTTGATGTTAAATAAATATTCTTATACCGATGTAAAAAAGGAGGGAAAAATATTACCATTCTGACAGCAGTCTGGTAGAAGTATGGGTCATTAAATGCTGTTTATATTGGTTATCTGTGTTTTCTAAATGTTCTACAATCTTATTTATTATTTTTCAATCAGAAAATAAAATATTAAATAAAATATTATAATCTTAAAATACATAAGGAAGAAACCAATTTCATTAGAATATAAAAAATTCAGATTTTAGGTGTTAATTCTAGAACTAATTCAAATGTGATGATAATATATATTTCTGCCTCCAAATGCGTTTTGAAGAAGTACAGTACAAACTCAGTTAAAAAAATAAAAACAACACAAGAGTTGTGACAAAAAAAGAGAATAAATAAGACAATGTATTGAAAGGTTTCTTAAAATCGGACTTTTTAGCTACATTTTTCCAAAGAGTCAAATTTAGCTTAATTTTTAAATCAGTATGCAAGTCATAACAAAAAGGTTTCACTTTTAACTCTAACGGATGTATTTTATTCAAAGTGCAAGAACTTTAAAAAATATGGGGAATGAGACCCACACAAATATGATTTCTATTTCTTTTCAGATGATCTAAAAACATTCAAATCTTTATGTAAACCTCACTGGCAAAAATAATTAGAGCTTTGCTGTCATTTAAAATTGTTGAAAATATTACAGAAGAAAATACAAACTGTCATTAAGAGAAAAATATTTTACAAAACAGTCCAAAGACATTCCTTTGCGTTATAGAGATAATGAACATAAATTGTCTAATTTGAAAGGCTTCTGTTTACTAACTAGCTTTTTGTTTAAGTGTAATTTTTATAGGATTAATGATTAAGGGTTAAGTCACAGGCTCTATAGGAATATTGCCTTTACTAGTTTCTGATTTTTTTTTTTTTTAATTCTTAATGAATCCAAAAAGGGGAGTGGGAGAGGTGGGGCCACATATGGTGTCAATACACTTTAATTAAGTGCAATAATTCCCCCTTTCCTGAGGTAGCTGTGTTAAGACAGATTTCTCTTCAGAGATTTACATTCTGGGCATCTATTTTCTCAGCACAGCCATCAAATTCGTCTGTGGAATTCCACTGCCCCCTGCTGGAATCCTGTAAAAGTTCAGATGGCTTTCCATCTTCAAAATCAGAAATTTGGGGGTTCCGCCTCTTAATTTTGATGTTTTCAGCTTTTAACAGAAACCTTTCAAAGATAAAAGGTTTGAAAAACTTCAAAGTCAAGGAAAGGTTGCTTAAATTTTTTTTTTTTTTTTTTTTTTTTGAGACGGAGTCTCGCTCTGTCTCCCAGGCTGGAGTGCAGTGGCCGGATCTCAGCTCACTGCAAGCTCCGCCTCCCGGGTTCACGCCATTCTCCTGCCTCAGCCTCCCGAGTAGCTGGGACTACAGGCGCCCGCCACCTCACCCGGCTAGTTTTTTGTATTTTTTAGTAGAGACGGGGTTTCACCGTGTTCGCCAGGATGGTCTCGATCTCCTGACCTCGTGATCCGCCCGTCTCGGCCTCCAACACACAAACGTCACTCAGAAACATTTCTTTACATGTTGAAAATAAGCTTAGATTTTTATAACCATCTCATTATGTGTAAATACTATTTAAAAAAAAAAAAAAACCCACAACTTTTGCCTGCTAAGACAGAATGAAGAAAACTGTCTTTGAAGTACAGCAATATGCCATTTTTCCCCTCTGTCAGGCACCAAACAGAGAATATAATAATTTAAGAAAACGAATTACACCATTATATTTTGTATTTTTATTTTTAGCTAAATATCATAGACTAAATTCCTTTGAAAATTAAGGTGCATTAAAATCTGCAGTTTGTTTTATGAGTGGCATTCACTGAATTAAATTTTCCAGCACTGACCCTTGTTTCGGTGAGAAACTTAGGAGATGGATGCCTTTGATCTGCAGAGCAGATGGTGATCTGCACGCTTCTAGCAGAAATCTTCCACAAATATACAATAAGAAGTGACCTGGAAAAGTCACTTCATGGAGGAGTAAAGAAGTGGCCAGAGGTGGACTCAGAAGTGCCCAAAGCTATCTGGCTGGAGGCATTGTTACTGACTGGGTATCAGTTTTTAATTCATTGGATACTGCTTTTCAACTAAAATTTAAAAATCTCTCCTCCCTTTTCAACATCTGGTTTAGCAATTCCTTGAGAGACAAAACAGCCCTTTCTCTCTCATCCCATCTATTAAAATGTACCTAGGTCCTGAGACAGAAACGAATGACCATGTCAGAACTGAATACTTCTATTCCAGTATTCTGCTAGAAATAAGTCCTAATGCCCCAAAATCAAAATATTACAGTAGGACAATCTTCGACAGTGCAATTGATGGAAAATTAGCTTGGTTTCCTGTTATATCCCACAAAGTAATTTGTTACATCAAAATGTATAAAATATTATAATCAGTTCAATGTATTTATTTAAAGAACAAAATAACAATTTAAGTCCTTATATCTTATCCTTTCATGGCCGCTAAATATTTTAATTCGTAGTACACTATTTTAAACATTTTCTTTAAAGCATTTTGAAACAATACTTACCATATTGAATATGCAAGAAGATCTGAGCTTGGATGTATTCATACTAATTAAATGTTGCAATATAGGGATAAACATTTATAGTCACACGTGTATTTTAACTATAAATAAATTTTTAATAACTTAGTCATTGTACGCCTTTTTTATCAGTGCAAATTTTCCTAAAATAAGCAAAGCTCTTTTAATATTATGAAATCTTAGTCTGGAGAACTAATTTTACATCTACTTTTTCGGTTCCCCCATTTAAGTGAAATATACCAAAGCAGAAAACACAATTGAGAATTTTTATTTTACAACTATAGATTTATCTGTAAGTTGTTAGATATCTGCCATATGATCAATGTTCACTCATACCTCTCATTTACCAAGCCTAACATACTTGCAGCTCTACAGAAGTGTAGCTGGCATATCATATACAAGTACCATCATTGTTAGAAGAGAGATATATCAATGTCTTTCATTAAAAAAATAATAATAAAATAAAGACTAGGCCAGGCGCAGTAGTTTAAGTCTGTAATCCTAGCACTTTGGGAGACTGAAGCAGGGAGATTGCTTGAGCCCAGGAGTTTGAGACCAGCCTGGGCAACAAGGCAAAACCTCTTCTGTACTAAAAACACCAACATTAGCCAGGCGTGGTGGTGCATGCCAGTAGTCTCAGCTACCAGGGAGGCTGAGGTGGGAGAATTGCCTGAGCCCAGGAAGTTGAACTGCAGTGAGCCAGTATTATACCATCACACGCCAGTCTAGGTAACAGGAGTTAGATCTTGTCTTAAAGAGAACAAAAGAGACTAAAATCCAAGTTGTAAACTGTAAGGTAGATTACTGTGTATCTCCACAAACATATGTCTTGCATGTATGGGTAATGGTGTCAAAATATGGGTTGAGTCAATGTCAATAATCTTACATAAGTTGTAAAAATGTATAACACTATGTATAATTTAAAATAAAGTTTTATCATTAGAGGGAATAGTATTCTAAAGATAAGCATATTGGCTTAAATACAAAAGTGTTATTGTTGAAAACTGTGTGAGATCAGAATTCATGAATATTCTAAATAGCATTTTGCACAGATCCCAAAGTTTATCTAAATTGTCTTCATTTAAAATCAAACTTGCTTCCATTGTAGGTAAAAGTATATTTACTGACTGCTAGAAGACAGAGTAGAAGGAAATGCATCACTAAAAGGTTTCAAGAGTTACAGTTAAATAGAGAAGAAAAATATTTCTTTAATTTAGGAGTTATCTTTGGGCAATGGGGTTTTGCATATATCATACAGAGTTCTCTTACAGCTGTATAGTCAAGACTTACAGGGCTGGAGTGAAACAGAAATGGTTATATTCCTAACCTCTCACTACCTTCTAGAACTATGCTTCACATAACAATTCATCTATAGAAAATTTCAATCAAGCTTCACCTGAGGGAACAAGAACAGAATGAATTTTACCTTCTCCCCTCACTCTCTCATTCTCCTATCTTAGGGATTTTTCTTAACATTATCTTATCATTACAAACCCTACCCTATGCACTAAAAACACTTGAAAATAAACTCATCCACTGCACTGCTTATCTATTCCTTTTAGCGATTATAAGACATAGAAATACAGAGTGGCACCAATTCCTGCAAGAACTATGAAGTTTCTGTTGAAACATCCTGAAACATCCATGCAGGGAGGCTGTGCTGCCTCTAGGCATGATGGGAGTTCTTTACTTCTTGCCTTCTTTACATGTTCTTAGTCTCAAGCACACATACAGTCTGGGTATCACTACTACATTTGGCCTGTCTAGGTCCATACTGTTTCCTATATAAATCTTAATCAAAATAGAAAACAAAAAAAAAATAGTACTATAAATACTCTACCCTTCATTTCAGGTAAGATAGACTATGAATTTTCCAAAAGAATTTAATGAAATGAAAAATTAAGAGTCTATTATATTCCATTAGGCCTTTTACAGACACTGTTTCATGTGATTCTTGTCAAGAGTTCTCTAAGTCATTATTATTTTCATTTTGCTCATGAGGGAACCAAGGTTCTGATGGGGGAAATGATTTGCCAAGGATTAGATAGTAGTTGAAGGTAAAGGACAGATGCAATTTTAAGACCTAGACTTTTTATAACTGCAATCTTCTTACTCCATTATCCTCTGTCTTCCAACTTTCCCACAAAAATCTCTTACCCCCTCTCCATCAAAAGACCCTGTAAGTATTTTACCAAGCAAGATTTTAGACTTTTCAGAGAACATTCTGGGAACATTCCTAATATATTCCTTAGGAAATACAAATTTAGAAAGAAAAGAATGAGTTCTTATATGTAGGATGTCCAAGAATTAATTTCTGTCTAGCCAGCTCAAACACAGTATCTTCCAACTGTACGTTTTCACTCAGCAGTCGATATTGGCACCAACATCTCTGAGTTATAAAGAAGTTATCCTGGGTTTTGCTGTCTTCCCTGTCCCATGGCAAGTCTACTCTTCAGCTTCGAAGCTCTTTACAAGTCATCACACTCACCTGTGTTGCTCTGGCATCCTTGGAAATCTTAACATTGCTCTGAATCGTTGGTAGGTACTGCGTGTAAAGGAATTATATTTACCACCCCATGTTTTTATGAGCTACATGTGGTGAGCTCATGACTCTCTTTGCTAGCTTCTACTAGAGGCCTTGGTGCGGTGGGGCTGGGAACACAGAAGTCTGGTGGAGGGGGCCATCTTGAACCCGTTGATTTAAAAACAACCCTTTAGCTTTCTGTTTCTCGTGTGCTTATATGATAAGCTTTTAATTCTTCTCTGAGGGATACCATTAATTTTCAGTTCACCTCAAGAACAAAGATGACTTAAGTATTCGGATGGTGCAAAAATAATTGCAGTAATGGCAAAAACCGCAATTACTTTTACACCAACTTAATAAATGCTGAAGTGTCTTTGCCCCAACCGTTAACTACTTTCCTCAATTCTTTGATAACATTGTCCTGACTCTGATTTTCCACAAGTCACAAGTCCCTGATTTACACTCTCATGACACACACTATTTCAATAATTAAAATGAAATGCTATGTCATTTTAATTACCCACATTAACAGACTATGATTTGTAAACTTCAAAGTGATGTTTAAATTGGCTGCTGTTAGAAGAGGCAGGTAACCTTGTTTGTGGAGGCTTATTTCAAACAACAAGTCTACTTAAATTTGCAAGAGTTGGGTATAATTACTTCTGGTATTTTTACCTCTCTCGCGCTTTACAGAATATATCAAGGACCATTTAAATATATTTTATTTTTAACTTAAAAATTTTTCTCAAACTATATAATATCTTTTTGCTTGATAATATCTGAAAAGTGCTAATAATGTAACAAAACATTGTGCAATGTACAAAGCCTTTACTATAATAGGATTACTTTTCTTTAAGTTTCATTCTTTGTAATGCAAGGGATTCACAGTTACCATCTGCAATGTGCAACAGCCCTACTTTGTAGTCATATTGCTTAACATATCTATGCATGCTATAAATCCACATCAAATAAAAATAAAATTGAAGGTAAAATGCATTATTCAGCATGATAATTGAGGAAAAAATAGTTTATTCTGATTTTTCTACAAACTTTCGTGAAGCACATACGTGTATTGCTAATAGACTTTTCCAGGAAACTATATTATATTTTATGCCTGGTATTACTGAATCCCAGTCCAGTTGTCCAGTTCTCAGGCTTACAGACTCCATCCTTTACTCAAGAGATATCATAAATATATATCTTTGGTCACAAGTAGGACCAAAATATTTGTGGAGAGAAGAGCAGAATAATCTATTAATCATAGGAAAGATTATTACTAGTTTAAAAAAGGCTCTCCTACTCTATTAACAATTTATATTACATGTTTTAACACTGGTAGCTGAGTAGTTCCATATTTGTGGACAAGGTACAGCATATTACGTTAAATACGAAACATTGAGATGCTTTTGTGAACTCTCGGGGAAATTAGCAAAACTCTCAGTTAACAGGAGCAGTATGCTTAATAAAAGGTAGCTAACTTGTTTCCTAAGATTACTTTAGTATTTACAAGAGAGATTTTTAAAATAAAAGGATCTTATTTTCTAAATGGTTTCCATGGCTTTATTTTGTTTGTTTTGTATTTTCTTGGCACATGGCTTAAATTATCTGAGACTAGAGGAAATGAAGATGGTAACAATCCAATAATTCCTCTTCAATGAACAGCATTTAAAATTCAGTAACCATCTACGTTTAATTTCTTCCTCGTTAGAACCAGGGAAGTAGTGAGATGGGGAAAGGGGGCTGATGTAAGAACATTGCAGCTCATTCTTAAACATCGTGGTATTTTTCTTGAAACAGAAGGTAGTAATCAATGAGAAGTTATTCAATGTGGTTCAGCTCATATAATACTTTCCTGGTGTTAGTCTAACCACTATTGCTTTGCACCTTTTTTTTTTTTTTTTAAACCTTAGTAGACTCTTTAAGGTCACATCTGTTAGGGCACATAATGGTTTTTAATCACACTTTTCTAAATGACTAGAACACAAGTATGTGAGCGGAGCAGCACTTAAACCGAAGCCTGATCCCTGTTGTAGGATATTTGGGTGGTGATTTTCAGGAGGATTGAATGCAAAATGGCAGAGACCTCTGCTGAACCCATGCCAGTTGATATACAGCTGAACAATCAAATGCAAGCAAACCCCCACTCTGAATAAGTCTCCTCTCCCAAAGGAGGATCATGGAGAACAGTTTCAATTTTAAGGAAGCAATGAAGGCTAGAATAATATATTATCTTTACAGACCCTTGTCTTCAATTCCAAACACCTCTAATGCACCTTAAATCCACATCAGATCAGTTTCAACCAAATTATAATAAGTATTCACAGTACAGTGCCTTTCCCCCAAATTTGAATTAGGTGCTAAAAACAAATTTTTCTTCTTTTTCAACTTATATTTAACTTGAGTCATTGATGATGTGCTACTGACTTTTGCTATATAGCTTGGAACAAAATCATATACTGTAGTCCATATCTAAGTATACTTCCAGTAGTTACTCATATTCTAGGGATATAGACAAAAAGAGCTGATACTTATTTAGAATTCTATTTTATTCAATAAATTACACTATTCTAGACAGTAACGAAACAGCAGCTACAAACAATAAGGATCTTGTTGTCATGAAGCTTCTAATCTATATATTAGAATATATCATTGGATTTGAAAATGAAAACAAACTACATAATTTCAAATGGTGATAAATCTGATTAGGCAATTAAAACAGAGTGATGTGAAAGAGAATGACTGAAGGAAGCTGCTTATGTTTATCTTCAGGAAAGATATCTTGAAGACATGATAATTTGCATTGAGACCCGAATGATAACAAAATGTCAACTTCGAGAAGATCTGAGGGCAAGTATAAGAATAAAATTTTATTGCACAAACAAGCATGTTAGAGAAACAACATGAAAAGGCCAGTGTGGCTGGACCATAATGAATGAAGAAAAGGGCATTTCTAGGTGGACTCCAGTTTGCATAAGGCCTTGGAGGCCAGAGTGAGTTTTTCACGTGGACAGTCAACATGGTTGAACAGCGCTCTACTATCCAACATGTTTAATTGTAGTAATAGTTTCGTTTTAATTAAAGACAAGCTGAGATCACCGTAGGCAATTCTGTTCTTAGGTGCTAATATAGTACATACCTAAATGAGGCAGATTACATTATTTTAAAGAGTCATATAAATATATTTTTCATTCATGAAACATCATCTAGTTGCAATAGCAATCTTAAAAATGTGATACCACCAGTTTATTAATTCAATTATATTTAAGTAACATTGACAGCATGTTATGAGGGAAAATAAATGAAAGGAATAATTTCTTTCCTTAAAGGGCTTATAGTAAACACATTAAAGCCATTGAGTATAGTGAGTCATGTGTATAGTAAACACATTAAAGCCATTGGGCATTAGAATAAAAATTCATTCATTCTAATTAATCTATTTTACATTCAACAGAATGTAAAACTTGCTCTGATCTTTTCTTCCTTAATTTTAAAGTTTAGTCCTTTGAGCTACGGAATGGACAAATGACTAAAATTTGCAGCTCTGAGAAGAAAACACTGGTTTTCCATATGTCCATAGCAATTACAGCCAAGAGTATCAATAAGTTAACCTGGCCATGTGCTATGGTTTGAATATTTGTACTCACCAAAACTCATGTTGAAATGTAAGCCCCAATGTGGCATTACTGAAAGGTGGGGCCTTAAGAGGTAATTAGGTCATGAGGGCTCTGGATTAATGGGTTATAGACTAACGGGTTAACTTCTGTGCATTAAAGGATACAATCAACAGAATTGAAAGGCAACACATAGAATGGGAAAACTATTGGCCAGGCGCGGTGGCTCATGCCTGTAATCCCAGCACTTTGGGAAGCCGAGGCGGGTGGATCACGAAGTCAGGAGATCGAGACCATCCTGGCTAACAAAGAGAAATCCCATCTCTACTAAATATACAAAAAATTAGCCAGGCGTGGTGGCGGACGCCTGTAGTCCCAGCTACTTGGGAGGCTGAGGCAGGAGAATGGCGTGAACCCTGGAGGTGGTGGAGCTTGCAGTGAGCCAAGATCGTGCCACTGCACTCCAGCCTGGGCGACAGAGTGAGACTCCGTCTCAAAAAAAAAAAAATTGAAAAACGTTATTATAATTGGGTGCCCATTGGAAGCACTGATAATCTATTGATGACCTATTATCTGAAAGGAAAGTAGTGTTCTGTGCAAAAGTAATTCTAAGTAAAAGATGTTTTATATCCTCAAGAGTTTCATAAGAGAAGAAAGTCAAGTTAGCCATTAGAAAACCGTATTACAAATGCTCTTAGTAAGATAAGAGCTCATGAGACCACATAAAGCATTTGAGGCTCTTGATGTGAAAAGATCAAGGAGATCAAGCTATGAAAAGCTTTGGTGGCAGAAGATGAGAAGAATAATTCTCTTTGGAGAGAATCAAATGGAGCTTTAGGCAAGAGAACTTGGAATCACGCAGGCACTCTTGATAAGGATGGGTGAACATGGACAGGAAAAAGAAATTTCAGGCGGAGGAAACAGCAGAAGCAAATTTATTAGCATTATCTATATATATTTTTCCCTATTTTACTTATCAAAGAATCTGGTAGGAAAACTTGTGATAATGTTCTATCCAGCCCAATGCAAATATTCAAAGTCAATCATTCTTCAGGATTATATATTTTTCCATGTGGATAAGCTTTTCCCACAGTACCAAGATGTATCACTGCAGAAAGATTCTCTTTCCACTATTTGTCTCACTGTTCATTTCACTATAAACAGGAGAAATAAAGAAGATGAAGCATAAATAGATCAATTTTCTTGATTCCTAGTTGGTAGCTTGACATGGTAGGAGTTTTGATCATTAATTATAAAGTAACATGATGGATATTCCAATCATGAAAAAGACTAAAGGGCCTAAATAATTCTTTTAAAAACAAACAAATATTTTAAAGAAACAGACACAAAATTTTGAGAGTAGTTTTATTCCCATAAGGTAGCAAGCTATCTAGCCAAACAATGCTGCAACTCTTATTATAGTCAACTCATTTTTGAAGACTTAACTCTTCTTAGTAATTCTGTGAACATTAGCAAAGCTTTATTTCTAGTTTTAAAACTTTTAGTCTAACTAGTTTTCATGTCACAATACTTCAATTGATATGAAATATGAACAATAATTCTGATGGGTTTCTCTAAACCCACTGCAAAATTCCTTGCTTTGAGGGGCGTCTTCTATAACCGGCAGACAACAATCTGGCTTTAATTGCTAATTCATCTCTACATTGGAAATTTTGCCATTTTTTCTTTAATTTTTCAGCTGAAAAATTGCTAATAAAAGAAAGAAATGGGCCGGGTGCAGTGTTCACACTGTAATCCCAGCACTTTGGGAGGCCGAGGAGGGTGGATCACGAGGTAAGGAGTTTGGGACCAGTCTGGCCAACATAGTGAAATCCCTGTCTCTACTAAAAATACAAAAAATTAGCTGGGTGTGGTGGTGGGCTCCTGTAATCCCAGCTACTCAGGAGGCTGAGGCAGGAGAATTGCGTGAACCCGGGAGGTGGAGGTTGCAGTTAGCCGAGATTTCCCCAGTGTACTCCAGCCTGGCAATAGCTCCATCTCAAAAAAAACAAAAACACAAAAACAAAACAAAACAAAACAAAAACCATGTTTTTTTGGGGGGGGCGGGGAGGGAAGGTCATATTATGTGGATGAAGAAAGCGGAGAGAAAGGTCACAGTGCTTCTTAAGCAGGAAATCAAAGGTAGTCAACTTGAATGAGAGCTGCTTAAAGTGGAGACAAGTGATAAACCGGTTACGTTAGGAGATGCACTGGTAGCCAGATTAATTTCCAGGATCCTATGGGTGCCTTTTGCAATTGATATCCTTTAAATAACCTTTAATTTTTTGTGTGTTAAAATCTCTATTATAACAGGGAAAATTGAGGAAGACACTTATTAAAAAGAGGCAGCAGCACATGTGGTATTATTTCTACAGCCATTCACTGTGTTGATATAAAGTAATACATTTGAGTCAAACATCATCTGTGTGAGTAGTTAAAGTGAAAACTGATCTGACTTTGCACTGTGGCCCAACTGGCTGTCCAATTAGCAAAATGATTAGCCAGGTTAATATCAACAGACCCATTCCTGTGTCAATTTGACAGTTATATTGCTACACAGATTTCAGCCTTTCCCTTAGGGCCTGGCCATGATCCATATATATATATATATATATATATATATATATATATATATATACATATACACATACACACATACATATATATATATACACACACACACACACACACACACACACACACACACACACTTATGGATATACCCCTAATGAAGCACCAGTCATTGGCATAGGAAACATGCTCGTGCCTCTGATAGAAATCCAATGACAAAAATACTTCAACGGTTTTCCAAAACTTCAAAGACTTTTCTTTAGAAACATCTCTAGTTAATACAGCCCACCTCCAAATTATCCTCTAGAAGAGTTTGTAATAGAAGAGTTGGTTGTCTAACAAATGGCTTTGAACTTAGAATATGTCTTTGGCCTGCAGTTATATGAATAAGAATAGTTTAATTAAAAGCCATTTAATACTGTTATTTGCATATTACCTCCATTGAAAACTGTTAACTCCTGTAAATGTATTTTTTTTTTTTTTTTTGATACAGAGTCTCGCTCTGTCATCCAGACTGGAGTGCAGTGGCGTGATCTCGGCTCACTGCAAGCTTGGCCTCCTGGGTTCATGCCATTCTCCTGTCTCAGCCTCCCGAGTAGCTGGGAATACAGGTGCCCGTCACCACGCCCCACTATATTTTTTGGTTTTTTTGGTATTTTTAGTAGAGACGGGGTTTCACCATGTTAGCCAGGATGGTCTCGATCTCCTGACCTCGTGATCTGCCCGTCTCTGCCTCCCAAAGCCCTGGGATTACAGGCGTGAATCACTGCGCCCAGCCTGTAAATGTATTTTTTAAATAAATGCTTGTAAATTGTTTTCCTATTGATACAATTGCCAAATGTGGATTTCTTGACAAGAGTGTTGTCTTGATATTCTGGACATTTTCCAGACAATCTATGTGATTGGCGTAGAGACCACAAAGCTGGATAAAATACACCTTTATTTTGATCTTTTGAATTTCACCAAAGAAAGTAGAATTAACAGCTTTATGTGAGACAAAAATAAGATTCCTAAATCTTATTAATACTACAGCAGACTTTCCTAACCTGAGACTTAGGATGGAGTCAAGGAGCTATGGAATGCTCCCTAAAAGTGCATGCCACATTTGTGTGTGTGTATGTTATTATGTGCATGTCTCTGGGCCAAGAGATCACTAGTTTTCAAGTTCTCAAAAAGGTCTGTGGCTCACAGAAGTCTAATAACCCTGCTTTGAAGGGCTTATTAGATAGAATTCAAATCCCCAAGGAGAGGGTGCTGGAATCTCCCGTTTGGCCCTGCTCTTCCTCTGTCTTTTCCCCACACTGCCTCTGAGTCAGAGAAGCTGGCCTGTAGGATGACATCACTTGGCTTCTATTAGGATTCCTGTCAATGGAGAACAATGGTGGAATATTAGAGCAAAAGGGGAAGGTCCACCTGATATATACTCCTCTGGCTCCATCCATATGGGGTTAACACATGGCTGTGATGTTCCCTTGAGGATCACAGGTCCTACCAGGCAGTGCTGTTATCACAGCTCTCTGTCTCCTTTACACATTAAGGTCTAGGGATTTTAACAAAACCCTACTGTTACTAGTCCCAAAGTATTACTTTTTTTTTTTTTTTGCCTTCCCCGACACCCTGCTCACACCTTTGTAAATAGTCACAGTGAATGATCCATCTCTTTCTTTCCATGATCTCAACTGATAAGCAGGTGAACTCATTATAAGCAACACCCCCTTTCTTTTGATGAAATGGATGGGGTGTGTAAAGAGAAAAGTTCTGTGATAGGTAAAAAGGATTATCGTATTAGAGCAATAGACAATAATTATCACTTTAGGTGGCACCTGAAAGTAGATTGGAATGGGCAGAACCATTATTCAAATTAAAAGGTGGGGGGATGCATAGATTAATTTTCTCATGGTACAGAAGACATAAGTGAAATGATATATTAATAAGGCAAAAATGATATTAACCTTAAATAATACAAAGACCTTGGACATCTTACAAAGTGGCATTGACTTCACCTAGTTTTACAACAATGGATTTAAGTTACTGAATAATAATTATTAATGGAAAATGTATGTGACAATAAAGCCATTGAGCAGTCCCATTTTAAACAAGTTTCGCCACTTGTGAAACAACGTAACAATATGTGCCTCCTAATTTAGTGCAATGAGACATACACAAAAGCCATGTTTCTATAGTCCTTACTCACTACAATTTGTAGTCTTTGAATTAGTATATCTTCAGTATGTCTAAATGAGAAACTATTTAGAAAACGGAATGTTGAAAGGAAAAAATAAGTGCCTCCTATAAGCATACTAGCCAGAAATAAGCACTGCCATTTTAATTCTATATCTATCTACACACACATATGTGTATGCATATATATGTGTGTGTATATATGTGTGTGTATATATATATTATATATATATGTTTGCAAACACAGAATGCATAATTTAAAACAGCAATCCCCAACCTTTTTGGCACCATAGACTGGTTTCTTGGAAGACAATTTTTCCATGGGGTTGGGGGATGGTTTCTGGATGAAACTGTTCCATCTCAAATCATTAGGCACTAGTTAGAGTCTCACAGGGTGTGTGCAACCTAGATCCCTCACATGTGCAGTTCACAATAGGGTTTGTGCTCCTGTGAGAATCTAATGCCACCGCTGATCTGACTGACAGGAGGTGGAGCTTGCCTGTCTGCCACTCACCCCCTGCGTGCTACCGGGTTCCCAATAGGCCACAGACCTCTACCAGTCCGTGGCCTGGAGGCTGGGGACCTCTGATTTAGAAGATAAATGTTTCTTAATGCACAAAAATTAATTACTACATCTAAGGTTTATTTAATTTTATAACAGTTTTGTGTATATATGTGCTTATTTTATATTTAGCGGCATTCTTGTCAAGAGTACAGAACTTACTGGAATACTTCAAAACCATATTTTACACTTTCTTTGAACTAAAAGCTTTTTATTAGGAATCTTTACTCAGGTTTTTTTTTTTTTTTTTTTTTGAGACAGAGTTTCACTTTGTCCCCCGGGCTACAGTGCAGTGATCTTGGCTCGCTGCAACCTCCACTTCCCAGGCTCAGATGATTCTCATGCCTCAGCCTCCTGAGTAGCTGGTCCAGCAGGCCCGCACCACTGCCCCTGGCCAATTTTTATATATATTTTGTTCAGATAAAGGGTTTTTCTACATTGCCCCAGGTGGTCTTGAACTCCTGAGCTCAAGTGATCCTCCCATCGCGGCCTCCCAAAGTGCTAGGATTACAGGCGTGACCCACCGCTACTAACCCTTTACTCAGTTTTCTTTTTTTTTTTTTTGAGACGGAGTCTCGCTCAGTTGCCCAGGCTGGAGTGTAGTGGTGCCATCTCGGCTCACTGCAAACTCCACCTCCCGGGTTCACGCCATTCTCCTGCCTCAGCCTCCCAAGTAGCTGGGACTACAGGCACCCACCACTATGCCTGGCTAATATTTTTGTATTTTTAGTAAAGATGGGGTTTCACAGTGTTAGCCAGGATGGTCTCGATCTCCTGACCTCGTGATCCGCCCGTATCAGCCTCCCAAAGTGCTGGGATTACAGGTGTGAGCCACCGCGCCCAGCCCTTTTACTCAGTTTTGTTGACAAAATTGTTATTCTTAATTTTAAAGTTCCGTTTCTGGGATGTATACAAATGAATAACAATGTTCCAACCTGTTTATTCTTTCAGTAGTCCTGCATTGAGCTTGACAAATTAAATAGATATTTAAAATAAACATCTATGCAAAGTCATTTATTACATGCTCTCTAAGGGGAGAGCTTAAATAATAAAGATTTGAGTAGGTTTGACAATTACTTTGGAAAAATGGTATTGTTCAATGAATTTAATGTTATAGATTACTCCAGCCTTTTTGCAGCGTCAAAATGAATGTAATAGGTTACATTTTTTCTAAAACTTTCTCAGGATGGAGATATATTAAACTACTTTGGTATCTGCACAATATATCAGTTAGCTTTTATTTCTAGAATTATTTTACATTCTTTATTTCTAGAATTACATTAAGAGGTAGATAATGTAAAATTGTCTCACAATTGGTAAAACATGGTTACAGCTGGTCTATGCAATGGCTTTATTGTAACATACATTTTTCCAGTTTTGTTTATCATATATTTTACATAACGAACACCACATATAGGTAAACTAAATTATTTTGGTCCTTTGAACTAAAACCATTGCTCTTGTGTGTTGCATTTAGAAATAACAAGAGTGTAGATTGACAGCATTTTTTTCTCTGACTATAAACTCGAGTGTTGGGTTCGGCAAAATTGGTTTTCAAATATATTTAAACTCAACCTAACTAAACACCATTCACACTTTTTAAGCAATGGAAATGACAAAAGCCGTGGTTTGTTTTAATCAAAACCATTCCAATACAAATCCCATTTGTAGCATACTAGATACCAGTTGTTCACTGATTTTCTTTTATTAATGATCTATGTGCAAATGCACGGGCTCACAGCAAATCAGATATGTTATTAGATGCATCCAAGTCCTTTTCAAATAATATATTTCCCTAAAGTTGTTTCATTTGGGCTATGTCAACAGAGATCACTCCATATGTCTTAGTTTGCAAAGACAGGGATTGAAATGTACTCTTAGCCAATGCATAGAATAGAAATAGCCCATAACTCACAACCTGGGTTTTATTGAGAAAGCAGAATGATGTATTTCATTGTTAGGTAACAAAAATCTATATTGTTTAAAATGTCTGTAATCTGAGTTCTTCCCCACCACCCCCCAAAGTGACATTGACTGAAATCTCTCTATAAAGAGAATTGGGCTATTGCTTCTAGTTCAAATGCATACCCCTTCATTTCCTCTAATTTTATACAATGTAAATAAATACTCTGTAGTGTTCAGAGGCTACTGGAAAACTCTGAATGCCTATCATGTGTTCTAAATAAGGCCGTCTTGAATAAAGAATTACCTTTGAGCTAAGAAAAGTAATAGTTGCTAAGCAGAAAGGTCAACAAGAGCAAGTGGGCTTTTTCCTGTATTTGTCTGTGAGAATAAACATATGGAGGAAAATGTCCTTCTATAAAAGAATTCAAACAAAGCAAAAGTCTTCAGAAAATAGATTGCCATGGAAAGTTTATTTAAACTTAAGACTCCCGCATGGAATTAGCCATGTTAGACTGCATTGAATTGAATGAATAATTCCATTCCAATATGGCTCACTTTCTTTTAATTTCTGTGAGTAATGTTTGGAATATTTGTGCCCAGCAGTATATGAGACATTTCAACATTAGCAAATTGGAGCACAAGAAATAAGACCCTGAAGAAATGAGCCCACAACTTCAGGGCTAGTCAGAAATGTTCAGAAACTCTTAAAGGATGTAAATATAACTCAAAACAATGCTGAAAGCAAAGCATAATATCTGAGGTTTTATATAAATAAATATGCATATAAATATATATGTTACATATATTTATATAACCTTCTAAAATATAGGTATATTTTTAAAAACTAGATTACAAATGTACAGCATTCATTAGAATCTTATAAATTTTATATTTTAAAATTGATTTCTGTAGAAAACATTTAATGTAATTGTTATAGTGTTTCACAGAACACAAAAAGCAAAATGGAGTAGGAAGATTATTAGGTTGGGAGTATCTAGGTTTGTAACTCCAGACAATTAGAACTACTGTCTTTCCCAACAAAGTGCACCTTTATCTTCCTTCTATTGTTCTATCCTGAATAATCTGCATTAATTCTTTGTTTCTCACATATGCTATACTCCTTTGCAAGTTTTGACCAACCTTTATAACAGGGTGATGTAGAAAAATAGGGCTTTCTGGGTTTCAAGCAAACAGGTCCTGACGAATGATTTCTCAATTTACTCATGAAAAATTAATCATAATTTAGAAATGTTAAAAACTTTTAGTAGTATTAAAAATTAAAATGGAAAGTTTACATTGTTAGAATCTGGAGTGATTTTCGTCTATCTTTAAAGAGTTGGATTTAAAAAAAATGAGGACAGACTGACACTATGCCTAATGCAAAATCTGAAAAAGGAAAACAGTTCATTCTTTCCCCTTCATTTTCTCAAAAGTGGCCCTGACTTAAAGACCAAGATCTGGGCTAGCTAGAAAACAGGGTAGCTATCACTCAATTATCTGGCCACCAGGGTTCTAGTGAAAAAGAAGGGTGAAGACTAATGAGAATACATATAAAAGGTCCAGTCACCACAAGTAAAAAGAGAGTGGGCTTCTCCTGCCATATATTAAAACATATGGTTAAACTATATTAATTTAAATAGTATGGCACTCAAGCAAGAATATATGGACTAATCAATTATGCAGAAGAGATATCTGAAAAATAAGCTGTATGGATATATCAATTTAGTTCTGTTTTTAAAGGTGGAGTTACAAAATCTGTAGGGAAAGAAATGATTAACCAATAGTTGTATGGGACTTTGATAATTTTGAACAGCGTACGGTCAGAGCATCACCGCGAACCACACATCAAAATAAATTCCACATTGATTCAACAATAAAAAGGGACCCAAAAATAATTCAAAGAGGCTGGGTGTGGTGGCTTACTCCTTTAATCCCAGCACTTTGGGAGGCCGAGACAGGTGGATCACCTGAGGTCAGGAGTTCAAGACCACTCTGACCAACATGGTGAAACCCTGTCTCTACTAAAAATACAAAAATTAGCTGGGCATGCTGGCATGCACCTGTAGTCCCAGCTACTCAGGAGGCTGAAGCAGGAGAATCACTTGAACCCAGAAGGCAGAGGCTGCAGTGAGCCTAGACTGCGCCACTGCTCTCCAGTCTGGGTGACAGAGTGAGACTCCATCTCAAAAAAAAAAAAAGAAAGAAAGAAAAAAGAAAAGAAAAGAAAAGAAAACTTGAAGAAATGTAGCTAAATATTTACTTGTTGTATAGAATTAGGAACGATTATCTCAGCATTAAAAACAAAGGACAATATACCACTGGTGAAGAGAATGCACACGGGAAAGTTAAGTGAAGAATTATAAGGCTATCTTATTTTAAATGGTAAGTCAAACTATAAACTCTGGGGAAATATACAGTCCATAAAGTTTGCTAATAAGTAAACAAGGAAAACTTATACCCAGAAGACATAAAATGGGGAAAACACATAAATAGGTAATTCACAGATAAAACATTCACATTTGGAAAAAATTTTCTAAAAAAGACTTTTAAAAGTGCTTTTTGAGGAACTAATGCCAGCTAAATATTAACACACAATACATTTTCAACAATAAGTTGACAAATATTGAAAATGAATTAGGCATTCTCATATAATATTTAAAAATTGAAAATGTAAATTTAGGATACCATTCTGCAAGTAATTGGATAATATATATCAGTCAGACTTAAAGTTGACCTATTAACCCTATTTCTAAAAACCTATCCTAAGAAAACAGAGATTGACCAAATACTTATGTAAAAAGATGTTATTGTGCATCTTTATTTACAACAGCAATATAGTAGAAACAAAGATTCAAAATAAAACTGGTTAAATAAATTTTAAAAGACATTCAGTCAAAAATTATGCAACTATTATAATGTCAAATTTAAAACATATTTAAATGTAAAGATTTGGCTAAGGCTTACTTTTTTTCTAATCAAGAATTTGGCATTTTGAACATAGGCTATTTTGTTTAAACTATGCACATTTCACATTCTCTATCCTCTCCTCCCTTGTACTCAGACTTACTATGACAGGTGGAATGTCAGGTTTACAAAGCTAAACTCTTGTCTTGTTTATTTTGCTGTAGTTTTTTGTTTCATTCTTTCTTGTTGCCTTCCCAGCCTCCACAATACACACATACACACAAAACAAACAAAAACAAACCAACCAACAGAAGAAAAACCACGTACAATGTTTTAACTTCAGCACAGTGGCTGCGGTAGGTACACAGTATCCAGCGAATGAATGAAGAGATGGAGTAAATAATACAGGCAACTGCAGGTTGGTGCAAATGTAATTGTAGTTTTTGCCATTACTGATAATATCAGATGATTTTGTTTTGCAAAAGCTTAATCTGTTGAGTGCTTGCATTTGACAACTAAAAAGAAAAATCTCTTCCTAGAAAAAATACTTTTAAAGAAATTCATTATGGGGTGTTATATGTGTGTTTCTGTTTGTTTATAAAAATTGTGGTATCTAATGGAATGTACTGTCCCTTTTTTGTCGATAGAGTTTTGTCATTTTTATGTCAAAGATAGAAACACACCAAAAGCACGCTGTTCCTGTGTTTTCTCTGCCTTCAGCACCTCATTTTTAAAAATAAAAGACTGCAACACAGTTTATTTATGTGTTCCACCTAATTCTAAAATATTTAAAAGGACGTAGTGGCATCTTGTTGCAGATGTTTATCTTGTGCAAATCCTGGCAGGGGATAATTAAAGATTCTTAATAAAATATTTGTCAGCCAGATGTGGAGAATGATTTTTGACCTTAAAAAAGCAGACAAATGAAAAGGTCACCTATGTATACAGTTGCACATATTAAATTAGTCAAAAGATCCCTAATGTGGGTGTTTATTTCAGTCCAAAGAATGACTCCACTGTAGATGTGAATTTTGTAAGATACTTTAGAGAAAACCAGTATAATGTAAAATGCTACTTCTTCCTAAGATTTGGAGATCTAATAATAGAACTCGAACCTGGGTATGTACTGAAATAATGAAAAGACTGATGAATGAAAGCACGCAATAATAACAGTGCATGAAGGTGGGGAGGTAGCCTACAGGAGGGAGTGAAACACAACGAGGCACATAGGAAAGTCTCCTACAACCATATATGTTCAAGCTGTCTTACTTCTGAATGAAAGCTGATTCCCAAACATTCCAAGGAGATAGGTTGTTGAAGGAGTGAAATGGCTTATTCCAGACAAAAGGAAGATTGTGAGTTGTGAAGACAAGTAGGTATTAATTAGCATGGTGTCTTTTTTTTTGTTTTTTGCATTTTTTCCTTCTTTTTAAATTTATAAGTTCAGGGGCACAAGTGCAGGTTTGTTGTACAGGTAAATTTAGCCATGGGGGTTCGTTGTACAGATTATTTTGTCACCCAGGTATTAAGCCTCGTACCCATTAGTTATTTTTCCTGATCCTCTCCCTCTTCCCACCCTCCATCCTCCCAAAGGCCCCAGTACGTGTCGTTCCCCTCTATAGGTCCACGTGTTCTCATCATTTAGCTCCCACTTATAAGTGAGAACATATGGTATTTGTTTTTCTCTTCCTTTGTTAGTTTGCTAAGGATAATGACCTCCAGCTCCATCCATGTCCCTGCAAAGGACATGATCCTGTTCTTTTTTTATGGCTGCATAGTATTCCATTGTATATATCTATATATATCTTCATCTATATATATATATATATATATATATATATCTATATCTCTACCTATCTATCTGTCTGTCTGTCTATCTATCACATTTTCTTTATCCAGTCTTCTAATATGGAAACCAAAAGGAGCATGGTATCTTGCAACTACAAGCAGTTTGTTGTCATGGGATCATGGTTTGTGTAGGGAGTACAGGGAAGATAAATGATTGATAGAATTGGAAACCACCAAAGGCACTGTTCATAATGCTAAGGCTTACATTGGACTTTATTCTTCATGGGTCATAGGGATTTATTGCAGGGTTTTAAGCTGAGGATTGACATAATCATAGCGGAGCGGTTTTAAGGTGGTGATGGTGAACCTGTTTTCACGCATGCTACCTGAGTCAGGGGTGCCAGTTAGGAGACAGGAGTCTGTGGGAACACAAATGAAATCAAGGTGGTAGACATCTCTAAAGGACAGTAGGAGAAGTTCTTAAGAAATTTACTAGTCCTTCCTTTAAATCCATCACACATTTTAGGACTTGCATATTACTCAAGTCCAGTTTTATACAATGAAACAGTTTCTATTCATAAAGAATTTGACTACATCCTTAATACATTAAAAGTTTCAGAACTCCTCTGATTGAATAAAAAAGTCAATATTGTTTAATAACTTTTTTAAAAAATTAAAAATGACATTAGCATTTATATAAAGCATCATAGTTTCCAGGTAGCATGTTCCTTGGATAGGAAGTGAATTAAAATTAGTGTTTCTTGTGAGCATGCATCTTTTGAAGCATCTCTGGGCTTCTAGTTTTAAAAGTAAAATAATTTGGACTGCTGTTTATCATGGTTGTATTCTGGAGGAGATTTTTGCCTTTCTTATTAGGGTTTATCTAAATCTACATCGTGGATTATTTTCTTCTCCCACCTTATGTGACTTGGCTATTAGTGTAAAACCAAGCTCAATGTCGGTTACCTTATGTCCACTCTTGATTTTGTTAATTGGTTTAGACACCAGGGAGATTTCCAATAGCCTGAGGTATTTAAAATTTACTAATTTTTCAGAGTTGGAAATCAGAGCTTTCAATAAATTAATCATTTCCCAATTTGAGTGTTAAGTCCTTACACAAGTCCCTGGAAAGAGAATAAGACACTGAAATAATTTCAGGAGCATAAATTCAGCCCAACAGGATTTCTAATTTATCGGAACCAGGCGGAATCTGTATGTGGTTTGGATAGGCTACAAGAGTCAGTCTTTTCCAATCCTGTTTCTGTCCTAGAGTATGGACCATGCAGAACTCTAAAGATAGAAATAGAGGAGAGGTTTAACATGAGCCAGTTGCTTTTGATGCTTAGAAAAGGGGTTTGGGTGCTTCAGAAACTGCACACATTTCACTTTAGAGATCTGCATGGTAATTGGATACACATTGGAAAGTATTTATACTTTTGATAAAATACACAGTTGTCTGAACTTTTGCCCAGAACCAGAAACCAAATAGGATGTACGCCTTCGTTTGGAGAATTCATTTATGCATTTCTGAATTTGAACATTCCCCTCTACTAATGAAACATTAAGAACTTGTGGTTAACTCGAGATGAAAATTTGGAGTGGCTACCGTTTGGATAAAATTATTTTCTTATGTTTTCATACAATCGCTTAATGAGCTGTATCCCATGAGGTCACACTGGAGACCCACAACAGTTAAACCTAAATAGCCAATTGAAGCCTGTCTTTCTGTCAAGAACACTAGTTTTTAAAGCTTTGTTTGCTCTCCCCACTCTCCTGCTGCTCCCCACAACTTGTTAGGAATAAGACGTTTGGCTCCATGTTTAAAACCAGAAATGGAAAGTTGTTTTGGTTTTCCTTAATAAAGTCTTCACAAATTTGATTTTTAACTTATAGAAGAGAGTTTTCCGTTAAGCCTTCCTTTTTTATTTCCATTTAAGGCAGGCAGCAAAGTCGGCTGTAGAGAAGTCTGTAATTAAAAACAAAGATTCTCTAGTTTCCCACTTGCTCAAATATATGTTATGCTTCTTGAATACTGAGTTTTACATTTTTTCTTGATGCATTATACTTGGTATAATATAATGCAATTAGGAGTCCTGGCATGATGTTGGAGTGTGGAGTCAGTTACCTGAGAGTGAAAATGGCAGGGACATTATATGGGATGCTAGGTGCCTACTAATGTATATGATTATGTTGGTTTTGGACATGAAAGTGAAATGTCATAGATTCTTGCCCAGGCTGGAATGCAGTGGCATAATCATAGCTCACTGCAGCCTCAAACTCCTAGGCTCAAGCGATCTTCCCACCTTAGTCTCCTGAGTAGCTAGGACTACAGGCACATGCCACCATGCTTGAGCAATTTTTAATTTTTTTTTTTTGACACAGGATCTCTCTATGTTGCCCAGGCTGGTCTCAAACTCCTGGCCTCAAGCTGTCCTCCAACCTCGGCCTCCCAAAGTGCTGGAATTACAGGCATTACCCATCATGCTCAGACAATATGGGATGAGTCTAATGAACAGTGTCTATAATTTAGTGGAAAGTACTGGATTTGGGTTCGGGAAAACCTGGACGCCTCTATTAGCTGCAGCTTCTGATGTTCTTTCCTAAGGTTAAATTCTTTTAATACATCATTTCATTTCATCATCAATAAATCTCCTCTGTGGTACTTTGTATCTCCACTTTATACGTGAGATAATTGAGGTTTAGTGTAGTTAAGTAATTCCCTGCAGACTCCAGAGCCTGCAGGTGGAGAGACGGGCTCATTAAGTGTCATTTCAAAGTCCTTGCTCTTTGTGACCACAGAACTGGCATGAGAATGGGAAACTCCTGCTGCCACTAGCCAGTGATGCACATTCAGTTAATTTGTTTAAAAGTTCTAATCATTCTCTTTGTTATATGTAAATTAGCAGCAATACTCTCTGTTGCACAGGGCATTAGGCCTAGTAAGCGAGATGACATGAAAGTACTTAGCAGCATGTTACCTATCGTATCTTGGAAGTCAGTAAATATTCGTTTAGTTTGGAGAAATACATATCTATGACTTCAAAAGAGAAAAAATTGCTGAAGGAAGACAATAATTTGTATAGACTGCCTAGATAATTAATGGTGTGACAAGAAGTAAAGGTTTATTTGGACCAGAGAATCCGGGAAATAAGAAAAACACACATTCTTTGCTTTCATTTGGACCCAAGAAAGTATTACGGTACAGTGAAGACAGAAAAAAATGGACAACTGCTTTTCACAATATTAATTGACTTACTGAATTAGAAGGTGTCTTTCCACATGTATAATGGACAATGTCAGGCTTGAAAATGTATTAGTAGCTCAGGAATTCAACAACCAGACACTATTTCATTCTGAAGAACAAAATTAGAAATCCCCATTAATTTACTCTTTGCAGACTGGAGAGTATATTAAAAAATACCCAAAGTAGAATTTCATCATGAATTTATGGTGTTTTTCTTTGCTGTACAGTTTGGCTCTTTCTGAAAGCTGCAAATGTGAATATAGGTTATAATGGAGCTTGGAAGAAGATGAGGAAGAAGGAGGAGGAGGAGCAGGAGAAGGAGAAGAAAAATGATTGCTGCAGGATACTATACCATTGTAAAAGTAGATCATTTTTATGACCAAATGGGGAAAATGGGGTCCAATAATAAACTATTATACAAAGAAGTTTAAACATTTAAAAATTAACTATATAAATTGCTATTCCTATGGAAAGAATGAGTTTTTGTTCAGAATAATTCTTATATTTAGTGGAGGAAGGAGGAATGTGTGTGTGTGTGTATGTATGCATATATGTATAAATGCATATATATGGTTTATATATATTAATTCTCATTAATTTTTAAGAATAGAAAGGAACACCTTTCTTTTATTTTTATTTTTATTTTTTGAGATGGAGTTTCACTCTTGTTGCCCAGGCTGGAGTGCAATGGCGCAATCTCAGCTCACTGCAACCTCTGTCTCCCAGGTCCAAGTGAGTCTCTTGCCTCAGCCTCCCGAGTAGCTGAGATTACAGGCGCATGCTATCATGCCCAGCTAATTTTTGTATTTGTAGTAGGGACAGGGTTTCACCATGCTGGCCAGGCTGGTCTTTAACTCCTGACCTCAGGTGATCTGCCCACCTCGACCTCCCAAAGTGTTGGGATTACAGACGTGAGCCATCGCACCTGGCCTAGAAAGGAACGCCTTTCTAAATAATTTTACTATTGGTCTAATCTATTACTTCTATTTGCTATTTTGCCTTGATAAGTTACACTTAGGTTTCTCCCATTTTGCATCCTAGACAATATTGCATGCTAGACAAAACTACAGATGCTTTCTGTAGCCTATCTCTAGATCTCTCATATCCTTGGCATGTTTAGCTTTAAAATACATTGTACTAGTTTCCTAAAACTTTAAAATAAGTATCTTTTTGTTATTAATTTGTTTTGATGTGCAGTCTAAAAGTTAAAACATCACTTAAAAATATAGGTCATTTCGGCCGGGCGCGGTGGCTCAAGCCTGTAATCCCAGCACTTTGGGAGGCCGAGGCGGGTGGATCACGAGGTCAGGAGATCGAGACCATCCTGGCTAACATGGTGAAACCCCGTCTCTACTAAAAATACAAAAAAAACTAGCCGGGCGTGGTGGCGGGCGCCTGTAGTCCCAGCTACTCGGAGGCTGAGGCAGGAGAATGGCGTGAACCTGGGAGGCGGAGCTTGCAGTGAGCCGAGATCGCGCCACTGCACTCCAGCCTAGGTGACACAGCGTGAGACTCCGTCTCAAAAAAAAAAAAAAAAAAAAAAATAGGTCATTTCACACCATCCTTTCAAATATAGAGGGAAGTCCCTTTCAGTCGCTCCTAGAAATACCTTTTAGTCCAGACTACATAAAGTAAGTTACTGTTTATTGCTGTAAAATAAGTATGGGAGGGGAAATTGAGCCCCCACGAGGGGAGCATATGAGGTTAGTAACACTAACCTACCATGAAAAGCATGGCAACCCAAGACCAAGGCTAGCGGGGGGGGGGTGGGAGCATAAGTGGGCATCCAGCTAAATAAAAGTGTTGAGGATGATTCTGCAAACTATGCAGGCTGTGAAATTCAGCCCAAACTGTGGAGAAGTGGAGACCCAGGCAAGTTCTAGTCAAGCAGGGAGAGAGAAGCCAGGTTCAGGCTGCCACGCTCTGCCATTTTTCATCCTGCATCTACGTTATAAGTGACTATATGTCCACAGATGTTCATTATTGTCTCCTGGGGCCTACAGGACTCCAGATAGCTTTGGATCTAATATGTGCCATTGCCAAGGTAATTCCAAAATTGAAAGTCATTTTGCATATAGATGCAGATTTAGGTTATGTAAGGTCTGAAGTTTCCACAATTCTGAGGACTCTCCTTAAGAAATGTTTTAAAAACTACAAATGCAAAATAGACGTGAATGCTAATGTATACTTAGAATGAGAAAGAAGTCACACATTATAAATTTTGAAAGACTCATTGACAAAAAATTTTAAATTGATTTGAGCTTGATTTTAAATATGACTCAATAAAGAAACAGCAATTTATTACCTGAGATGTAAGCAACAGGGTAAAGACATTGTTTCATGAAAATTAAAGTACAGGAGTCTCCTTCACAGGCAGATATTTGCTTTGCAAGATATCTACTGTGAGACCTAGAGAAATTTATGTAAAAGTCCATAATTGGTGCATAGATGCTATTTTCCAAGAATGCTTGCGATTATGAAAGCAACTGAAGTCTACAGCAAAACTATGCCATTTGTAACTTAAACTGTGAAGATTCAATTTCTCTTTTCATATATAATTTGAAAAACTTAAATTTTACTCCCTTCTTGACCTGACAATAAGCTACCAGGCAGAAAAACATAATTCTAACACCATTTAGGTAGTTAGGTAGTTGTATTACATCACGGCTTTTACAAACAAATGAGACCAAATAAACTCAGATGTTCTATTTTCTTTGTGTATAACCGTTGCTAAAATTGCTGTGTAATATATGCTAGACATTCAATACTCAGAATGACTGAAATTTTAAAAACATTTTAAAGTAAACCAAAATTGGTACTTTGGAAACATTTTGTAATGTATCTTAAGATGTATACGTGCAAATTTTATGGACTTCATTAAACCTTGAGTGGATATGACAGACATCTATTGAACGTAATTCAGCATATTTATATTCTTTAATCAGGGGCCTCTGAGTCTGTAAAAAATAATTATTTAGTATTAGAAATTAATGGATCCAAAACATTATATATTTCACTGGTTTCATTCCACTAAGAGTGATAATTAAGTTCTCTGATAGATCTGCTCAACTTAATATTGTTTTATCAATTATTACTTCATTTAACATAAATGTAAGACTAATTTTAAACAGAAACATCTTGATACATTTTAATTCTTAGTGTCATTCTTCAGAAAGCTCTTCCTTGCCCAAATATTCTTAAAATACATTTTTCATGGGAGGAGAGAAAGGTGGAGAATCTATACCTCGTGTTGTTTAACTCTACAAGTGCTTTTTTTCCCCTTTAAAGAATAGTAAATCCAAACAGCCTTCTGTTTCCTGTAATTGTTATAACGTGAAATGTAAACAAAAAATCTCGATTTTAATCTATAATATCTCTCATTAATCCTAATTCAATTTTTTTATTTAAAATTATGACTTAAGCTCCAAGGATTCAATAAATTCACTTTCATGTCTTCTGATAAAGTATGTGTTCCATTGGCCGGGCGCGGTGGCTCAAGCCTGTAATCCCAGCACTTTGGGAGGCCGAGACGGGCGGATCACGAGGTCAGGAGATCGAGACCATCCTGGCTAACACGGTGAAACCCCGTATCTACTAAAAAATACAAAAAACTAGCCGGGCGAGGTGGCAGGCGCCTGTAGTCCCAGCTACTTGGGAGGCTGAGGCAGGAGAATGAAGTGAACCCGGGAGGCAGAGCTTGCAGTGAGCCGAGATCCGGCCACTGCACTCCAGCCTGGGCGACAGAGCGAGACTCCGTCTCAAAAAAAAGAAAAAAAAGAAAGAAAGAAAGAAAAAAAATACATGTTCCGGGCCGGGCGCGGTGGCTCATGCCTGTAATCCCAGCACCAGCACTTTGGGAGGCCGAGGCAGGCAGATCACGAGGTCAGGAGATCGAGACCATCCTGGCTAACACGGTGAAACTCCGTCTCTACTAAAAATACAAAATATTAGCCGGGCGTGGTGGCGGGCGCCTGTAGTCCCAGCTACTTGGGAGGCTGAGGCAGGAGAATGGTGTGAACCCGGGAGGCAGAGCTTGCAGTGAGCCGAGATCGTGCCACTGCACTCCAGTCTGGGCAACAAAGCGAGACTCCGTCTCAAAAAAAAAAAAAAATGTGTTCAGGTTTTGGTGGTAGATACGCTTTCTAGAACAGCAGAAGTAACTGTAGATGCTAGCATAAACAACCAAATAAACATTCATTTACATCAGGTGGGTTTCAATATGTGTTGCTGCCACAGGTAGGCTCAGCAATTTTTCTGAGTTTCATAAAATCTTAGACATCGAAAAATACAAAGGGAGAAAAACTGGCTATGTATCACCTGGAGGTGACTTTCTTTCTTATATGTAAAATTGTTTACCAAAGAAAAGCAATGGTTATTTAAATTTCAAAGTGGTTTTATTACTGTTGTTTATTTAAAAAAAAAAGTTTTAGTTTGAAATGATTTTACATGTACAGCGAAGTTGCAAAGAGAGTGGAGTTCCCATACACCCTTAACATACACCCCATAATGTTCCCATACACCCCATAATGTTATCATTTTGTACTGCTGTCTCATTTTTGTCAAAACTAAGAAAGCAACACTGATACATGACTATTAACTAAACCTCAAACTTGATCCAAATTTCACCACTGTTTCCATTAATATCCTTTTTCTGCTCTAGGATACAATTCAGAATACCACACAGCATTTAGTTGTCACATCTCCATAGTCTCCCTTTGGTCTATGACAGTTTCTCAGTCTTTCTTTGTTTCATGACCTTGACATTCTTGCAAAATGAATACAGTGCATCAAGGCTAGATGAAAGTTCTGAAGTCAGGTAGGGCCCTCCTGAGGAACAGTTAATGACAATGCTAAATGTACAATTTGCTGAGGTGATTTTGGAAGATATCTGTAACCTAAACATTAGGTAGCTTGAGGAAGGTTTGAATAAGTTCTTACATCTGAATTCCTTATTGTAGCTGCTTCTATGATTTGTAGCTAAGCTAGGAAATCTTGAACCTTTCACAGTGGTCCGGAGTTGTAGATTTTCCATTGTTTTAATGCTGAAAGTGCTGAATGCAAATGGAAAAGTATAATGAACACATCTGAAAATTGAAAGTATATAATTTGAGGTTGCACTGCTTTCAAAACTTTAGAAGTCTATGCCTGCCAAGAAAAGAAGTTGTAGCATTACACTTCTATTTCTAAAGAGAAGTCAATACCTATAAGACATATGTCTTTATTTACTCAAACATAAATCAAATGGTTCAGGAACTTGTGCAAGTAAATCGGATTCCATTTGTATGTTTTTCCTGACACATAAATCTAGCTGCATGCAGAATGGCATGAATAATGCAGGAACTGAGCTCCCAGAGTGGATAATCTTTCACTGGAAACCTGGGACTGATGGCTTACCTTACAGAAATGGGCTTGGCACCATGGAGATAAATGCAAGAACACACATAAGCAATCTATGCATACCTATTTTTTCTCCTGTTGGATTTTTATATTCTGAGACACATGAAAGTAGTGGCATGCCAGTGTTGTTTCCTTATGTACCTTATTTAATGCATTAAATAATAATAATAATACTAAACATTGGTCACTGTCATTATGATTACTGATTTATTTATTTATGAGACGGAGTCTCCTCTGTCGCCGAGCGCAGTGGCGCGATCTCGGCTCACTGCAAGCTCCGTCTCCTGGGTTCACGCCATTCTCCTGTCTCCGCCTCCCAAGTAGCTGGGACTACAGGCGCCCGCCACCATGTCCAGCTAATTTTTTGTATTTTTAGTAGAGATGGGGCTTCACCGTGTTAGCCAGGAGGGTCTCTTATCTCCTGACCTCCTGATCCGCCTGCCTCGGTCTCCCAAAGTGCTGGGATTACAGGCATGAGCCACCGCGCCTGACCTGATTACTGATTCTTTTATGCTGATTGCACTACTCACGGCAACCCTATATACTATTGTTACTATCATGTTAAGAAGAAGAAGATGAAGGACTGGGGATTTTCATAATTAAAGATCATGCCCTTGGGCAAGGGCAGAGTCAAATCTGGTCTGTCTCACTCCACAGGCATAAACATTACTAAATACAATTCCTATTTTGAACTCAAGATGGTCTTTGATGGCTTATGGTAGTAAGATAAAGCAAGCTGACAGAGGCAAAAGGAAGAAATAAAAATAAGTTAGGACAAGACCCTGAGTATAAAAAGAACAAATCCTGTGCTCAGACTGCAAAGCTAAGTTAAAGCACACTATAGGATTATTTTCTCAGCAGTAGAAAGAGCAAGGCTACATAAACTCATATTCAGATCCCATTTATCACTTGTGTGTCTGAACAGTTCAGGGAAAAAAATAAATCCTGAAACCATAACTGAAGTTACAAAGGCCTTTATTCATTGATTAAAAGTCTATCAACAAGATGGTATCGAAATCTTTCAAAAATCTTAATAAGACAAGGATGTCCTCCCTTCCCACTTTTATTTAATGTTTTATTATAGGTTCTAGCCAAGGCAATTGGCCAAGGAAAAGAAAGAAAATGTATTCTGATTATTTGGGAAGAAGCAAAACTATCTCTAATTTACAGATAACAGGATTTTGTATATAGATAATTCTAAGGAACGTACACACACGAATCAGATCTTAAAATAAGGGCCACAGATGATTTAACAGATGACCAAAATCAAGATTTTTATCAGGGCAGGGTGTTTCTGGAATTTGGAGTTCCTAATGTCTTTTCTTGGCTGCTCTTGAACTTCTCAGAAAATTTTCACTTTAAACATAGTTGCAGTGTTATTTCTAATGTCAACTGGCAGCATGGATGATTTCATAGTTGCTGTTGGAAACCATTCCCAGAGTGGCTGATTACTTTCTACAATGGAAAACCATTTCTTTGTGTTCATTCTGATCTTTTATCCATACTTTTTTCCCAACGTGTTCAGTCAATAGGGCAAACTCGAGATGTTAAAACTGTCAGCATTGAAACTCTGCTCACTTTCATTGGCTCCTTTAACCAATTAAACCTCCCAGTCAAATGAAATAGCAACAGTTATTTTTTCCCCTTTATTTCTAATCCTAAGTAGTTATGAAAAAGTTTCTCAAAATCTCATTCTGGGACTCTACCAAAGATGTATGTGTTCGAGCCAATCACATAGTAGTGGAACATCAGGAAACATATTTTTAATAAAAGATAATAGCAAGTTTCATCAGAAGATATTGAATATTTTCCAAATAGAGTCAGTTACTGATGGAAAGGAGCTAAAATTATAAAGCAACTGAAGGAGCTTGGAACCGTGGATTTGGAATGGATTCTGAGATTTAGGAGAATCAAAATCATAAGTGTGTTAAGATTGTCACAGTGTATGCTTTCACATTCACAAAGATGCTAAGAGCCCGGAACACATGAGGGAAGTGGGAGCTAATTACACCAAATTGGAAGTTACCAGCATGTCAATGGTGATTGAATCCTTTGGCATGAATGGCATACTAAACATATTATAAAGTGATAAAAGAAGAGGGCACACGTCATAATCTTGAGGAATACCTAACTTTAAAGTGTGCAAAGGAAACAAGAAGTCAGAAAATCAGTAGAAAAATATATTAATGGCAAAAAACGCAATTACTTTTGCACCAGTGTAATAGAAATGTTGCATCCTAACATTTAGGAAAAATGTGGTTCAACAGAAGATCCACAATGTCATATGCTCCTAGGAGATCAAATAAGAGAAGGGATGCTGCATTGAATGATCTTTTGAATTGATGACGATTGGCATGTTAAAAGGTCACGGGTCTCCCCTTTATGAGATCCAAGTGTTATTTTTAAATAAACATTGAGATTGCTCCAAGACTCTGCTTAATCTCCAGAGTTTTGCAAAACTTTATTCTGACAATGTGTGCCATTGCTTTATTCTGACAATGTGTGCCATTGCTTTTGTTGCTCTTATAGAGAAGTTTTGAAGGTGCTCCTTCTGCTTCTTTACTGATGTCTCACCTATATTTTGTGTCGCTATCCTCATTTGTTTATCCATCTTTTTAGATGACTGCACTTAATCTGTCATTTATCTGCAATGTGCAGCTGTAATCATGGCAGCACCATTTCCATCAATCCCTTTCCCTGTGTTATTTATGTTCTTCACTACTTCTCTTATTTATTACTTAGATAAGTGGTGACCAAAGAAAGGTATGCATATTTTAGGATATGCTCAACATGATCTTTCAGTCACAAAAAAGGAAGACAGTCTGTGAAAGTTATTTTATCTTTTTGTTTCATTTGTACGGGTTTGATCATATAAGTGTCTATACCTTCTCATCCTATAGTAATTACTGTTATTTACAGAAAATCACCAAAGTTCTTTGCTTGGTAATTTTTAAATCATTTAAATATGAGTCTTTCGTATGTATCAAGCTTTTCCAGCCCAGTGGTTTAAAAATATTGTTTAAATGTACACCCAAATAAGTTAACTCCGTATTTCTGTTCAACATTTCATACTTGAAACCGTACATGCTATGTAAAAAAAAAAAAAACTCCAGAATTTTTTTTTTCTCAAATAATCTACCTTAGCTAGGTTTCTATCAGGAGAAGTAAATGACAAAAATACAGTTGATGACCAATGTACATGTTTTAAACAGGTAACTAATGGTGAGGTAAATGTGGGAGAACTTTGCTTTCCTAGAGGACAGAAATGTCGCACACATACAAAGAAAGCCTAAAGTAGACATTTTTAAGTTGGCCATTTTGAAATTGGTATACTGCAATTTTATTTTGAGGTCATTAAATTTTATTTAATCTTCGGGAAAAAAAAAACAGAGTATCATTTTGTGAAATGTGGTAATGACTTTAGTGCACAGCACATATGACGTTCATGGCACCATCTTGATGTGTCACTGTATCACTGTAAAATGGCTTTGGCTTTATTTCAGTGACTTCAAAAAGATCACTTCTCTTAAAGGAACATTTGCTCCCTCAGAATCTTTGTTATTATGCCAACTGGACTGTTATTTCTGCTCTTCTTTGCAAAGAACTGTAAGACAAAGGCCTAATAAATACATTCAAAATTGGGAAAGATCGAGGGGTTCTTTGTTTATAATCTCTTTGTATGAGTAGAAACGTACAGAGAAAAATCTATTTTAATATTTCAGTATCTGCTTGGTTATCAGTATAGACTAAGACAAATTAGTAGAGCAAGGGTATAAAATAAGTATGCTCGAAACATAGAATGATGTCACACAAAAAAGTGAATTCTCTTTATAGAGTTTAAAAGGTAATTAAAAGGTTATTTTTTTGAGGCTTTAGTAACATTTCATCTAATGTGAAGCCAATGTGTTCCAGGTCATATGCAGGCCAGCCTAGAATGAAGTCACAGAAATGAAAGTGAAGATGGAGTGGGAGATTACTTTAATTAGGATTTCTTAAGATAATATTTAATTTCATGAAGGATTTTAAGGCTGTAAGACTGTTTCCTCACATCACAAGCGACATGGAATATGCACATTTTCAGATTCTTCCCAGCCACCAGGATTGTCTGGAATTCACAGCCTCCAAAAGACACAATTAATGCCAGTTACAATAAGAATCCCAGAATATGAGTGGCATGCAAATGGATCTGACTAATAACAAAATGTAAGGTGGTGTTTCTGTAAGTATCTTATCCAATGATTTTTGAAAGATCCTGTCCTTGATCTCATTTTTTTCCCTGGAAATGGTGATTTGGTGCTGAACTGCATTTGCTAAGAAATTAATGCCTAAAGTATACAAGAAAAGAAGTGTGTGTCTTGGTGTGTGGCATGTGAAAACTTTGAGGAAGAAAAATAAGGATCAGGGAACCAATCTCTGAAACAGTATAGGTCACAAGTGCACATTTAAGTAGGATTTATTTATAACCTTGAAATATTGAATAAGGAAAGGTCCTTGGGGGTGATAGTTTTGAAACTCTTTAGCTTATTGCTTGGGATTTTGAGATTTTTCACTTAAATGGGTATACACATTTGGAAATGCAATGTCACATTTTTAATGAAATGCAATGTCACTCCCTCACACTTGGGAGTGAGCATGATATTCTAGAAAGAAAGAAAAAAAAACCCTGCATTTAGATGCCAAGCACCTTATAAAACTCTTAGAATGTATTATGGTTCCACTTTTACAGATGGGGAAACTGAGACTCAGACTAGGCTCTTTGCCTGTTATACCACTATAAGTGGTGGAAACGGAATTCAAATCTCGATCAACCTTTAAGCCTATACATCAGATTACCTCTCTTCTCTGAATTAAAGACTAGAAATCAAAATTCCAAATGGTAACCCATTTGAGTGGGTGCCTTTTTACTCTGCCTTGACATCTTGCTGCTGTATATTCAGAAAGTGAGGAGAATGGTGATGCATATTGTCTTTAGCTAGAGGACCATGTCACTTTTTCTCCATTTTCCCCCCCAAACCCATCCTCTCCCATTCTCTGTCCCGTCCTGTATCCTGAGATGCTTGTGCCCGAGGCATGCATCATCAAACTTCCTTACCTCCTGGCTTCTGATTTAGTTTGACTAATAGGAGAGTAAGAAGAGAATAACCTGAGCATTTCTTCTCTGTTCCATCTCAACGTCAGTACTTTGGTTGTGACTGTGATTATGTTTCCCAAAATTTTGTATGCTGTTGGGAGGCCCCTCTTTCTTCCCTCTTTCCCTGTCACTAGATCCTGATGAATAATCTCCCCCTGTGCTCCCTGAGGCCTGGAAGTGGTAACACATCCCAGTGCTGCTAGTCCCTGGAAGTCTCGGCATCCCTGATCAGCTACCTGATCCCTGACCGCTCCGTAAATAGTCCTTCATGAAATTCTTTTCAATATACCCATTGCGTGCATCTAGTCTTTCCTTTTGGAATCCTGAATATTATATGACTATTAGAAGATTAAACATTTCTTGGGCTGGGTACGGTGGCTCGTGTCTGTAATTCCAGCACTTTGGGAGGCTAAGATGGGCGGATCACTTGAGGTCAGGAGTTCCAGACCAGCCTGGTCAACATGGTGAAAACCCCCATCTCCACTAAAAATACAAAAAAAAAAAAAAAAAAAAAATTAGCTAGGTGTGGTGATGCACTCCAGTAATCCCAGCTAACTAAGAGGCTGAGATAGGAGAATCTCTTGAACCTGGGAGGCGGAGGCTGTAGTGAGAATAGATTGCACCACTGCCCTCCAGCCTGGGAGACAGAATGAGACTCCATCTTAAGGGGGAAAAAAAAAAAAAAAAAAAAAAAAAAAACCTCTGCAAATAGAGGCTGTTCAATGTTCCCTTGTTTTCGTTATTGATTAGGCTAGTAATACAGATTCCAAAGATGCTCAGAATCTTTTTTCTCTTTTTCTACTGCACAGCAGGAAAAAATTATATTTATTATTCTCTCAACTCTTCCAGTGACCTATCCTCTTCTCTGACAATATATCTATCAATTGGCAATATTTTTACATGTAATTTGAGTATACACGAATCTACCACTTGTTAAAGCAAGCTAAATATGACCTGAGAAGGACTGAGTTCTTCTATATTTGAGTCCCTGTGGAGGAACCGTAACCTAACTTAATAGGTAGACAAGACTGAAAATCTAACTTAGCAGTACGCATCTGTAACAATAGCTGAGTCTTGGCCAATCCCAGCAGCCACACTTCAACCATTCATAGGTAGACAAGACTGAAAAATGTAACATAGGAGTATGCATCTGTAACAATAGCTGAGTCTTGGCCAATTGCAGCAGCCACACTTTAACCATTCATATACTGTGTTCAAATCAGGCAACCCGTAACCACTCCAGTTGTTTCTGTACCTCACCTCCAATTTCTGTACATCACTTCCTTCTTTTGTCTCTAAATTTGTTCTGACCACAAGGCATCCCTGAAGTCTATCTCAACCTACTGTGATTCTGGAGGCCGCCTGATTTGTGGATTTGTTTTTTTTTTTCTGTTGATTAAATCCTGTTAATGTGTCTAAAATTTTCTTTTAACATCCTGTAAACCTCTTCATCAAAAAGAATTTTAGAAAAGGGTATGAAAGTTCCTTCAAGCCTCTGCCATATTTGATAAGCAATCTCATAATATGGATGGAGCCCCTGAGCCTTCTGAGTTGGGCTGTCATGTTGTCATTACCAGAAGGGCACATCACAGTTGTCATTTTTTCTTGAAATTTCAGGGGCAGGTTTACTTGTTAAGCACTCACTCTTTAAAAGATGTTTCCCCTGTGAATTCTGCTATCCTGTACTCTTTTGGTTTTCTTACCTCTTTGGCCATCCATTCTCATTACTTTGTGGATCATCATCTTGCACCTGTTCTTTATGTCTTGAAGTAGCTCAGGTCTCTGGCTTTGAAAATTCTAAAAATCATCCAGAGAGGATGCAGCATAATCTTTGTATGTACATTCTAGCCCTTTTACTTGGACCCCAGACCTGTTATTTCAAAATATTTTGACTATTTGACATCTGCATTTAGACTTGTCTCTGGTATCTATAACTCAATTTATGTAAAACTGAACTCATACTCTTCCTTATTCTACCTAAGAAAAAAATAAATAAGAAAAAAATGAAAAAAAAAAATAAAACAACCACCATTACAGCAACAACTCAAGCAACAACTCAATGAAATATTTCATAACATGTTGAGGACCTTGGATTTTTGCTGGCAGGAGACAGTGTACAATGGACAGATCCTATGCAAGCAGAATGGGAAGGATCTTCATATTTACATTTTGAAGTGATTACTTTGCTGATTTTCAATAGTTTTGAAGAAAAGATGACTGTTGGCAGAGAGGCCATCTGAGATATGTTTTACATGTTTGAGGTAAAACACAATGAAGATGTGAAGAGAGGTATTAAAATAGGGACAGAGAGGAGTGCATGAATTTGAGAGATATTTAAAAGATAAATCAATAGAACTTGATAACTGACTAGATTTAAGGACTAAGGAAGAGATATGCTTTTATCACCTAGGAAAAGGATGTTGTGACCAGGTGAAATAGAGAATACAAAATAAGTAAGTCAAAAAATAAAGGGGGGAAAATAGGTGTTTTTCTCTTTCTCTTTCCTTCCTTTCCTCTGTCTTTCTTATTTCTTTTCTTCCTTTTTTCTATTTATTTTTAATTTTTTCTTTTTTTTAATGTTTGAAATACCTGTACGAAATGCTAAGAAAGTAGCTGAAATTTCCAGTATATTAGTCTGGATGTCAGAGAAAAGATGACCTCAGCTCAAAAAGCAGATGCAGGAGTAATGGGTATATAGAGGACAGTGGAATTATGCCATAATTAGCTCACAAAGGGAAGGAAACTGTGCCAAGTGGGAAAAACAGCAGCCAAAGACAGAACTCTGAGGACTACAGCACTCACAGAGTGGTTAATGAAGAAAAAGCTGTTAAAGCCTGAGATTCAGGTAACTTAAGCATCTGTTCCAAACCTTGTACATAATTATGGGAAAAGGAACAGGGAGAGCATGAATTTAGATTCTCACACAAGTTCTCTTTCCACGGAACACTAATTTGTCCTCATTCTGTTTTAACAGAATGAAGGTTAAATTGTAGCATAGGGGACTTCAGAAATTTCAGCTATGTCTACACTAATATTTTACCATCATTTATCAAGTACCTAATGGATAATTCAGTTTCCACACTGTAAGAAACTACTCTAAAACTTAGCCACTTGGGATAATAATATGGATTGATTTTCACAAATGTGTAGGGCAGTTGGGGATTTCTTGAACTGTAAGCTGGTTTGGCTGAAGCTAGATGGTTTCACTAGCACTCTGGTGATTGGTTCAAGACCAACTAAGGTGATGAGAAGACTAGGCTACGTGTCTTTCATCCTCTGCCAGGTTAGCCAAGACCCACTCACATGGTAGTGGTCAGAGTTCCTGGGCCCCAGCATGCAAGCACATTGCAAGTCTGTGCTTGCATCAAGTTTGCTGTCATCCCATTAGCTAAAACCAGAGTTAGACTGGGAGGGACCAAACCACGTGTGTAGGCAGAGAGAGAAGCATCACATCAGACACTTTTGCTATCTACCACAGGTATCCAGATTTGCAATTACTGCCCATCTTTGACAGACTGGATGAAGAAAGTGTGGCACATATACACCATGGAATACTATACAGCCATTAAAAAGAATGAGTTCATATCCTTTACAGGGACATGGATGAAGCTGGAAACCATCATTCTCAGCAAACTAACACAGGAACAGAAAACCAAAAACCGCATGTTCTCACTCATAAGTGGGAACTGAACAATGAGAACACATGGACACAGGGAGGGGAACATCACATACTGGGGCCTGTTAGGGGGTGGGGGACAAGGAGAGGGAGAGCATTAGGACAAATACGTAATGTATACAGGGCTTAAAACCTAGATGATGTGTTGATGGGTGCAGCAAACCACCATGGCACATATATCCCTATGTAACAAACCTGCAAGTTCTACACATGTATCCCAGAACTTAAAGTAAAATTAAAACAACAAAAACAAAACCACATCATTTATGTGACTCTTTCAGGCCTGACTATAGGTTTTGTCTTTCCATGTGAGTCTCTGAACCTTCACTAACATACATCATGCTACTCAAAGTTTCAAAGGAAAGGTGAGGTATTTATTTTTTCTAATTAAAGCATATCTTCCAACATGGAAATACTAGATTTTGGAATCTGAAACCTTTTTATAACAGAAAAAACAATTTTTCGTTTCTTTTTTTTTCAACTTTTATTTTAGATTTAGGGTTACATGTGAAGGTCTGTTAAGTGGGTATACTGTGTGATGCTGAGGTTTGGGGTACGAATGACACCATCAGCCAGGTTCTGACCATAGTACCCCACAGTTAGTTTTTCAGCCACATTTTCTTTTAAGAAGAAATCGTCTAAACTATTAAGAATGGTCTATTTTATAAAAAGATAAATTCTTGGCATTTTAAATTCATAACAAGTTTAGGAAATTTGCAATCAGTCTCTGTAGTTTTCAAAGAGGTCTGAGCAGAGTTAATATTTAATAAAAAGAAGTAATTCTTCCTGAATCGTCTAATTCAGAATGCCCACACTGGGGACGGACTGTACAAAATGTCTCCAGTACTGAAAATCCCCTATATTTTATTTTACCTACAAGTGGTGACAAACATCTTGAAAACAAATATCTTTCAAGGAAATCTGATGAAACAAAAAGTATTTTGTTCCAAATGTAAGGAATAAATCTTGTAAATTTTAAGTGGTTTCCCGAACAAGAAGTGTATGGAAAACGCCAAAAACGCTTTTTTTTTTTTTCTAGGCATTTCTTCAAGAGCAGAATTTCAAGGACTTAAAAAGGTTTTGTTTTTGTTTTGTTTTACTTCTTAAACGACTAGCTCCAATATTATTTATGGTAGATATTTGGTTTTTAAAGGTGTTTTGCAGATGCATTATACTGGCCTCACTGGCTATGCTTACAGATGTATCGCATGCTGAAGGATGTTATTCAATTGTTTATACACATAAAAAAATTGCTCTAAATTTGTGAAAATATTTCTGTCTTTTAGTTGTGATTAGTTGTGAAAATATTTCTGTCTTTCAGAAACACCTTTAGTCTCCAGTAAGTCTTGTGGTGAACATCAGGATTACTCAGTGTTCTGAAGAAATAACCACAGTTATTACATGAAAAAAGAAAGAACAATTCTAAAAATCCATAAATTGTCATTAGCATGTGCCACAATGATGCAAAATATGGTTTTCATCTATTTTGAATGAATAGTTGAATCTTGAGCACCCCTTTACTGAGAGGCGCTTACCTTGTTGGCAAATGCCTGGGTTTAAATGCTAGATTCAACATCTCCAGTAGAGTAGCTTTAGCTTCATCTGTTATATTTTTTGAGATTCTGTCTCTTAATGCAATAGGGATATCTAAGCAATAAGCATTTCTAATATTTCTAATTGTTTTCTAAATTTTCATTTCAAATACCAAAGTTAAATTATTTTATTAAAATGGTTTGTTTTTGTTTTGAGACAGAGTCTCACTCTGTCACCCAGGCTAGAGTGCAGTGGCGCGATACTGGCTCACTGCAACCTCTGCCTCTCGGGTTCAAGTGATTCTCGTGCCTCAGCCTCCTGAGTAGCTGGGATTATAGGCGTGGGCCACCACATTCAGCTTATCTAAGTGTTTTTGGAAAGGAAGTCAGTTTGCTGTATCTATATTCATATGCAATTTCAAATTACATATGAAAATATGTGCAGAAAGTGGATATCCAAGTGGAACCACTGTAGACATCACATATTTCAGGTGGACAAAAATCCAGGAAAAAGACATACGGCATCACTTTTTTTGTGATAATGCGTGTAATGGAAAGATCAAATGTTATATACATAGCTTGTTTAGTCTTGAGACTAATATTATAAACCAATTAACTGTCAATCAAAGAAGTTTTAATGAATAGACATACAAATTAGATGCTCTGCTGTAGACATTCTTACAACATCAGTAGTTTATAAATGGATCAAGAAATGCCAAGGTAGTCGAATCACAAGGTCAAGAGATCGAGACAATCCTGGCCAACGCGACGAAACTCTGTCTCTACCACAAGTACAAAAATTAGCTGGGCATGGTGGTGCATGCTTGTAATCCCAGCTACTCAGGAGGCTGAGGCAGGAGAACTGCTTGAACCCGGGAGGGAGAGGTTGCAGTAAGCAGAGATGGTGCCACCGCACTCCAGCCTGGTGACAGAACAAGACTCCGTCTCAAAAACAAAAACAAAAAGAAAAAGAAAAAAATGCATGTCCACTTCTCTTCCTTGTTAGTGCATGGTGCCGTTTATTCTCTCCACAGAATTGCCAACCACTTCCTAATTCATCTTTCCCTCTCCCTCTAACCCAAATTAATGCAGTCATTGGTTCTCCACAGTAAAATTACAACCATTTTTGGTTTTCTACAGCTAAATTAGATCTTGTCAATTAGTAGTTGAGTTTCTTCCACGTCTTTTTATTGCTCTAAGAAAAACAGTTAATAAATCATTAGCTCCTTGTGTGGTCTAATCCATACTAAACTCCTAATCTCTACACTGTAGTAAGGCTACAGTCCTCAGCTCTAACCAGAGATTCCTTAATTTAGATTGTAGCTGTGCGCCAGTTACTAGATGTGAGTTGACCCTTATGTAAATTTATCAACCTCGCCGAACCTGGCTATTCATAAACGGGGCAAGCATCTACCTCACTAGAGGACAAAATGAAGCTGTGCATTTAAAACAATTCCACCAAAGCTATGTGCTCTGTGAATATGACATCTCCCACTATCAAGCCTCACCATCTGCTTTTTAGCCCCTCTACCCTTTGGCCCAGTGTCTAAGGAATGCTGTGTGCCCTCCTAGCACAGAAACTCTGTGTGTGCTGTTTCTTTCTGGGGAAGCTCTTCCCTTCTGAAGAGCTTCTGAACTCTCGTTGCATCTGTAGCACCCAGCCCAAGCATTTCTTCCCCACAGAAGCTTTGATCCCTGACTCCCCCTGCACTTTATTTCCCTTATCAGAACGGCAGTTGAACAGTCATTGGTTTCATCATCTGAATAATGTCTGGCTCTCCTGAGACACTGTGGGCTCCTTGAAAGCAAAGATTGAATTTGGTCACCTTTGCATCTCCAGTATCCAGCACTGTGCTTAAAAATGTGTGTTGAATGAATAAATCCATGAGTTAATTAAATGAAATCAAACAAGGACAATACTAAATGAATATGTTAACACAAACTTTAGCTTAGCATGGTCCCATGAATTCAACAGATTGAAATGAAATGTGAATGCTATTTGCATGTCTTTTATTCATTTATTCATTCAACACACATTTATATGATGTCATGTCCATCACATAAAAAGGATGATAGTGATAATGACAATGATGATGGTCATACCCAGCTCTCAAACACGCCTAGTGTATACGAAGCACTAAATGCATTCTGCATATATTAACTTATTTCATATTAGATAATAGCTAAACACATTTCAAGTTTCTTGATTGTTAATTTTATACCACTGAATTATAACCCATTTCAAAATATTAACAAATTGATTTTAGTGTATTATTATTTTGAACATGTCAACTTGTCCAGAAGTCTTGGAGAGAAAGTCTTGGAAAAAAAATCATAATGCTGAGGTAAGAACTCAGAGTTCTGGGGCAGAGAACATGTACGTACTCAGGTCAGAGAATAAAACACACAAAACAATTCAGTGGGTCTTCACTATGAATAAGCTATTAACAAATGTCTAATGCTACCATTAGAATTATATCCTTAGAATTTTAGATATGAGGAATAATAAAATATTCCTTAATTATATATATATATATATACGTACACGTGTGTGTATATATATATTTTATATATGTGTGTGTGTATTGCATATTCACTCTATGGCAAAGTCTTTACAAACATTTATTATATTATTCAATCCTCAAAAATCCTTACAGACTTTTTACCATCTAATTATACAAGAAGATAAATGTAGTATCAGCGAGATTTCATAACCAGCCCCAGGTCACCCATCTTGTAAAGTGATGTTTGAACTGAGTTTTCTCTGATTCTGCAACCCATGGTGTTCTAACTATACATCCGACTACACTATGCTGGAAGAATGGAAATTGCTGGGATACGGAAACAGTTCGTTATTTTCCTTCGCTCTTTTCAAATCAGTCAATTTTAGATTAAGTTGTGTTATCTCTACTGAGCTACGGACTGGGCGTCCTAACAGTTCTACTCCTTCACAGCTGTGTGAGCAGAGATACATCTCTCAGACTAGATTACTTCCGAGTCTCTATTATCTTGAAAGAGATAAGTTAGAACATATTTATTATATTTGATAAATATATAAATTATATTTGAGGTATAAGTAGATACATATTTTGACACTCAACAGCATAATTCAGTTTATGGAGAGGAAAAGACAACAGAAAAAGAGAAAAACCTCATGAGCAAACACAAACAACCTTCACATCCAAACTAAATATGGGTAGGAGACTCAATAATGATCACTGCACTGACCAAAAGGCAATCCTTAATTTTGCAAAAATATTTGCAGTGTAAATTTTTGGTCAGTTGGAGACTGGCTGCATTTTTCAAAAGCCACAAAATCATAACCATAGGAGTATTTTAAATGTCTATGATAACTACTTAGTGGTTCAGAAACTAAAACTTTTTAATTCAGACTTCCAAGGAAAATGGTTTGTTCTAAGTTTTAAAAAAATCACAGAGGGTAGGCAATACAGGATTTTTTTCAAATCTATCTATTTACAAAAAGAAAAAATATATAAGAAATATGCATTAAAACTTTTTAATTTATAATTTATTTTAAACTAGTATTTTCCCTTTTCTCAGTAACATACTATTAAGTTGTAGAGTGGGATAGTGCTGAGGCAGATATTTACATAATTTAATGTGCTACATGAATTGATTGGTAGAGAGAAAACTCTCTGCCATTTTTATTATTCAAATAATTTGGACAAAGTATCTCTGATCAAATTGCCTAACTGAATTACGATGTCTATATCCAACTTGCAAGATAATTTTGAAATCTACATTTCCAACTCGGCACAAGTATTTCAAAGAAAACCCTCCCTTCCATGATAATTGTATTCCTCATCTCATTGAACAGTTTACTCTACAAATTTGTTCTTCACTAAGCACAAATGAGAGACATGGCTTTGAAGACAAAGGGAAAAAATCATAACGAAATTAATAGATCAGAAAGCTAAGGTTTGTTTACAGAGAAATCTCAGTAGTTTGGAATGGAATAGAGATAACTCGCCAACTTTAGAAAGTTTTACTTACACTTGAAAGTATAAAATAACCTTCCACCACCATAAAATGCTTGCTGAGGAGGTAATTTAAATGTTAAAAACAAAATGCCTCACACTTTATTTATTTATCAACAAATCAAATAAAGGACAAGAACATCCTGACGTTCCTCTAATGTCTCCACACTTGAAAGATCCTGAGAGTAAGTGGTGAGTATAATTTAGCTCCCATCCTTTGTTGTAAAGGCAGTCATTTAAGCCATGAGACGTATTTGTTAGTTCTAAACATAAAACATAACACATTGGCTTGTTTGAGATTCTATGGTAATCATCCAACCAGTGCCACTTAGAATCATGCTTGGCTTTGAAGCCAAGAAGAGAAAAAAACACCAAAATAAGAACTGAATATAAAAGATGGGTTTGGAGCCAAGTCATCAAGAATAAATGTGAAGAAGTCATCCAAGGGCTACATGCAAACCTATAAACATTGTACATGTGCACGGTCTTATGTTCCTTGGGTTAAATAACATAATAAACAAATGTTGGTAAAGAAGTTTCAGGTCTTGGGTTGGCAACTAAGGGAAAGATAAAAGTGAAGAAACAACAACAAAAAGAATACTAAGATTTGTACAACACAACCTTTAGTTTAAAATGCTGCCTGGCTAGAAAAGAACATGCAGCCTATTCTAATTTACCACGACACATTTCAGAAAACAGTTAAAGCAACAAAACAAAACAAAAAAATGACAATGCGTATCATTTAAAAATTAAGACTGACAGCAACACTAATACAAGGAACTAAGAAGGTTTTTCATAAAATTCAAAATCTGTTGCTACGTAGAGAATTATAGGCAAGTCTAATAAAACAGACCAAATCCTCAGACTTCAAAAAAGGGAAGCAAACTCTTTTTCTCCTCTGTATATTGTCTCCTTGGTTCTGGTATCTTCCATTTATGATTAATAGTTACACTAACATTTTCCCATCATTGTTGATGTAGAGATATCATTGCTAAAAACTTTGTCATTTCAAACATAATAAAGTGCTGTCAAAAAGATATTTCTCTTAAGTTTGTTATTAACACTTGGAGTGGACATTTAAGGGTCTGGCAAATAGTTTTGCAATAGAGGAGATGTGTAAGTCACTGTAGTAACTGGCTGCCAAGTATTTGCTGAAGACCTACAGAAACATAGACCTGAATATACCTAGCAAGTTCTCCAGTCCTGCCATACCTAATGGTACTCAGTTAAATGATAATAGACAGTAAATAAATAAATAAAAGTAATAGTCCATTCTGAATTAGAATGCCTTTGATATTGGCTGAAATGTATTAAAAGATTAGTAGACAAGATCTGAGACTACCACACACAACACTGCCTCCTACCGCTGCCAGGTGGGCAGGAAAATTGTTACACGCTTTAAGGGACTGATACTTGCAGCAGAGTGGAAGTAACCTGAATGCATCATCAGAAAAGCATTTGAACATTCCCAGTTTCTGCCCCTTTACCCTTCTGAAAAATAATAACACTAACAAATAAAAATAACAAGGTAAAGAAATGGGAAACTTGGGGCGGCAGTGGGAAAATGGGAAACTTGATGTCCCATTGGAGCTGTCAGTATGAACGAGCTAGACCAAGAATAATCCAGTTAAAAAAGGGTAAGGAAACTACAACCAAACAACACTTTGAGCGAGTTCACACACACACACACACACACACACAAGAATATATTTCACAGGAAGTACAACAGAGAGGTAAGAGAGACCTTCAGAGAATTAGAAGGAGCTGTTCCTTGCATAAAGAAATGCAATAGAAATTTCAAGCCTAGAGAGGAAAAACTGGTTCCATGCCCATCTAATTTATGTAGGCAAAATTGTATCTTGACAGCAAATATGACTTCTGGAAAATAGAGTTAATTAGACTTTAGGTTTTATCGTAGACAAACTGAAAAATTTTTTCTACTTACCTCCTTCTCTTTCCCACCGCTCATTTTGACTGCGTCTTTTCAATCAGTTTCTTTCTTTCCTTCTGCTTCTCTCTTCTTCATTCATGGGTCTCTTAATAGAAAGTGTAGATAATTTAGTGATCTTCAATATGTATTGCCTGGAAACCACCAGCCTAAATTCATTATTCCTCTAACCCATTTAATTTCCTTCCAGTTCTATGTGTGTCTGTTTAGCTTATAATCTTCCAATTATCATTCAATTTCCTGGTACTTTGATACTACGAAGAGAGTGCTCTGCATATCAGACATAAAAATAGGGTCACTGGAATGTCTACCCTTCATAAATTCAAATGCTGACCTTTACCTACCCAACTATGTTTCTGAAAACTCACCTGGAAATTTTTATCACTCAAATCACTAAGGACACAAAATCCTGCCCTTGGCTGTAGTCAACTGTATTGAGAGTAGATCTATTTTAACCCGGTGCCCCGGATATTATGGTCTTTGATACTCAGGTTCTCCCTTGATGAGCAAACACAGTTTCTGCACTTATTTCAGATGTCTCTCCCTGTACTATACATTCCTGAAGAGAAGGTTTGGCATTTGCTCTCTATATGAAGTACCACAGCTTCAACAAGAGGTAGCCGCAGCTTCTCTGTTCAGTTACAGCCAAATGCATATACCTGGTTCCCCTTCTCCACTTGAGCGGAGGAGCCAGTGTCTTTTGAATTTGAAACAATCTTATGTGAGTTTCATTTCAGAGAATTATATCTTTACAGTACCTAGGGATAAGCTTAGACTGTCTCCTGAGGTAAACACCTTTTTTTTTTTTTTTTTTTTTTTTTTTTTTGAGACAGAGTCTCGCTCTGTCACCCTGGCTGGAATGCAGTGGCACGATCTCAGCTCACTGCAGCCTCTGCCTCCTGGGTTCAAGTGATTCTCGTGCCTCAGCCTCCCGAGTAACCGGGATTATGGGTACCCGCCACCACGTCCAGCTAAATTTTGTCTTTCTCCACATGGTGGCAGGAAGGAAAAGTGCCTAGCAAAAGGGGGAAAAGCCCCTTATAAAACCGTCAGATCTTGTAAGAACTCACTCATAACAACAGTAGCATGGGGGTAACCACCCCCATGATTCAATTACCTCCTACCAGGTCCCTCCCACAACACACGGGGATTACGGGAGCTACAATTCAAGATGAGATTTGGGAGGGGATACAGCCAAAATATCTCAGGAGCGCAAACAGCTCAGTAGGAAAATACTCTGGCGAACATATGGCAAACAGATATGTGAAAAGGTGCTCAACATCATTGATCATTAGAGAAATAAAAGCAAATCAAAACTGCAATGAGGTATCATCTTATTCCCATTAAAATGGCTTACATCTAAAGAACAGGCAACAACAAAGGCTGGCAAGGATGTGGAAAAAAAGTAACCCTCATGCAATGTAGGCGGGAAAGTAAATTAGTACAATCACTATAGAGAACAGTTTGGAAATTCCTCCAAAAAAAAAAAAAACACACACACAAAAACTAAACTAGAGCTCCATATGATCCAGCAATCACACTGCTAGGTACATACCCAAAAGAAATCAGTACATCAAAGAGATGTCTGCACTCCTACATTTGCTGCAGCACTGTTCACCATACCTAAGGTTTGGAAGCAACCTATGTGTTCATCAACAGATGAATGGATAAAGAAAATGTGGTACATAGACATAATGGAGTACTATTCAGCCATAAAAATGAATGAGATCCTGTCATTTGCAATAACATGCATGAAAGTGGAGATCATTGTGTTAAGTGAAATAAACCAGGCACAGAAAGATAAACATTCCATGCTCTTATTATATTTGTGAGATCTAAAAATCAAAACAACTGAACGCATAAACACAGGTAGAAGTATGGTTACCAGAGGCTGGGAAGCGTAGTGCGGTGTTGGGGGAAGGTGGGGATAGCGAATGGATCCAAAAATAAAAAAGAAATCAGACTTACTATTTGATAGCACAGCAGGATAACTATAGTCAATAATAATTGCCCATTTTAAAGTAACTTAAAGGGTGTAATTGAATTATTTGTAACACAAAGGATAGATGCATAAGGGAATGGATATTCCATTTCTGTGAAGTGATTATTATGCACTGCAGGCCTGTATCAAAACATCTCATGTGCCCCCTAAATATATAATCTACTATGTACCAACAAAAATTCAAAATTAAAAAAAAAATTTAAAATCCTTAGAAATTTAATATGAAGTTCCTTTTTGGATTACAGTATTTGTGGAACTACGCTCTGCACCACTTTTCTGCTACAAATGCTTACTCCATTAACTGGTTCATACTTAGCCTAAGGAATTTTGACTGTATGTTTTACAAAGTATTTTTTAATTTCTGAGACACCTATCTGACCATCTAAAGTCAATGGACCATCCAGTTTGACCTTACCAATTACATCTATGTTGGAAGCATCTCCACGATGGAATTTACACTGTTTATTTGAATGCTCTACATTTCTTAACAAACACAGCAGGTTCACACTGATTGTGATTAGAACAAGAATCTAAATGTTCCTGGTTCTTTTGTACAACTTGCTCGGAGAGTTGGATTGTTTGTTATTGTTATGAATTATTTCAGATTAATTGTGACCCTAAATTAAAGCTGGTAATTTTAAATAGAGATGTTTTCCGTATTAGAATACATATTGAAGAAATTGCTCTTTTCTTTCTCAAAGTCAGTGTTGCTTTCCCAATTTTTCTTACATTAAGTTACTTAACTGGCAATAAGAAAAATCTAGAATAAAACAATTATCGTGCTCTAATCTTCTTGAGAAATGATAATTATTATATCTAATCAACATGATTCACGTTACTATGGATACTTGAAGTTATGGGATACAGAATATGCTTGTTTTCCTGGAGATGAAGTACATTATTAACATTCTGGTTGAAGTTCTTTACATGAACTAAGCAGTTATCCCCAAAGACATTGTATCTATGAACTCACTTTATATTAAAATATCATGTACATATTTATCTATTTTGTCCATATTAAACATGGACATGTAATTTCCTTAGCCCAGAATTTTTTATGAAGTTGTTGGGACATTTCATGGAAAACTGACTTGACATCTCAGAATTACATTATTCTAAAAAAAGTCCTCCTTGATGTTACTCTCAATGATTTAGGCAGTGCATTAATATCATAGTGTCTCTTAATATTGTGTCATAGATATATAAAGCAATACGTGATTGAACAAGGAGTTCCTCATCTGAATTTCGATGAGCTATTGCTGTTGCCTTCACATTGATCTGCCACATGACCATAAGCTCCCCCTGCGATTTACTTTGCCATTCTTTTTCTCCATATAGCCTTTTCTCAAACTGAGAAAAACTATTTGCCACTGTCTGCATACAACCCACATTGTTTTACCTTCATGCCTTTGCTTGGTTTTCCTGCCTACGTAAAATACCTTTGTTCACTCAATCCAAAATTCACTAAGCTCTACAATGTACTAAACAGTGTTCCAGCTTGAGAACAAAGCAGAAGGAAGATGCTCAAGGTCCCCACTCTTAAGGAGTTTTTCTTCTGGTAAAGGAGATACACAATAATCAAATAGACAAATACACACTGTAATTTCAGATAGAGAGAATGCAATGAAGACAATAAAGCACAGGAATAAAGCAGACGAAAACAAAGCAGAGATGAGAATTTCTGGTCTAGCATGACTTTGTCAGGAATGGCTGCTCTGAAAGAGTGAGAATTATGCAGATGGCTAAGTTGTAAAGGAGGGCTAAGTAGGTATACTAAGTCAGGGTTCTCTAAAGGGACCAAACCAATAAGACATGTGTATATATGAAGGGGAGTTTATGAGGAGAATTGACTCACACGGTCACAAGGTGAAGTCTCACAATAGGCTGTCTGCAAGCTGAGGGGCAAGGAAGCCAGAGTCCCAAAAACTCAAGAGTAGGGGGGCTGACAGTGCAGCTTCAGTCTGTGGCCGAAGGCCCAAGAGACCCTGGCAAACCACTGGTGTAAAGTGCAAGAATCCAAAGGCTGAAGAACTTGGGAGTTCGATGTTTGAGGGCAGGAAGCACCCAGCATGGGAGAAAGATGAAGGCCGGAAGACTCAGCAGGTCTGCTCTTTCTACCTTCTTCTGCCTGCTTTATTCTTACCCATACTGGCAGCTGATTAGATGGCGCCCACCCAGATTGAGGGTGGGTCTGCTTCTCCCAGTTCACTGACTCAAAAGTTAATCTCCTTTGGCTACACCTTCACAAGCACATCCAGGAACAATACTTTGCATCCTTCAATCCAATCAAGTTGACACTCAATGTTAACAATCACAGCAGGGTAAGGACTGAGACTGAGGAGGGAAGAGCTTGCTAGGCAGAAAGCGAAACATGTATAAAGCTTGTAAGACAGGAGCAAACTTGATATGGTGGATAACCAGTCAGAAGGTCAGTGTAGCTGTACCCACAGTTAAGGAGAGAAAGAGTCAAGGGAAATATTTGTGTATAAAATCTTGAAGGCCACACTAAGGAATTTTCTTTTTATTGCAAGTATAAACGAAAAGCTTTAGCAAGAGACTTAAGCAATCTGATTAACATTCTTAAAAGACCATGTTCATTGCTGTGTACAGAATAGAATGGTTGGGAGATATATTAAAATACAGTGAATCTAGATGGAGAGATGGTGGTGTGAATTTAGGATGATACCCAGAGTTAGCAAGAGGTGACTAGATTTAAGCTAGGCTTTGGGGATAGAGCCCACATGGCTTGTTGGTGTATTACATGTGGGAATTACAAAAATAGACTTGACAAGAATTATGTTGATTATTTTGCCTGAGTAAACAGATGAATGACAGTTCCCATAACTGCCAGAGGAGGAGTATATTTTGTGGATGGGAACCACGGTTCTATTTTGTGAATGCTTATGAGAGATCAATTAGCCTTACCTCAGTATAAGTAATTATATATCTATATATTCACAAATATCTACATGGAACGCCTCTCTCGCTCTCTCCCCCCCCCCACCTCCCTCTTTTTTTCTGTCATCCATTTCCACTTCCTACTGAATCGTTTATTTGTATATATGTCTTATTAACCTGTATTAGAAAGTTTTCATTAACTTCAAGTCTTCAATAAATGAAAGTCAGCCAATATATGAAGAAGATTAAGAGAAAAAACGATGGCTTCATCTAAAAACACAAAGATATTTGAAATGACTGGCTCTCAGGAACACCTAGAATCATGTCATTGAAGTCCATGATTTCTTTCACTAAAATTCCCTTTGTGCATTTGCTTCATTGTTCTTTATTAGAAGACCAGAAGATTCTTGTCTGTTTTTTAAATACTATTTCTACTGCAAATGCGGAAGATGTTTGCCCACAGCTGCAAAGCGCACATATTCAAAATCTCCTCAAAAATAGATTCAGAAAATGAATCTATTTCTGTTTCAATTATAAATTCTTAGAGATAGAATTATTTTGCTTTGGTTTTCATCAATTGCTCATCCCTGGCCCAAATAACACTGTAAACACTTTATGGTTGGAGATATGTTTGCTAGAACTGTGTAAATCCTCTAAAGTTTAGTGAGTATACCATGGGTAATTTTTTACGGGACGGAACAAATTAATGAATAAACTAATGATCAAATGAATGAATGGATGGATGAATGAATGGCTTCAGGGCATCCATGATATAATTGGGGAGAAACATAGGAAATTCACTACACTAAAAGGCAACAGAGTAAAATTTTCAATCCTTAATTATGTTGAAAGGTCCACTTACAGTAGAAAGTAGAAGTTTGGTAGAGACTATTACTTCTATCACAATACCAGATTAACAAACAGTCATACTTTTCTTTGCAATCATCAAAGAGCAGTGGATGCAAAGGAGCCTGAAATAACTAAATTACAAAAAAGGATGAGAAGTCCTTCATACCTGAGCAAAAAGCAGGGGCTTCTTTTGTACTTGGAGCAATATTTTAGTCTTAGCATGAATAGCAGAGGGAGAGGCAGGCCTGATAATCAGAAAATAGTCCATGAGACGATGAGAAACCAGCTGAAATTTAAGAACTGTATGGGTTGACATGATGGATTAGAATTTAAAAGATCTCCAAAAGCAAACATAAATCTCTCATCTGACAATTATCTCTCATGAGGATTTTGCTGAGTATATATCAATGGAAAGAGTGAGAGAGCAGAGAAAAACAGTCTCACACAGTGCATGAGCCCGGGCACTGCGGAGTTGAATAAACTAAACTAAAACTCAGGCTGCAATTCAGCTCTCTGCCAGCTCAAATCTTCGTAGGATCAAAATGCTCAACCCCCTTTGCTACAATACAGGGTGTTATAGACTGAGAGGAAGGAGACATATAGATCTCTTTAATTGCAATTTAAACTTTACACTAGTTAAATGACCCAGTGCTAGTCTAGCTCTACTCATGGGTGAAATCAAAATGATCCATCCCTCACCCTAGATGCCTGAAAGGGAAAAGGTATGGAAACTCTGGAAGCAAGAAAACAAAACATGTTGTCTAGTTTAGTCTATTCTATTTTTTGTGTTCAAAATGTCCTGCATATAAGCAGAAATCAAAAGATGCAAAAAGACAGGTTAAACTGACCCAAAAATGAAAACAATAAACAAAAAACAGCAAATACAGGCAGACACAAAGACGAAATGGATGTTTTTATTAATAGACAGGACTTAAACAAATCTAAATATGTCAAATAACTAAGAGAAGTAATTTACCGAATGGTAAAAGCCCTAAAAAATGACCGAATTGAAATTCTAGAAGAAAAAATGTAATATCTGGAATTAAAAATTTATCAAATGATTTTAAATAGTAAACTTGAAGACAATTTAATACATATTACTCACATTGAAACTTTTTTTTTAATTTATTTATTATTATTATAATTTAAGTTGTAGGGTACATGTGCATAACGTGCAGGTTTGTTACATATGTATACTTGTGCCATGTTGCTGTGCTGCACCCATCAACTCGTCATTTACATCAGGTATAACTCCCAATGCAATCCCTCCCCCCTCCCCCCTCCCCATGATAGGCCCCTGTGTGTGATGTTCCCCTTCCTGAGTCCAAGTGATCTCATTGTTCAGTTCCCACCTATGAGTGAGAACATGCGGTGTTTGGTTTTCTGTTCTTGTGATAGTTTGCTGAGAATGATGGTTTCCAGCTGCATCCATGTCCCTACAAAGGACACAAACTCATCCTTTTTGATGGCTGCATAATATTCCATGGTGTATATGTGCCACATTCTCTTAATCCAATCTGTCACTGATGGACATTTGGGTTGATTCCAAGTCTTTGCTATTGTGAATAGTGCTGCAATAAACATACGTGTGCATGTGTCTTTATAGCAGCATAATTTATAATCCTTTGGGTATATACCCAGTAATGGGATGGCTGGGTCATATGGTACATCTAGTTCTAGATCCTTGAGGAATCGCCATACTGTTTTCCATAATGGTTGAACTAGTTTACAATCCCACCAACCTAATACCATAAAAATCCTAGAGGAAAACCTAGGTAGTACCATTCAGGACATAGGCATGGGCAAAGACATCATGTCTAAAACACCAAAAGCAACGGCAGCAGCCAAAATTGACAAATGGAATCTCATTAAACTAAAGAGCTTCTGCACAGCAAAAGAAACTACCATCAGAGTGAACAGGCAACCTACAGAATGGGAGAAAATTTTTGCAATCTACTCATCTGACAAAGGGCTAATATCCAGAACCTACAAAGAACTCAAACAAATTTACAAGAAAAAAACAAACAACCCCATCAAAAAGTGGGCAAAGGATATGAACAGACATTTCTCAAAAGAAGACGTTCATACAGCCAACAGACACATGAAAAAATGCTCATCATCACTGGCCATCAGAGAAATGCAAATCAAAACCACAATGAGATACCATCTCACACCAGTTAGAATGGCGATCATTAAAAAGTCAGGAAACAACAGGTGCTGGAGAGGATGTGGAGAAATTGAAACTTTGAGACAAAGAAAAAATAGCTAAACGGAGCATCATAGACATATTAGGACCAGGTCAAATAATCTAAACACTTAAGTGGTGTCCCTGAAGCGAGAGAGCATGGGCAAGGAAGTATTTGAAGATATACTTGTGAAGATTTTTCTATACATAGTGATTGAAATCACACATCTCAGAAGCTCAGGGAATCCCAAGTACGATAAATACAAAAACAAAACCAACAAATAGAAACCTGGCATTCCTACATGTAGCATAGTCAAATGCAGAAAATCATAGATAAGAAAAATATTTTGAAAGAAATCTGAGAAAAGTAGACACATTACATTTAGGAAATAACAATAAGAGAGATAACTGATGTCTTATAAACCCAAAGTATTTGCAATCTAATTTTATATTTGATTAGCTAATACAAAAGTGTCATCGCATTTCTTTTTTTTTTTTTTTTTTTTTTTTTTTTTGAGACAGAGTTTTGCTCTTGTTGCCCAGACTGAAGTGTAATGGCATGATCTCGACTCACTGCAACCTCCGCCTCCCAGGTTCAAGTGATTCTCCTTCCTCAGCCTCCCGAGTAGCTGGGATTACAGGCACACACCACCACACCCAGCCAATTTTTTTTGTATTTTCAGTAGACATGGGGTTTCACCATGTTGCCTAGGCTGCTCTCGAACTCCTGACTTCAGGTAACCCACCGGCCTCAGCCTCCCAAAATCACGGGATTACAGACATGAGCCACCGCGCCTGGTCTCATTGCATTTTTAACCGTATTTATTTATATAAAGTAATAGAGACATAGCCCAAATTAGATGAAATTGTATCTTGGGAATCTGTCTCACTTTTTCCCCCATTATCTCCCTCCCACCAAAACATACAAAATGGGTTTAATATATGCAGATGTTTATTAAAGAGAGATGATATTTAGTTCATATTACAATAAGTTCAGGAGACTGGTGGCAGAGAGAAAAAAACCTCCAATGCCTTAGTTATGCTTTCATTGTAGTCATTAATTTAAGCTTTTACTTGAAAGATATTACCTTAATTTTTCCATTGAAGAAGGATGGAAATATTTGAAAATAATGAAACTTCAGGTGGAGAAATTGTAGAACATAGAATCAATGGCTATAGGTTTTAGCATTTTGATGGTGTTTCTGATGTTTTGACATTAACGTTATTTTTTTCAGGGGACAGTGTTGACCATGCTATGAATGATAGTATGAATCTTGAGTTCTATGCTTTGTTTGTATAATGTTTTTGAAAATAATAATGATAACAAGTGACATTGTTTATTCTCAGCCTATTACCTTCTAGGAGTAGAAAGTAAAACAGTGAATTCTCATTTTGATTTATTTTTTCATATAAATACGCAAAATTGGGCATTCTTTACTCCGAGAGGACAGAAGTAATTTTATTGTTTTATCAATGGTGTTTTGGAAGCATCATGTGTTTTGATGGTATGAGCTATATTTGTGAAGCATGTGGTTTTTAAATCCATAATATAACAAATTTGGTTATAATCTGTGTTTTAACAGATTATAAGTATTCTACTTTTTCTTTTCCTTAAACAAGATTATTCCTCTAGAGCTGTTTGCTATTCCAGATAGACTCTATCTAATTATTATGTTAACTTTGCACAGTATGTCAACTGGATCAGGAATTAAATTGATCATTTCATTTAGAAATTTGTTAAATTTTTAATGTTCATGATCAAAAATCAAATGTATAAATACATATGTAATTAAATAATTTAGGAAGACTCACTACCATGCTCCCAACCACCACCAAGCTTGTCCAGTGTTTTGTAGACTGAATTACATTATATTTATATATATGTAATTCACTATATATTATGACTAATTTTTATGTCTCAAACTTTACCCTTCTTCAATTATCTAGGTTATGAAAAGTAAAACCAGCACTGTCACCAGAACAAAATAACTATTAGAGGGCCTAGAGAGAAATATATTAAAAAACAAACAACAATAAATTAAAACATATGAACAGTTATGGATATGGGGAAATACAAATAGAAAAATAAAGTAAAATAAAGGACAAAGTTCACAGGAAAGAAAAATGTCAAATCAGCTTTTACATCTAGTGGTTGATTACAAATATGGCTATGAGAATCTCACCAATCAAAACAAAGACTTAAATAGGGTCATAGTGTCCATTATTTAAAAATAAACTTCTAAGAGGAGTACAGATATTGGAACAACAAAATTAGAAAGAAATACTGCAGAATGGCACTAAGAAAGGAGCCACTGCTGTATAGTCACAGATGATACACTACAGTAAATCTCAGTATAGTGGACCCTGTCTTTCCCATACAACAGAGGGTTGTAATTTTCTAATATTTCTCAGAAAAGCACAGAAGTGAATATTCAATGCTCAGCTCAGTAAAAGCAATTCTACGAGGAGCCAAAATTATTGGGTGGAAGAATATAGACGTTCCCTAGACTAACATAATTCAAAGATAAAATATTGGGCTGGGCGCAGAGGCTCACGCCTGTAATGCCAGCACTTTGGGAGGCCAAAGTGGTCGAATCATGAGGTCAAGAGATGGAGACCATCCTGGCCAACATGGTGAAACTCCGTCTCTACTAAAAACACAGAAAATCGCTGGGAGTGGTGGCACATGCCTGTAGTCCCAGCTACTTGGGAGGCTGAGGCAGGAGAATCGCTTGAACCCGGGAGGTGGAGGTTGCAGTGAGCGAAGATTGTGCCACTGCACTCCAGCCTGGCGACAGAGTGAGACTCCATCTCCAAAAAAAACAGAAAAAAGAGAGAGAGAGATAAAAGTTTAAATACTTGGTGAAATTGAAGTAGTCCATGCATTAAAGGTTATCATCAATAGACTCATATTTATCAATAGTATTATTTTTAATTGACCATTTGACAAAACACTCTTGAATGAGATTATATTTTCTGGCTGGAATATGAAAGAGGGGAAACTTTATTCCCAAATAAAGGCAAATCCATATTCTTTGACTATCAAATTAGTTGATGATAGAGTTAATATCAATTTATAAAATAAAGTGCTTATAGGTGTCAGGATTAGATAGTAAACTATGCTGAAAAATAAAGAAATGCTGACTCTCAGTGGGTCAGCACAGTAAGAATTTCTTTCGATGCCAATCTGGATGCTTTCCTAGTGGATTTCTTCCAAGACCATGTTCCTACAGGGCCAGATGGAAATCTTGGCTTTCATGGACACTATGGAAGAGGAAGAGGAGTCTGAAAGATTCTGAAGAATGATTTTTACATGTTGCCCAATGGGATTAACATCACTTCTGTACACATTTCACCTGCTAGGAAAATTGTTCTAACAAAAATACAAGGAAGGCTGGGAGGCTCAGAAATGTAGTCTTCCAGTGGGTTGTGGGAGAGGAAACAGTGTTGGGAACATAAAGTGTTTTATTTGTTGTGGTTCTTAACCAGAAAATGTGCCTGAATAGATTTTTAACTCACTTTAAAAAAAACTAAGACGACTTCTATGCATAGATGATGTTAATGAACAAGTCCCCAAAGATCCACATTAACAGGTTTCTATAACAATGGCTGCATTTTCCCTAAAGAGGTTTTTCAAGCATAACAGAAAAGAGATGAAATGTTGCCTCAGTAACCTCTCCAAAAATAGGATATGTAATTTGTCTAGAATATTTAGGTAATAAGTCAATAATCTTAATGTGTAACTGAAAATAAAACACATTGTTATAAACTTCAGTTTGGCTTTATTCATAAACTGAGATACAAAGATGTCTTAATGTAAGTTTTGTACTTGTAATCACTCTTATAAAGCTTATAACAGTAACCGAAGCAGCTATTAAATAATGTCAACATTATGTTAGAAGATTCTGATCTGCCCATTTTTCCAAGCAGTTTATTGCAGAATAGTGTTTAAAATAAGAACAGAGATTTCAAAATAACTATCGTTAATGTTCTGGTAGGGAATCGCGCTTCTTCTGATACTGGAAAGAATAAAAACTCTTGCATCCAAATAATGAATAACACGAAATGTCCAGAAAGCACCAATGATAACTGATTTATCAAAAGTGAGGAGTATTCATTACTCCAATGTCTCAACATTTCATGAGATTATCGTGACCACAGAGCTCACTCTTGACCATAGATAAAATTGCCGTCTCATGTTACTGTATGTATGTATGTACGTATTTAATCTCTTTGTGTTTGGTCATGAAGGTTATTGTAGAAAACCTGCAAACACTTAAGAAAGACAATCTGACAAATATTCCCACAATCGCACAGCCTTCAGAGGCAACTGTGGAGTTTTGTTTTATCTCATAATTTATTCATAGTTTATATCTTGATGATAGATATTATTGCTGGCTCCTAAATATTGGCTAAATATTTTGACACAAATTTCCTACTTCATTTATATAATTATGTAAATCTTACTCCTGTGTAAGAAACACCATATAATTGTATCCTAATTTCCTTAACCATTCTCCTAATATTGGACATGTAGATATTAGGATATTTTATTATATTTATTAAGATAGTATTCATCATGGTAGTCTTATGAGAGCTCCCAGAATAAAAGTCCTGGCTCCAAATGTATGAGCATTTTCAAAGTTTGGAGTATGTATTGCCAACTTGTATTCTATTCATGTTTCTCCAACTTCTCTCTGGAATTCTTAGTGGGTTTTTTTTGTTCTTAAAAAGTGTACAAATCTTAAACTAGTTAACCTATCTTTTCTGCCCTTTAGGTGTAGAACTTTTCACACTCTACAGTTTATGACATAGCTTCGTATATGATCTAATTTATGCTTCATAAACATGCTTTGCAAGATTAGGATGATATTATTTCCAGTTTCACAAGGGAAGGAAGAGGGATGTTAAATTTCTTGCTTCTGGTTCTAAAACTAATAAGTATCACAGTCAGAATTTGGATCTCTAGCTCCTGCCTCCTACCCCAAGGCTTTTTCAATTACGACAGGACTACGAGGTACAGTGATTCATGGGAATTCATACTGTTTACCTTTCATAATAAAACGCAGCAACATTGGTCCTCACTTTCAAAAGGGAAAGCAACATTATGTCAGACATGATTTAAATGTAATAACAACTGCTTAACTTGCAAGGCAGTAAGAACATGTGGTACCCTTTTATGGAGACTTTCTGTTTTTAAAAGTTAAACTACATCAGATTTTTCTCAGCACTGTATCTGTGATTCCTGAGGAAAACTTAGGATCAAAAATGCTTTTAAAAAAATCAAGTACTTTTTTTTCATGTTTTGTAGATTTTCTTTGAATTATAAAAAGAAAATCCTTCTAATGTATTCATAAGCAAAACCGGCTTTTGTCACTAGCACCCTGTAGAAACCAAAGATGAACATTAAATTACTCTGAGCACATGGCTACTTGCCAGTAATTATTCAATACGAGGTTTAAGCAAGTTTATCTAGAATACGAGGTCCATGTATACACAGCTAAAGGGAAAGACATGGTTAAAGTAATTATTTGGCATATTCCCACAGTATAGACAGTCAGTCTGGCTCATTCAGAGTAAAGAATAATGACCCAGCACATTTCTTTTGCCATTTGGCCAATCACCTCAATGTGCCTCAACAGATGAACATTAAATCTACAAGATGCCAAAAGAGAAAGAAAACATAACTTCCTTGGGTATTGGAAAGTCTGCAGAAAGCACAGCCTACGGGAAGGACGCTCTAGAAGAGAATGGGCCAGAATCGGGGAAATTGCCTTAACATTCTGTGATCCTTTCTGGGGCTTGTGAATTAAGATTCTAGAGTCTCTTCCTCATACCTCTCTTACTGCTCCATCAATTCTTCCCATGAAGCTTCTGGTCTTTTCTTAAATGTCTTTTTCTCTAGGTAATGAAGATCTGACTTCTCTACAGACAGTAGTGTCCTTTTATCCAAAACCCCCAGTGGATGCCTGAAACCGCAGATAATACCGAACTTTATATACAGAGAGTCCCTAACTCATGATGGTTTAACTTAACGATTTTTCCACTTTACGATGGTGCAAAAGCATTGTTTTTCTTTACAATAGTCAATGATTCATGAGATAGTCAACATTTTATTATAAAGTATGCTTTGCACTAGACGATTTTGCCTAACTAAGCTAACGTAAGTGTTCTGAGCACATTTAAGGTAGGCGAGACTGATCTATGATGTCTGGTAGTTTAGGTGTATTAAATGCATTTTTACTTAACAATAATTTCAGTGTATAATGGATTTATCTTGACATCACCCCATCATAAGTCAAGGAGCATCTGTATACATGTTTATTTTGATCTGATAACCAAGACACTGTTAAGTGACTAACTTGAAGATGACTCATACAACATGGATATGTGGGACAAAGGGATGATTCACATCCTGGGCAGGATGGAGTGGTGTGGCATGAGAGTTCATCACACTCTTTAGAATGGCACACAATTTAAAACATATGGTGCTTATTACTGGAATTTTCTATGTAATGTTTTTTGACTATGGTTGATCACAAGAAACTGAAACCATTGAAAGCAAAATTGAAGATGAGGGGTGGGATACTATAATTCCAGAGCTATAGCTTATCTGATGACTAATTAAATACACTGTATAATCCCATCTTGAAATTTTCTTTTGTGCTGGGCATGAGAAGAAGAGGCTGATTGAGAAGCACCAGGCTTGTTTACTGTTGACAACAATAATACATATCTCAGTACCCTCTGCAGATAATCAATACCCTTTTTAGTTTATTTTCCCCTTTGTTCCTATTTCCTTGAGATTATTTTTAAATGAAGCAACATTGATTTACTATAGTATAAATGTTACTTCTATGGACAAGAGTGTTATTCATTCTAAACATAAGAATTTTCTTAAGTTCAGGGGTACATAAACAGATTTGTTACATGGGTAATCTTGTGTCATGGGAGTTTATTGTACAGATTACTTCATCACCCAGGTATTAAACCTAGTACCCAACAGTTATTTTTCCTGATGCTCTCCTTCCTCCCATCCTCCACTCTCTGATAAGACCCAGTGTGTACTGTTCCATTCTTAAAACCAAAACAGAAATGATGGCTATTCTTTTTCTTGCTTAATGGACAGATATTTCTGAAAGATTCCATTAGATTTTTCTTTGGCTGTTTATTTTGGTATAGCAGATTGATCAACGGGATGGATTCTAGAGGCAATTTCTCCAGGCTCATATATTTCCTTCACTGTTTATTAACTAAATGGCTTATCTTTCTTGGCCTTAATTTTCTTATTTTCATAAGAGAGATAATGGTTTCTGCCATGTAGGAGTTCTGTGAATAATATGTAAGATGATTTATACAAAAGCTTAATACTGAGCCAGATGCATGGAAATGTGTTAATACATATTTATGATTAGAGGTAGTAGCATGTCAAACATACACACTCGCTAGACTTAGATTTATTGTGGGATCTTAGGCAAATAACTATTTAATGTTACTTGTTCTACTTTTCCTTGTCTATAAATTAGAAAGGTAGTCCTGACCCTATAGGTAGTTAGGTGTTATGAGAAATGAGTCAATTCATATAAAGTATTATTATAACATTTTGTGGCTCATGCATGGCAAGTGCTCAAAAAATTAACTACTACAAATATTATTTATCCATGCATGCTAAAAGAATTTTCTAAGACAAATGGAAAACAAGATGAAAAAGCCTGAAACTCTACATTAAAAGGGTCATATTTAATTGTAAATTATTTATAAATACTGCTACATTTTAATATATATAAAAATAAAATTTAAATATCTAAACATAGAAAAAATTATCAGCAACGTAGTGTCAATGTCTCCTGGGGGTAAACGTAAAAGACCGTACATTATTATCAGCCCCAATCTCTGCATTCTGCTTCTAGAAGCCGATTTCAGGCTTGAGTTATAAAAAGCATTTAGAAACACTTTAAAGTGCACTTTTCTAACTTCCATTGAGTGTCTATTTACCCAAATTTTAAAGAAAGGCTACTACGCACAAAGTCATTTTTAAAAAATAGTGAGTTTGATTTTTTTATCACAGTGTACTTTTTGGCTCCTGACTGTACTTAGGCTGATATGCATCTCTTTTGAGATTCAAATGAGGATTGTAACACAGTTCCTTTTGAGGAGAGGTTCCTAATATTGTTTCTAGCCCCTACCTGGAATCAGGGGTTGGGACACACTTTTTGCTTTCCCAATCCCTATTCAGTTTTTGGATCCCGGTTCTACTGTCTTGGTTCAGTGTGTAGATGGGCCGCCACCTTGGTATATGGCCAAATATTAAGTTCATGTTTCTCATCTCCAAGTCCACCTTTCAATATTCTGCCCTATGATATTGTGCAGACCACATTTCTCCTTTGCCATCTGCCTCTCTGCTAATATAATGCAGTAGATGGCACTAAGGGGAGATAGGAAGCCTGGAGACTCATGCCTTCTGTTTGCTCCCTGTTGTCAAAAGTACCACTCCCATAACAGGTCTTCACACCAACAGCAGCATGTGTTCATGCTGTTTCCAGCTTCATCTAGCTTGATGGGTCTAGTTTTCACCTTCATTTAGAACTCCAGGCTGGGCACGGTGGCTCACACCTGTAATCCCAGCCCTTTGGGAGGCCGAGGCAGGCGGATCACCTGAGGTCAGGAGTTTGAGAGCAGCCTGGCCAACATGGTAAAACCCTGTCTCTACTAAAAATACACACACACACACACAAAAATTAGCCAGGCTTGGGGGCACACGCCTGTAATCCCAGCTACTTGGGAGGCTGAGGCAGGAGAATGCTTGAGCCCGGGAGATGGAGGTTGCAGTGAGCTGAGATCATACCACTGCACTCTGGCCTGGCCAACAGAGCGAGACTCTGTCTCAAAAAAACAAAACAAACAAAACAAAAAACAACTCCCAGAACCTGCTCAGAAGGTTCCCTTAGAAGTAGTATCCACCAGAGAAGACCCTTTCTCAGAAGTTTCAGTAGAGCTTTCAGTTTCAGGAGCTCTCTCCTATGAATTCTAGAGGTATGGAGCTGAGACACGTCCTCTTCTTGTGTAGGTCCCAGCTGCCCAGTCCTCTCCTCCAAACTTCTAGCGCTCGAAAATATTCAACAACTTCTTCCCTTTCTTCCTGCATCTTGACCAAGATGGCCTTCACATTCCTCTCACCTTCACTAAACTTTAGACAAATTACGTCGTGACCGTATGCTTCTGACCTCTCTTCTCAAGAGTATTTACTGTAAAATACCAGCAATGGTAAATTCTTTCTCTGCCCCTTTTACAACCCAGAAATGTCTTTCTCAAAGACCTGGGAGCCACCCACTTTGAAATCTAATCATTAAGGAAGACAAATGTATCTTTTTCCCATTCTTTGCGGGAGGGTAGGAGGCTAACCTGAACAAACAACAATTAGCAAACACAGATGCTCTAATGACTTGACCAACTTCCCCTTCCAGCTACATTTCCACTAGTTTATCCCAGAAATTGAAAACCCTGCTGTTTCTGCAGAAACAAAAAGTGGGAGGGTTGAATTCAGTCCTGTTCTGAAGTCTCTCTCCTTTATTGCTATAACTCGAATAAAGTCTGTCTTGTCCATTTTAACAAGTGTTTAGTGCAATTTCACTTTGACAATCTTTTCTGACAGTATCATCTCAGTGTTTCCCCTTTGCCTTTTTCATCCTCCAATACCTGAATAATTGATTCTTTATATTACATCCTGTTAAAAAACAGAAACAAACAAACAAATATTCCTGTCTGGAACCTGCCCGATACAGTTAGCCCTCCTTTTTTAGCTGTCAACAGGTGGAGGACTCATCATTTATCACTAATTTCTAAAAAGAAAAATGGACTCCCCCCCCCCCCACAAAAATTAAATCACATAAAACTAAACTGGTAATAAAAGGTTGTTTTATCTGATAAGCTTTAAAAACATTGGGTGGGTAGAAATGTTTGTATCATGCTGATGCCAAGAACATAAAACTGAAGCGTATTAGTGATACAGTTTGGCTCTGTGTCCCCACCCAAATCTCATGTTGAATTATGATCCCAAGTGTTGGAGGTAGGGCCTGGTGGGAGGTGATTGGATCATGGGGGTGGTTTCTAATGGTTTAGCACCATCACCCTAATGCTGTCTCATGACAGAGTTCTCATGAGATGTGGTTGTTTTATTCCTATTTCAAAGTCTTTAAACTTTTTTCATTAAATATTTTGTTTACTGAACTAAAATTACTTATGCATACAAACATTTCTGAACTTCCATGGTATTTTCAGTTAGTATCACATCATTTACCACTTGCTTGGACACTCCTAACTGTATTATTGATTCTTGCATATATCTTGCCTCACACACTATGTTGCAATTCCTCATTTTAAAATTGCCTCCTATTCACTCCCTTGGTGAGCAAAGGATTTCTCTATAGTGTTACGGGAATGGCACAATACTAATACTTCACACTCGACAAGTGAGATCAACAGCAGTGTGTTAGTCACATATACTCACAGACCGGGGAGAGGGACACCATGCCACATAGGGTCACATGGAGCCTGTGCTCAGGAAAAGAGCTCCTTCGTTCTCTTTCTTCCTCCAGCTCCCACCACCTAAGATGTGCTGCTTCCCCTTTGCCTTCTGCCATGATCATATATTTCCTGAGGCCTTCCCAGCCATGCTGCCTGTACAGCCTGCAAAACTGTGAGTCAATTAAACCTCTTTTCTTTATAAATTACCCTGTCTCAGGTATGTCTTTATAGCAGTGTGAGAACAGACTAATACAACTAGTTACGTGTTTCAAAGTCCCTTGCTCATTTCAATAAACTTGACCTCCAGGTTCCAGTGGGGATAATTGGCTTGTTTCTCCCCTCCTTTCAGGAGGACAACAGGATACACAAATATTTTCTGATGTAGCACAAGTCAGCTCTTGGATTTGTTCTGCTCTTGCCTTTCTGTCGCCATCTGACACCTCTTTTCTCACCTAAATGACTAACCACTGCATTTGCTTAAAGAAACCAGAGTCCCAAAGGGGAATTTTAAGAAGACAAACCCGGCCAGGCGTGGTGGCTCACGCCTGTAATCCCAGCACTTTGGCAGGCCAAGGAAGGCAAGATCACAAGGTCAGGAGTTCGAGACCAGCCTAGCCAACATGGTGAAATCCCATCTTTACTGAAAAAGTACAGAAATTAGCTGGGTATGGTGGCAGGTGCCTGTAATCCTGTGTCCGGAATTGGTTCCTTTTGGTGAGTTCTTGGTCTCACTAACTTCAAGAATGAAGCCGCGGACCCTTGCGGTGAGCATTACAGTTCTTAAAGACGGTATGCCCAGAGTTTGTTCCTTCAGATGTTCAGATGTGTCCGGAGTTTCTTCCTTCCAGAGGGTTCATGGTCTTGCTTGACTTCAGGAGTGAAGCTTCAGACCTTCACAGTGAGTGTTGCAGCTCCTAAAGGTGGCACATCCGGAGTTGTTCCTCTGGGTGGGTTAATGGTCTCCCTGACTTTAGGACTGAAGCCGCAGACTTTCATGGTAAGTGTTACAGCTCATAAAGGTAGTGTGGACCCAAATAGCGAGCAGCAGCAAGATTTATTGTGAAGAGTGAAAGAACAAAGTTTCCACATATGGAAGGGAACCCAAGCAGGTTGCCCCTGCTGGCTTGGGTGGCCTGCTTTTATTCCCTTATTTGGCCCCACCCACATCCTGCTGATTGGTCTATTTTACAGAGCGCTGCTTGGTCCATTTTTACAGAGGGCTGATTGGTGCATTTACAAACCTTTAGCTAGACACAGAGCACTGATTGGTGCATTTACAATCCTTTAGCTAGACAGGAAAGTTCTCCAAGTCCCCGCCCAACCCAGAAGCCCAGCTGGCTTCACCTCTCAATCCCAGCTACTCTGGAGGCTGAGGTGGGAGAATTGCTTGAACCCAGGAGGCAGAGGTTGCAGTCAGCTGAGATGGTGCCACTGTACTCCTGCCTGGGTGACACAGCTCCCTCTCCAAAAAAAAAAGACAAACCCCATACAAATAAAGTCTTGTCAGTAAGCAGGCAATTCACAGAAATGTTTGATTTGTTGTGTAGTCACTATCATTACCCTCCAGCTGTTTTCTAAAGGAATGATGAAACAACTATTGTGGTTTTAAGTCAAGTGGTGGAGAGGAAGTTCTACTGCTATAAAAAGAAAACCGATCACAATGTTTCTAAATTTTGCTTCAGTTGTACTTTAGACCAGTTGATACAAAGCAGAAAGTAAAATGTTAAAACTCCTGTAAGCTCCCCACTCCGTTTTTTTGGTAATGCAATTTATGTTTCCTCTTAGCTCCTCTAACTCTCCTGTGATCTGAAACCTTTCTAATTGACTTCTTAGAATCACCGTGGTGCAATTTAAAGGCAACATTTTGCTGTTAAATAAAAGAAAGAGGAATTGAAAGGGGTGTATTTATAACCTTGGTCATTGGTATCCTAGGAGTATTTCTGTTTTAATAATTAATTAGCTTATCAGTTCAGAAATGTTAAAATGACTTTTGGAATCCTGTGCTCTGAGGCTGTTGGCACCATGCATATTTCCTGACTGGTTTCCTTAACTTTCCGTTGAATTTTTTTCTCCCTGAAACTAAAATCATTTAATGAAATCTGACACTTCAAGGCCACCGACTGATCTTCTGAGCAGAAGGTATGCAAAGGTGGCCAACTTCATTAAATTATAGCCCCTGTCCAGGTTAGGAGACATCATTTTAAGGCAGACAAAGTGCAATGCAGCCAGGAATGCTAAGAGACATAACTAATAACATGGAAAAAAAGAATAATGTGAAAAAATCTGAAGGGAAAATAAGTTCAACACACAGAAAAGCGAAGATCAGGAGGTGGGGGAAGGAAAAGGCACATGTGCAATTTTTTTCCCACTTATTCTATTTCCTTTATGTTCCCTAGTTCAGGGCTGCTGGTAGAAGATTGATACATTTATTAATTCTCCATGCAGAAAGACAAACAGTGGACTCAGTCCATTGGGATTGCAATGTCTGGCCCCAGGTGTCCCTGTGGAATCTTCCAAAGTTGCCTAATGGTCTTTGACCAACACAGACCCATTTAAGAAATACAGTATCCATTTTCTAAAATCTCACTCAGACTCATACATAAAATAAAATCATCCTGTCACAATGCACTGGCTTTCTCTCCAGTTCTTCCTTTTATTTCTCTTGGTTAATTTAAAACACAGGGCTGGGAAAAGAAAAGGAAGAAAAAAAAATTTTAAGGATGTTCAAGGTAGTCTTTGTAATATGATCTTTTTCCCATTCAAATTGCAAGAATGTAGTCAAATACACCATTTATTTCTGTATATAGTGATAATTTTGCTTTCTCTTTTAGAAACTATTTGAGCAAACATTCATACAGATATTTTCACTTATTTTACCTGTTTTTTAAACTTAAGACCTGACTGAGGGCACTGCAAATTATGAAATCTATTTTATTAGGGTGAAAATTGACATCATAAAAGTGTGGAAATTTTGGTTTACCTGTTTAATATTTTTTGGGGGGTAGAGTCTTGCTATCTTTCATTTTTAGAACTCATCTTGGATATTAGATGCTTATTAGTTTTAATAAATTTCCACATATTAGATGAAGTATAAATGAAATATTAGTCACATAGCAGGTATTTTTCTATAGTTCCTCATACAATTCTAATAAAGAGAAACAAGAAAAAAATTTCAGATGATCAGAAGTTCCTCTGATTTTAGTTTAAGTCTTGAAAACAGGTAAATGTAGTTCAATTATTTGAGATACCTTTATGTAAAATTCTGGAAGTTTGTCAGCATAAGATGAGAATAACTGTTACGTCTGTGTTACAGAGCAGCTAGATTTTGTGAAGGATAATCTATTAGGATATTATTAGAAATTAAAAAATCATCTTTTGAGATCAATTTATATGTGAACCCTAAAAAAATAAACATGCTTTCAGTTTGCATTTTGGATGATGAATTGGAAAGGTTGTTATTTTACTAATGTGTTCTGTTATGTCTGTTTATGTTATTGAGATGAGATAGCATATATACAGTATCCAACTCTGTTTTAAAAGATAAAGGATAAAATATATCATTTATTTTGATATCATTGTTAGAGTTGAGGTTGGATAAAAGGATAAAATATATCATTTCAAGTAATAAGGTCCATTTACCTAAACTTTATATTTGTTTGGGATAGTTCCTGAAATAGACCATGAAACCAACTTCCTTATAAGATTTGAAAAAACAATCATAATTGAACATAGACTATCTAACAAATTTTTAGTTAACTACATTAAATATAAAATTATGACTATAATTTTATGTATAAGTTTATTTTACCTTTTTCATTTTGTAAGACCCATATTTTGGTAAAGAATGATACATTTGGTGGATAGTTGAAATATCGTATTTGTATATATATGTACCCAAGCCTATTATAAAGTAAAATATAACAACATTTTTTATATATATGCATATGTAGTTATATGTATTTGTATAGTTATATTTGTTAAATATAAAATAAATATTCACAAAAAGACTTTGTGAGGTTGTCCACCCTAAAATATAGCTTGTTGAGAGAGTACTGTACTGGTTGTAAGCCCTTAGATTTTGAGGATAATTGTTTAAAAAGTAACATGTACAATTTTTTAAAAAGTTTGAATTCCTACCTCACTCCATATGCCAAATAGTTAAATTCAAATAGAAATCATTTAATGAAATAAAAGCAAATACAGGTGATGTTGTAAAATAAGCTCTGAGTGAAAATTTCTATTTAAGAACATCATTAAACCAAATAATAAAAACAGAAGTTTAAATTCATCATTCTCACTGAATTAAAACTTAAATTTGTATACAAAAAAAATACAAGAAGATTTGGTAACGAGGACTTTGATGCTGAGCAGATGTTCCAACCTCACTGCGACCACAACATAAGAGTCACTTAACCATTCCCCACCCTGAACTCCCAGATATATTCAAGGAAAAGGTGCCCTGCCAGCTAGAGGACTTTCTCTATTGTAATAAACAGCATCAAACACACCAAAGTCTTCAGAAAACAGGAAGAATTCAGGGAGGAAGATAGTAACATAGTGAACAAATCAAAGACCGAGGCCAGAAAGAGATTAACATTTGTCCAACCTCAACTCTAACAATGATCAACTCCATCACAATAATATATGAACATACATTATCTCTGTTTCTCATGTAATCATTCATAAATATCTCCAAGACGTTTAATAGATAGCTTTGTATAGGTAACATAGAAGGATGGACATTGGAGACATAGCCCGGCACCTCCTGAGTGATAGGAGTTTAATGTATTTTAGTGACCAGCTGACCCTTGCCTGAGGTTTCTGATTTGCATTAAACGAATAGAGAGTAATTTTAGGTATAAATAGTATCAAAGAGACAATGGGAAACATGTAAGGAAAGAACTAGACAAAATCCTGAATCAGCCAAGATGTAGTAACTCAGCTTTTCGCAAAGGGAACAAGACAGATGTGATGGAGTTTTGAAAAATGGTACAGAGTTTCACAGCAGGTCGACATGATTGTGTATGTTGAGGAGTGTGGCCTTGGCTTCCCTCAGCCTCATTATGTTTACCTGCCTGAAGGAGCAAATGATAAATGATCCATAAGATAAAGTAGCATTGTATTTGAAACATCAGGATCTTAGAAATATTACGTTCAAACTCTCTTTGTATGTAGAATCCAGTACCAGGGCATCAAGGGTTGGCATGGATTTAGGCCACTCAGGTTGGTATGGATATCTACCAGAGTAAAAATGGCAACTTTCTAGGTCAGGTAAACCAATCTATAGTCTATCAAAAACTCATCAGGCAAGAAAGAATCAAGATGGATCATGGGCTCATAAAGTCAAGAAGAAAACTAACGGGAGCTCTCAATTTGGCAAAGTCCCCATCCTTAACACAAAGCTTTTGTCTGGAAGCATAAAACAAGACAGAGTTGTTTGTTGTATGGAACTCAGTGTCTCAAAGAACTTTCCCTAGGCATAGCAAAACCAGGTTAATTAATTAAACAACCATTTGTTGACACCTGCTATGCATGGTAGATTAGTGCTGACATAGTTACACTCTTGGCTGAGAGAAAGTGTTGCTACTAAATTAAGAATAAAGACTGAACTGTTTCCATTGTATTTCAATTTGCAACTGAAATTTTATCTTTATTTTTAAATTATACTTTAAGTTCTGGGATACATGTGCAGAACGTGCAGGTTTGTTAAATAGGTATACATGTGCCATGGTGGTTTGCCACACCCATCAACCCGTCATCTAGGTTTCAAGCCCTGCATGCATTTGGTGTTTGTCCTAAAGCTCTCCCACAGGGAGGGAAACATCACACACAGAGGCAACTGAATGTTTTTACTGGGCATGTATTTTCTGCAAATTCTTAGGGCAGCACCAGGCATATATCCCTCAGACCTTTCCCTCAAACCTCAGACTACTTTTCCAGAATATTGGTTAGACTACTACTCACCCCAAATATCATATCATCTCTCCTTCATTATGCATGGTAAAGCAGCACTGATGTTTGTGCTTCAGAATTTGTATATCCAAAACTATTATGATAATCTGAAAAAAAACTGTGTGCATTATACACACACACATGCATGCGCGTGCATACACTTTTTTCCTGTTAGTTTCTCACTTCACATTTTTGCACATAGAGCCTCATTTTAGATAATGCAGTACATGTTTATTTAGGTCTACTGTATTCAAGGCACCATCTCATCCTCGGATATAACAGCTTGACGATTCCTCTTTGATTTAAAACCTCTTCTCTGCTAAGTTTAACACCGAAATTTAACCTGCACCATGTTCCTTGGTATTGGAAACCACGTGATCACTTCTGAACCAAATCACATTGACAATTTTTGGATCCGTCATCATCATCATCACTCACCTGCTCTGTTCACTCTTCTAATGCTTCACTGGTCCTCAGCTATTCTTCTTTCTAGTCTTTCCATAAGCTTCCTATTTCTGACCAGACAGCTCCTTCCCCAGACAAAGCAGGCACTCTCTCTCATGTTCTTCAAGTCCACGTGTTAAAGTTACTTTCAAAGTAAGGTCTTCATAATCACCTTGTTTAAAAGTGTAAAAAATCTCTTCCCTTAAACTTTTTTATCTTCGTTGAGTGTTTTTATCCATATCAATTAACATATTGCACCATGCTCTATAATTTGGTTATTTTTTTCTTTACTGGAATGTAAGCTGCACAAAGGCAGGTATTTTTGTCTTTTATTGTACAACGACGTGTTTCAGTACTTTGAAGTATATATGACGACCTCGTGGCAATTCAATAAGTATTTGTAGAATAATGAATAAACCATCATCAGCCATATCTCAGAAACTGTCTTATAGCCTTAATATGAGTTGAAACAATTTTCTTGAGTTTTGATAATAAAAATAAAAAGTATTGAAATTCCCCACTCTGAACACTATTTCTATTGGGGGTAGGAGTTGGCATCAGGCTTAAATCTACATTTTAAAAGAATAAATTACTTTTGGAAATGAGCTTCTCTGAAATGTGTAATGGATGTATGGAAGAAAAGGCATAATGCAACTGCAGAATTATCCAAGTAATAGAAAAATAACTGGAGGGATATTATCTTGACATTTTAACATGTGAAGATCTAGCAAAGGAATAAAGATAACCATTTAAAAAGTTGATAATGATGGCCATTTTTAATTTCCAAAAGTGTGGAGGAGCATAACTCAAGAAGGATACCATTAGCTAAAACACTTGCCCTGTGTGCCGACTCAAGCATGCTAATAGAAGTTTCCATGTTTTAGAACTTGGCAGGGAAATCCTTATAAAAATAAAAGTGATCCACTGTAAGTTTACTGCAACTGGAGCCTCTATAAGTTATGTTCTTGTCTCTAAGCCAGATCAGGGTGGCAATGAAAATATTTGGAGGTAGTCCTGGCACATAACTTTTGACATTTAGGTAAAATTCACTGGGAAAAGAGTCATTTTAGGTTAACCTGAATCTGAAGGCTCATTATATTAGAGACATAAGCATTCATTTTTGCAGCTCTATGTTTGGTCTTCAAGCCAAATGTAGATGTGACTGTGGTCCTAGACGTAGAGTCACAGAATATGTTAACCATCTTGCCTAGAATAATGCTCACCTTTTGCTGCTCTAAAGACTGAAATATAAATATATTAGTCTATATAGATAGGTTATATATTACAATATATAGGATATATATATATATATCTTTTCTTTTTTTTTAATCAAAGGACTCCAATTCATTTTACCTTAAAAATGTGAAGTTGTGTATATATATATCTTTCTGTGTATATATATATATATATCTCTTTCTGAATGTGTGTGTGTATATATATATATCTTTCTGTGTGTATATATATATCTCTGTATGTGTATATACATATATATATCTTCCTGTGTGTGTATATACATATATATATATTTCTGTATGTGTATATACATATACATATATATATATATATCTCTTTCTTTCTGTATATTCATTTTGCTGGAGTAGACTTTTGTCCTGGTATCCTTTCCAAATTGGGAACATCCCAGTCAGAGGGTGTGCAGGGCAGAGTCAATGATAGCTGAATCTTTCTGGCAGCTAGGTAAATGTCTTTGCCCTAGCCAGTTAAATGTCCCTACTGAAGGCTTTGCACAGTTGTTCATTCTCTCAGGAAGCAGTTTCAGGCAGAGCTTTTTCCCAGTGGCTACAATGTAATGAAGACCTTACAGCTGATGATGGTATCAGGGGCAATGGCACCAACCAAGCTGGCAAATGTCATGGGATGATGATCTGGGGGAGTTGTCCAAATCGTCTCATCACATGTCATGGTATTGGTGATGCAGGCATACCTCAGAGATATTGTGGGTTCAGGCCCAGACCACCTCAATACAGCAAATATCCCAACAAACAAGTCACACAAACTTTTTGGTTTCCCGGTACATCTAAAAGTTATGTTTGTACTACACCATAGTCTATAAAGTGTGCAATACCATTATGTCTAAACAATGTACATAATTTGGTTAAAAATAGTTCATTGCTAAAAATGCTAATAATCTTCAAAGCTATTATTATTGAGTCATAATCTTTTTCTGGTGGATGTCATGCCTCATTGTTGATGGCTGCTGATTGATGAGAGTAGGGGTTGCTGAAACTTTGCATGGCTGTGGCGGTTTCTTAAAATAAGGTGACAATGAAGTTTTCTGAATTGATTAACTATTCCTTTCCGAAATGCATGTTTGATAGCATTTTACCCACAGTAGAACTTATTTCAAAGTTGGAATCAATCCTCCCAAACCTTGCCGCAGCTTTATTAACTAAGAAGTTTATGTAATATTTGAAGTTCTTTTTTGTTACTTGCATAATGCTCACAGGAGTGGATTCCATCTCTAAAAACTCTCTGTTCATTCGTAAGAAGCAACTCCTATCCATTACAATTTCATCATGAGATTGCAGAAATTCAGCCACATCTTCAGCCTCCACTTTTAATTCTAGTTCTCTTGCTAGTTCCATCACATCTGCAGTTACTTCCTCCACTGATGTCTCGAACTCCTCAGAGTCATCCATGAGGGTTGGAATCAACTTCTTCAAAGCTCTTGCTAATGTTGATATTTTGTCCTCCTCCCATGAATCACAAATGTTCTTAATGGTATCTAGAATGGTAAAGCCTTTCCAGAAGATTTTCAATTTACTTTGGCCAGGTCCATCAGAGGAATATGGCATCTACAGCCTTATGAAATTTATTTTTAAGTAGCAAGATTTGAAAGTCAAAAATACCCTTTGACATTAGGCTTCAGAATGAATATTGTGCTAGCAGAAATAAAAACATTCATCTCCTTGTACATCAGCAGCAGACCTCTTAAGTGACCGTGTACATGGTCAAGAAGCAATATTTTGAAACATTTTTTTTTTTTTTCAGAGCAGTAGCTCCCAACAATGGGCTTAAAATATTCAGTAAGCCATGATGCAAACAGATACGCTGTCCTCCAGGCTTTGTGATTCCATTTATGAGTGCAGGCAGAGTAAATTTAGACCCTTGGATTTGGTAAATGGGTACTGGCTTCAACTTAAAGGTCACAAGCTGTGCTTACACCTAATAAAAGACTCACGCTGTCTAACGAAGCTTTGAAGCCAGGTATTGACTTCTCATCTCTAGCTGTGAAAGTCCTCGATGGTATCTTCTTCCAATATTAGGCTGTTTTATCTACTTGGAAAATTTGTTTTTTAGTGTACCCACTTCCATTAACTTCTTAGCTAGATTTTCTGAATAACTAACTGCACCTTCTACATAAGTACCCGCTGCTTCACCTTGCACTTTTATGTTGTCGAAACAGTTTCTTAAACTTTATGAACCAACACTTGCCAGTTTCAAACTTTTCTTCTGCAGCTTCTTCACCTCTTTAGGCCTTCATAGAACTGAATAGAGTTAGGGCCAGGCTCTGAATTAGGCTTTCGCTTTAGGGGATGTTGTAGCTGGTTTTATCTGCTATCCAGATCACTCAAACTTTCTCCATATCAGCAATAAAGCTGTTTCACTTTCTTATCAATTATGTGCTCACTGGAGTAGCATTTTTAAATTTCCTTTGAGAATATTTTCTTCACTTTCACAAATTTTCAAACTGGTGCAGGAGGCCTAGCTTTTGGCCTATCTCAGCTTCTGACATGCCTTCCTCCCTGAATTTAATCATTTCTAGCTTTTGATTTAAAGTGAAAGACAAGCGACTCTTCCTTTCACTTGAACACTTACAGGCCATTGTAGAGTTATTAATTGACCAAATTTCAATATTGTTTTATTTCTGGAAATAGGGAGGCACAAAGAGAATGAGAAAGATGGAGAAACAGGCAGTGAGCGGAGCAGTTAGAACACATACAACATTGGTCAATTAAGGTCACTGTCTTACATGGGTAGGGTTTGCAGCACCTCAAAACAATTACTATAACATCAAAGATCACTGATCACAGATTACCATAATGGATATAATCATAATAAAAAAGTTCAAGCAATTTACAGATTCAATGCTATTCCTATCAAACTACCAATGATATTCTTCACAGAGCTAGAAAAAAAAAAAACTATCTTAAAATTCAAATGGAACCAAAGAAGAGCCTGAATAGCCAAGACAATCCTAAGCAAAAGGAACAAATCTAGGAGGAATCGCATTACCTGACTTCAAACTGTACTACAGGGCTACAGTAACTGAAACAATATGGTACTGGTACAAAACAGACACACAGACCAATGGAACAGAATAGAGAGCCCAGAAATAAGTCCACACTTACCTACAACCATATGATTTTCAACAAAGCTGACAAAAACAAGCAATGAGGGAAGGGGCCTCTATTCAATAAATGGTGCTGGGATAACTAGATAGCCATATGCAAAAGATTGAAATTGGACCCCTTCCTTACACATGCACAAAAATGAACTCGAGATGGATTAAAGACTTAAATGTAAAACCCAAAACTATGGAAATCCTAGAAGAAAACCTAGGCAATATCATTCTGGACATAGGAACTGATGAAGACTTCATGATAAAGACACCAAAAGCAAATGTAACAAAAGCAAAAATTAATAAATGAGATATAATTAAACTTAAGAGCTTCTGTACAGCAAAAGAAGCTGCCAACAGAGTAAACAGACAACCTACAGAATGGGAGAAAATATTTGCAAACCATGCATCTGAAAAAGATTGAATATCCAGCATCTACAGCAAACTTAAACAAATTTACAAAAGAAAACCAACCCCAATAAAAAATGGGCAAAGGACATGAACAGACACTTCTCAAAAGAAGACATACATGTGACCGACAAGCATAGGAATAAAAGGATACTATACTGATCATTAGAGAAATGCAAACCAAAACCACAATGAGATACCATCTCATACCAGTCAGAATGGCTACTTTCAAAAGGTCAAAAAATAACAGATGCTGGCCAGGTTGTAGAGAAAATGGAACACTTACACACTGTTGGTGGGAGCATAAACTAGTTCAGCCATTGTGGAAAGCAGTATGGTGATTCCTCAAAGAACTGAAAGCAGAACTACCATTTGACCCAGCAATTCAATTACTGGGTATATACCCAGAGTAATATAAAGCATTCTACCATAAAGACACATGCATGAGAATGTTCATTGCAGCACTATTCACAATAGCAAAGACATGGAATCAACTCAAATGTCCACCAGTGGTAGATTGGATAAAGAAAATGCGGTACATACACACTATGGAATACCACACAGTCAGAAAAAAAAATAAGTCATGTCCTTTGCAGGAACATGGGTGGAGCTGGAGGCCATCATCCTTAGCAAACCCATGCAGCAACAGAAAACCAAATACCACGTGTTTTCACTGATAAGTGGGAGCTAAATGATAAGGACTAATGAACACAAAGAAGGAAACCACAGACACTGGGGCCTACGTAAGGGTGGAGGTTAAGAGGAGGGAGAGGAACAGAAAAATAACTATGGGGTACTAGGCTTACTACTTGGGTGATGAAATAATCTGCACAGCAAACTCCCGTGACATGAGTTCACCTATTTAACAAACCTGCATGTGTACTCCTGAACCTAAAAGTTTTTTTAAAAAAGAAAATGCTCTAAATAGGAATTATCAAAACGTGACTTAGAGGCACAAAGTGAGCACATGATATTAGAAAAATGGTGCTGACAGACTTGCTCAACAAAGGATTGCCACAAATCTTCAATATGTGAAAACACAGTACCGGCGAGGAACACATGTAATTGACTTCCCTCTATCTCCGCCTGAACCTTATTCTACCATCTTTCTGTCAATGATGAAAACTACCTAAAATCCTTGCAATAACTGTATCGTCCACCTTAGTCAAATATGAATTTTGTTTCTTGTAAGCAAATATTCAGAGAAGTGCAATACAATATGAATGTATTTTTCTCTGTACTTAAGGATAAAGCTGTTTATATGGCTTCTGTTGTGAAAATAATTTCATTATATATGTTAAATTATACATATTTTATATGTTATGTAATTTAATGTTATTATATATTATTACACATAATATACATAATTTTGTAGGACTTTATTGTATTTTCTCTCTGAAGACATTCTCATTTTGCATGTTCTTTGAATGATTACTTGTACATTTTCCTAAAGTGTCATAAGCACATTAACTTCCCCCTTTATATTTTAGTGATTTCATTGTTCATCATTATTTCTCTTCTAGCATGTCTTTTTCATCTTGGTATATTTTTCAACCAGTGGAGTACTTTTTTCAGGAAGGGTAATTTGGGTTTAGTCTGATCCCTTGCGTTTCTGAAAATGTCTTATATTTTCTTTACACCTAAGCAATAGTTTAAATAAACAGAAAATTATTGAGTCTCTTTCTTTAAACCTTACATTTCTTTATATTATTCTTCATTATTCCCTGAAATTTAGTTCTGGGAGGAGAAATCTCATGTCCAACTACTTTTTGTTTTCATTTGTATTTGTCTTTGACACCCTTATCTGTAGGTTTTTAGATTTTTTTCCCATTAATCTGTGAAATTTTTTAAAAGAATATGATGTTTGTATTCTGTGTTCTGTAGATTTTCATTGTGATTTCTTGGCATTAGCTGTGATTTTTTAAGGATCACATTCATTGTCACTGTGGAGACTATTTTTCTTTTGCCGTTTTGTGTATTGCTTTTGTTTTGCATGCTACGTATTTTCCCCTCAGCAATTTCTTTTTGTTTTGTTTTGTTTTGTTTGAGACAGAGTTGCTCCATCGCCCAGGCTGGAGTGCAGTGGTGCGATCTCCGCTCACTGCAACCTCTGCTTCCTAGGTTCGAGCAATTTTCCTGCTTCAGCCACCCAAGTAGCTGGGATTACAGGTGCCCACCACCATGCCCACCTAATTTTTTTTTTTTTTGTAGTTTTAGTAGAGACGGGGTTTCACCATGTTGGCCAGCCTGATCTCGAACTCCTGACCTCAGGTGATGCACCCACCTTGGCTTCCCTAAGTGCTGGGATTGCAGGTGTGAGCCACCGCGCCCGGCCTGCAATTTCTATTATATGTGTACTGGATCTCTTTTGTCTGTTCTTGTCTCTGACTTTTATCTTTATTCTGTAGCACTCATTTCTTCATTCATTCTTCAAATTCTGAGAGAATTTCTTTAGCTTCTCTTTGCTTCACATCTCTGCAGAGTCTAATGCTCTCTACCTGCTTTATATTTTGATTGAGTTATCATTTTCTTTTTCAGTAGCCTTCTTCCATCACAATATTTCTTTTCATGACTACTATCTCTAGTTTAGTAGGCAGAGTATCATTTTGAGTTTTTGTGAAAGGTGAATTCAACGTTTTATAAAATTTGATCTTATACCCCAAACAGTCCTTTTCTTTGAAACTGAAATATACTTTCAGTTTCATGTAAATGGTTGTTCAATATTGGGCAATGAGATGATGTCAGAAACCATTTAGAATCTTTTCCCAAAATGTTGGTTCAGATAAAGGAGGAGGAAGGAAACATTAATATTCAGCCTAGCTTTATTTTGTCAAATTGCACGTCTGACAGCCTGAAGGAATCTGGAGGGAACAAGACAGGAGACTTGAAGTAAGCTGCCTTTTGGTGGCAAAAAGATCTGTTTTCATTAATATGCAGGCAACCTGCAATGAGCCATGGAAGGCCACACCTTCTCTAATTTGCTTCTCATTAGGGGCCTGGTATGACAGGTCCTTCAAATCGCTTTAGGTACATCTGTGGAAGTGAAGTTTGAGACCTGAGTGAAGAGGCAGGGCCAGAAAGCTTTTGGCTCCCTGAAGATTTGAAACAAACAAAAATGTCTAATGCAAAAATTTAAGTTGTGAATTAAACATAAAATATCACATGAATTATATCCTTAATTTAGTAGCCAGGACTTTGAGCAATAGGGCGAATGTATTAGCACTCACCAGTCTATTATTTTTATGCATTTAAAAATCTACATAAGGCCGGGCGTGGTGGCTCATGCCTGTAATCCCAGCACTTTGGGAGGCGGAGGTAGGCAGATTATCTGAGGTCAGGAGTTCGAGACCAGCCTGGCCAACGTGGTGAAACCCCGTCTCTACTAAAAACATAAAAAAATAAGCCGGGCTTGGTGATGCAAGCCTGTAATCCCAGCTACTTGGGAGGCTGAGGCAGGAGAATCACTTGAACCCGGGAGGCAGAGGCTGCAGTGAACGGAGATCACGCTATTGTACTTCAGCCTGGGCAACAAGAGCAAAACTGTTTCGAGAAAAAAAAAACTACATAAGAAGATATTTTGAAGTATGCATAAAATGAGACTATTATTTATTATTTCAATTCTGCTTAACCCTGTTTTATTTTATAAACAGCTATATATAAATTATTATTCTGTTGGCTTAAGCCTAAATAAAGGTGTTTCCCACTCCTTCACTTATTTGGCAGATATAGTTGCTGTTGGAAAGTTGCAGAATAGACCATAATCTTAACGAGCAAGTGAAGTTGAAGTCTTTAGAACTGAGCGTTTTGAATCAGAGTTTTATATGATGCACTCCCAGAAAAGTGTGACTGCCTAGAGAGTCGAATCTTTTAATTAGTAGACTGATGATGAAGCAAAGATGGGGATTTTTAGTTTCGGAAAAAGTGGACAGACACTATAGCGAAGTCAAGAGCTTGACGTTTCCAACGCACTGAGAAACATGGGGAAAAAGCATCTCCATCATCTGACATAATTTGTAGTTGGCGCTGCAAGGAAATGAATATTCTGACAAAAGCCCGTCATTCTGTATTTCAACATTGTGGAACGTTGTTCAAGAATCATGAAATATCTACCAAAGAGAAACGAAACTATAAGGGGTTGGGAAGAGACTTAAGAAAGAGATCACCACTGCTCTGGTTTTTAGATATCCGCATCATGAGTTGTTTGGTCTGGAGTTTGTAAAGGTGAATGTAAGTGACATTGATAAGCTTCCAGGAAGAGCCACAACTGTCCCTCACTTGCTTATTTCATTACTCAGATCCATACTAGACTTCTGCTGACGTAGATAGACCCATGAATGGAGCATCACACCAACTGTGGGAGCATAAGACAAAATGTTCAACAAATGAACGATGCTAAAGAGAGCTCTGAGTCTATAATCTTGCTTATGCATCTTCTGTTACTGTTCTAGAGCATTGTATTTTTCCTGTTACTGATAACAAAGGTAAGAGTGTATTGTGATAGTGAGATATTTGAATGACTTGCTTTTAGATTTAGGTGAAGATGAAATAACATGATCCTGGGGGTTCTAAGGGCACAACTAGGGTGCGTAAAGCCTCCTGCTTCTTTAATTCCAGAAGCAGGAACTATAAGGGGTCTCCAAGACTATTGTGTCATGGACGACGTCTCTAAAAAGTCAACACAATCACTCAGTTTTTTACCTTTGCAAATTATAAGCAACTCCTGATTTTGTTTTTAAAGAAATGCTATTTTTTAATGGCTGTTGACAAAAAGAAATTTTGTGTTCTCCCTAAGTAAAGATTTTATTAATAAAAAAGACAAGATATGATGATGAGTTTTAGAGTTAATATTAAATTTACTGAAGACACAAAATAAACAAACCAAAAGATTCGTTTCCATTAAGACCAGGTTAGCCTCATAAACAGACTTTTCAGGTTAACCTTATACAAACGTTTTGTGAATAAAACTTAATCATTTTCAGGAGGCCCTATGATCAATGCTTCATCAAGTCAAGTTGAAAATTTTAAATTTCCTTAGGCAATCAAGCTATGTATAATTTAATTCCTCTAAATGTATCAAACACACTTACACATATAACACATTCACTTTTCTGTTGCATCTAAAAAGCAAAACTAAAGAGCAAAACTCTCCAAACTATTTAACAACTTAATAATCAAAATGCATACATATGATGAAACCCAAGTCGGTTTGAACCTCACAATACGGATTAAATACTTAGCCAAGTTATCTTAAAATCTCCGTTCTTATGGAGTCCTCAGCCATAACTAGGTTGCATACAAAATAATAAACTCCCTAAGAAAAGATATTACTGGTACATAAAAAAAAAATAACAACCCACACAGTGTTAGACATAGCAAGTGTTTAAAATGTCTATGAATTGAAAGTCTTGATTTTACTTATAAGAAAACAGAAAAATATCTAACTTCACAACACATAAGCATTTTTATCCAATTGTCTTCTACCATTTTAAAAAATGTAATTTTCCAACCTCAGTGAATCAAGTTCACCATAATGAGTCAAAAATTCTAGTGAATTCAAGGATAAACTGTGATTTTGCAATATACAGCATTACTATACCTTAAAAAGAAACATGTTAGCATGAAAGTGTTTTCATATAGTTTTGAAATATGTTTTGTAAATATAACTCAATCTGATTTCCTTGCAAATAAATCACTTTAATAAAAAAGAATATAGTAACTGAATTTACTAGGAAACAACTAATTTTCACACTGCAAGGGGTCAAGGGCTTTTCTGTACTTTGTTAAGCCAGAATTAGTTAGAATGTCAGGAACCACAACACTTCTAGAAATACCAAGTCTCCAGTTTTGCCTAAAGTTTACTAGGTTAGGTTAGTTTCCAAACATCGCATTCCCACTGTCTCAGCAACTGTGGCTTTTTTCTTGTTCCTCACCCTGAAACAGGGAATTAGTGTGGATATTTTCCCCATAATCCCGGTAACTATCTCTTATTTGTGAACCAATTGAAAAATCAACTTCTGTAAATAGATGTTTGCATATGTTCTAACTTATTAATAAATACAAGAAATAAAATGAATCCATAAAAGATTCTAGTGCAAAGGTCAGTTACTCAATTATTTATTTTAAATCGGAATGCCAAGGCTACTCTATTACATTATCTTAAAAGTCATCTTTTCTTTAAACATGATAAAACCTGCGAATACCAGTACAGGCTGTTCCACAAAATGGATTAGCATCATTGGTGCAGTTTACTTTGCATATTTATAGATCTGCTCAGCATTTTCAGAATTAAGAGACTGATCATTTATACAAATGTTTATATCATTTTTAAAATGTTAGATCCCATCTCACTAGGCTGAAGTCTTTCCTGACAGGAGATTTTTGACTAGAATGAAGACTGGTAAGGCAATTATTCACCTGGCCTTTGCTGGAAACTGAAGGTCATTATTGCATCATTGTGAAGATCCAGACTTGAAGTGCATGTCCTCTAGATGTGTTGCTCTTATGACACAAAATCCCAGAATGTAAGTTACAACACTAACCTACTTCCTTTTTAATTCAAATCTGTGGGAGTTATTTATTTACTTTTGGAATGCTACTCATCTAATATTTACTGCCTGATTCTATTCAAATACTTTTCAGAGTATTCTCGGCACGTGGCTCCCAGCTCTTGTCAATAGTGAAATGTGATTCAGTTTAGATTTTGCCTATATTGCTTGTCTTTCTCTGGCTTTGTGAGTCTCACTAATGACATTTAACAGTCTCCCGAATCACCACCAATGTTTTATATATCTTATAAAGGTAATCAAAATTAACTGCTTTCAAAATAGGACTTATGGGAAACTATCCATAGGACATGTGCTATAAATGAATGGTTAGCCATAAATCCCAAAGCAACAGAATCCAGTGTGCAGCTTTTAGCTATTTAGAATTCTTTTTACTTAAATTACTTGTATGGAAAACGATGTTTCATCCAACCCCCAAACCGCCAAACCACAGGTGTTTAAGTAAGTCTTGAACTTCTATTATTTTTCTATTCAAATAGATTATTTGGAGTACCAAGCAAATACTAGGGAAAACATATAACACCAATATTTAGGAGGTACATTTTAGAGTTGGCAGCTCTTCTCACCTCTTTTCCCCTCTCCAGGGTATACACACATAAATCACTTTAATTTTTTTTTCTGAGAATTTATATGCTAAATTTTCTGCATCTTGAAAATGTTGAACCATTTATTAACACAAGGCATATTTTCATCTTTGGTCTTTCCACCTACATGCCCCCCTGAAATATTCTAATTATAAAATAATGTAGCCAGAACATTTTCATTATTGTTTCTCCATCATCTCTGGCACTATTCTCAGGGTTTGTAGTAAGGGTTTTTTATACAACCATTCTCTCCTTTATACCTAACAATAGTAGTCTTGAGTTCAAGTTGACAATCAAATTCATGAGACACACAATAGTCTTCACCTAACACCAAGTTTACTTGGTGTTGAGAAAGAATAAAGACTGACAAAAATAGAGCTCATACAGAGAAAGCAGTGCAGTGGTCACGGAACTTCCAGGCACAATTGCCATCATCACGTCACCCTACATGGAAGACATGTATGACTGGAAAGACCATACAGGCAGGCATGGATCACCTTTGTTCAGGGAAGCCATAAGTTCTAGGTCCCATCAACATTCATACCTTTTAAACCAGTGGTCTCCAACCTTTTTGGACCAGGGACCAGTTTCATGGAAGACAATTTTTCCACAGACTGGGATAGGGGAAGGGTTTCAGGACGACTCAAGGGCATTACATGTATTGTGTACTCTATTTATATTATTACATCATAATATATAATGAAATAATATCTACCTCACCATCACGTAGAATCAGTGGGAGCCCTAAGCTTGTTTTCCTACAACTAGATGGTCCAGTCTGGGGGTGATGGGAGACACTGACAGATCATCAAGCCTTAGATTCTCATAAGGAGCGCACAACCCATATCCCTCGCATGCACAGTTCACAACTGGGCTTGTGCTCCCATGAGAATCTAATGCCACTGCTGATTTGACAGGAGGTGGAGCTCAGGCAGTAATGCCAGCAATGGGGAGTGGCTGCAAACAGAGAGGAAGCTGCACTCCCTCACCCATCACTCACCTCTTGCTGTGTGGCCTGGTTCCTAACAGGTCATGAACTAGTATCAGTCCATAGCCCAGGGATTGGGGACCCCTGTTTTAAACCACACAGCTCGCTCAACCTCGGGGTACGTAACTAGTGGTCGTTCTGTGATACAGCTGCATCTCATCAATATCCATCTTTTCCCTTTCATCTCCTAAGTACCACTGGTTTCCATAGTTCTATGTATTTTTTAATCTCTTCAATTTCCTTATTTTAAATCCCAGTTTCTAAGAGTTATAGGCACATGGACATTTTTTTTTTTTTTTTTTTTTTGAGACAGGGTCTCACTCTGTCACCCAGGCTGGAGTGCAATGACATAATCTTGGCTCACTGCAACCTCTGCCTCCCAGGCTCAAATGATCCTCCTGCCTCAGCCTCCCAAGTAGCTAGGACCACAGATGTGTGCCACCACGCCTGGCTGAGCATTTTTCTTCCTTTTTTTTTTTTTTTGTAGAGATGGGGTTTTGCCATGTAGCCCAGGCTGGTCTCCAACTCTTGAGCTCAAGCGATCCTCTTGTGTTGGTCTCCCAAAATGCTGGGACTATAGGTGTGAGCCACTGTGCCTGGCTGGCATATGGATTTTTTTATGAAGGAGCTTCAAGAGGAAATTTTTATCAGTCATTTGTTTTTGCTTCTAAATTTTGCTCCTAAATTTCTAACTCACATGGAGGCTTAGGTTACTTCTCAGGGTTCCTTGTCTCTTTGTTTCCCTTTCCAATGGGAGCACACAGGTCTGCAAGTACTACTGCATTTCCAACTAACCCAGGAAGCGTTAAGCTGCTCTACGTGAAATTTCCCCACAGCTTCATTGCCCAGGTTTCTTCTCAGTTGACTCACCACTCCAGGTATTCAGAAATGTATAAATGAATGTTGACTACTGGACACCACTCATCCAAATACGGTAAAGGTACCTGACATACATCCCTGGGACTATCTCAGTCTCATTTAGTTGGCCTAGTTATTTCAGCAATCGAGTGCATAAATATGCCCCATCCAAATTAGACCATGTAAACCATTCACACTCAAAAGGGTTTCTCTCATTCTTGGGCTGGGTCAGGCTAACCATAGTGCTGCTTGCTGAAGGCAGCCCCGGGATAAATGGTGTTTCTCTTGCCTATGGGAAGGATAAGTGCCTCCAACACAAGGCGAAGCTCGAAGTAGAAATACGCAGACACAGGACAGGCAGGGTGAATAATGTTCTCTAAACTTTCACTATTCCGTGAGAAGTTTGCTTAGGCAGGATATGTCTAGCCTCATCACGGGTCATTGATATGTAAATGTAGTTACTAAATTCCTGCCTCCTTTCATATGTCTAGAGGATTTGGAAAGAAACAAGCATTATCCAACATATTTCTGAGGGCTCAAGTTTCCTTTTTCAGGTATACTAGCAGGAGAAACATGATGTTTTTGCAGGCCGAGTTTTGGGGGAAATTGCATATCAAAGGCCTCGTACCCCTCCCTGGTGATCCAGCTCAGCTCATTGCTGCACTGCATACAGGAGAGCCATCTAGGTCACCCAGGAAACCAACTAGGTTGGTTTTCCCCAATAATCTCCTAAAGTGTCCATTGTGGAAAATGTGCTGTCCTCTTCAGGAACCTGACCATCATCATAAACTCCCACCAACCCTTGACCCTGGCACGTGCTGCTTTCTATATATCCTGGCAGCCAAACCAAATATAATTTAATCTGTATGCTCTGCGAGCAAATGGAGACGCTCTCAATTGCTCTCCAGAAATTGTATTGGTTGTTGAACAATTTAGTACATTAAACGTTGTATTTTTAGGATGAGACAGACAGGTGGCAAATTATTTTTTCACCTAATGAGGATTTGGTCTTTTCAAATTATATCTCCCAGTATGTAAGATTTGAAAAGCAGCCACCCAGAATTTGCCAGTTAAAAAAATTAGGTATCTCTACATCAATCAGCTAATACTTCATGAAACGCTAGAACAGACCTTAGTATTATTTCCCTGCCTTTTTCCCACTCATGTATTCCATACATTTTTATATTTATTAAAATATTCTATGCAATACATTTGCTAGGAAATTACATTTTCAGTCGAATTTCTTTCATATGTAGTCCATCTTAAGGCTTACAAGTTGCTTTTACATGAATTATAATTTTGTGCCTTCCTCAACTACCCTACGAGTCAATGCAAGGCAACTATTGCTTTCACTTTACGAGAGAGAAAACTAATATTTCAAAGTGACAGACCTGGGAACTAGAACTCAGTAGTGAAAAATAATAATACTGGAATAGAAGATTCTTACATAGTGTATCTAGTGAAACAGACATTACACTGCTTCCTACTGAACAGAAAACTGTAAAAGATAAATGATTATAATTTTAAAAATTTTAAAAAGAAACATCAGTGATTAAAAGACTTCCAGCAAATATGAGTAGATGGCGCACACACACACACACACACACACACACACACACACACACAAAAAAAAAAAAAAAACCCAGACCTGACCTCAGAAACAGGAAAAAAGAAAGGAAATTGTGCAGCACGGTAAGGTTTACTCTATGCTGCATTTTCGTTATGCCATTGTTTAATTTTTTTAGTCAAAGCCATTCATCTTCCAGGGGATCAAATAAGCTGGGTGGTAAAAAAAACAGATGGAAGCAAGGGAACAGCGTTATGGGGTAGAGGGTGGTGGGGAGTTTGGTAATTCAGGCTGGTGAGATTTGTTGCTTCAATCTCACCACAATGATCAAGGAAAAATATTGCTTTTCATACGAAGTGAAAATCAGAAATGTGGGCTTCCTCTTAGCAGCACTGCGCACTGGGGATTCTGTGAAAGAAAACCAATTCTCCTTTACTCGAAGATCCATATCGGTTTCAAAGCCATTTATTTTTCTTTTCCTCTCAATATAACAGGTAGTACGGATGGGGTGAATTATCAATATAATATCTATTTCTAGAAGCACGAATTTGTAGCTACTTCTGGCATAGTAGATTACAAAAAGGAGTCTGAAGTAACAGATATAAAATTTATTTTACTTCGCCCCACTCATACATACGAATGCTTCTGTGTACTATTAAAATTACTGCAAAGTTCTGTTCTAACTAATGTAAATTTCCCATCTGAAGACTACAAATGACATTCATGATTGTTAAGAGTATGAACACATTTTTCTTCTCTTCCATATTAGAAATGGGGCAGGGTTTTCAGATAAGGCAGATTATTTCCTTAACAGTACCTCCACTCCTTCAGCAATATTATAAAAAGGTATTCTTTTTGGGGGGTGCAGATTAACTGAGGCCTTTTTCCTGGTATGCTTATGTCAATGAATTGGTTTCCTGACCCACTTTATACATCCAAATACAATTTGAAGAAGTTCGGGCAGAGGTACAGGAAATATGGAGTCTCTTGCCTCCCAGAGGCTAATTTACATGGAAAAGCCCATTTAAACCAGAAAGAATGAAGACATTTTTCATTGGCAAGTTATAATACCCTATTATGAAAGTGAAAATCCTATATATGACGCAGGATTTTATAATGCAATGCATCTTGTGAGTACTTTCAACATCTGACCAGCTCTTAGAAACTGTCTTAACAAATGTTGCTAAACTAGACAGGGATAAAAGCTGGTTTCAAAATGGGAAGGGTATTTAAATGGAGACTAATTTTTTCAGTGTCAATAAAAATGTGAATTTATGACTTGAGTTTTATGTTGCTTCCCTAAATAATTGTGGAAATTCTGGTAATGAATATTTGGACATTGAAAAAAGCTCTATTATGACGAAATAGAAAGTAATTTATTACAGGTTTCCACCCAATTAAAACATTCAAGTGTCTGAAACTATAAGCCTGTTATTCATATTATAGCTGTTGTTTATCCCAATTGGAAAGACTGAAACAAGTAAAATTTCTTTAATTAAGAGTCACTGATTAGATCCCTTATGCAAGACTTTTCTCAGCAAATGAGATAAAATTCTCTCAGCCACTAATGTTTAATCTACACCACTCATTCCAATTCTGAGACTGCCATTGACGTCAGTAGAAATCCTTGATACGAAATAAAAATATGTAAAAACGAAGAAGTATAAAAGGACTCTGTATATTCCATGTTTATAGTACGTTACAGATGTATGTACAGGGCTCTTTGCAAATTGGTCTACTTAAATGTGTGCTTTCGCTTGTACAAACACAGTTTACTTATAAGATGAATTAAGTACCATTAAGGAAAAAAAAAAAAAAAAAAAAAAACCTTTCAGTAACTATAAGTACCTTGAATTTTCCTTCTTTTCTGAGTATCATCTCTAACCCTGGAAACATTTTTTCATGAAGTTGCATCCAAATATTTGTTTAAAAGTGACCCACAGTTTCCACCTAATGACACAGTAAAGTATTGGCACTGAGAAGTCCTTATTTAAATGAGACACTAGAACATGGCTCAGTGTTACTGACACATTATTTTTAGAGAGGAAATTTTCTACCTTGAAAAGTACTTAAAATAGTAGATAATTTCCTTTTGTTAGGATCAGAGAGAACTATATATTTGAGAAAAATTATACTTCTAGAAAGTTGTTTAACTGAAGGAATAACATGAGAGATAAATGCAAAATTTTAACGTGATGGTAACTTGGCACTGCGGAAAATTAAAGCCTGCATTTATTGTCAAAAGTTTAGGGACATCTTATAACGTCAAATGTGTTCAGACTTAACGGTTGAGATTTTTCTAGAATCGTAATGAACCATTTTAAATCCATCTTCATTCCAATTGTAAGTTAGGAAGTCTCCTTTGCTATGTATGTGATCTCAGAAGTTATTCAACCTCTGATTCTCACCACCCTTAACTATAAAAATAAGGATATCATAATATACCTCAGAGGGTCACTGTGATGATTAGATGGGTAAAGCACACAGCCAGGTCATTTTGTTTATATATAGTATGCATGCATTAATTAACTATGTCTAGTCATATTTTCAGACCTGAGCACGTAGTGTATTTTCACATCTCTCAGATAAAGAATGTCAAATGTTGGTATGCTCTTTGACAATGTATTTTAAATATCATTTTGTCTCCATAATCTGAATTTTTCCAGTAAAAGCCTTTTTTTTTTTTCCAATAAAATGCCCAGATCATTGTCTCCGTTTCCGATTAGTAAAATACCCTTAGTTTAAGCAACAGCCAGTGTCCATAGAGTAAAACTAACAAAAAATGTTGGTAGCTAACCTATTTCACATGTGGCAACCACAATTACATTTCATACTGGAGTTTGTTTGCTTTATTTTTGCCTGCCCTGAATGGATTCCACGGTAGCTGGGAACTTGCAAAATTATTGCCAGTTATAACTAGAGGAAAAAATATATTGAGTTTAACTTCATTACAGCTACAGCACTTGTATCAACAGGGCCTGGCATAAAATGGGAAAGCTGCCGAAATTCATCAAGTGACGTTACTGTTTAGAATAGGTGGTGGGGACCGTTGCCGCTCCTGGTTCCAGATCTTCTACTGACCCTGCTTCTGTGGTCTTCTGTCTCAGCAGGCTGTCAAGTCAGAGACTGAGTGCCTGAGCGGGCATGGACCATGAAGGAGAGGAATCTAACACACCGAGGTTGGAGCCAGCCAGTCTGAGGAAGTCAGAGATGGCAGGAAGAAATGGTAAGTATGTACGTCTAGGCAGGCTGGCAAGATCCAGGGTGAAACAAGTTAACAAAGGAGTATTAGTGACCAAATGTAAACACTTATTCTAGTTCAGCACATTTAATTTAGACATGTGTTTATTCCTTAAGTATTTATTGAGTGCCTGATATTTATAAGGCACTGAATTTATGGCATTGATGTAGACTAAGGCAGGGTTCCTCAGCTTCAGTGTCATTGATCCTTTGGGCCAGGTAATTCTTTGTTGGGAGAGGTGAAGGCCTTTTCTGTGCATGGACAGATGCATAGCAAGCATCCCTAGCCATTACTCCCTATATGTCAATAACAAGACCACTCCCCAGTTGTGTCAACTAAAAAATGTCTCTAGATATCGTCAAACATAGCTTGGGGGGCAAACTCTTCCCCCACTGGAAGTCACTGGACTGGAGGGACCAGAAATAACATCCTTACACTGGAGTCTTCAGGAGCGTAGAAGAGCTTTACTTTTAGAGCTCTGGTTGCTGAAGCTGGTATGCCATCCTGGGCCCACATTATATCCAGAAAGTTTTCTGATAAAAACAGGAGAATCCTTTTCCTCTGGGATCCTTAATAGTGACTCATAAAAATTTCACCAGATAAGCAGGTATAACATGCAGAGTTTCTCCTTCTCTCAAGCTAATCTTGCATTAAAGATATTTCTTAATGCCGTCATTATATTGTCCACTCGAAATAACTGGAGATCATGTAATGCTGAACTTCGGGATATTGACTTTGTATGAAACTGGGCTTTCAGAGAGGTGAGAAATCACTTGAGTAATTGGAAACGAAAAGTGTAGAAAAAGAATCTAATTTAAGATAAATAGTGTGATCAAATTCGCTGTGATAAGGGGGACTGACTAAAGAGAAATGCGCATGTTGGAGAATAATGAGAAATAACTTTGGAAATAGAAGCTTGGTGAATCCCAAGAAATTGAGCATGCAAGTTAACCAAAACACCTCCACAGCAGTTTGTCCTCTTGATCTTGACACAGAAAATCCCTGAAGGAAACACTTAATTCAGGACATTGACTCCTTGAATTGAAGCTCAACCAGCTTTTAAATCTCCAGACATAATCTCCAAGCAGTTCAGTCAAAACCACTATCACCATGCTGGGGGATCTGATGTCACTTCCATCATGGAGGAGAAACCTGAGCCTGACTGCACTGGACTTTCTGATCAGTTCACATAAGAGGCCCCGGTTCAAGGCTAACAATATCTGACATGTAAAGTAAATACAGTTTGCAGCCTGTTTGTTGCAACAAGCAGGACTGCAAGCTGAGAAGAGTCCATGCGCTGGGATCATGTGAGCACAGTTCTCCATTATGATTAATGAGGAAGTTGAATTGCAGTGCCGCCACTCTGAGAATAGTGGCTGTCAAAAGAATTCAACACAAAAAGCTGTAAAACAGAACATTAAAACAAGCACTGGGCTGAAATGTACCTCCAGGGGCAGAGAAGGGGCGGGTGGTGAGGTGAGTTAATTTGTTTTTATTTGTAGGTCTCATTCCAAAAGGTGATGTTTGGTTTTACCTCCTGAACTGGTGCTGGAGAAGAGACATGGCCCATGAAACAGCGGTGGACCTTTCCAAGCAGAACTAGAAGACATTTGTCAGAGTTCCAGACATTCGCGAACAACTCCCCAGATTCCCTGAGCTTGTTGTCATTAAAAGTAGGTTTAAGGCTGATGAAAGCTCCCAGGTCAGTAGCCTCTGAAAATTGTAGTTTAACAGCAGGGAAGATACAGCAACTACACCCTCCAGTAGAAAGATAACGCCCCTTTCTTCCAGGCATGGCCCCCTGCTGAGCCCTAGGCTTTTGGCAAGGGATTTCAACCTCGATTTGCTGGATCCTAGGGGAAGAGAAAGTTATTCCAACTTCATGACACATTCATGCTAGACCTTTATTTCTATAAAACGGCCACTGCTTGTCAGTGACCCTTAAGGTGTCTAATGAGGAACAGGAAAATGAGGAGCAGGAGTTCGCATATGTGGAGAAATACACAAAACAGAAGCTGTGAGTTGATGCAACTGCTAATATATATATAATATAACACAGTGCTTCCAATAAGACTAACAGGTCCTTCCTCATCTTAAATGCTCACAACTTCCCATCAGGCTAAAATCGTCCAACAGCTTCTTCCTTGTATAGTCTTTTTTTTATTAGTAGATTATAGTTCTTTAGAAAATTACTGATACATTTCACCTTTTCTCAAAAATAATTTATTATTTTTACCAATAACGGCTTTAGAGCTATACAATAACTTGTTAGCAGATTGTAGTTCTTTGGAAAATTACTGATCAATATCACCTTTTCCCAAAAATCATTTATTATTTTTACCAAAAATGACTTTAGAGCTATACAATCACAAATGGTGTTGTTTGCATTTCTTTGCTCTTCTCCAAACTGAAAACTTAGGCGTCAATATCATTTTCTGATTTTTAAAGTCTCCTCTTTTTAGTGTTTTCATTTGAAGTGTTTTTCTTTAGTCTTAATAATCTGTGCCTAACAACTCATGTGCTGAGTAAATACTCTGTCCATGTTACTTGACTCCTGGTGCACACTAGGATATATTTCAAAAATCCTTACCACTTTTTTTAGAAGGCTATGGTTTATATTATTTATATTAATTGGTTCATTCTTTATTAATTGAATGACTAATGATGGATTGCAGCCACAGGAGAATTGTTTTGGACCTAAATTCTAGAAGTCCCCAACATAGTAATGATTCATAATCTATTTTACTAACACTTGAGCTCTTCCTGTCTATCCTGTGCTCCAATATGCTCAAAGACACTCCACTCCCAGAACACATAGACACACAGACACACACACACACACACACACATATACAAAGCCACCTGAGTTATCACTGCTGTTGCTGGCATTCCCTTCTTCACACCTCCTTAGAGCAGGGCAATGTGAAATAACACATATTTGACCACTGGGGCAACATTGTCTTGCTGGTGTGAAGAGTGGAAGGGGAGAAGTTATAAAAAATATGATGTTTGTGGACATCAGGACAAAAATTAGTTGGGCATGGTGGTGTGTGCCTATGGCGTCAGCTACTCAAGAGGCTGAGCCCCGGAGGTCCAGGTTGCAGTGAACTGCGATGGCACCATTACACTCCAGCACCTGGGTGACAGAGCAAAACCATGTCTCAAAAAAGAAAAAAAAAAAAAAAAAAAAAAAGAGTAGAGGAGATATTTTGTAAGTGAGAGCTACTTAAGAGAAATAATTTCTAGGAACTAATTCCTCAAAAAATGCTAGCCTTCTCCAAAATATTTCTAAACAGGGCGTGTTTTGTTTTTAATCTAACTTTTGGCGAAAACCTTAGAGAAGGTTCTCCATGTAGATGTAGGCCCATATTTGAGTTAGCACGACTTTAAAAATACAGTATCTTCTAAGACTTTCACTTTAATGAGAACAAGTTAAATCAATTCTCCGAATAATAACACGAAATCAGCTTGGAGGATTGGACTTTTGATGAGAGAGAAATACAGGTAATGTTCCTGAAATTGAGTAAACATAGGAACCAGAGAACATTTATGGTAGAAGACTAATCGCTTTTGTACTCCACAGCCACTCTAGCAAAGATGAGTGTGGGAAGAAGAGTAAATTGGTTCCTTTAAAGCCCTTTGAATCCTTAGTTTGTTGTAAACTCAATTGCTTTTTGGATTTAGTCCTTCAGCATTATCTGTGATGCCCTTAATTAAAGGCCATAGACTGGAAAGGAAACCACGTAAAACCAAGAAACCACTGCTCAGCCTAGAAACAAGTTCACTACTATGTACGTAAGAGTAAGATGAATCAAACTGCATTGAAAATATCATGCGCGTTCTGACATGCTCAAAATTCTAATTTCATTAGCGAAAGGGAAATGTCAGCCAAGTTGAGCTGCAAAGACATTGATATCCAGAGATTTTGTTCATTTTTCTCTAATTACTAATGTTTTAAAAATACATTAACAGGTTCATTTCCTCAAGAGATTCAAGATTGAATTACCTCTGGCCATTTATCTATAGGAGTCCCTGTACCAGAATGTAGGTAGCCATCCTTTTATTGTTATTGTTTTAATCCATTGTAAGTGATTTTAACAAAAACACAAAAGAAAATTTACTTTTTACACTTACGTAAAATTTTCAGAGAAATACATGAGCATTACGGTATGTTCTGAATTCCTTCGGTTTATTTCCTGCCACTTCCCACAATTAGGTTCTATGAAAGGAATGACTTACATGCTAGTTAGGAAAATTTGTTTGATTTATTTTTGATGATTAATACTTTACTTTTATTTACTTGTCTCTGATTTTAACAATGTGGGTCTCCCAGGTCAATGCTATCACAATAATCTATCAGAAAAGTTGAAGTCCCCTGGGTTTAAACAAATTGTGTGTTACTTTTTTGCTAGGTTTTTTCTTTCGTGTTGAGTTCTCCAATTCATAAGTACAATACTCTGTCAGGAAAGAGGAACTTCTCCTTGTTATGAAATGAGTCAGTAAAGATTGCAAGAGTCCCAAAATCTCAGTTCTTATAAAAACTCTTAAATAACCTATTATTTAGTGTTATCCAGATAATAACAAAATATAATACGCATATATTGGCAGTTCAAGAATCTTTAACTAGGACGGCATACATTCAGTTGAGGAAGAAGATGAATCTTGTGCAAAAGAATGAAAATTATTGATGACGGAGCTGGAATAATTTTATGTGCACTAAACACACATTAAGAGAAAGGGAGCAGGATGCATTGTTATTCACCCAAATGCCTCTGAATGCAAATAATTAAAGTCATACTTCTGAAAATGCACCTTGCCCCAACGAATCTATACTTTCTTGGAAAAGAAGGCAAAATCAAGTGAATGCTATATGAGAAAAACCTTGAGGTAGAGTTATTCTGGCCACTGGGTAAGGAGGAATGAATTCATTTGTACCATTTAAATGTGAGGAAAAGGATTGCAAAATCTTGGTGGCCTGGGTGGGCTCAATGTATCTGGTATCCATTAAGATCCAAAATTTACTCGAACCTACAGATTAATTCTCCTGCAGGAACTGAGGCAAACCAATAGCAGCTGAAAGTTAATCAAGCACTGATCTCTTCCAATCCTTCTAATCACAGCCAGCTGTGATTTCAAACCTTTGCACTGAGGTTCCCTGGGGCAGTTATCCACAAGCCCTGGAGTGAGCACCCTCAACTTTTGAAGGGCAAGAAAGAAGTTAATAAAATAAAACTTAATGCCTCCAATCAAGGAACTGAAGAATAGGATCGGGATGGTCTACAGCTTTTTCTGTATTAATCTCTTCCCTCTCTTCCAGCTGCCTATCCCTGGAAGGCATATGCTTTCTTCCGAATGTTTGCTGGGAATCCTTTATTTAAAAGGCTAATACAATTGTGGACAGTTGGTTATTCACTGGGGCTTCTCCAGTTGTCTCAGGAGAAGGGGTTATTTATAGCACCTAAAGAAATTCTCCTAATTTTTATTGATATAATCATGGAATTCTTGAGTTTGTGTAATAAATGCCATCCAAATGAAGATGAACATCCAGATGAAGATGGCTTAAAGAAGTCAAAATGTATTCTGAGCACAACTATCTGAGCCCAACCAGTTAGCAAGCTTTAATTAAACACTAACAAAGCCATACAACTTGCAAATAAGCTTACTGTAAAGTTGGTGGTTTTGTGATTTTTAGTTTATTGATGTTATAAGCACGCAAGATTGTGACAGATAAAATTATGTAATTATCTAGCTCTGCTTATTGTCTCTTCCTATCCACAAGGCCTAGGACCTACATATACTTCCTTCATTCAGAGCCAGTTCTCTTCGCCGGGACTGATCTTTCCTGCAATTTAGCTAAAACACCTGAGCCTTCTCTTGCTGCTGACAGAATCCTGAAACTACTTGTATATCTTCTTTTCCAAGTATCTGTAACACCTCTGGACACCTTTTATCTCTCTCCTGGTTACCCATTGTCACCTCTGGACATCTTTTATCTCTCTCCTGGTTACCCATTGTCACCTCTGGACATCTTTTATCTTTCTCCTGGTTACCCATTGTCACTTTTGGCACGCTTTTGAGTTAGGACCCTAAATATATATATAGCACTTATTGTCTATTGCTTTGAGCTTTAGATAACATGTTTTGTCTGTTAGATTTCCTTCTAGCATTAAAAATGAATTTATCTCCCCAGAATCAGCGATATTTAATTGTTTGGATTTATTTCGAGTTCTGGCTTTCCTAATATGCCCCATTTTCTCACATTTCACAAGCATTTACAGCCATGTTCTAAGAAATGACATGCTCCCACGCTAAGTCTTCTCAAATAATTCTAGTCCACAGTGACCCTAACAACATAATATAGCAGAATTCACCAAAGCATCATGCAAGCAGACAGTGAGGCCTCTATATCTTCTAATGCAATTGAGGATTAAACTATAAAATGAAGTCATAATGGATACACTGAATTCTAACCTACCTAATTATAAAAAGAGAACGGATATAAGATTATTGATTATGTAAACATATCTGATTGTGAGTGATAGTTCAGGCACATATGTGTAACTCTTGTCTTGAATTCACCCACCGATAATTCTAACAATCAAAGGAATATACAAAAGATTGAGAGAAGCCCAGTGTCTGATTTAGAAAAAAGGGAATGCTACCATTTACGTATACAATTTTCAAAAAATTACATCATATACAAATAAAGCACAGATAAATGAACCCATCATTCACTTCATGGACGGAAGCTGATTAAACTGAAATTACATGGGAGATACGACTCCAGCAGAACCACATCAAAATCGCCTATCTCAAAACTGCAAAATCTGTGGGGGCCATGGCAGGATGTGGGACCATTGGTCAGCCACAAACTGAGATCCTTGCCAATATCTTGGAGAGCTCTCCAGCACAGAGAATTGAGAGGAAAGGCAAAATCCCACAGAAAAGCTCCCTCCTGCTTTTTATTTGATACAGACAGAAATGGTAGGGAATGCAAAGGCTTGGCTGCACCTGTTCTTAATCAAAAAAGCCAGACCTGACAGATAATGAGGGCGCTGCCCGAAGAAACTTTGATCACCACAACAAACGCAAGAAACCTACATAATCTCCCAATACTTGACAAGTAGAGGTACATGCGGATGGGTAGAGCAAAAGTCATCAAATACGTAGAAAAAGAGCAGTTGAAAACAGCCGTTTCAAGTCCACATGACGGATTGAACACATGTATTTACTTGCTTTTCTTCCCCAAATCCTACTGAAATGACAATAAAGCTGTTTAAAAATAGTGAATCCCTGGCAGTAGGAAGAATAAAGCGTACCGTTAGTGATTCAAAAATGGGAAAATTTTCTGAAAGCACAGACATGTGGTCTAAGTTAGATAGATAAACTAGAGCAAAAGTGAAACCTGAAGCTGAGTCGATGCTCCTTTCTTCCACACGCTAGAGGGGCTGGTTGTGGGGTTCAATGGGGTTAGCACAGAGGTGACCCGGCTATGAGGCTGGGAGCATCCATGTTCATGGAAGAGCAGCAACACGGGCTTCCTTTCTCCCCTCCAGGAATATGAGTCAGGTGCCTGCTGCTGCTGTTCCCAGGTGAAACCCTGAAACCTGCTCTCTAAATTAAGCAGAAGAATTTTGGGGAGTGGCCTGTTGTGTAGACTCAAGCCTGGAAGAAGCAGCAGAAATGAAGATAGTTCTCTATTTCCTAATAGATCAATTGGAAAAAAAAAAAAAAAAAAGGAGAAAGGTAAAAACAGACAACAACATGTCATCCAGAAGTGAGTTACATTAAAGAAGCCTAATGTCAAGTATATTATCTCATGTCAATTTACCTATTGCAGCTGTAACAAATCACCTCAAATTGGAGGGGGGAGGGATTGCATTGGGAGTTATACCTGATGTAAATGACGAGTTGATGGGTGCAGCACACCAACATTGCACAGGTATACATATGTAACAAACCTGCATGTTATCCACATGTACCCTAGAACTTAAAGTATAATAAACACACACACACACACATGTATTCTCTTACCAGTCTCAAGTCAGAAATCTGAAATGGGTTGCAATGGGCTAAAATGGAGGCCTCAGCAGAGTGGTCCATCCAGAGGCTCGAGGGCAGATTCTGTTCCCTGCCTTTTCTAATGTCTGGCGGCTGAATACATTCCTTGGCTCATGGCCCCTTCCTCCATCTTCAAAGCCACAACACAGCATCTGCAAATCTCTCTGACTCTAGCCTTCCAGTCTCCCTCTCTGATTTATGAGGACTCTTATGATCACACTGGGCCCCTCCCAGATTATCCAGGATAATCCCCTCTCAAAATCTTTCACTTAATCAGATATTCCAAGTCCTTGTTGCCATTTAACTTAATCAGAATTTCCAAGTTCTTTTGCAATTGCCATTTAGGTAATCCACTGTCAGATCCTGGGGTCCAGGTCCAGCCCACGCTGCAGTCTGAGAGGAGTGGGTGGATGAGCAGAAAGAACACTCCGGGGGGGCGGGCCATAGGCAGGTGAATATAGTTTATTCAATAGCAGTTTTCATCAACAGCTTTCTCATCAACAGCTTACTCTTACACTGTTTGCCCCATCTAGGCTGCTTGAGCCAGCCACCCTCACACACAGCTGCGTGGCCAGCTCTCCCTTGCTCAGGATCAACAGCTTAACTCTTTTCTCTGGGCACAAGCAAACCGAGCTGTGTCCTGGCTCCCTCCTGTCTGTCTGCATAGACGGAGAGCTTTGGCTCTCTCTTTCTCTGGACACCCTTGCACCCACCATGTTAAGCCATGTTGAGGCGAGCCGAGCCCCAGGAGCCCAAGAGCCATGTAGGTTGTGCACAGCATCAACAGGGCAGTTACCCCTTTTACAGACAATAGTGGCTCCAAGCCAAGTATGAACTTACACAAACAGGTTATATAACAAGAGGAGGTGTGTGCCAGTGCACCAAACTCGCTGACTCATGCAGGCCTAGATATCCACCTCAGCCTACTCCTTGACCAAAGCACATCCAAATACCTTACACTCCACCCCGCAGGCCGAGGGAGACATAGGTTTTGGATACACAGGTTTGACACACATTAGCCTGACACGCAGGCTTTAGGCACACAGGCTGGATATACACGCACAGGTTTGACACAGTAGCTTGACACAAAAGCTTTGGGCACAGAGGCCCATTACATACATAAGCCTCGATAAACTGCCCAGCTATTGGTGCAGATTACCACAGGTGTCACCCTTTTGGTGATTATTATTCACACTGCCCTGAGTTGAGCTCATTAGCTACTCTGTTTACACCTGGTTTCAAACCATATGGTGTTAGTACTAGGCTGGGCTGCGACCACAGTCCAGGCAGCAGAAGCACCCTGGCTAGACCTATCTGTATACCATACGCCATTAGGAACAGGGGTATGCACATCCTAACGGTGAAGGCTCAGGGTCTAGGGGTGCCTCAGGCCCCATGACTTCTTGTAATTCTGCTGCTAAGGGACTTATACTCAGCATACTCCGCTGCTGTAAGTAGGCACCCCACTTTGCTCAAGTGGGTGTCTGTGCCATCCCTGTCCAGGGGGTTGTTACCCATGAACGCACCCATCCCACTACTACTAACTGCTTCTTTCTTAAGGAACACCAGAGCTCAGCTCCTTTCCACAGCTGAGACTAGCAACAGCCTAGTAGCACGCCCAAGTGTTCCATGCATAGCTATAGGCCCTAGCCCAAACTATCTGTGGTTACATGCACATCAAGTTTAAATTGGCACCCCTGGTTAACTACCCATAGGGATTGTGCCTGCTAAAAAGCCTGCTTGGCTACCAGGAAAGACTGTTTCAGCCGCGTCTTCCCAATCCCAGGCAAGAGGGGCGTTGCTGCTTCTAAACCTGCAAATTGTTTCCGGGTCTTCATGGACTGTCCCGTTCCGTTGCCCAGCAGTCCATTGAGTTCATGATAGACGGCACAGCTTCCAAGCCGTGCAAAACATCCATCCCCAGAATCTCCTCAGGCATGGGAGACACATACACAGTGCATAAGTGGAGAGCCAAGTGGCCGATGCCAAGGTGCAAAGACACCGGTTTCACTTTCACTGACCAGCTTTCATAGCCATTAATAAATGCAGCTCTGCCTGGAAACTTATCCGGGTTCAGAGACCAGTGGATTGCCGAGGGCACATGTGGCACTGGCCATCCAGTACCCCGCAAGCCAGGCACAACGGTGGCTCTAAGCCAAGTATCAACTTACACAAACAGATTATATAACAAGTGGAGGTGTGCGCAGGTGTGCGCCAAACTCGCTGATTCATGCAGGTGCCTAAATATGCGCCTCGGCCTATTCCTTGACCAAAGCACATCCATGTACCTTACACCCACACATCCCAAAGGTGAGACATTACCATCTGTGAACACTGATAGTCATTGTTCTGCCCATTTGACAGTTTAGAAACTGCCTTAGTCCTCTCTGTTCACACAATATAAATAGAAATATGATTGTTGCTAAAACCCACAGTTACTGGGGTAACCAAGATCTGAACAGCATCAAAAGGAACCCAAATAAGTTGCCTATGCAGACATCATAGCTCATCATTCCCCTATGATTAGTTAACAATTGAAAAGAAAAAATATTAATTGTATGTTGTAAGATAAATTCATTAATGTAATTAGGGTCTACTGTATGCCTGGGACAGGGGATAGAAGGAGAAATAGAAATACAAATTCTCAGCATCATGAATTTTGTATTCTGTTAGAGTATGTAAAGAAAACTAATTGATTAATTCATTTACTTCTTCAGCAAATCTTTATCGAATATCTTTGATGTGCCAAGAGCTGTCCTAGCCAGCAGTATTGTAACAGGGAGCAAAAGAAAGTCCCTGCCCTCATAAATTTATGTTCTGGAATGAGGAGACAGACATACAGTCTAACATATAGACGTATGTTACGTGTAATATGTTTTATGTATTTCTAGATACACACACATATATTTTAGTATATTAGGTGGTAATCATGGTTATAAAGAGAAATCAATTAGCATCATAGGTGTTTTTGTATTGAAGATTATCATATAATTTATTAGTCCAATTTATTAAATTATGAGAGTAATAGATGTTATGAATGATTATGGCATGATAATGGGCATAATCTGAGACTACCGTGGGCAGATTGGAAAGTATGGGAATTCCAGATGAGTGTGCATGTGTTTGCATTTATGTGTGTTTATGTGTGTGTTTAGGAACATAGCAGAAGTGTTTTTGAACAACGGTCTGATGGAACAGAAGGAGACAGCCACGCATAAGTTAAATAAGGAAGGAAAGAAAATTTAGATAATTGGTAGCACTACAAGCAGTCTTAAAACAGGCTGCTTGTAGTGCTACCTGTGCTACAAGTGCTTGTAGTATTTGTCGTGCTAAAACAAGAGACTGAGGGCTACTTTAAATCAAGGTCAGGAAAAGTCTTAGTAAAAAGGTGACATTTATGTTGGATCTGAGTGACAGGGAGAAACCATCCATGAAAATATCAGGGAAAAAACTTCCATGGGCTTCCTCTTCTAGTTATGGCTGGTAAACTCCCATTGGACTAACTGTCCTACAGATAACAACTATAAACTCTAGACAAAATACAAGAAACAATTCCCCGAAGGCATTGGAAAGCAACAGAAATAAGGAAGAACTAAGTTGAGGTTGACCCTAGAAGGAAGGAAATGATACTGAAAGTGATTTTTAGATTCACTGCTTCCAGCCTGAGGGCATGTATCATTCTTGATCATGGCTATGGGGGTGATGGCTAAAACTTCTACAGAAAAGCCATAATGATTCTTATTTCAAGATCCAGAGGACAGAGCTGGAGCATTTTACAAGAATTACAAGCTCCAAATGTAAAGTAAATATGCCATGATTTAGAGCAACAGGTGGAATTTACTTGTTCTTAGTGTTTGGGATCTGGTTCCTTTCCTTTCTTCGTTGTAGAGAATACAGAAACTCTAGATAAAGATCACAGTTCCCAAATTCCCTGCAATTATATATGGTCATATTGCTTCTTTCTTTCTTTTTAACTTTTAAGTTAAAAAAGTTAAAAAGTTAACTTTGTACATAGGTAATAGATACCTTATTTACAACAAAATAGTTTTGTTACATACGTAGACATGTGTCATGTGTGTTTGTTGGACAAATTATTTCATGATCCAGGTATTAACCCTAGTATCTATTATTTTTTTGATCCTCTCCCTCCTCCCATCCTCTACCCTTTCATAGGCCTCAGTGTGTGTTCTTTCCCTCTATGTGTCCATGTGTTCTCATCATTTGGCTCACACTCATAAGTGAGAACATGTTGTATTTGGTCTTCTGTTCCTGCCTCAGTTTGTTAAGGATAATGACCTCCAGCTCCATCCATGTCCCTGCAAAGGACACTGATCTCATTTTTTTCTATGGCTGTATAGTATTCCATGTTGTATATATACCAAATTTTCTTTATCCACTCTACCATTGATAGGCATTTAGGTTGATTCCATGTTTTTGCGATTGTAAATAGTGCTGCAGTGAACATATGTGTGCATGTGTCTCAATCATACAACAATGTATATTCCTTTGGGTATATACCCAGTAAGGGAATTGCTAGGTCAAAGGTATTTCTGTCTTCAGGTTTTTGAGGAATCATCACACTGTCTTCCACAATGGTTGAACTAATTTAAATCCCCACCAACAGTGTATAAGTGTTCCTTTTTCTCCACAATCTCACCAACATCTGTTATTTTTTTGACTCTTTAATGATAGTCATTCTGACTGGTATGAGATGGTATCTCATTGTGGTTTTGACTTGAATTACTCTAATAATTAGTGATGTTTAGCTTTTTTTCATATGATTGTTAGTCACACACACTACTTATTTCTAATTAATGGGATGTGAGTAGAAGTAGTATGACAATGTCAGAAAGTATCCTTGAAGAGTTAAGAGCCATGTACCCTTCCCAACCTCTGGTTCTGTCCTCATGGCTAAAAAATGAATATAAAACTGAGCATGAATTCATCTACCTATCTCTGGATTTTGCTTATGTAAGCCTCTAAAACCTTTACAAACATACATAGCATATACAAAATGTTTGCTCTTTGGAGACGCTATGTTTGTTTGTACTATGCTACGTTGAATGTATGTAGCATGGTGGAAATCTCACAATAAGATATCACTGTTATGTGATCATTTTCCTGGAATTGCAGAATAGGAACGTAAAATTTGTTACTGTATATTATTTCGTTTAATAGTCAAGGTTTTCTGGATATTGTACAACGAAATAAAAATACAGGAATAAATAGTAGATTGGTATGTCAGTAAAATTGCCACTATCATCTATAAGCCATGATTTCAGATATCCCTGTTTATCAGAGTAGCTTCATAGTCTCCATGGGAGAGCTCAGTAATCATCTGAATTTATAAACATTAAATTTAAAAAATAAATATATTAATAAGATACTCCTTTGCTTGTTTCATATAGTAGGACTTCCAGTTAAGATTTTGTGTAAATTATGTTTTCCTATGAAGAATTTAAACATCATGGAGGTAACATAGCATAAGTCTTAAACTAAAATGTATCCAATTTTTACCTGATCAAAAACAGGTTTAATATGGAACAAATTTAAAAGATTAACTTTTTAAGAGAAAAGATTTTGTTCTTCAACATTGCAATATTCATATAATATGTTTATATATTAAACTTAAAAATGTGGCTTCTTTTAAACAGGTTGATTATGCCAAATCGATAAAGTACAGGGTAGTTGTATTACATTACTTGTAACGAGTATAAAAGGAGTCATTTGAATGATTTAGTTAACCTACTAAACATGCAATCTCTGTGCAAATTTTTCTAAGAAGTTGCCAAAACCTAGTTATGTCATTTAAGGCATTCTATAATTATCTCCCAGATTCCCTTTCAGATAGCCTCTGGCTACATGCTACACAATGACTGTTTCCATTTTGTACAAATGGTTATTAATAAAAACTAAATCATCTTTTTCTCCACACATCAAAATCTCAAAGAAATCAGAGTTATCCATGGTGAACCATCATTTCATACCCATGATGGTAACAAAGTCCTTTTAAATTGTTGTCAGCTAGCTGCCTTTTTAAGTAAAGGGAAGTTAAAGCACATTATCCTAAATTACTTCCTCTTGGAAATGCTACAGCTTTATATTTGATATCACTTAAATCAATTAGGCACATGTAAGCATACTCCATTTTTAAATTTTTTTCCTTAGACAGAATTTCGCTCTGTCACCCAGGCTGGAGTGCAGTGGCACGATCTCAGCTCACAACCTCTGCCTCCCGGATTCAAGCAATTCTCCTGCCTCAACCTCCCAAGTAACTGGGATTTCAGGAACCCGCCACCATGTCTGGCTAGTTTTTGTGTTTTTAGTAGAGATGGGGTTTCATCATGTTGGCCATGCTGGTCTCAAACTCTTGACCTCAGGTGATCCACCCACCTCGGCCTCCTAAAGTGCTGGGTTTACAGACGTGAACCACCACTCCTGGCCAACTGTAAGCATAGTCTTTTGAACAACCTAAAGTCATAGCAAGGCTATACATTTTATTTCTCTGTCTGACATTGCAGTTGAGAAGGAAATGACAGTGTTTCCAGTGTAACTATTCACTCTTAGTCAACCCAGTTTCTCAATGTGCTATTGCTTCCTTCTGACTTGGTCAATGCTGACTTTTCTCTCATCAAATATTCCCTGAGGACTAAATAAAAAGAATGGCATGGGACAAATATTAACTAATTAATTAAGCCTCAGGTCTTGAAAGTCCTTAAAATTGTGATGGGAATGTGATCACATCTCAGTGACTTTAAGAGTGAAAAAAAAGAGCAGAGCTTGCCAAGCTCCACTAAAATATGGAAAAAGGAAGCACTTCTGCTTCTCTAGTTCTTTGTAGGCAGCGTGCTTTGTAATTCTGCCCCAAAGAAGATTGTCTTTAATCTACGAGGATTTAACCCCCTGATTCTGTCCATTGGAAAAAAATTCCCTGTTTCTGTTCATTTATCAGGTTCTGCCAGCCTGATCATTCTTTTAACACGTTAAAAATAAAGGCTACACAATAAGCAGAATAAAGACCTAATAATCAGTTGAAATTATTATTTTAAGAATGTATCAGATGTTGTTGTGTTTGACTAGCATCCACTTGTAATGAACATGCAATGACAATTTTGAATGACAAACGCTCTAGTTTGAAAATTCCAGTCACGTCTCTAACAGATCATACTGATTATTCATACCAAGAGAGGTAAAACTGGGTAAAATCAAGTAATGTGATGTTGCGAAGTGCTAATGGGTGAATCTTTGATAAGCAAGGAAGACATGTCTTAATTAACAGCCAGATTCTAAATCTGGTTTTTTTTGTTTTTTCCAGATCTGCTTTCTTGGTATGTTATTATTGTGCTTTGGTACTTTAGAGAAAAGAAAAAAAAAGTTTTCTTAAAAATTTGAAGACCTAGATAACAAAATATAAAATGTCTTTTTATTTTTCTCACCCTCAGGGTTTTTTAGCCTCATATATGAATTAATCTCTAAGGTCAAATGGCTCATAATGTGTTTTACTGAAATAAATACTGTTTGATTCCTTATAGGGCATGTGCAGACCCAAAAATGTCTAACAAAGCATTCTTGAATAACCTCTAGTGGATATCAGCTAAATATATTATGATCACAGTTATTTGAAATATGGGAAAAATAATTTAAAATAAAAAATGGCCAATGTGTGCCTTACAGGTAGGCAACGGGATGCAATTTTAAAGCATTGGTGAGAAATGGAAAACCTTTGAAGCTAAGTGGAAGCTGATGATGACTCTTTATCTTATAAACACATTGTATTTGTTAAGCCCCCATGGCTTTCTGAAGCATAAAAGAGAATTATAGCTGGATTTTAAGAATTCTATCCTACCAAAGTAACTTATGTTCTACGCCAGAATGCAGTGAGTTTAGGTGATGATATTCTCTCATGGATAAACGGAGCTCATAAGCAATTCAGACCTGTCCATAGGGCTGATAGAACTAAATATGTTCTTAAATTGAAGAAACATCCCAGTTAGAGTATAAGATGCATGTTTTACGTGAGTAGGCTACATTCCAGCATTGCCTAAACATGCCTTTATTTAAAAAAAAAAAAAATTCTTTCCTTCAGAATGAAAAAGTCTGCTTCCATTTATTTCAGGCGACTGCAAGACAATGAAGCAGAAGGAAAAATTTAACACTGGCACGGCAGTGTCTTGGAGCTAATCGTTTTTCACCAAACACACACATGTAGCAGCGAAACATCCTTAAAATGTAAAACATCTTGGTTTTTTAATAACCCCTTGTGGTATGTTTTTACTTTAGCAATAATTGTATTTTCTTTTTTGCACATTTTATTTAACAACATTGCAGTGCCAGATAATCGGTTCCATGTGTTCAGGGCACTAGCAAAGTGCCTAACGGAGAAACAATTAACTTTATTGGGCTCCTGTTATTGGCAGACACAGCCCTACACCCTTACTTGTTCATGGTGCTGAGCTACATATGAGCTGCAAAGAATTTGGTGTCCTAAGTAATCATGCAGCAACCTGAATTTAGAGCCAAGTTGTCATTAACCAAAAAAAAAAAAAAAAAAAAAATCATGATCATGAACTAGAAACAGAAGTTAAAGTCCATGACAAGATCAGAAGATAAAGTTCACTTAAGTAACAAAAAGTGCAATGATTAGTCCAGGGCCTGGAGCCAGTGGTTGATGAGCAAGCTTGGACTTTTGCTAAAGAAGAACATGCAGTATGATTTGAAGCAAATATGAGCACTGTGACTGTAATGCAAGCATAGCTCTTTTAGTAATAGGCACTGAAACAATGGGTAAATGCAGTTAAGTGCAAGGAGCAACATAGTTAGGTTTTATCAAACATTAACACTTGTACCGGAGAGTCCAGAAAATTCTAATTGGCCTCTTCTGCGGAAAGCAGCCCCAAGAGGTTCTTTACGTACAAAGCAGCTCTGACTCATGCCATGAGTGCTATGAGAAAATAAACCCTGCTAGCATAGCTGCCATTCATTTGTCCAGGGAATGATGCTCAAGCCACAGAAAGGATAAATAGGTCAGGCATGTGGTAGCACAACCACCTCTGCAATGACACAGCCTAAAACTCAGCATTGCATTGGACAAATGGACCTGAACAAATTCTCTTTTATGAAAAGTGAGCATGGCAAGTATACCTGGGGAGGGAATATCATTTGGGCTCAGACAATATCCTAAATAAATCTGAGATATGAGTCTGTTGCTTCATGAAGCACATGATCTCTCCCAGGCTGAGAAGGGCACCTGGAGTGCATGTTACCCTGCCTTTGTTGTGTGCCCTTATTTTTTAAAAAATCTCTCAATATAGGAGATAAGCTGGAAAGTTCTCTTTTCTTTCAGACTTTACTTAATACACATTATGTCTGCAAGGCATTCATCTGGGCCTCCGCAGAGAAAAAAACTGTCAATGAATGGAACCATAAGATGGGACTGTAGAGGCCAAAGGAGGGAAATGTTTGAAGAAAGTCTTATTCACTCCAATATGTTTTGCTTTGCTGATTCCTTCACAGTTGGGAGCAGCACAAAATTCGAAGCAACTTTGGGGAATTTAGACAGCTACAAGAATATTGGCAGGTAAAGGAGGAAGAAAGAAGTGGTGAAGACATATTATATTTTTATCCTGCGTTGTTCCTCTTGAGCACTACTAGTGGGCAGATAATATATTTCATTATTAAAATACAAGAATTACCCTTTTATTGTTAGAAATGACACTTGTAACCTATACTACTGTTTCTGGAAGTGCGACCCCACTGAACTCGAATATGCTTGAAGATGATCCAAAGATTGTTGCTGCTAATGCTGAAATTAACAGTCTTTCCAAAGCTAAGAAAAATAATTCACAGGTAAAATTATTTTAGTTTTAGAGTTTTTCATGAGTTAACCTTGAATAGTCTGTACCTGTCATGTATGTTTGAGTCACAATTGTTGAAATCAGACTTGTGATATGATTACACGTGTAGTTTCATTTTATGTTTTTTATTTTTAGGATATTGATATTCCATGATACTCCACATATGAGATTTCCAAGTTGTGGTCACCATGAGAATACGAGGCTCAGACTATCCCTCAAGAGAGGGTCTGCTGACAGGATTATAGGAAGCCAATGGCCTCCAGCTGCCTCATCATGAGAATGTAAGCCATACTCCCTCTGTCCCTAAGCACAATGTGGCTACCAGTATACACAGTGAGGGTGCCAGAGCTGAGCCATTCCTTTTAAATGCAGGACTCCACTTACAGGCCATTTTTTCTCTGGGGATCCTCATTAGCCTGGCTGAGATTTTGTCAGAGCTGCACAAGCTTTCCCACCATACCCTTCTTCCTTCCCTCTCTCCTTTCACAGATGTCAGACCTGTATCTGCCAACTTGTAGTCTCTCTTCATTTTCTCCATCAAAAGTGTTTCTCCAATAAATCTTTTTCATATCTAATTTCATCTTGACATCTTTTTTATAGAGGTATTAAATTAATACTCTGATACTCAGGTATTCTTTCTCAATTTTAAGAATTACCTATCTGTAGTGTAAGTTTCAAAAAAAAGGATGAGGCCAGGCATGGTGGCTCACGCCTATAATCCCAGCACTGTGGGAGGCCCAGGTGGGTGGACTGCTTGAGCTCAGGAAATAGAGAAGAGCCTGTACAACACGGTGAAACCCTGTTTCTACAAAAAATACAAAAAATTAGGCGGGTGTGGTGGAGCACGCCTGTGGGTCCTGGCTACTCGGGAGGCTGGGGTAGAAGGATCACTTGAGCCTGGGAGGTGGAGGTTGCAGTGAGCTGAGATTGCTCCACTGCACTCCAGCCTGAGCAACAGTGTCAGGCTCTGTCTAATAAAATAAAAGTAAAAATGACATTATTCTATACTATTGAATAGCTATTACTTGAAGAAAATTGGAAAAATACCTAATGTCACAAATAACTTCAGATGGATTGGTACAGACTAGTTACAGCAAGAAAACATTTTAAAAGAAATATAGGGATATATATATATATATTTATATATATATTTTTATATATATTTTTATATTTATATATGTATATATTTGTATTTATATATAATTTTTTTCAGAGTCACAGGGCTGGAAAACACATTATAGAGGAATCCAGAGTGCCTAAGTGTGTAATTTATATAACATTCTCTATCATACCAAAATAAGATGTAGCTTTCATGCCTCAGCAGTCTCCTGTAAGTAACTGATCCTCATTTCTATGAAATAGTCTATCAAGGAAAATAATAAAATGCTTTATATGTTATCTATGTTTACCAACATCCTCATAGTTACACAGTAGTTACACATGAAATATGCTCATATCCCTAGACATAGCATGGCTTATAAACAAGTTCAGCTTAAACTGTCTGCCATGAATCTTTACTATGACACAGAGTTACCCAAATAGTTACATCATCATGTTCAGAAATTTTTCTAAGTTATTAGGGTTGGTCCTGGCTCATAGTTTAGCATTCTCTTTCTTCAGCCACTAATACCATTTTTTTCTGAAAGTGGCTCTCATTAAGCATAACCCTCTTCTCAAACTACTTCACCCTCTATCTGAAGAAACGATCTTACTTAGACTCCTGTGATTCTTTAAACAGATGAAACATGCACTAAATCTGTCTCAAAATGAAGTGCCTAAACTAATTAAGCTAAAAATATTCTTAAATTCTCTTGGTCTTCTCTTCCAACCACCCGGAAGACATTGGGGTTTCTAGCAGCCCCAGGAAAACAAGAATCTTTTCTTATCCTCAGGGTGATGTGAGAAGGGAAATTGATTTCATATTATATTTAGCACTTCATTGATTCTGTCTCCCCCGTTGAGAGACCCTGTTAGGACTAAACAAAAGACATCACTTTTATGAACTGCCTATAACTCTATGTCTTTGTTGGATTATGGAAAAGTCTGCCAGTGTGGAAAGCTCGAATTCAGAGTGCTCAGTGAGGCTTGCCCAGTGGAGGCCAACTCAGTAAATCATATCTGACAGCCTTTTGTTAAAGAACTTTCTCAGTGCTCACTGTGTCCCCCTGTACTGGCCCCAGTAGCTCGCCCCCACACCATACCCACAGCTATTGGCACTTGTGTTGGTATTTACTCAGGATGATTTCATGGTCCTTGCCAGCACTGACTTACCTAATACTGATGAGCCTAGCTATAGGCCCCAGTCTTTGCAAATAATTTACAGAAGCGTCAGAAGTCTTTTTGTTGGATTTGTTCTACAGTGATGACACTTGCAATTTTCTTTTTGTTGGATTTGTTCTACAGTGATGACACTTGTAATTTTCTTTTGGCCTCTTGCTGATAAGAGTTCAGTCATAAATGAAAGAAGATAAAACTCAAATATGACTGTTTTCCACGCACTATTTCCATTACCTTTTGATAGTAATAAAATGAGGCAAAAATAATGCATGTCCTTGTAAAGACTCAGAAACCATGTCACCATGGCCACTTTTATACATCTCAATAGGTGAGATTGTCAGTGACTCCAGTTAAGGTGCTACCAACTGTACTTAAGTAGGTTATAAAGTGAAAACTATTTCTTTGAAATTTTTTTTTATATTTTTTTTACAGCCACTAAAATAGTGACTTTACCTCTACCTGGATGTGTGAGGAAATGTGGTCACTCTAAAATTTCTACCCATCTCTCAGTCCCACCTCTCACCCTTGATGTCTGTTTGTAGAGGAAAATAGATCCCTGTATTTGTCTTTCTTTGTTTGTTTGTTTTTGAGTTTTTTTTGGAGATGGAGTTTTGCTCTTGTTGCCCGGGCTGTAGTGCAGTAGTGCAATCTTGACTCACTGCAACCTTCGCCTCCTGGGTTCAAGCGATTCTCCTGCCTCAACCTCCCGAGTAGCTGGGATCACAAGCACCCGCCACCATGCCCGGCTAATTTTTTGTATATTTAGTAGAGATGGGGTTTCACCATGTTGGCCAGGCAGGTCTCGAACTCCTGAACTCAGATGATCCACCCGCCTCAGCCTCCCAAAATGCTGGGATTACAGGCATGAGCCACCACGCCCAGCCTGCTTGTATTTGTCATATTGCCATTTCATTTTACATATCAGCAATACTATCTTTGTAGTGTGTGAACAGCTGTGCCCACTGTCTATACTTTTTCATACAAGTCATATCCACCCAGCTTTATGTTAAAGAGCTGCTTTAATCTTTTTGTTTATTTGTTTGTTTGTTTTAGACGGAGTTTTGCTCTGTCGCCCAGGCTGTAATCTTAATATGTACGTAGTTTTAGCATCACCAGAGCCATCATAAATGACCAATATTCTCAGATTTTATATACATACAACTGTAAAATAGTTTAACTTGTCTTTTTCTAAAAGAGCCATTTCAGAAAAAGTATTGTTAAAGAATGGAAATTGTAAACCCTGTGATCAAAGACCAACGTGGAGAAGATACTCGAGGCAGTTTTTCCAAAACGTTTTGCTCTTGTTGAAAAAAAAAAACATCAATATAGATGAAAGTTAGATGGTAATATTGTAAGTTGGTTAGTTCTTAGGTGGACAGGAGAGCTATAACACGCTCCAGGAGCATGGTTTCCTGTGCTCATAACTCCCTGTCTATACCCAAATTCTTAATGCTATAGTTTGTCTCTCCTTTTAGCTTTTTAATATAATAAAAATTTTAACAATAAAATTGCACAGGGCTGGGCACGGTGGCTCACGTCTATAATCCCAGCACTTTGGGGGGCCAAGGTGGGCGGATCATGAGGTCAGGAGATCGAGACCATCCTTGCTAACACAGTGAAACCCCGTCTCTACTAAAAATACAAAAATTTAGCCAGGCGTGGTGGCAAGCGCCTGTAGTCCCAGCTACTCAGGAGACTGAGACGAGAGAATCACTTGAACCCAGGAGGCAGAGGTTGCAGTGAGCCGAGATCGTGCCACTGCACTCCAGCCTGGGCGATAGAGCGAGACTCTGTCTGAGGACCAAAAAAAAAAAAAAAAAAAAAAATTGCACAGAAGCCAAAAACATACATAATGGATTTAATTAATGCCAGTTGGCCAGGAGTGAATCATAGAGTCTCTCTTTGAATTTCAGGAGTTCTGCGTAAAAGGCTACTAAGGTGTTGTTCCCATGGGGGAAGCACGTGGATCACTGAGAAAATTACCTTCATAATTTGGACTGAGAAATACTGAGTATTTTAGGCTTTTTTTTTCCTTAAATTATCCAGTCTTTCTCTCTCCATTAATTTAATAATATGAGAGGTATTTATTTTCTTTGCCACTTCTAACAGTAATTGCACATCAAGGACTGAATTAAGACCGTTTCTGTAGAATCAAAATTACCACCAAGTATCAGGTCCCTAAATGGTCTGCTGCCCCAAATAAAAGCTTTAGAATCCAAATGGCAAAGGTAAAATTCTGATTTTGCACTTAGCCATTATAACTTTGGGAAAGCCACTTAACCTGTTTAAGCTTCATGGGGCTGAGGAACCATACCTGTCACCCTAACTAACCAGGTTGTTACTGAAATGAATGAGAAAATCTACAGGGAAGTAATTTGTTATATGTCATGTAAATATCACAGGTTATATTTATAGAAAATACATTTTGTATTGTTCAAATACTAAATAATCTCAAATCTTTTGTTTTTAAACTATCATCACTCCTTCTCCATCTCTAGAAGTGCTTTGCAGTTTTAATAATCAGGAAGAGAATAACAACTTAAAATGGTGTGCATTATTTTAAAAATAAAGTATGTTGAATGGTTTTTAAAGCAGACCATGAACCAAATCTTCCCTGCAGCCAGTTTTTGTAAATACGGCTTTTTTGGACCGAAGCTACACCTATTCATTTACATATTGTCTACGGCTGCTTCCAAACTCCGTGGACAGAACTCAGTCATGGCAACAGAGACCATATGGCCTGCAAAGCCAAAAATATTTACTATCTGGCCCTTTACAGAAAATTTTGATCAACTCTGGGATTAATAGCACAAAAAGGGAACAAAGCAGTTTCATTTAAAAATGCCCTTTTCATCTGTTAAATATTTTGTAGATTCGTACTTTAAAAATCTTGCTAAAGCTATTGAGAGCTGGTGAGAAAATGCATGATGTTACACACACACAAAATGTGGGTTTGCCTGAAAATGTGCACCTTGTCTGACTGCAAATTTGGTTACATTCAATGGCTTAAATATTCTGACACTGAGCCAGAAGGATTCCATGGTGATACTGAAAGCAGTGCCTGCCTCACAAATGAAACCAATTGCAGCTGTCAGCCACTGTCACTTTGGCTTAATTATTAAAATAAAGACAATTGGTTTTGAGCACACAGAACATTGGAGATTTGAAGATAATTGTTATGAAATAATTCTGCCTAGAAAACTAGTAACAGTACATGATTTTTATTGTGTGCCTGTCAGTGCAAAAATCTGACTGTCAAGCCCACTTTAAATATGGACACAAATAATAGGAGGTTGGCCTGTGCCTTTGAATTGGTAAACTGAAAAAAGAAACACACACACACACACACACATACACACACCCCTGCAGAGGAGCAGGCAAATAACCTTTAAGTGCAGTACAGAAACACTATTCCTTTAAGTGAAAAACTCAATATAAAAAAAGAGATTTTGTAGGGGTAGAATTCTGTACAGTTATTTCAATGTTGGGAGAGTATCCGTCCGTGGCCTTTTTTTTTCTGTTTTTTTTTTTTTCCCTCAACACAGATGTTCATCTGCATCCCATCTGATCTGAATATTCGGCTTTCTTGGCACACATCTCTTTATCTCCACTGTGTGTTCTTCCTCTGGGCCAAACTCCAGTGTCACAGATGTGCAGAGAGAGAAAGGAAAGAGAATATTAGGGATGGAAAGGCTGAGCTCAAATTAATCAACAGGTCCTTATGAGGACTGTTTATTTCCCTAAATTCCCACCTGCACTGTTACAATCTAATAGCCAGACAAATCTGGCAACAAATCGCCAATCCGTGAAAGGATTTTTAGAAATTTATACCTTACGGAAGTAAGACTTATAAAAGTTGAGCCCAGGATAAACCATCCATAAATCCTTTATGTATTTACTTATTTTGCATAAAAATGGGGTACCTAATTCAAAATTTAGTGTTCCTTGCAGTAAATGTGAAAATCTGATACAATCAATAGAATCGTACTTTTAATGCCACTTCTTGAATCTAACACTGGATAGTATCAAAGAATCATTCTCCATTATTCTGTTCTGGTGAATGAAAGGCTCTAGACAGTGGCTATTTAGTCAGCATTCATAAATTTTCACTTTTCTAATCTCTCATCCAACCAGTGAAAACTTCCAAGTAGCTCTTTTTGTTGTTGTTTAAAGAGATATCTGAATTTTCTCAATGCACACATTTGTGCTACACACGATTATACATTAGTCTTGTTATGTTTTATCATGTCTGCTTTTTTATCTCCTACAATAAGACTTAGCAATTTTTCCTTCTGTAAAGGGTGAAATATGATCTCTGTTGAAACTCAATTTGCAATCGTAGGACCATAGTAGTCATAGATAATATATAAATGTATAGACGTGGCTGTGTTCCAATAAAACTTTACAATGCAGTCAGTGAGCTGGACTGAGCCCCAAGGGTCATTGTTTGATGAACAATGCTGTACTAGATTCTATGTTTTTGAGGACAGTTTATTTTCCTGGAAACTATTTCCATCAAGTAATACTTTCCTTCAGCCTGAAGAACTTTTTCCAGCATCCTTATAATGTTGATGACCATTCTCTCAGCTTTTGTGTGACTGGCATTGCCTTCGCCTCTCCATCATTTGTGAAGGATATTTTCACTGAGTACAGAAGTCCGGGTCAGCTGCTGTTTTTCTTCTGTTACTTCACATTTGTTGTTTGATTGTTTTCTAGCATCCATTACTACTGGTAAGAAGTCAACTGTTTTTATATAATCGTTCCCCGAATTGTCATCTGTTTTGTTTTGTTTTTGCCTTTGGCACATTATAAAATGTTTCATCTTAGCTTTTTATGATAGCAGCATGATTTTGATATGCCTAGATATAGGTTTTTTTTTTTATTTATTCTTATTGGCATTTATTGAGCTCCTTGGATATGAAAGGTGATTTTTTTTTTTTTTTTTTGCTTTTACAAGAGTAGGAAATTTCTTCAAAAAAATGCTTTCTGCCCCTTCTTTTTCTCCTTCCTAACACACAGTTGCCTGTGTGTTGACCACTTCACATTTTTGCATAGGTCACTAAGGCTCCATTAATTTTATTTATTTTTCTTTTTAATTGCTTTTTAAAGTTATGTATATTTTATTTAAATAATTGTAACAAATAATAATTGTATATATTTATGTGGCACACTGTGATCTTTTGACACACACACACAGTGGAATAATTAAACCAAGCTAATTAACATATGCAGCACCAAACATATTCATTTTTTTTTGTGGTGAGAACCTTAAAAATCTACTCAGCAATTTTTTAATACGTTACATTGTTACTAACTATATTCACCAGTTTCAGTTAGACAATAGGAATAAGTTCTGCTAATTTTCTTTCAATCTTTTTCTCTCTGTTTTTTTACAATGTATATCTTGTGTTGATCTGTTTTTAAGTTGACTAACCTTTTGTTGTAATCAACGTCTAAACTGCGCTTAAACCCAGTAAGTGATTTTTTTTTTTTTTTTAAGTTTTAGATATTGGACTCTTCAGTTCTGTAATTTCAGTTTGGTTTTTTAGTTTTAATTTCTCTATTGAGATTTCTCATCTGTTCATGCACTGTTACTTTTTTTTTTTTCCTTTAGGCCCTTGAACTTTAAATGGCTCTACCAGTTAATTACAGCATCTGGAATATTGCATGATCTATTTGTATCGACTGTTTTTTTAAAAAGTTACATTTTCACTGTTTTTATTTTTTCTTTTTCCCGCATGCCTAGTAATTTGTATCTTATTCTGGACATTATAGTGATGTGTTACAAGACATCTGGATTGTGCCCACTTTCTCTCTTGACAACATGTTCAATTATGGGCAGAGCCTCCTGTCATTGTGAAGCTTGATTTTATTATTTTTTATGACATAATGATTTCAATTTTGAGTTGATACTTAGGATGTGGCCTTTATTTTAGAATGTAATCTTTATTAATATGTTGTTAATTTTCTTGGATCTCACTTGAATATATTAGTTTATTAGAGAGGTTTCTCTGCTCTTCCTGGACCAAAATTCTATCATCCACACTTAAAAGGCCTTTGTTATCACGATTCTGCCATCATCTCTGTAAGAAAAAACTTCTGCTGTCTCACAGTTGTTTATCCCATGCCTGTACAACTTCTCTCAGTCAAGACCCCATGGTAACTTCTCATGCAGACTTCTGGGTCCCTTACTCTATGTAGCCCCTATTTTCTGGGATCCTGATCAGCAAATTTCAGCTGTTTTAGTGGCCTGGAACTCATATTTGCCTTATCACCTCAGAGGTATTGCTTCACTACTTGAGCTCTGATTTGATCTGCCTTGAGGTATGAACATATCCCCAGGCAGAAAGCCAGGGAATATGTTTACCTTCTCTTAAGAATTGGAGGCTGGGTGTGATGGCACATGCCTGTAATCCCTGCACTTTGGGAGGCCGAGGTGGGCGGATCACCTGAGGTCAGGAGATCGAGACCAGCCTGGCCAAAATGGCGAAATCCCGTCTCTACTAAAAATACAAAAATGAGCTGGGCATGGTGGCACACACCTGTAGTCCAAGCTACTTGGGAGGCTGAGGTAGGAGAATTGCTTGAACCCGGTAGGCAGAGGTGAAGTGAGCCAAGGTTGCGCCACTGCGCTCCAGCCTGGGCGACAAAGCAAGACCCTGCCTCAAAAAAAAAAAAAAAAAAATTGTAGACTTGAATTTCCTGTTATCCAATGCCTGAAAACCATTGGTTTCTATATTTTGCCACTTTTTATACTTTTTTACTCTGGACAGACAAATCATTAACAAAAAATTAAAGGAGGATCTAGTATCAAATTGTGAATGAATAATCATCTAAAGACAGATGAAATATAAAGAATGCATCTATGTCTAAAAAGTGGTAAGACATTTAAATGAGAAAATCTAAATTAAAAAATATTGTGATGAAGTGAGAAAGCTCACTAGTAGTTAAAAAACAGACAAAACAAGACATACATGCAGTCACCAAGCATACGAAAAAAAGCTCAGTATCACTGATCATTAGAGAAATGCAAATCAAAACCACAGTGAGATACCATCTCATGCCAGTCAGAATAACTATCATTAAAAAGTAAAAAAACACATGTTGGTGAGGTTGTGGAGAAAAGAGAATGCTTATACACTGTTAGCTGGAGTGCAAATTAGTTTAACCATTGTGGAAAGCAGTATGGTGATTCCTCAAACTGCTAAAAGCAGAACTAACATTCAACCCACCAATCCCATTACTGGGTATAAATCCAGAGGAATATAAATCATTATACCATAAAAACACATACATGTGTATGTTCACTGCAGCACTACTCATAATAGCAAAAACATGGAATCAATTCAAATGCCCATCAATCACAGATTGTATAAATAAAATGTGGTACATATACACCATGAAATAATATGCAGCCATAAAAAAGAATGGAATCATGTCTTTTACAGGAACATTGATGGAACTGGTGGCTATTATCCTTAGAAAACTAATGCAGGAACAGAAAATCAAATACCGCATGTTCTCACTTATAAGTGGAAACTAAATGATGGGAACTCATGAACACAAAGAAGGAAACAACACACACTGGGGTCTACTTGAGGGTGAAGGATAGGAGGATGGAGAAGAGCAGAAAAAATAACTGCTGTGGACTAGGCTTAATACCTGGGGGATGAAATAATCTATACAACAAACCCCTATGACATGAGTTTACCTACATAAAAAAACTTCACAGGTCCCCCTGAATCAAAAGTAAAAGTTTAACAACAACAAAAAACCCTCACACTTTTAGTCTTTTCAAATAGCTTGCTGAGTGTTTATGAGCAAGTTGAGTAATGAGAACATAAGGTTTTGCATCTGTATTTGCAAAATGATTATCATATGCCTATCCTGTCTGCTACAAAGGCTTTTAGATATGACATAGCATAGTTTTAACATGGATAGCTAGACTTATAATCTCACTACTACAAGATCTTGGACAAGTTATCTATCCTCTCTGATCCTCATTTTTTTCTATAACTGGGATAATAGTAATTGCCTTATAATGATATTAAATATTAAAATAAATAATTTTTGATAATTCCTTTATCATAATAATTGGTACATGGTAAACACTCAAGAAATGTTAACTATTTTATCAATATACTATTATATAAGTATTATACATATAAATAACATTAGCAAAGTTGTGATTGTAATAAATGACCATGTATAAGTAAATAATACAATAAGAAATTGAATGTTATTAATATTATATTGTATAATCATAAGACTATTTTCTTATACTTGAAACAACAAATGAAAGTAAACATTTTTAAAAATTATTCTTCTTTATCAGGTGTGGTGGCTTATGACTGTAATCCCAGAGCTTTGGGAGACCCAGGTGGGTGGATCTCTTGAGTACAAGAGTTCAAGACCAACCTAGGCAACGTGGTGAAACCCTCTCTCTAAAAAAAAAAAAAAAAAAAAAAAAAAATAGCTGGCCATGGTGGTATGTGCCTGTGGTCCCAGGTACTCGGGAGGCTGAGGTGGTAGGATGGCTTGAGTCTGGGAGGCGGAGGTTGCAGTGAGCCAAGATTGCACCAGTGCACTCCAGCCTGGGTGACACAGTGAGACACTGTCTCAAAAAAACAAAACATACAACAAACAAATAAACATTTATTCTGCTTTGATTCTGGCTATCTACATATATAATTAGACCCTAACCTATCAAAAAGAATTTTGATACTACTTATCAAATAATGGGAGTCCTCAGAAAAGTATCTGTAAGACAGGCAAAGCAAAGAGGGAAGAAATCACAGGGTACTAAGTGAAATAATCACAAACAATAAGTAAGTAATAACCAAAAAAAAAAAAAAAAAGAAATGTTGTATTAACATACTTAAATTTTTAAAATATTGTTTTCTTATATTTTATTACTTCTTAAAGAGTTTTTTTGTGTTTATTATTTTTCGGCTCTAGTGATAAGGCTTCAGCTTAAACTATTCTCTAGATTTCTTATGGAAACACAGAAATTAAGAAAAAAAAATAAAAACATTTGGGATCCATTATTGTGCCCTATTCATCCATTTGAAGTGTGATGCGTCTCCAGTTGTCATGTTGTTATTCTAATAATTTCCTGTGCTTATTCTCTCAGCTCTCCTTCTCTTTCTCTCTCACCCTTTAAAAAAATAATCCTCAATACTAATCAAGGCAGAACTTTATCACTGAGAATTTCTGAATTACAAGAGAATGCTGAATTTTACAGGATGAGGGAAGAGTTTGACGTTGCATAAACAAGCAAAAACAAAAAACAAAAAATACGCTAACTCACATAACAGAATTTATATGAATACATTCTGATGATCTCTTTTTGTACGGGTTTTGAATTTTGCTTTTGCATTATTGAAAACAATCTTAAGCAGAATATAGTAATAATAGTGCTAAATAGCTGTTCACTGAAACATTGTCTATATAATAAACTTTTGAGGATTAAATGCTAAAAGTAAAAGGAAACTAAAATCTGTGAGAATGCCGAGTTACACGTTGTAAAAGCCAAATAGAATTTAGAACTCATAGGATTCATATAAATTTCATTGTAGACCTCCTAGTTCACAGAAGGGTCAACCTAAAGATCTTGCCAACCATAGAATAACACTTTAAGACTATGGGAGACCCTAGTAATATGACTGAAGGAAAAGCTATGGAGTAGCAGTTCCTTGGGCTTCAGTAATCTATCTAAACTTGAAGACTTTAAAATAAAATGATTTGCTTTTTATTTTGGAGAGCCATGGTTGCTTTGTTTATAGTCAATTTTTTAAAAGTCTCATTAACTTTGTTGTATTTTGTAGGCAACATCTTTGTTTTGTCAGAGATCCAATGCAATAACAGGCACTATCCAAGTTTCCAGAAAGTGTGAGCACACACCTTGTACTGATTTAGGGTTGAACTGCATACTCTAAGTTTTAATTACGAGTTTAAGACAAAGACTGAAATTGACATTTTGCATTTTCAGCAAGACGGTAAGAACTGCAAATGCTTTATGCTACACTCATTAAATTGTGGCCACTTGGATGAATTAAATAAGAGTAGCAATAATATTTTATGTTAAATTAAATATTTGAAATGTTAAGACTAACATTTTAATATTATTTTGATTTTAAATACAATATTTAATGTCAAAATATATTTAATAGTAGTATATTTAACATTGACATCACATTGTGAAACCACTAACAACGAAAATTTTCTAAATGATATTGTGAAATGGGTATTAATCTTAGTTTTCTCATCTGAAACATGCAGAATACAAAAATGTATTCATCAACACATACAAATAGCAAAGTCTTCTGATTCCAAACCTGCTTTGTACTCCCATTTGTCTGTATTCAGCAGTCACTATTTACTTTGTAGCATATACAACATCTAGCATAGAAGTATACACAAGGTGTTAGTAAACATGTATTGATTGATGCATTTCCTTTGATAGAGATAGAAAATGCTTGAAACATATGTTTGATTAACAAATACTTATTAAAAACTTGTTACTCAGCAGATTTCAACAACAAAAATAAATTGTTAAGCTCTGTGTGTAGCTGAAGAGATGGACAAGAAAGAAAATTATAATGCATATAAAATGTGTTTTGATATAAAGGCAAATATAAGGGTGTCTTAGTACTGTAAAATGAACTTCGGCTTAGGGATGGGGTGCATTATGTAAAGGTGAACTAGTGTGTTCCAGGAACAAGTCAGTTTGCTGATGTTTAATGTGCAAGTGGATGAATGGAGGATATGAAACCAGCAGAGAATTTGATTATAAAGTATTAGTGAGCTTTGTTAATACACACATACTTACAGAAATACATACCTGCAACAAAAATAAAATACACCAAAATGTTAATAAAGACCATCACTGTATGTCATAATTGGGGGTGGTTTTTAAATTTTACAAATGTTAAATGTTTAAAAATGTTTTATAAACATTTTACGGTGTTTATATTTGTGAAAACCGATGTAGATTATTTAAAATCAGGAGCTGGTGAGACAAAGTAAGTACAAGATTAACAACAAAAACAAAACAAAAATATGTGGAAAGTACCAGCCAAGCTTCAAAACTAAAGTGTTTAGAGAGAAGAAAGAAGAAAGAAAGAAAGAAAGAAAGAAAGAAAGAAAGAAAGAAAGAAAGAAAGAAAGAAAGAAAGAAAGAAAGAAAGAAAGAAAGAAAGAAAGAAAGAAGAAGGAAGGAAGGAAGGAAGGAAGGAAGGAAGGAAGGAAGGAAGGAAGGAAGGAAGGAAGGGGGAAGGAAAAGAAGGAAGGAAAAGAAGGAAAGAAAGAAAAGAAAGAAGAAAAACAGACACAGATGGAGATTGGTGTATATTAGCCCAAAATATTCTGCTTTGAGATAAGGCTTATTTTAAGCTGATGGCAATTTAGGAATAGCAAATACAGAAAAAGCTCTCTGCCCTCCAGCTTTCTGTCTAAAAGTGGCACATAAATTTTCCTTTGTAAACATAACACAAATTTCCATTTGTAAAGATGTCTTTCTTTTTGTATCAGAAAGAGGAGGACAGCTCTGTCAGTGGAGATTCCTCTTATCAATGGAGAAAGCACTTGAGTCTATATAACACATCTTACTCAGTAAACTTTATATTCCATTAGTTTTCCTCATACTTACATTTCCACAATTTATATTCCCTAGAGGTTCGGTGCCTTCCCTTCTTTTGTATAGTTACTTCTCCACAATTTATCATCCTTTGTTAAGATGGTATATGAGCCCCAAATTCTAACCATTTCCTTTTGACACATTTCTGTGTGAATAACTGTACATACATATGTAATTAAATATATTTTTTTTCCTTGCTAATCTATCTTTTGTGAGTTTACCTCACAGGTTTGCAACTACTAGATCTAACGAGCTAAAAGTATAAGGATAGTTATCTACTAAATTGCAAAAGCATAACAAAGGGAGGGTAAATATGCATATGCCCATTTTTTCAATTAGGCTTGTTGGTGTATCTGGAAATCGAACACAGAAGTCTGTGATGCAGGCCGGGCGCGGTGGCTCAAGCCTGTAATCCCAGCACTTTGGGAGGCCGAGACAGGCGGATCACGAGGTCAGGAGATCGAGACCATCCTGGCTAATATGGTGAAACCCCGTCTCTACTAAAAATACAAAAAACTAGCCAGGCGAGGTGGTGGGCGCCTGTAGTCCCAGCTACTCGGGAGGCTGAGGCAGGAGAATGGCGTAAACCCGGGAGGCGGAGCTTGCAGTGAGCTGAGATCCGGCCACTGCACTCCAGCCTGGGCGACAAAGCGAGACTCCGTCTCAAAAAAAAAAAGAAGTCTGTGATGCAGAATCTTGGTAAGATATTCGCATACCCATGTAAACAGAAAGGCAGAACAATATTTTGTCCCAAAGTCAAAGTTGAGCTGGGGTATCAAGGGATAACTTCATGATGACTAAACTACAATATATGTGAAATAATAGGCACATAAATCTTGTGGTCTGATTTTGAAATCTAACATATAATGAACCTAAAACCCATAAAATATTAATAAGGGCATTTAGAGGGTTGAAAAATATAAAGCAATTGAAAAGAAAAATTTAAAGTAAGTCTCAAGAGATGAAAGAGGAGGGGAAATATTAAGCAGCACCTACAAATATACCAGGTATTGAAAAGAGTATGACTGGAAGAAAGTTATTTTGTAGGATAGAAAGCATTATTAGAAAATGATAGACATAAGAGATTTATCAGGTCATCTGAGAAAATAAGAAAGTGATGAAGGTTTGAATCTCATAAATGAAATTTTTAAAGATAACATTAATAAATATCAAAGCCAATATCAACAAACGTCAAAGGACTATATAATATCAATTGTAGAAAATATATTATAATCAAGTGGGTTACTGGATAAGCTGTACTAATTCTATTACACAGAAATTTCCAAGATATTTATTACTGTGGAATTTCCCCACCATGTCTATGAAAAACAGAGAGGGACACAATCAGCATTCAAATAGAAATCACGGAGTCACATTTAAAATCCATAAAACCTTTTATATGAAAAGTCAGACTCTGGTTCACATCTAATGTCCAATTTTTAAGCTATCCATTTGCACTGAGTGCTATTCTTTCTTTATTGCTAGGTATGACCACTAGTAAAATGCATTTACCTATAATGTGATAAAAACTATGAAAGATGTCATAGCAATCATGTTTGAAAATTAGTTCTAGCCCATTTGATGAAAACTTCCATTACCGTAATAAACAAAGAAATAGGTTAAAATTCCTAACTGTGGAGGCATATGAGGGAAATGTGGGATGTTTCCTGTTATAGATTAAGATAAGTTCTCTTTTTGTACTCAAAAAGAGATTGCTAAGGTTAAGGTGCATATTTCTGGGGATTATTTCATTCCAGGTCTCTGATTCAATTAACAATTTATTTTAATAACAATAATAATTATATCCAATATTTATTGTAGACTCACTGTGGTCAGGCATTAATCTAAGCTTTCTAAGTAAGTGTGATCAGTTAGTGTGCATGTCTTTCAGTTCTCACAATAATTAAAAGGGGTACATGCTATGATTTTCATAGTTTTAAAGGGCAAAACAAAAAAAATCAAATGACTTTAAATTGAGGAAGTTAGCTGAGTTGAAACTCAAACCCAATCAACACCTAAATTCATGGTTTTCATCATACATACCTCCTCCTCACATATTAAGAAACTTATAATAATAAAAAAAGTAGAAATAGCTCTCCAGGAAACAGAGTTAGAAATAATTGACCAATACAAATAATTCTATCATTCAGCCTAATACAAACTGCTCAGGATATTAAAAGACTTATATAGAAGCACTGTGGTAGGTCACAAATCAGATGAAAGAAGACTGGTTTTACCCTGTAGTCAGTAGAATGAGGTTCTGTAATTCAATGTGCAATGGGCCAGTTGTACATGTTCTTACAAATTTAAGCAGTGCACACATGCCATATGTGTGTGCATTTGTGTGTGCGTGTGTGTGTGTGTGTGTGTGTGTGTATGTGTATGCAGGGCAAGGGTCTTCTTTTTTTCTCTTTCTTTTCTTCTTTATTTTCTCCAGGCAAGAGTTTGATGCCAAGCCTGTTTACAAAGTTCAGCTTTGGGGTCGTGAGAATTTTGCTGCAAACAACTGACAGTTTTATGTTCCTGAGACTCACAAAGCTTTCATCCTCGTCCTGGTCTTTCTTTACCGTCATGTCTCTTAACCTCTTCTTCTTGACCTGCCTCAACTATTGTTTGGAATCATATAGGGGAGTCTGGACACAGAAAGCTGGAAATTCACCTTATTACCTGAATTTTATTGCTGGAACACATTTGACAATATTTCAGTCAATTTTTCCTGCAATGGGATCTATTCAGGCAGTCAGATAATGGTCTCCTTTTGAACAAGCTAGATCTCTGGAGATAAATATAAGTATTAGAGAGAGATGGCTCTACTGAAGTTTTTCTACAATCAAACAAAAAAAAAGTAATGAGAAGGGGATGACTTAGTAGTCTTAAATATGATTCCCTGTTTTGTGTCAGACTTCACACACAAATCAGTAAATTGTGATTTCAATTGATAACTTCAAAAATAACGAAGAAATTCTCATGGAAAGAATGGTCTCTGTAAGACAGAGATCTAGAAGGAAGTCTTTCTTAACTAAAGGTCAGGCCACAATTTCCGGCACTGGGTATATTGTACTCTCAGGCAATTCATGACTTCAAGACACCAACTAGCTTTCAGGAGTGAAAACAAACAAACAAGAAACTGAATAGACAATCTTCAACATACATACAAACTGCTTTGGATTTGTTTTTACACTAGCTGTTTGAAACTTGGAACACATTTTTCCCATGAAAACAATAATATAAATTGTGGCTAGGTTCTTAAGGTAGTTGAAAAGAAGGCTATTTAACCAATAATGTCTTTGAAATAGATCACAAAAGGCATTAACCCTAGATCCAGTTTGTGGTTACAAGTAAGGATGGGGAACCACTAAATGAAAGAATATGGGAAGGGAAATTTTTCCCATTTTGATACGCAGTACTGAATCATATATAGATATAGCAAAATAGCATTTGTTGATGGCTTTTTGTCTTTGTGTTTTGAAGTTTGAAAAAATAAGAAAATTTAGTATCACCATAAAATTAGAAACCAGCAATAACCGCCATTAATATATTGGTAAACAAAGAAGCCAGTTGCAAACAAAATACGTGGTATAAATTGTTTGCCTCTCCCTCTCTCTTTCTCACTATTTGCATATAAAAAATTTCAGAAAGATGAAACAAATTTTATTTAACTTTTTCTTTGTAAAAGTTAAATTCTGTTAAAATAGTTGTCTGGGATATCAATGATGATTTTCTGGGTATGAAGTCTTCAAATTGTATGTGCTTAGACAGAGTATCTGTTATTTAAGCCTTTCGATAGGTATTCCCAAATAGCTCTCTAGGAAAGTGATTGTAAGTTGCATTCTCACCAGAAGGTCATAGAAGTAGATGTGTAAAAATTTTGTAACAGGTTGGTTTGTTTTCAGGACTATTTTCCTTTCCTTCCCTTCCCCACTTTGGCTGCATTTTTTGTCTCCTACCTAAAAGGACCTGGTGCATTCTAGATTCTCAAAGCTTCTCTTCTACCCCACACTGTGGGGTATTACACCATTACTCTATTACACCATTACTATGACTCTATTACACCATTACTCAGAAATTGCCCCTTATTCAAAACTCCCACCAGATTTCCAAAACTTGCATCTCATTCTCTGTAAAAATTCCCCGATGAAGGGCATTCACAGAGCTAAGATTTGTTTTAGGCATTTGCCTACATTTTGAGGTTTAAATATTTTCTACAGTCTGTTTTATCCATAATTCCATGTATACTAAAAGTACCATTTCAAAGGAACAGCTGAAGGAATGGATTAAAAACTACATGGCGGCTGGAATTGGTGAATTATACTGAGATAATAGTTTTCAATAGCTTTAAGATATTTGTATGTTTTGTTGAGATTGCCCATTTCTAAGACATAATCAAGGATGTGATCAATGACTTATGTAAAGGAGTTTCATTCCGGGTTGTTTAAAATATCAGATAAAACTAGACACAAATGCCAATTATAACACATTTATGCGAAGGAATAAACACTTCTAATCATACCACATATGAAGGATGCTAATGGCATACAGAATGATAAGGATACAGAATTAAGTAAAAACTACAATATAAGAGTTCACAGTCTCACGAATTTGTTATAATTAAATATATAAATAGATCCATCAAACAGATCCATAGATACATTTATCCTGATTAGTAGTCATTTTGGATGTTGACTATAAATAGCAATTTTGGTTCTCTATTTCAAATTGCTTCACAAAGATTTCCTGTATCTCTCATAATTCAGGCTATGAAATACAATTTAATAAGATTTTATAGTTGATAATAAACTCTCCCAAGCCTGTCTCTAAGAATTTTTGTGTAGTGGATGAAAACTTGCTATAAAACAAAAATTCAAGTAGTATGAATGGATCTTTTTTGCCTTTGCTATTTTTCATCCCTGAATGGGGCAGGTGCTTGTTTTTTCTTTTTTCTTTTTCTTTTTCTTTTTTTTGTTTATTATTATTTTCCTCTCCTCTATTGCATAGAATAAAAATAAATAAATAAAGACACACAAGCTCCTTGTCATTGCTATGCTGGGCAACAGGCATTTCAACTGGGGTTTATGAGGTAATAAATTATTGTTCCCTGTCCTGGCAAGTTACTTTTTTGAAAGGCCACATCCGGTCCTTGGGGCACCAGCTTTTATTATGCATTTCATATTGAACCAAAGGTCAAATTAATTGACCTTATCTATGTGAAAAACCAGCTGGTTGCCTAGAGAAATAAAATCTTTTACAGAGACTTTTGGGACAAGGAAAAAAAAAAAAAAAAAACACAGGAAATCTCAATCCCATGGCAGCTGGAACCTCCAATTAGAAAAAGAGAAAATTTGGAGGAATTTAATTTTTTGAATGATGAGTTAGAATCAATAACAATTACATTTTCTCTAAAGAATGGCAGAGCCAATGAGATCCCACGTCATCTGCATCTTCACACATATTTTACATATCACAAATTTGAGGGAGGGCAGAAGAGAAGAACCATTCATTTGGTGGACTCTGAGGCCTAATGTGGCAACTCATTTTATGGGAATAAGTAAACCATCCAGGTTCTGAAAGAAATCATTCTTGACCTAAAAGAGTCAAAGTGAGGGCAAATCTCCACCTCCCCCAACCCAAATGCAAAATAGATACTCTGTGCCTTCTGAAACATAGTGACTTAATAGAATAGAAACAGAGACGAATTCACTTTTCTAAAACTTCTATACCTCCACTTCTTCATCTGGTAAATGGGATAATAATTCTTGAATCTCATTATTATACGTACGAATCAAATCAGACAATATAGAAAAAATCTTAGCACTTAAGTTCTGGCAATAAGCAATGAAAATGTTAGTCTTCTACATTACTTAAAAGAAGAGATAAAATAATTATTACTGGTTTCACTCAGAACCACAAAATATTATTTTGCTTTACCTGTACTATAGCAAAATAAATACATTTTTCTCTACCTGCAATAGGCAAAAATAAATAACTAAATAAATAAGCTCATGTCGCCATTTCTTAATTTATTGCTTTATTTCTCTTCTTTTCAGTTATGCATGCAAACATAGCCCTTGACATATTTAATGTGAAAAATGATTTAGAATGGTGAGGATAGGTATTTTGACACCACTGACAATTTGTGACTCTAATATGTGAATTTGATTCAAATATGTAAACTTAGCATGTGTCTGAAGAAATAGTGAGATGGGGGACATTGATTAGGCTTCCTTGAAAAAATTCTGCTAGATACCCCATACCAATCCTTGTGTCTCTTATTTTAATGACTAAGCAAAACGCATGTTTCTTCTCTCTGAAAAAAAAATTATTTTAAATTAATCATATGTAAACAAAGAGGACAAATCAGATTTGATGAATGAGATTTTTATGCCGCATCAAAGCCCATGTCAGGTGGAGGCCTGCTGTATCATCTAGTATGGAAAAGATTAAGTCACACAACACACATCTGCTTGGTGAAACGCTGAAAAAGTTAATGGCTGTGAAAAAGAGTTTGAACCCCTAGCTGAGGTCAGAAACGGGGTGATTTAGTGACTTCAGTAAACAGACTTTCAATGGGGGTAAAATGAAGTTTGGTTTCATTTGTCCAGTACATACAGAACATCAATAAAATTATTGGTGTCCAAAGATAAGTTCAAAGCCACTTAGAAAGTGAACTATTTGTAAAAATCAGTCAATTGTTATATGAACTAAATCCATAATTAATAACTTAATCTTTTAATCTTATCAAACCCAGGATGTAATTTTAGAAATGGAGAGCTAAAGATGAAATTACTCAGCCAACTTAGAAAAAAACATAGAAGAGAGAGATGACCCTTTACTCCTGAACACTGAGCACACAAAGGTTGAACCAAACACTCTGAAACTAACAGGGCTGACGTTCATGCCTTTTCTAAATTCATATGGAAGGGAATGTGATCTTCCTATGCCAATTCATATGCAAAGTTGATTTAACTTTACAAAACTATGGCAATGAATATGCTCTTTTCGATTCTAATTTTTTGTTTCTCAGGTGGGATTTGAGGTTCAGGACAAAGAAAGCCAAATCAAAAGAAGAAAATGACAGAAGTCAGTTAAAAAAAAAATCAAAAGATTAATTTTGGAACTGAGGATTTGGTGAAGAGCAGGATTAAGTAAAACTAGATGCCTCTGAAAAGAAGGATTTTCTATGATTTCAAAGATGTAATGATAAAAATTCTGTCTACTTGGTAGAAAGGACTGATAACATAGCTCTAGAAACGCATGTATGGATGAACGCATAGACATATTCTTTAATGAGAGGCTTTGCTGGATCTTGAGCCCTAAGGTAGATCTGTTGGCTTACCATATTTACAGGAGCCATCTGACCCAGTAACAGTGGCTGCTATTTCAAAGGCATTTGTATTTCCTTATGAGTCTTGGAGAAGGAGCAAGCATGGTGTCTTTGGGGGTGTATAAAGACCAACTTAGGGATCTGGAGCGGATCAGATTTCCTTGGCCTCCGTGTCTCCACGCTTCCTGGTGGAAAGCAGGAACGTGCGTGAGCTGCTTTGACTCCAAGTACCCCAGGAACCGTCAGTGAACCTGAAAGCCCCCACATCTGGCTATGGCTTACTCTTGTTTGCTTTAAGTTCTGCACACAGACGACCACCCTGACTGTGAATTCAGGGATGGCCCAGCCTTCTTTATGCACGGCCAGCGAGGTGCAGAGTCTGAAGGCTCACCTGGTCTGAGGGTGAGGTCCACCACATTTTCAACTTGCCTTTGTTTTTGTTAGTATTACTCCTTTTGAAAGGGATTTCTGCAGGGGAAAGCACACATTCGTCATCATCGCTCCTTGGCCTATTCCTTCTCCATTATGTATAAACTATGTCCCAGCAAAGAAATGGTCAGTGCTTTACAGCAATACCCCAGACACATAACACTGAAGAAGAGAAATTTCTGATTTAGATACCTCCAATAACAATTTACTTCCAAGGAGCTTCATTTAGCTTTATGATGGTTCAGATTTTTTTTTTTTGTTCCAAAAAAATGTTCTATCTAGGAGTATAAATTGAATAGAAAAACAGATTTCCAAAGAATCTTAGACAATGATTAAGTACAGTATACTGCACTTAAAAACCGACATATGAGCATGAGATAAACACACATTGTAGAAAAGAACAGTGACCTGAATGATCAGGTAGTTAATAGTTAGAATAATGAATCACTCTTTAGTTTTTCAGAAACTGATTAGTGTTTTTTTGTTTTTGTGGATGTTGTTGTTGTCCTAGAAAGCCATCAGTTTTTGTTGTTTGTTTTTGTTGTAATAGCAAATAAACAGAACTGAGAAAAAAGTAATTAAGCAATGTCCTTAAAAAAATAAGACAATGAAATGTCTACCATTTTTTTCCTTTTCTTTACAAAAATATTTTCTATGAAAACCCTGAAATTCCAAGGACATAGCATCAAAACTACTAGTAAAAGGTGAAAGTTTTACTTATTATTTTGCCTATCCTAAAACAAATGACATATTTCTAAATACAAATGACAGAATATTTTACATATTAAAACATAATAAATATGTATGTATAATATATAACTATGTATATAATACATGCAATATGTTAATATATAATACTTATGTATGTGTGTGTATATATATATACACACACATGCTTTATGCCTTTAAGTACAATATTGAATAACCGAAATTTTCTGTTGAATAAAGGAAAACAGAACAAAAATAGAACAACCAAATCACCAACCACGTTTTACACTTTCTTCCTTCATATTCAAAATATGTATTAGATAACACAGGTTGGAAAAAAATATGGGTTATGTTGAGGACTCACAGTACTACTGTGTCTTTAGCCACATTTTCAGCATCTCAGTCCTCTCCCTGCTGAATAGTTCAGAACGGCTGTGCCCCTTCTCTTTTGTTGCCCTGGTAGATCCACGGAAGTCCACCTCACTGCCTTCCACCTAAAGGGTCCTGGCTGGCAGAATTCGTCCAGAGTTTGATTTCCTTATCTTTCTGGATCGTAAGTGTCTGTAAGTCATACTCCAGGCGTCCTTTGATGAAAAATGCTGTTTTGTCATTGTCCAAAGGCTGGCAAGAATGTTAACAATTGCGTATGTTCATTACTATTAGAAAATTGGTAAGGAGAGGCAATGTTCTTTTGAGCAGAAAGGTCTAATTCAGAGTGCCCTGAATTCCCGGTAAAGAGCTTTCTCCACACCTAAGCGTCACAGCACTAGAGGTCTTGATCTATTAGATGTGAGCCCTGGAAAAATGCCACTTATTGGAATTTTTGTTCCAAATAACCAGAATTAAGATTAAATGGATAGGTATGGACATAAGAAATCATGAAGCAGAATGTTGTAGTTGATCACTGATGAGGAAATCAAATGAATCTGTTTAAGATTTGTATCATCACTGTGTCTGTGGTCATCAGTCAACATGGAAAACATTACTCCAATGTTGTCTAAATTTTAATTGCAGAGAATATGTGTACCAGTAAGTAAAAACATGTAGACCCTATTCTTAGAAGTAGGGTTGCCTGTTATTATAATCTTTTAGTAATAAAAGTTTTAGTTTTAGAATGATACTTTCTAAAATATTGATGGTAGGCCTTTTCTATTTAAAAGATTATAATGATTAATCCTTTTTGGTCTAATCTCCCAGGCCTCAAAAGTCTTTTTAACTGAAAAGCAGGCAAAGATGCACTTTACACCGGACACATATCTAAAAATTGGTATAACTCAGAAAATGGACAAAGGCAAATCATTATTTGTTTATTTCAGTAGCCTGATGTGCATCTTAGAGAATGTGGTATGTGAAAGTAACTCATCAAATTGTGACTGAATCACTAGATTTCACCTTATATTAAATAGTGTCTAATATAATATTTTTGAAAAAATTCTGGTTCTTCTCATACCTGTATCAATCTTTATGGAAAGAGTTTATACAGAATGTTGAGAATATGATTGACATAAAATTAGATATAACAAATGCCTGATTATTCAAATTAATGAAAGAAACTGATGGATTAGAAACTACAAAGCAAGCCTCATTTTTGGATAGAAATACACTGCGATGTCATTTTTATTTTTATCATTTGCCTTCCTAATTAGATACTGCATTGGGTGACACAAGAAAGTGCTTGTATTCCCTGAATGGTAGAAAATGTCATCACGAAGGCAGCAGGGAGAATGTAGACTGGGCCGTCAAATGGTAGCATTCAGTCTAAATGGTTCTCCTGTACTTAGAATATCACCCATACTGAAAGCACTGACAGCATCATACTGATCAGTTCAGCTTTCCATGCCTTGGTAGTTTCAGACATTGCATGCTACACTTCTGTCTGGGCTAAGATAAATGTCCGTTAATTCTCCAGATGTTGCTATCTGTTCAACTTTCATCCATGTGCACTTATATCCACGTCTGGAAATGTTTAAATAAATGGTAAAAAAATTTTTTCACTTTCTTTCTGGATATCTCAGTGTCCTGGAGTCCTGTCCACAGCCAATTTATATATTTCTTGATTTTCATCAAAATACTGGGAATTCTTCCTCTTGTTGTATATAATAACATCATATCATAACATTAAAAACCGTTTTCAAAGGGTAGTTTTTAAACATCCCAATGAAGAACTGATTTTAACTGATGTGCTGATACCTCCACCTGGTGGCTGAAGTGGAGAATACATCCTTCTCATGCTGGGAACTAAAGACAATTAATTACTCACTGGTGTTCTATAATTCAGCGACTTGAGCATTTTCCATGTGCTACCCGCAGTAAACAAAATATGATGAGTAAAGTCTCATTTTTGAAGTAATGATAATATAATTAATTTAGAAATCAGTATACTTACTGAAAAATATAATTATTACTTTTATTTTATTGTTTTTAATAAGCATTTTATTTTTAGAATAATTTTACATTTACAGAAAAGTTGCAGAAATAAAACAGAGAGTTCACGTATAAGTATAATCCAGCTTCCACTTATGCTAATTGCTTACATGACTATGGAACATTTGTCAAAGCTAAAAGAACTTGACTTTGGTTACATTACTATTAAATAATTCTATTGACTATGTTCAGACCTCATTTGTATTTCACTAGTTTTTCCACCAGTTTTCCATTTTTCTGTCCCAGGATCCAGTCCAAGTTAGCACATTTGCACTTTATATAATGTCTTCTTAATCTCTTCTGGTTTTTTTTCAATGTGCCAGATTTTCATACCTTTCCACAATTATTATGTTGATAGTAATAGAACAATAACATGATCAACAAGAAAGTGAATACACTATGAGTAGTTATGAGACAGTTAATCATTATATTCTTATGTGGTGATTTTCAAGGTTTGAAATATTTTAAGAATATTGGGGAAATGACAATGTTTGAGAATATAGACTAAAACTATGCTGAGTTCATTTAAAACTAAATCTAGGGAAAAAATGGTCTTTGTTTCTTTCTGGTTGACTTTTGGGCATCTCTAACATGGAGCTGTCATTCAAAGGCTGGAATGAGTCAAGTGCTAAGTGACCAAACTGCTACTTAAAGAAGAAGGTGAATGGGAGGAAGAAGGAAACAAGTATTACACGTAAGGAAATTAAAAGACACACTGACATGTTAAAATACATATATATATATATATATCAACATCATTTCAGTGTCCAAATGTAGGCCTGTATTTAGGGAGACTCAGTCTCTTAAGTCCACAGTGACTTATACCTTTCCAGGTATTTAGAGTCTACACCATTTGTTTGGCAAATTATGATTTCTCACCTAGCGAGAATACATTGTTACTTTTATATTTAACTCACAAAAACTAAGTTGTCCAACCCACCCTTTTGTAATTACTTGTAAATAAGAATAATGCCTCTTAATTTTACCCTGTTATACGCCTAGCATAAATATACACAGAAAGACAAAATTATTTATTTCACTCATTCATTAATTTCATCATTCATCCCACAAATAGTTAACATATACCACGTGGAAGTCATTGCTCTAGTTGCCAGGCATGTAGAAAGAAATATACAACAGCCCTGATCTCATGAAGCTTCACAGATTCTGAGTTGAAAATAAAAACCTTTTGATTGAACATGAAAGAAAACACCTGTCTACACCATTCTCTTTCTCCTTTTTCAATGCATTTGTTCTGTCACTACTTTTCATGAGAAAGTCCAAGAGTAGTTTAAAAAACTGTTTTATGATCAAATAGATAAACTGGAAATATTCAGATGTAAGACTACCTCTAATTATATCACATAACTTGATTTTTGAGTTATACAAGATGTGTAAAAGAGACTCTGCTGTCAGAAAAGTAGAACCATTTGGTAACCAGCACTTGTATTTTTAGGAAAAAAAAAGATGGAAATGCCAAGAAAAGTATTACTAAGTGTTTTGGATAAAATTAAGGTTGCCTAGTAATTTAGTTTATGATAAAGGAGATATTTAAATAAGTGAAGAAAGGATGAACTCATCAATATACATGAATGAAAAAAATTCCTTTCTTTCAGAAAAGAAGTAACAGACTTTTTCTAAACCACAAAACCTACATAAAAACAAGTTTTTGATCAACGAAATAGTATTCAGGGGAGAGGACACCACTTGACACCTAGAAAAAAATCTGAATTTATTGCTTAAATAAGGGAGAACTATTGTTTTTTCGGCACCATCCCCCTGATTGCAAAGCAGGAAGCTTATTTTGTATGAGGATTTGGAAGAGGAAGAGCTCAGGGATTGGCCGACTTTCAAAGTCAGGAGTTGGTTGATCTCAGTAGTGGAAATGTGCTTACTCAGGTAAGCTATTTGTTGTTTTTTCCAGAAACAGGGTCTTGTTCTGTTGCCCAGATGAAGTGCAGTGATGGGATCAAAGCTCACTGAAGCCTCAACCTCCTGGGCTCAAGAGATCCTCCTGCCTCAGCCTCCCAAGTAGCTGGGACTACAGGTGTGAGGCACTACACCCTGCTCAGGTAAGTTTATTGTTTGGCCAGCTTTCAGAAATGTGTTCATGGAGTAAGGCTTTTGGTTACTGTCTGACTATGAAAAATAGGTGACTTCTGTGATTGACTGATTTTCAGAAACATGACCACTGACTACAATGCTCGTCAGTCTTGAAACAGATTCTACAAATAACATAACTAAGAATGGGGAAAAGATCTGAATAGATACTTAACCAAAAAAGAGATACACAATAGCAGATAAGCCTCAGTGGGGAAAAAGACACTCAACGCTGTTAGTCATTAGAGAAGTGCAAACTAAAACTGCAATGAGATACCACTACACACGCATTACACTGGCTACAATGGAAAAGACCGATCATAATAAATAATGGAAAGGACATGGAGAAACCGGAACCCTCATAAAATGTTGGTCAGAATGTAAAATGCTACAATTGCTTTGGAAAACAATTTAGCAGTTTATTAAACAGTTAAACATATGCCTTTCATATGGTCCAGCCATTCTGCTTCTAAATATTTAACAGAGAAAACCGAAAGCATGTTTATACCCAGGCCCATACACAAATGTTCACAGCAGCTTCACCTGTAATGGCAAAAAGCGGAAACAACACAACTGCTCAAAACAAGTCTGGGTAAAAAAAGTTTGTGCTGTAGCTATAAGATGAAATACTACTAAACAATGAAAAGGAATGAGCTATTGATACAGCCAACAAGATAGATCAATCTCAGTAGTTTAGCTGTGCTTAGTAAAAGATATAAAAGGGTGCATATTGCATGCTTCTATTTATATAAGTTTCTAGAAATGCAAACTAACTTTCAGTGACAGAAAAAGATTGACACTTATCTGTAGACAGGTGTGGAGGGTGGTGGAGGAGATTACAAAGAAGCCTGAGAAAGCTTTTGCAGTGATAGAGACGTTTATCTTCTTGATTGTGATGATGGTTTTACAGGTAGATATCTATTTTAAAACTTATTGAATTGTGCATAATAAATATGTGCACTTTATGTTAATTAGACATCAATAGAGATGCTAAAATTATGACCTCAATTTGATCATTACTCATTGTATTCATGTATCAAAATATCACATGTATGCCATAAATATGTACAAGTAGTAGATATCATTAAAAAACTATAGATGAATATATTTATAAGAATATATTGGCCGAGCATGGTGACTCACGCATGTAATCCCAGCACTTTGGGAAGCTGAGGAGGGCAGATCACCTGAGGTCGGGAGTTCAAGACCAGCCTGACCAACATGAAAAAACCCGCCTCTATTAAAAATACAAAATTAGTGGGGTGTGGTGGTGCATGCCTGTAATCCCACCTACTCAGGAGGCTGAGGCAGGAGAATCGCTTGAACCCAGGAGGCGGAGGTTGCAGTGAGCCAAGATCATGCCATTGTATTCCAGCCTGAGCAATAAGAGCGAAACTCTGCCATATATATATATATATATAGAGAGAGAGAGAGAGAGAGAGAGAGAGAAGTAAGGACTTCCTAAGAAAGAACCAAAATGCCAAAGACATAAACTAAAAGTATCCTGATTATAAAGTTTTTAAAGTTTAAGTCATATTTGGATACATAAAAAAAAAGAAAAAATACTGTAAACAATATTAGCATGGAAAAATTAAAATTGGAGAAAATATTTGCAAAACATTTAATAGACAAATGACCGGTATCACGAATATACAACATGCTCTTATAAATTAGTATAATGGTAAACAATAATAGAAAATGGGAGCAGGATATAGCAGAGGAATTCTGACTAGCCAATAGCATATGGAAAGATATTCAACATCAGTGGGAACATCGCGTAAGACAATATATGTCTATTGGACCATTTGAAAATTACCCAGTTACTTGCTTGTCTTCTTTCAAATAGAATCTAAAGGCAAGGTGTCTTGCTCTTGGTAACATTTAATCCCCACGATTTAGCCCCATGTCTGAGAAATAGAGATTTAAAAATGATTCATTCAATGAAATCCGTCTTTTATGACATAGCCTCTCTTTTCTTTATTTTTTGGCTCTCTTCAGGATCTTGTGTTTCCTCTTCCCCCCTTTCCAAAATCTGTGTAAAAGAAGAGAAGAGTTTCCTCTCTTCTTCTATAATACATATTATATAATAAGATATATATATATATATATATATGCGCAGTATATACACACTGGGCTTCACACTGTTCCCAGTGCAGCAAAAGTTCTTCCTCTTAGCCATTCATTTTTCCCTCTACCCGGTTAACTCTCATTCTTACTTCATTCTTTGTATTAAATGCCACTTTGTCATGGCGGTCACGTTTGACTTTTCCAACCTTCAATATCAGGGCAAATCCCTTTGTTTAAGGACAGTCTACTTCTTTTCATTACGTTCCTCACATCTGTATCACTTCCCTTGTGAAATGTAACTTTCATGTTATAACATCGTCAAAAATATTCATCAACAGAGCATAATTGCTGTAAAAACCTCACGCTAGTGAAGAAACAAAGAATAAAACAGGTGTGCCAAAGAATAGAAACCCCTCCCTTTTAGTTCATAGATTTTGAAAAGGGGAAGAGGAAAAAAAGATCCTGAAGAGAGGCAGGGATAATATCTGCCTTGTCTACTCTCATATCCCAACACCTAGCAGGATACTTGGCAAATGAGTGGTAAGTACATTAGGAATTGAAATGAAATTTTTACTCCTTATCTCAACCATCATATTCCCTCCTTCCACTTCTTCTACCACTCTACTCCCCCCCGTTTTACTCTGCCTGGCTAATTTCTACCACCCTTTTAATACTCAGCTGTAGTGTTTTCTCTTTTTGTAAGTCTCTCTCCATGGACCACTCTGAGCTAGGTGGTTCAGCCAAAGGATTTCTAGAACATCTCTCAGTCATGGCTCCGATATTGCAACAGCATTCATCATCAGTTCTACCTCAAGGACAGACAATATATTCTTATTAAGCCATGTGCCTCCAGGACCTGACACAGTGCCTATACGTGGAAAGCACTCAATAAAAGGTGGAAATAATCAATTAACGAGTTTCTTCTTAGGAAAATAAAATTGCGTCAATTTATTTGCCAACCAAAATCATCAAAGTTGTTGAATAATGTATATGCTAATAGAAAGCTCTTCTCTCTCTTTCTCTCTCTGCGTGTGTGTTTTTTTAAATTAATTTGTTTTATTTATTTGCCATGAACCCATGGCATTAGAATAAAATTCATTACACTTGAAAATATAATATAGCTATACTACCACAAGATGGCAGGGGAGTATCATGCTTGCCATGTGCATGTATATTATATAATAAGCATTATATATATATATATATGCAGTATATACACACATATGTATGTATGTATTATATTTCATGTTTTTCCCTGAATAATCAGTACCTATTAGTGTAGAATAAATTACTAATACATGAATCCTGTTCTAAGTAAATTATATAGAGGAAAATTGTAGCTAACCTTTTTACTCTGCTCTGACTAAAATTCAAGGTATAATGGCTTTCCCAACTCTTTGTTTTCTTTCCTAGAACTCTAGTGGGTACAAATTGATGCATGGCTGCTATGGGCCAGGAATCAGTTCCATAGACAGTTAATATCTATGGTTTTTCAAGGGGAAACTGAAGCTAAGAAATGTTAACTATCTCATCTAAAATCACTTGATATAATTTTGAGCTTAGAATTTAAACCCAGGTCTTTATATAATTTAATTTCAAAACTACCATTATTTCTGCTAGGCCATTCTGCCTCCATAGCTCTCTCTCTGTGTGTGTGTGTGTGTGTGTGCGCGCGCGCGCACGCGCGCGCACCTGTGTGTATGTTCTCTTCCATAGTCCTATCTTTTTACTATTGTCTGTTTTTGAAAGGTAAAATTACGATCCAACCAAAAGATTTTTCCTCAATCAAAACTTTGAAATGGACTTGTGCTCTCTGTCCCAATCCCAACCCTTTTACATTCAGTAGTCTCATCAAGATGGGCCAAGCTAGGGAATACTCTGTGTCTTTCTCAGAGCTACAGGAGGTCAGGGGTAATGATGATGCCTAAACTGAAGTCAAGAGATCTGACGTTAAATAACTTGAGATCAGCAAAGCTGAGAAAGATACCACTTTTAAAAGCAATTCTACTTGGACATGGTGAAGTTGGGAAGAATTCTCTTACAAATAAATATATGACTAACAAATTTGATATCCAAGCATTTTATACAATAGGAATGGGATTTTAAAATAAAGATTTAGAGATGAATGGCTTGTTTTAACTGTAGCAGATTTTGGACACAGTCAGTAGTCATTTAGAAATCTGGGGGCACCATTTTCCAGGGATTCTGAATTTTGCCTTCTTATTTTTGGATTAGATGACTCTCAAAGTCTCCAGAACATGGATAAATGAAAGAATTTATATATTAGACAGATAGCAAAGAGCTTGAATCTTTACTTTTGTGATTCTGAGGAATAAGATTGACATATATGAATTTTAAGAGTCTGTAGAAGAAGCACAATCTGGTACAGAGACAATGACAAATGTCTTTACTTGAAACAATTAAAAAGAGATTTCACTAATGCAGCACCAACGTTTTAGAAAGCAGTTGGAAAAGTCTTGTAATTAAGGATAAGTCAGATATCTCAATACAAGCAGACTCAGTCTATCTTCGTTGAAAGCTGAAGTTTAGCTCATCTTGCAGTCTGTCAATGGTTAAAACAATTGTCAGGGCCTCTTAACCAGCTCAAACATACACACAAAGTAAGTACAGGGATGCATCAGAAAATTAATGTTTGCAGCAATGTATTATCTACTAGTAAAATTAAACTAATGAATAATGTGGCTTCATCAGTGGTTGGGAGAAGAGAAATAGCCACTCACTGAGAAATTTATTTACTCAATAATGGAAAATTGCATTTTATAGATTTTAATGGATATCTAATAATGTTGCTTTTATTAAATATGTAAATTGCAGATTTAATAATGCATAAGAAAAATAGGACATTAATTATAATTAAAATAGTGTTGAATATTCTAGAAGTTATAGTTGTTTTCTTAGAAAAAGAGTAATGTTCAATATTAAAATTTTAATCTTAAAGAGAAAAAGCACTTTTTAATTGGGTCTCAAATTCCCTGAACCCTACCATGATGTAATGCTTTCCCAGGAGCAGATTAAGCCATATTCTCCCATCTGTATGGAGGGAAGCAAACAGATAGTTTTAAAAGCAACATGAAATTACCTGTTCCACACAGAGTAATAGCACAATGTATGAACTTAAGCCTCCAACTGTCCAGCACTGGGCCAGACCCATTCAAGTTGTGCTGTAAAGGTGAAGAGGTACAAGGTGAACTACCACACTCCATCAATTCTCCAAAACCGGGTGAGATGGAACATGTGTCACTGGTAGTTTAATTTTCCCACTTTCCTGATTGCTGTGCAGCTGTTAACAGGCTGACTGTGGCTTTACCTAACCTGCTGTTAGAAGAGGGCACCTTAGGAGAAACCTCAAGGAAGGCACAGAAGAATGGAGGTTGGTTGCATGGAGATGGAAAGTTCACTGAATCCCTGCAGTATTAGAACGTTTATGGCTTACACGGTGCATCCTGACATGTACTGCAGGATGTGATGTTCAAATAAATCAGGCACAACTTTTAAAACTTAAATTCACTGTAAAGAAAAGGACAGGCTGAGCAGGGTGGCTCATGCCTGTAATCCCAACACTCAGGTAGGCCAAGGCAGGAGGATTACTTGAGCCCAGGAGTTTCAGACCACCCTGGGCAACATGGTAAAACCCCATCTCTATAAAATAGAAAAATAAATAGCCAGGCATGGTGGCATTTACCTGTGATATCAGCTACTTTGGAGGTTGAGGTGAGAGGATCGCTTGAGCCTGGAAGGTCGAGGCTGCAGTAAGCTATGATTGTGTCTTTGTACTCCAGTCTGGGCAACAAGCAAGATCATGTTTCTATCCACACACACAAAGAAGAAAAAGTATGAATAGGAAAGAGATGCTAATCGTTTTCAGAAGCAGGAATCATCTGCATTGAGTTATTAATTTTAATGACCTCTGTTTAGTGCCACTAGCTAATGGGCCTCTTCCAAAACCTCAGGGTTTTGCTGTGGTTGTTGCTTAAATAATATAATATTGTTGAAGGAATAAAACAATGAAACAATGTTTTCCTTCAGATCATTAGCATTGGAGTGAATAAATAAAACAAGGCAAAACAAAATCTTAAATATCCTCTGATGATGTCTTTTAAACTGTCATTTGTCTGGGATTAGTAAAAGTAACTACTCATTAATGAAAATATTGTTTCTGGGAAAACAGCACATCTAATTTGTAGGCATTTTAGGCTTGAAGGTGAATATGGTCTTTGGCAAAAGGATCATTTAGAGAATTCTTCATCATGATTAAAGTAATGAAATTATTAATACAAATAAAATGATTAAACAGTTGATGGTTTTCTCATGAAATAACAGAACAGCTGGGATTGACCTGGTAAGATTTTAGGCAATGCTGGTCACTAATGACTTTCAGTTTTCCTATTAATAGCCCCAAGAATGATCTGGAAGGAGTAAACTTCTTACAAGTCCATGTTTTCTAATTAAGTCCATTACATACACACATAATAGCTTGTTGACTTGTTTTCCTACTCCAATATTATTCAGAACTGCATGTTCTAAGCTATACCAGTCTTTTTATGCAAAACCATCATTTAGCATTATCCCCATTTGTGCTTAAAGCCACTAGACTTGTGAAGACATCTTTCCAAAGGTGAAAACTTAATAATTCACAGAATGACTATAGACACAGTCCTATTCTCTGATAAATTTTTGGTCCCCACTTTCTCCTCCCTTCCCCTTGTCATCTGTTTCTGATTCTAATACAGTCCTCACTAAGATCAGTATATTTTCACGCTCTGAATTTTTGAGTTTCTTGGAATTTCTTTTTCTCCCGATCCACAGAGCAATATTTCAGTTAACGTCTTAATAGGTGTGTGCTTTTTAGTTGGTCTCCAAATTTTCTTAAGAAAAGGCAGAGAAATGTTGGGCTTATTTCAAATTATTTTTTTCAGATAATTGCTATATAATATATTATGCATAATTTTACATAACTTTGCTAGACACTACAGTAAGAATAAAAACAAAACCCTCAGTTCTATCTTGTGTTCTGCATTACTAAAATTAATGGAGGTGTTTTCAATTTAAGAATTTTAAAAATTCTTAAAAAGGATGGGTATTTTCTAGTCATATCCAAGTACTTTCTAAAAACAGTAAAGATTGGAACATTTTTCAAGGCGTCTGAGAAGACTAGTTCACACACTGAGAGGACAGTAAATTTAGCCAGCCTATAGGGGGAAATGAATTGCAGTGTTTTAGGGAACTCATAGTCCTGTAGAACATTCCCTGAAAGCCTTATTTCTGTTTAGAAAAGCTGTATTTCTTACTTTCCATCAGACTTTTTCAGGTATGTTTATCATCATAAAGTCAATCACTAAACAAAGTGATTTTTATGGAAAAGGAGAGAGGCTTTAAAGTGAGACTTAACTGTGAATGCTTTGCCCTCTTATTTGACAACACGGTGCACTGGGGTCTGACTTTCATCCAAGGAAACCTTAAGGGAAAAATATAAAGTTACAGAGGCTGCTTTGGCTGGTGGAACAGGGGTGAGTTGCTTGTTTATTTCAGGAGTAACTGTACTTCCCTTCCATGGTAGGCCAAGGAATATGTCACTGTTTTTCTAGGACCCAGTGCAGACTTTTGTTGCAGAGAAAACTGGCCCGGAGCTATTGAAGTCCTGCCCAAAATGACTATCAGGAAGAGGAAAATGGGACTCCAATAGCTGAGAGGTGAGATGTGCTATGAAGTGAGCCACCCAAGGACCAGGCTTTTGGAAGGGAAACGTCTGAAGAGGAGGCAGGGCACACACCTAGAATTTGAGTTGGAGGGCCCAAGTTGAATCTCCTCCAGTGAACCTAGGAAAGCACCCATGTTAGACATTGTTCATGCATCATATCAGATCTGCTAAACCTCTTTGTTCTCTGATTTTGGCCACAGCTTCAGTGATGAGCTGTGCATGGGCCCCAAATGACTTTCTGCAGGTGCATCTTGGCACCACCATACATCAAGCCCATCCAGCATTCCTATCGCCCATGCCTGGGCTTTTCTGTGACATGGCAGAAAATTATTTTGTGATCATTCTTGTTCATCGTGGAACTCTAAGAGAGCTAATGTCTCATGGGATGAGACTTTGGATAAATGTGCACAGAAACCAACAAACAAAAGCTTCTCCTTCCTCTGCTGAAGGATTGATCCTAAAGCTCATGCCACTCAGCTTTCCAGAAGATCCCACAGGAGTGAACATCCAGTCATCCTGACACTGACCATCTTGAAACATCCTTACTTTGAACCTGCCTGGTTTCACTACCCCTGTCCCTCACTTTCGGGGTTACAGTTCCCAATAAATTAGGCAGGTTCTACATTCTGAGAACCCAGCTAAAACAGAATCCTTTGAGATTAAGAGAAGTCTGAGCTGGCACAAAACTCATCCAAATAAGAAACTTCTCATCTCCATTCCCATATTTCATGCTCCACACCCCACTTCTCAATTACTAACCACTCCCATTCAAACTAATAACTGGAGGAAGACTCAAGTAGGAGAGAGGAAGTGCTGTGTCACTGTTGGCAATGGTGTGGCCAATTTCAACAGCCCAGCTAGGGAAGGGAAGAAGATTTAATATTAAGTCAATCCAGACATGTGAATGTTACAGACACCTGGACATTTCACCTTCCAAGTTGAATCTGAGTTGTTACCTAAAGTGATTTGAGAAACTATTTGACACCTCCAAGCAGGCAGAAACTCAAGGGCCCACCCGACTTTCCATCTAGAGTCATGGGAAAGCCACGCCACTGAATAGATTTTGAAAGAGAGGTTGGGAACAGAACTCAAGTTCCATGTGTTTATAACCCATTGATCATGCTTTCTCAACACATAAGTTACTTGACATGGGGTGAGTTACTTGGTTTCTTAAGGTTTTAAGTATCCAGTTTTAAAAATGCATTACACACACCTTGCCTCATTAGAATCGTAATGAATAAGATCATTTAGGTAAGCACAGCAAAGCACCATGAGCATTCAATCACTGTTAGCATCCTTCCTTCCCCAAACTTGCATCCCATTATGCATTGATCTAATAGTAACACTGAAGAATTGTTAGAAAGGTCAGTTTATTAGCTTAAAAAAAAGTAAATAGAAGCTAATGCTTAGAAATGAGCTGATGTTGACAGACTGGATTAAGAAAATGTGGCACATATACACCATGGAATACTATGCAGCCATAAAAAGGGATTAATTTGTGTCCTTTGTAGGGACATGGATGCAGCTGGAAACCATCATTCTCAGCAAACTATCGCAAAAACAGAAAACCAAACACCGCATGTTCTCACTCATAGGTGGGAATTGAACAATGAGATTACTTGGACTCGGGAAGGGGAACATCACACACCGGGGCCTATTCTGGGGAGCGGGGAGGGATGGCACTGGGAGTTACACCTGATGTAAATGACGAGTTGATGGGTGCTGACGAGTTGATGGGTGCAGCACACCAACATGGCACAGGTATACATATGTAACAAACCTGCACATTGTGCACATGTACCCTAGAACTTAAAGTATAATAATAAAAAAAAAAAGAAATGAACTGATGTTGAAAGGCATTTATCTCTGATTATTAGACAAATAACTTAATATTTCTCATGTCCAGTTTTGTGGACTGGCAACCTGTGCTCAGTCCTCAGAAGGACCCTGTGCCTGGTTTAATGCTCTCCAGTTACTGTGTTGAAATTCTTAATAACGTAATCCTTCAACTTGTGTTTCGTCAGTGAGGACCCACGGGACAATGGCGCCTATGTGTGAGCAGAGGAGATACTCACACTTTGAATGTTTCCTGTAGTTCCATACTTTCCCATTGTCTTATAGTATCTACAACGCTGCATAACACAAAATTCTAGTAGCCTCTCCATGCCTGAGAGTCTACGAAGACTCAAGAGTACAGATAAGCATGTACCATTCCCAAGGGAGTGAGCAGGGACTCTGACATCCCTAGAGTCCACATATTCCATTCAAACCAGAAGTTGCTTTCCAGTGGAGAAATAAGACAATAGCCTTCTGGGAAACAGAGAAGAGCAAGGAACCTAGGAAAGCCATTCTTACTCCTGGTACTTCCTTCCATGTGCCAGCCAACCACTTAGGCTGAAAATGAAGACAACATTGGAATATAGCAGCAGCCATGGTCTCCTTACCTTTAAGTCCTTCTTTATTCACCAGTAAACTGAAGATAGAGAGGGTTGATGGGATGTGCATGTTTCCAGAAGTAAAATACAAACAGAAGAGGTGGTTTTCTGTAGCGTTTCCTTCTGATAAGAAGGAAATGGGTAGGCGCGTACGACCTACAAAATAGAAAGTGGATAGTGTCAGTGATTCTGCGTAACCAACAAAATGCATTTACATTTGTATCAAAAAACTGGCATTTCACAACATAAAGATGAATAGGGACATGAACACTAATAATTACGTTGTAAATTTTTCTTTGCTTAGAATTACACTAAATCAATAACATGAAGCAAATAAGGACACCATGACAATTTCAGAGAATTCATGGAGAGAGAGAAAGAAAAAAGTTTCTGTTAGTACTTTTAATAATTTCTGCTTTCTGAAACAGAGGTCCTTATTTTTGTTCTCTACTGGGTCCCTGGTGTTTGTTCTCTTATCTATAAAATGAAATATTTGTACAAGAATGCCTCTTAGGGTCCCCCATTCTATGCGGGGTTTCCACTAGAAAAATTGGCTTCCCCTCTGAATGACCACAACCCACCAAAAGAAAGCGGGCAGCCCCTCTGTTGAGACGGCCAACAGATGGCGCCTTTGTGCTGAGAAAAAAGAGACCCCTGCTTTGGGAGGTAGTAGCCTGGCTCCTGGGTGCACAGTTGGGTTAGAGGAGACCCAACTGCATTTTAAGCTTCCATTTGCTTCATTGGCTGGGTGCCTTTATGCAGAACAAACCGCACAGCATTACATGGCAGTTTCGGTTCCATCCATTCAAATATTTTCCTCTTACTATTGGCAACTTCGACTTTACCTTTTTAATTTCGACCCCTGTTCTATGAATCAGGGTTCAAAGAATTGCTGCTGTAAACCTGTGTTTTGTTTCTGTGCTAAAAAGAGAACAGAGCCAGGTTGAAACGATGCTTCTTGCATTGTCATCTGAGTTTTGGCAATTCTAGCTAGTCCAAGGGTTAGCTGGATGAAATGTTATTAACTTTTGGGGAAATAGTAGGAATGATATGAAAACATAACCCAGCTGACTTTTATTCTTTGCTGTTGGTGTTCTTTTTTGTTGTTTGGTTCAAAATAAAAATTAAAAAAATTCTTCTTTGGAAGTATGTTTGAAACAGAAGGACTCTTTCAATGATAGCAGTTAAATATGTATCAGTGCGTTTCAAGGGAAGGATGAAACAAAAGATTGGGTCTCTTAATTTCGTTAAAAATTCACTACGTTCGCTTCCAGAGCAGGTCTGTTGACTAATTAGATGCTCTCGATTCTAAACTATTATCTTCTGCCCTGGTACCTTGCTCTCCCCAGGGAAGTTTAATTTAAGTATATTGCTGGTCTTTGCTTCCCTCCCACACTGTTGTGAAGTGTTGCTATGAGGCAGCTGAACAGCTGCTGTGCCTTTCCCCAGAAGTGGCTGCATTCCAATAGTGGGCAAAGTGAGTTATGTAAAGGCAGTTTTTCAGGGTTTCCTAGGAAACTAGTGATGGTGGTCCAGTTTGGATTTGACATGGAAACAAGAAGATTAAGTCTAACTTTGGAGGGGCTGGGGGTGGTGAGGGGCAGAAAGCTCTGGAGGGTACTTCCACACTAGTTTGCTGCATTTTTATTTTGAAAGTATATAAGAACTTTGGCTTAGGAAGGCTGCGATAGTCCAAACAATAAAATAGCAGCCCTGGACTGAAGTTCATGACCTCACCCACGTCTTCACAGTGACCTAAACTGAGTCCATTAGAAATGAGGGAGAAATTAAATCCAGCATGTGTCCCCTACTGAATTTATAAAACCAACCAGAATAAAGGCTTTTAGCTACTGTTTGATTATTCAAATATGTAAAATGCCAAACTGGGCTAATTCAGCCCTAATGCTCTTGTAATTTACTCATTCCATTTAACTACAATATAGAGAGAACTTTGTACTTAGTACTGTGTTAGAGTTTGAGAGAACAGAGAGATTCTAATGAGAATATACCTTCTTAGAGCCCAAGGATTAGGGAAAGAAGAGAAACTGAAACCATAGTGTAATATAGTAAACAGCTCAGGAGTGTATGGGAACCAATCAGAAACTCTTTCTAATGAGGTTTCTCTGATTCTCACTGGATATTTCTGACACATCCAGTGTCTGACACATGCTATCAACTATAGCATGACACTTGTTAAATGCCGGAGAAGGCCGGGCGCGGTGGCTCACACCTATAATCCCAGCACTTTGGGAGGTTGAGATGGGCAGATCACGAGGCCAGGAGATCGAGACCATCCTGGCTATCACGGTGAAACCCCATCTCTACTAAAAATACAAAAAAATTAGCTGGGTTTGGTGGTGCATGCCTGTAGTCCCAGCTACTCGGGAGGCTGAGGCAGGAGAATCTCTTAAACCCTGGAGGTGGAGGTTGCAGTGAGCTGAGATTGTGCCACTGCACCCCAGCCTGGGCAATACAGCGAGATTCTCCGTCTCAAAAAAAAAAAAAAAAAAGAAAGAAAGAAAGAAAAGAAAAGAAAAAAAAAGGCAGGAGAAAAGTCATTTAGATTTTGTTCTAAAAATAACTATCTACATGATACCAGACAACAACAAAAAAGTCAAACAACCAGTTGCTTTGCTACACTATGCCAAATAATTCATGGTCCAAAATATATTTTGCTGAAGTGGCTCACCGCAGATGGAATGGACTAGAAGTTTTGGAAGTGCGAACATAACTAATAAGGCAGTCATGCATCTTTTAAGAACCTTCCGTCTGAAGAAATGAACACTACCTAGAAACACTGATGATAAAAAAGAAGGTTCAAATAACTTCAGAAATGCACAAAAATTACATTTTTACAAAGGTATAAGAATTTACGATTCATTGTCATTATCAATATTATATTCCAATTTGTTTCAGAACACTTTTTATTACACTGAAGAGAAGAATTTATTTTGGCACCTGCCTCCAGTGACTGACAATCTGCTTTTATAAATAATTCATTTATTCTTTTTCAATATTTTAATAATTAAAATACAAACAAACCTTTATATTTCTTGTTTGATTGGATTTGTTATTTTTCACTCCAAAAACAAAGACGTAGACATTTCTAAAACAGAATTAATATTTGGCCCAGCAATCCCATTACTGTGTATTTACCCAAAGGAATATGCCATAAAGACACATGCATGTATATGTTCATTGCAATAGCATAGACATGGAATCAACCTAAATGCCCATCAATAGAAGACTGGGTAAAAAATGTGGTACATATACACTATAGAAAACTATGCCACCATAAAAAGAAATGAGATAATGTCTTTTGCAGAAACATGGATGGAGCTGGAGGCCATTAGCAAACTAACGCAGGAACAGAAAACCAAACACTGAATGTTCTCACTTATAAGTGGGAGCTAAATGAAGAGAACACATGGACGCAAACAGGGGAACAACAGACACTAGGGCCTACTTGAGGGTGGAGGGTGAGATAAGAGAGACAGAAAATAACTACCGGGTACTAGGTTTAGTACCTGGGTGACTAAATAATCCAAAATAATCTATACAACAAACCCCCATGACACGAGTTTACCTGTATAACAAACCTGTACATGTATGCCTGAACCCAAAATAAAAGTTAAAAATAAATAAGTGCTTTTTTTTTTTTTGAGACGGAGTCTCACTCCGTCACCCAGGCTGGAGTGCAGTGGCGCAGTATCGGCTCACTGCAAGCTCCACCTCCTGGGTTCACGCCATTCTCCTGCCTCAGCCTCCCAAATAGCTGGGACTACAGGTGCCCGCCACCTCGCCCAGCTAATTTTTTGTATTTTTAGTAGAGACGGGGTTTCACTGTGTTAGCCAGGATGGTCTCAATCTCCCGACCTCGTGATCTGCCCGCCTCGCCTCCCAAAGTGCTGGGATTAGAGGCGTGAGCCACCGCGCCCGGCCCCAGAAATTTCTTTTTAATGGATCTTGAAATAGAAGAATTAGGATTTAGTGGCTTTGACTGATAGATTTAGTAAACATTGTTTTTTTCCTATGATCCTATATCTTCATTTTTGGCAGAAATAGACAACAAGTAGTTAGCATTTGAATTTATCACATTAGAGTGTAGTGTGAATCATATCTCCTTTGTTATTACTAAGAATTGATCAGGGTCATTTGTTTCCTCCTTTTATTTTCCTCTTCCTGCTTTCAAAACGCACAATAATTCTTTAGGTGTTGTCTAGATCTTCACATATAATTTAGCCAAAGTTGAGTAACTCTGTGAGGATGTTCTGGCTTTCCCAACAAAGGTCTCCAGAACTCTCTTCTCCATTCTATATTTCTTTTGGCAAATGCTCGTGGCCTAAATCCAAAGATTCTAACTATTGCACTTGGGAGATCACATTCTTGTAAATTATCCCTTTTCAAAGCAGGCTAGGGGGTGTGTGGCTTCTGGTTTGTAAATATGTACTGTTAGTTCTGCTCATTTTGAAAATATGAATTTGTTCCAGTGTAATTGGTATATTATCATCAGTTTGAGAATAACATAAATTTTGCATTTGTTTACATGCGTTGTCATCCATGAGAAGCAGTAGGTCAACACAGAAAACTGCACTCAGCTGAAGGGAGCCACCTAGAAGTTACACAAAGCACACAAATGTAGACACCTCACGAGAATCACAAGCCACACCCGTCTACATCTGGTGTTATAGCTTTCTGTCTGGTTTCAGAGGATGCTCCTTCCTTCACTTCACAGTAACTCAGAGCTGTCCACAAGCAAACTCCAGGTGCCATATTGAATGTGATATGTGTTTCTTAACCACTTAACATGGATAAAATTGTGATGCCATTTTTGTTTCAATTTTAGCTTTTATCTTAGATACAGGGTGTGCTGCCATCTTTATTATATTTCTATCTTTTCAAAAAATGTGTCACTGATTATGAGTGTTGCGTGCCTAAGCCAATTTATCCAAAGCTCTGTGGTTTTAATTGCATGACGTTACACAGAACAGCGATTCTTAGGAACACATATGTTGCATTATGGCAGAAATGACTGTATATGCAAGCTGACTAGCCAGGAGTGGGGCAAGGGGTGTGTAATAAATAGCAGGAAAGAGTGGAACTAAGACACTCACTGACCTTTTGTCATATAATGTTAAACATGTAGGTACTGGTGATAGGCTAATAAGCATGCCGTCCTAAGCCTTTTACGTGCATTACCAAGTCAATCATCATGGCAAACTTATTAAATGGGCATTGCTGTGTGGGGAGAATGCTTTCTGCCTGCTTTTGAAATTATTGTTCGTGTGAAAGATAATGCATGAGTAGAACACCTCCAGCTTCTCACCATCGAGGTGCTGGCTGCTCATGCTCCTTCCTGAGCCCTGAGATGTTCACTCTGTCTCTTCCCACTCATTCTTCCCTCTCCCTCCAACCTCCATCTGGTGTGTTCTGTTGGACTAGACGACTCTCATCAGCTCTCCCAAGGACCCACATCCAGTCCCTGGGAAGCATTTGTGCTTCTTTGTTCTTGGAAATAACTGGAAAAGCAGGGCAATCCCCATAGAGAAGGATCTCTATAGACCATTCGGAAGATCTCTCATGCGCCAGGATTCTTGGGCACAGGGAGGATTTCAGTCGGCTGTGCCCCTCACCCATGGGAGTAGCCTCTCCAAATTACACTTTGGAAACCATTGGAAGGATTAAGGCGAGGTGGATGGGCTGACCTCTCATGTCTGAGATGGAATCAGATGAGACTCATGCCTCCAAAGAAGGCACTGTCATAAAATTGATTTCTCCTTATTCTCTGGATTCTTTTCTATTCTCAAAATAGGCTAAGAGAATTTATTGTGGTGAAACAGGTTTGATGTGTCCATTGGAAATCTGCACATGGTGATTTGTGACCTCCTGATATATTCTATCTCTCAATCTTTTTAGATCAGAGCATATATGGAGAATGAGGGTATCAACTCCCACATATCCCTGGGGGCTTGAGCAGAAATACTGAGCAATAAAGAAAAAGAGAATAATTAGAGAAGCTGAAGATCTCCATGAAGAGGTTTTTGATGTGGGTAAGAAATATGGTTTGGGGCCATGAGTTTAGTGTGTGGGAAGAACATTCTTATCTTGGTGCTTTGTAAAGGCGTATACTAGCCCAGGCAGATTTTTTCCCTTGAGCCTTGGCTCTTAGCTGCTGTGGACAGGCCATAAGGCTTCAATCAGTTGTGCTAAATGTTTGGTGCTGCTTATTGTGGCTTTTTCCAGAGTGAAGTAGCCATTTTTATAATATCAGGGGTATTTGCATGAGTAGCTTCAAGTGAATGGTGCTCAGGCTTTAAGTGTCTCTGCCAGTGAGGCTTAACTTCTATGCAAGGCCCTGACCTTGAGCAGAGGAGGGCTTCTGAAGATGTGTAGGCAACTTAGGCCTCAGGCAGGGCGTGCAAACAATGTTATAGCTTCTGCATAGTTATGGCTGCCTTATAAGGACCTCAGCAAATGCTGGCCACATAGATGGCAAAGATTCAGGCTGTGTTTGGATCTCAGCAGTCACCAACTTGCATTATCTACTGCAGAAAGCCTCAATGGCAAATTCTTGTAGCTTACCCTAGAAGTACCGCCTGAACAGCATAAAATCTGTCACAAGAAAAACAAACATTTTGTGCACTTGCCTTTTAGAGGCAAGAGGGTTGAGCCACATTTTTTGGTGCCAGACTGAGTTCTATGTGCATTAATAATATTCAGTCTTTAAAGTGTAGATACTGTGGATCAGACAAAAAAGAAATCGAGAAAGAACAAAGATTGCACTCCTGTGGTTGGGCTACAGACTCCATAACCACCTCCCCACTTGTGGTCTTATGGTGGCTCTGACTGGGGTGAAAATTTTCCCTAGAAGACTGGTGTCTTGGACATAAGTAATTCAAAAACAGGAGGCAGTGGAAAGGGTCACATTGATAAATGCAGAGGCTGACTCAATTTGGAACTTGGTGGCAAGGACATGAGACTCAAGGTGTAAGTATAAATGAACAGATTTTGAAAATATGGATATAAAAGAAAAAAATAACACACAAAACGATCTTGGAGCTGGGACTGCACCATTGCAAAAATGTTAACTCGCCAAGAAAGCAATGATATCTGAGAGAACAAGGAGTGATAGCAAATGCACAGTTCCAAGGGAACCATCTGCAAGGAGCTTCCTCCCAACCGAGCAAGGTTACAGATTACAGATTCTGAGCAACTGGTAGGAACTGAGAGGCACTCAGCTAAAGATAAACCCAAGGCGTTCTTCTTTTGCTCAGATAATATTGGATATCTTCTCCAGCTTTTGGCAATACCAAGTGCTAGGTTCTAGGAATATAATATTTCTCACAGTAAGTCTCTTGTTTTCTAAATATGTTAGTGATAATCATGTGGCTTTACTTCTATGGGACTCTTTAAAAAGAAAATCATGGGCACCAGAGTCTTGTTGTCGAACTAATTTAACTTCCAAAGCCCTGAAGAAAATTGAACCGATTCATGAGAAAACAGCCCAGGTTGCATCTGCTGAAGGAACACTAGCTCTATATTGGCATCACATGCCCTTTAGTGAAGTCAGAGAAGAGTAAGAAGCAGGTTTGACATTGTGGAAGACAGTGGGGTGATTCCTCAAAGACCTAAACACAGAAATACCATTTGACCCAGCAATCCCAATACTGGGTATACACCCAAAGGAATATAAGTCATTCTTTTATAAAGACACAAGCACGTGTATGTTCACTGCAGGACTCTTTACAATAGCAAAGACATAGAATCTACCAAAATGCCCACGAATGACAGACTGGATTTAAAAAATGTGGTACACATACACCATGGAATAAGATGCAGCCATAAAAAGAAATGAGATCACATCATTTGTAGGGACATGGATGGAGCTGGAGGCCATTATCCTTAGCAAACTAACACAGGAACAAAACACCAAATACCACATGTTCTCACTTATAAGTGAGAGCTAAATGATGAGAACATATAGATACACAGTGGGTAACAATACACACTAGGACCTATCAGAGGGTGGAGGGTGAGAGGAGGGAGAGGATCAGGAAAAACAGTAATGAGTACTAGGCTTAGTACCTGGGTGATGAAATCATCTGTACAACAAACCCCCATGACACAATTTTACTTATGCAACAAACCTGCACTTATACACCTGAACTTAAAATAAAAGTTGAAAAAAAGCAGGGTTGGATCCATTTTATTATATATGGATATAAATAAATAAATACATATATATATATATATATATATACACATACAGTCATGCAATGCTTAATGATGGGGATATATTCTGCGAAATGCATCCTAAGGTGATTTTGTTGTTGTACGAACATCATAGAGTGTACTTACACAAACCTAGATGGTAGAGGCTGCTATACACTGAGGATGTATGGTATAGCCTGTTGCTCCTAGGCTACAAACCTGCATATGACTGCAGGGAATACTGTCTGTAATTGTAACACAATGGTAATTATTTGTGTATCTAAATATAGAAAAGGTACAGTAAAAATACTGCATGAAAAATGAAAGAGAGTACGCCTGTAGAGCACACTGGTATACCATGAATGGAACTTATAGGACTGGAAGTTGCTCTGGGTGAGTCTATGAGTGAGTGGTACTGAATGAATGTGAAGGTCTAGAAGATTACGGTATACTACTTTAGACTTTATAAACACTGTACACTTAAGATACACTACATGTATTTAAAATATTTTTCTTCAACGATAAATTAACCTTAGCTTACTGTAACACTTTTACTTTATCAACTTTCTCATGTTTTTTAACTTTTTGACGTTTTTGTAATAATGCTTAGTTTAAAACACACATTGTACAGCTGTACAAACATATTTTTTCTTTATGCACTTATTCTATATGCTATCTTCTCTTTTATTTTATTTTTTACTATTAAAACTTTTTTGTTAAAGACTAAAACACAAGCACACACATTAGCCTGAGACAACACACAGTCATGATCATCAATCTCACTGTTTTTCTTCTTCACCTCTTGTCCCGCTGCCTTCAGGGGCAATAACATGCGTGAAACTGTCATCTTCTATGATAACAATGCCTTCTTCTGGAATCCCTCCTACAAGGACCTGCCTGAGGCTGTTTTACAGTTGACATATTTTTTGTAAGTAGGAGGATACTTTAAAATAACCATAGAAATATAATGTAGTAAATACATAAACCAGTAACATAGTAATTTATTATAACAGTCTAGTATTATGTACTATACATAGTTGCCTGTGCTAGACTTTTGTAAGACTGGCAGAGCAATAGTTGTGTTTATACCAGCATCACCACAAACATGTGAGTAATGTATTGTGTATGACTACAAAGGCTAAGAAGTCAGCAGGCTATAGGAATTTTTCAGCTCCATTATAATCTTATAGGACTACTTTCATACATGTGGTCCATCCTTGACTGAAACATCATTATGTGGCACATGACCATATATATATATAATCTTTCATTTGCAAAATTATCTGTAATTTGCAAATAAAAAAGAATTCGATGAGGGGTTCTTTTGGACTATTATATTATATACAAGAAACAAACTTTAACAAGGGAAATGCTATTTGAATTAACTTCTTTCTGGAATCTCTAGTTGGGGGAAATTTTATTATTGACTCATTAGGTTTTCATTCAAACTTTTTTGCAGTGCCCTAGTAGGCTACATTGAATAATATGGCTGGACATAGTTCGAGGTTAAGAAAGAGATCAGAGTATGAATTTTCAGCTTTGGGTAAAATACCACCTCAGAGTCCATTTATTTAACATTTTATTGTGACTCATTCCAGAGTCTTCTGAGAACAAAATGTACAACAGCCACTTGTAGGTCTAGAAGACAGCCCAGTGGAGGTATGGCTGGTATTGGAAAAGTACAAGAACCTGGACACAAGGCTGTTGTAAAAAAAAAATGCTGCTCTCCTTCCCTGAGTGGGTGGCGCTTATTGACTGAGAGTAAGTGCAATGTCTAGACACAAAGCGTTAAGACCTCAGAAACCTGGGGGAAAATTATGGGGGAATAGTTCTTTCCAGCCCCTAAAGTTTCCCCCGATATAAACACTTCTGTCTTTTTCTAACCCTTAATCACTATTCTACCAGAAGTAATAAGATGATTCATTGAACTACTAAGTTTGAGGACAATAATTTGGGTGTACTGACTTCAGCTCTTCCTTTTTTCTTTTATTTACTTCTCCTCCTCTCCCCTCAAAAAGTCAGTAGGTGACGTACCTCTCTGCCCGATGTGTAACCTTTGTGGTCTTTGCATTTCAGGTCCGGCCTGGCATGTGCAGGTGGTTAAATGTCTCCATCTGATATTTACCTGGTAGGTTTATTTGGCTCAGACACTAAGCTACATCATCTCACTTAGTCGTTATCATGAGTCAAGGTGAAAATTTTGACTCCATCTGCTTCTTTTTTCGTATTTTCTCAATTTTTTTAGAACATGGATGGGAAAGAGGGATGCTATTTATTAAACCTGCTGAATTCCTAGAAAACTGACATGAATCCCAGTTTGCAGATGGAAAGATTGAGTCTTTAAGTATGAATGACCAACCAAGTTCACGTCATTAGCAAAGGAAAGGAGCCCATATTTGAAGCCACCTGTCTGGTTCTAGAACCTAGCCTCACAGCCACCTTGCTGATTTTTTGTTCTTTTCTTGTTCCTGGGTTGAACACATACTTTATTTCCTCATTAATGAAATCAGGTTCTTTCTTTCAACTAGTTAAGTACTTATTTGGTAACAAAAGGTCTTAGAATGAGCAGAAGGTCTGAGAATCCATTGCTCTTCTAAGCTAATGTTAACTCAAACAGAGATTGAGAAATGGAAAGAGGGAACAGGAAGAAAAGGGCAAAAGAAGAAACTTGGGAGCTGGAGAAGAGGACATTTGGGAGGATGGGGTTATTGCAAATGTCTGTTTATGCTTCTAACTCCCCATGGTGAGGAAATGATCATGAAAAAATGACAACAATTTCTCTTCAAGTAACTTGCGTGGTAAAAGTGGAAAAAAATAAGGGGCTTGGTTAAGCATTATGTATGTCATTAATTACCACACACACATATGTACATATATATATAGTAAGTTTGAGGACAATAATTAGGGTGTACTGACTTCAGCTCTTCCTTTTTTCTTTTATTTACTTCTTCTTCTCCTCTCCCCTCAAAAAGTCAGTAGGTGTCGTACCTCCCTGCTTCATGTGTAACCTTTGTGGTCTTTGCATATCAGGTCCGGTCTGGCATGTGCAGTTGATATATATGTACATATGTATATGTACACACACACACATATATATGTACATATACACATAATTTTTATATATATATACAGGGTCTCACACTGCCACCCAGACTGGAGTGCAGTGGTGCAATCTCTGCTCACTTCAGCTTCCACTTCCTGGGTTCAAGTGATTCTCGTGCCTCAGCCTCCTGAGTAGCTGGGACTACAGGCATGCCCCATCATGCCTGGCTAATTTTTGTATTTTTTTGGTACAGACGGGGTGTCACCCTGTTATCCAGGCTGGTTTCGAACGCCTGACCTCAAGTGATCCTCCTGCCTTGGCCTCCCAAAGTGCTGGGATTACAGGCATGAGTCACCATGCCCAGTCCATTTATATTTATTTGCAGTGATGGATTAAAAAATGATATAAGACATCTTCATCTCTGACATCGTTTTTAAAGAACATTTCTTTATGGTCTATATTCACCTTCATGCATTGGATGAGCTAAGGAAAAATGTTCAAACTGAACGCAAGACTGGCCTAAGTCAGAGAATGGGAAAAACCTTTTCAGCCTCGTGGAGCTGCTGATGCCAGATAGCTCATTAGAAGTCAATCAACTAGAAACCACCAAGAATTGAGTAAAGATTTTTCTTTTTTTTTCATTTCTCAACACAGAGGAATGGTTTAAGCAGTTAGAAAGAAGGGCCAAGAAGCATCCTTTCAAAATAACTGGTGTTGTTAAGTATTCCTGCTGTCTTAGGATTGACAGTAAAGGGGAAAAGAAGTCCAGAATTACAGAATCCATGCAGCAACTTAGAAAGGTTTGCAGAAGACAGGAATGACAGAGTGGGATTGCCCCGTATAAAATATCCAGCTCATTCCGCGTATGCTTACTTTATAAAGTTCTAGAACTCTCTGGTTTAAATATATGAAGGTTTGGGTTTTTAAGGAACCTTGAAGAGACTACAAGAAGAGATTTGATGATGCTCTATTTTAAAATTTTTCAAGAGTTTTTGAATGTCCACATTCAATAAGTGATGAGACAGTTCAAAGAAGCATCACAAAAACAAACAAGTAATAATATCCACCCCAATGTTTGTTTCTACAGTGTACTGAAAAACAGAAGATTTGGTTAAAATCTTCTTAAACTGGCTTCTTTAGCATATTATATGTCATCTGTTAACCAAGCCAATTTAAGATGCTTTTGACTAAATTTTGTTTGATAGTATGTGTATACACAAAAGCCTTTCAAAACCTTTATATGTACATATATCAATGTACTATATATAGTGTATATGTGCTTACATATACTAATGTGTATACTAATGTATACTAATATTAGTATATACAGCATACTAATATATAATATATAAGTAAATTATATAAGATATATTTATATAGAGTTTATGTATGATGTATATACTAATATACATACTGATATATTAGTATATATCATATTATATATATAACATATAATATGATATATTATATATCATATATTATATATAATGTATTACATATTATATACATATATGTGTATATATACATGTATACATAATATGTATATATAATGTATAACATATTGTACATGATATATATCATATATTATATATTGTATTATATATAACATATAATATGATATATACTAATATATCAGTATATATATTAGTATATATGTCATACATAAACTCTATAAATATATGTATACTAAGATATATGTATACTGATACATATATAGGTGTACATACATACACATGCTTATATGTATACACATACATACATATATATACATATATATATGTTTTGAAAGGTTTTGTGTATATATGTAGGCTTTGTCCCATATCCAGAAAGTGACCTACCTTCATATCTGGCAAATCTCTTTTGCACTACAGAACAATTCTGACATGAATTGTTTGTGTTTTGATTTATTCGAGCTTCTCACAGGGAAAATGTTTTAAAAATACATTTCATTTTTAAATTACTGATTGGGTACAACATATACTATTTGAGTGGCAGGTACACTTAGAGTCCAGACTTCACCACTCTACAATTCATCCAAGTAACCAAAAACCCACTTGTACTCCTAAGGTGATTGAAATAAAATTTAAACAAATAAACAATTAAAAAGTAAATTTCTTTTTTGCTTGCTGCTACCATGTCATTTGGCTTGCTTGTGCTATGAGAGCACATAGCCAGTTTAATTTCTAAGAATTTGCTGGCCCTGACTCCAAGGAAGGGGAGGTCTCTGAGAGTAAGTCAAGTCTCACTTTGTTGGCTTGTTGTCTCTTGTTCTCACAGGGACACTCGACCAATGTTTTGTTCCTCTTTTCCTATAACCTAGGAAAAGAAGTTTCCTTGATGAATATAGTTTTGCATCCCCTTTTTCCAGCTCAGTCTTACATAGGAAGAAAATATTCTTGTCTAATAGCACCAACACCCTTGCAAGAACAAAATAGACTTTCGGATAACTTGATTTAGCCAGCATGGTAAGTGTGACGATGTTAATGAAATAATAAATGAGAGGTTGTAATACCATACTTAGCAGTTTCTAATCTGACTCATCCTCCTATTAGCCATGAAATCCTAGGTAAGTCATGTTAACCTCTCCATGCCTTATTTTTCCCATTTTAACAACCTTAATAACAATAGTATGTACTAATTGGGTTGATGTGAATATTAAGTGAGAAGGCAGCTTGGGGAGTGCTTAGAATAAAGTATATATTCACTAAGCGTTAGCTATTTTTGCTAAAAAAATTAGTTTGCAACATGCACTATGGAGAAAATAATATATCAGACTTCTTCAATACAACTTGTATCTTAAAACTAAACATTTGAGTGAATGAAGGCATTTTATTTATTTGGATATTTTGAAAGGGGTGTAAAGTGATGAATTTGGGGTCAGTTTCTGTATTGTTCATCCATGTTGAGTGATACATAAATGGCTGCTCTGCTCCTGACAGCTCAAGGCAATTCCATACTCCTTTGTTAGGCCAACCTGGCTCTTGTCCCAGCACCTAGTGCTGATCAGCCAGCTGACTGAGGCACACAGAAGATCCCAGTCACAGAAATAAAATAGGTTCTGAGACAGTGTCCCATTGAAGAGCACATTATAATTCATCTATTCATTTCAAAACAGAGTGCTTTACTTTCCCTTCATAACGACAACAACAAAAAAGACAAAGCACAATAAAGTATTGTTCTCAGTTGTTGATTTGTTGTTTTTTTTAATAAATCAAGAATTATTTGTTAGGCTATCCAAATTTATTGTAGTATTTTGCAGGCTCAAGAAGAATAAAATATAAAATGGGATCACAATAGGAAAGCACATAAATACAGTGATTTGGAAGTTAAGGGAACAAAAAGTCTGAGTTTTTAAAATGAAATCATTTTAAAACGTCCACCTTGCTAGTGTAGTCACTGTTGGGTTATCAACTGCATTAATTAACTCAACTCAGAGGCCTTGTACCATCTTGTTATGCATTAATTTTAACTGTTCCGGCTCTATTTTTTTGTCAAGCATCCGTCTTTACATTGGGTACAACTTTCATAAACAATAAATAAGAACATTAGAACTTAAGCTGAAACTCTTATTTTTTATGGTCCCAATGGCCAATGGGTTTCTTCCAAAGTTAGCATGAGGTTCACATCATGAGTTAAATGAGTTTCAGGTACTGATGGGAGGATCATGTTTCAGTGACCGATCTGAATCCAATGAAATGGCTTGTAACAAAAGGTAGTCTATGGAATATTGTGGGTAGGAAGATTTAACATAATAGAGAGATTTGCTTATATGCATAAAGGCCTTCTAGGGTAATGGAAACAACAGGGCAAGCATGTCGAAAGAAGCAAGATGTTGAAACAAACAACAAAAAACACCAGCACGTGGGATAAAAAAACATACATTCTAATCCCACCTTTTTCTTCTTACTAGGGATTAATGATCAAGGGTTGAGTCTTTTCTATAATTAACCTCATTTTTCTCCACTGTAAAGGAAGCAGAGAATATCTCAAGTATTAATTGAAGGACCATAATTGCAAAAATGTTAAAGTATACTTTAAAATGAGACATTTTCATACAGTAAAGCATGTGACAGGGTGGAAAAAACATAGTGTTTAGAGCAAGATGAATTTGACTTCATGTTCAAGCCCACTACTTATTTACTGAATGACCTTTCTAGACTTTTGCTCATCAGCAAAATGGAGATGTTTGGAGGTTTGCTATGAGGCTTAAAAGGCATATGAAGCTCCCAACACAGTATTTATACCCATTAGATGCTCATTAAATGTCAGTCTCCATTCTTTTATGCCCTTATTACATAAGAAGATCAAGAAAACTATGGATTAAAGATTTGCTTAGTCATACCCTTCTCCTCAGAAATACCTTGCATATTTTCCCTGACCTCAGGAGAAGGGTGACAAAGAATTGGAAGACTCAGAAAGATGTCTGGTATGAAAGAAATGAAAGATACATTGTGTTATTGTAGTTAATAAAGAAGCAATTTAAAAGTTATCTATCTGCAAATCATCTTCCAGTTCATGCATACTGACTGGCTTGGGGTAAGGCTACTCAATGTTAGAGTTTGTAAATGCTTTTGCAAGTAGATAAGAGAGATTTTTAATTAGGATATTAAGTAGTCACAAAAGAAGAAAGAAATTATGACAGTCACTGAATTATTGCTTCCATGATTTTAATTTGATTTCTATATTCTCTTTCACAGATATTAAAAAGACTAATTTCACCAGATTCCTTTAGCAGGTTAAACTGTTAAAAATTTAGAATTATTGTACTTCAGGTAAATGAGGTTTTGGTATATTAAGTTTAAACTCTTTTGTATATATATAAAATGCAATTGCCACTTGCAAATTTAAAAGCCTACTTTTTTGGTCATGATTTATTTTTTATTCCTCTTCACTAAGTGGTTTTTTGGGGCTTTCATTTAACTTATGCTTAAAGAGTTAGAAATAAAATATTTGCTTCTGCAAAAATAAGAGATAGTTAAAAGGGACACGTGTCTACATTGAAGTTTAACTGTTATTTAAGATATGAACATTCAATGATGTATTTGCTTCTTATATGGATATTCTTAAACTTTATAGAAAGAGCAATTATATTTTTATATAAATTTTAAAGGAAAGCATGGGTTTGGTAAATCTCCAGATTATCACAAGTTAATACACTCTAACTTGATAAAGCTTTTCAAAAATACTCATCTACAAAAGACAGACCTTTTCCCAAGTGCATTAATAGCTTCAAAAACTGTCAAATGTTTGCAAAGAAAAAGGCCCCATGGTCCAATGTATTTGGGAAATACATCACTAAAAAGGATGAATAAATGTATTCCGTAGAATTTACAAGAACCTTTAATCTGCTAACATATACTTTGATTTCCTAAGTAAATCCTAAGATTCCTAACATCTAGTGTGTGGTGCTTCCCAAACGCATATGACCATGAAAGTCAATTGGAGCATTCTGTGGAGTTAGAAATCAACAGAACATGTCTTGGAAAAGGTTATTCTGGGCCTTTAACTCAAATATTATCAACACATTATAAATATGCAATTACTTTGGATTTATTCTAAATAATTAGAACAGCATTCACGATAATCTGGGAAATGATAATTTTAAATTAATCTCAAAAAGTAACAGGTCAAATCAGTTCAGGTCAGTTGCACTGAACATTTCTCCAAGGAAGAAGTCATGCCCCTTTACATCAGAATTATCTAAGACACTAAGAAAAAAATCAATGTAATTTTCCACATTAAAGTATAAAGAAAAAAGAATAAATATATGAATAGATCTAGAGAAAGCATTTGATAAAATTTAGCACCCACTCATACAAAAAGAAGTAGAAATAGAAGAAAACTTTCATAAATAAATTATATATGATAAAACAGATTAATTTTAAGAAGGACCTACCCCAATCTTGGTGCCTGATATATTCCATAGGTCAAAATAACTATACATCATTTTGCAAAATAATTGAATGAATTTGTATATTAAATATAAGCAACATTTTTTCATGAATTATTTTAGTATAGAAATATTTTTAGAGAAAAAATATAAATGTTAAATTTTGCTTTGACTGTTTTGGATTTTTGTCATCGTTATTTTGTGTTGATTTGGGTAGCTGCTAGGAAAAACCTAGAGTACTCTATTCATGGATAAACTCTTAATTAAAAAATTATGTTCAGCCATGTTGAAAGCCAAGTTCCTTTTTAATTTTCATTTTTCCAAGTATGATATGAGACAGATCTACAATGTACAACGCAAAGGCTGAGCTGCTTTGTTTCAAGTGGGAAAATAGAACCAACCTGGATTACCTCTTGAGAATCCCTGCAGGAGTGATGCTTAAGGATCTTCTGCAAGTCACAAGGTTATAGCTAACAAAGTTTGAGAACTATTTATGCAGAGAAAGTTTTAGAACATGGGAATGGGAGGAGGGAGCTAAAGAGAGGATTGCTTGGCTCGGAGAGTCTTCATTTCCTTAATGGAATAATAATATGTGCTTTAGCCCCTTGGGGATAATGGGAATGAGCAAATTTGTGATTATAAAATACCCTGCAGTTTGAGAGTTTTTGTTTTCAAAGCCTTGTTGGAAAATATAGTACTTAAAATTTGAATCACTTGAGATACTTTATTTCTTTTCAAGATGTATGTGGGGGGAATGTGATAGAAGGAATATTAAAAATGTGCAAGTGAGAAGAGAGAGAAATTTTAAACTAGGACTCTATTTGCTTAAACACAAAACTGCTTCTGTTGCTTTGAAGACAGAAATTAAGCTTGAAAATCAGAACGTGACAGTGTTACCATAGGTGGGGTGCAGACAGAAAAATGGCAGGGGTTTGGATTTTGGATTGGGGTTGAAATGGAATGTATATGTAAATTAACTGAGTTATTAAAATATATTTATATCCAAAACAAACATTTTGAAAGGATAAGGGGGAAGCTCATCAGACATATCCAACCACTGTAATTTAACGTTTTTAAAAGAAAATAAGGATTCATTTAGAACTTTCAAAATTGCTTTCAGTTATGACTACATTTCCTTTCACATTACAATCCAAAATAATTCATTTTTAAATACAATTGAAATTATATATTAGAGTTTTCCCATCTTCATTTTAAAAGATAAAAAATTGCAAAATAAAACCATGCTATTGGAAAGTAAATACACGTATATGCACACATGTGCACGCACACACACACACACACACACACACACAATGGGAGCAAGGTAACTAATGTGAGACAGTAATAAAGTGGGGTGGAAAAATAAGTGATAAGCATTAGGAAGTAATTATTAAGCTTCAGTGATTATTAATGAACAATAGCAGAGGGAGCCAAATGAACTGCAAGTTTATCAAAAGACCTAAGGAACCGGGCAATGCTTTATTGTCCTGAAGGGCATTCACTTCAGTCATTTCTATCTGTGGGGATTTTCAGTTAACTTCCTGCAAGTCGAAGCTGATGTTCTTGCTAAAAAAAAAAGTGACATTTCTTGAGAAATACATTTTATGCCTTTTTTTTTGTTGGAGGCAATTGTTCTTAGATATTGCATTAGAAGTACATATGTTGCCTGTATTAATATTCTTAATTCAAAGAATTAAAATAAGAAAACATTTAAAAATAAGAAAACATTTTACTTACACTTGAAAAATTTAAAGACAGAGTGAGCTCTAAGTTTGGTTTGATCCAAAGTTTACTAGGATTCTAAGTCCATTTCACTACCCTTTTTCTGAAGTTTGGCTCAAGATGGCTACTAGCAGCAGTGGTGCTATCTGCAGTTTTCCTCATGTGACTAAACAGTGAAGCAGAGAGTACTGTTATTCCAGGGACATTGCAAAGTATTCAAGGGCATAGAGGAAATGCATGTGTTTTTGTGTTTTCTTAGTGTGTTTTTCCAGATAATGTGAAGATGTACTGTCCTGTGATTTACGGTACAATAAAGAAAGCTCAGGCATTTAACCAGTGGGAACAAGTCTATTACTAATCACGAAAAGAAGAAACAAACAAAAAAAAAGTTCCTCCAACAAGACAGAAGGGATTAGGATATGCATATTCAAGACTAAGAGGCCAACTTACCAAGAATTTCCATAATTGTTCATTGTGATCCAGTTTTACTGATTCACATGAAAATATGCTATTATCAGAAGACCTTGGTCATGCATAGCATTAAAGTTTTGGATAAGAAAGGAAATACTATAAAACAGCAGGTTAAATTATATTTCATTTTTGATGATGTACTATTTGATACTTAAAAGAAGATATGCAGAATATATGTATGTTATCAGCAAAATTCAACAAACATTTACACTGGGATCCATCAGAGGGTAGAGGAGGGAGGAGGCAGAGGATCAGGAAAAATAACTTATAGGTACTGGGCTTAATACCTGGGTACTGAAATAACCTGTACAACAAACCACCATGATACAAGTGTATCTATGTAACAAAACTGCACTTGAACCCTTGAGCTTAAAGTAAAAGCTACAAAACAAAAACCCTAAGTTTGTTTACAGGGACTTCTAGTGCCCCCCAAAGCCTCTGTGACCTCCCTGACCTCCCCCTCTGCTCTCTCATTCCCTCACTAAAACTTCGCCTTTCCTCACACACGTCAGACATAGCTCCATCGTATGGCACCTACTAGCTATGAAAGGCAATTTTCCCAGATAGCTTCAAGGCTTTCTCTCTTACCTCCTTCTAGACTTTACTTAACCGTTCCCAAGTAAGTTTGCCCTGACCAACTTCTTTAACATGGAACCATGTCTATCCACCTAATTCTAGCACTTCACAATATTTTTTTTAAAACTTGGCTCTGCCTTTCTTCCTTTTATTTCTACAGCACTATTTTCCTAAAGTAACATATAATTATCTTTTTATTATATATATTTTTGCTTGTCTGACGCTGCCAACTAGAATGTGTACTTCAAAAAAGGCAGTCATCTTTGGCTATTTTGTTTACTGATGACCACAAGTGCACAGAACAGCACCTGACATTTTATACAGATCAGTAAATGTTTGTTGAATAAATGAATGACTAAATTAGGTATCTACGCAAATGCTAGATGACCATCCTACATAGATAATGTACAGATCATTTCTGAGGGGAAGAGAATGGCTAAAATTCTCACAATCCTTTCATTTTTACAAGTCTATTGTTTCATGACTTTTGCTTCAAATAAACACTAGAATTGCACTTTGACCGGGTCCTCAGTTTTTTTTGTTTTGTTTTGTTTTGTTTTTTTTGATAAAAGAGTTTAAACTTGAAAGTGATGAATTAATGAGAATAACTGAATGCCACATTCTATATTCTTAGAATGCTCAGTTGAAGACAATCATGGGAAGGAAAGACTGTCTCTAAAAACTATTCTGTCAACTCTGAAAGGCCCATTTGGATCCAGGGAGCCTCAGGGACAACCTAAAGCTCATACTGTCACACCTAGCAGCTATATAGGGTATGCCCGCAGGGACCAATGGACAATTTCCTTTTCTGTGAATCAATAAAAGAATATTAATCAAGTTGCCTTAAAATTGGCCAGTCATGAGGGGTCACCACCATAAATCCTGGGGTGATTTAATTGAATTGTGATATTTACTGAATTCTTTTAACATATTGAAGCACATGGGGAATATTTACTAAATTGTAAAATAACAATCCCTTATGTTTTCTTTTTATTCTGAAGACAACTGTGATTAATAATTTTTTCATCATTTCATATTCTGAAAATAAACTTCTTCTTATTCCTACTTTGGTAACGTTAACAAGAACATATTTAGAGTACCAGGTAAGAACCAAGCATTGACAGATTTTTTATTTTTATTTTTTGAGGCAGGGTCTCACTCTGTCTCACTGATGTCAACCTCCTGGACTTAGGCAATCCTCTCGCCTCAGCCCTCCAAGTAGCGGCAACTACAGGTGCATGCCACCACAGCCAGCTAATTTTTCTTTTTTTTTTTTTTTGTAGAGACAGCATCTCACTATGTTGTCCAGGCTGGTCTCAAATTCCTGAGCTCAAATGATCCGCCTGCCTCAGCTCCCAAAGTGCTGTGATTACAGGCATGATCCACCACACCTGGCTGGGAGAGATTTTAGTTAACCAGGAAGCAAAGGCTGGAACCTTCAGTCACTCAATGCAAGATCTGAACCCAGACCTCAAGCTGGGATAGAGCAGTGCTTATGTTCATATCCTAAGTCATTGACTATTACAGAGGTTTCAGTAGAAAGAGACTGAATTGTAACTGAAGAGACCAATTCATCAGAAGCTCTCTGTGTGCTGTGGAGAACACCAGTCCATATATACTAAATAAGGGGAGTCTACCCGGATAGTGTCCTTGCGGTGTGAGTGGTGCTGAAGAGGGTAGTGGTTAGACTTGTAGGGTGGAAATTGATCAAAGCCAACTGATTATGGACTGGAGGTCTTTTGAACATTCCTGTTGGGAGATTTAGATGTCCCCATTGGAAAAAAGCTTTAGAATGAACTGCATCCTGAAACAGTAGAGTCTGGTTTAGTTGTAACAAATGCATGCACTAATATGTGAAGTTAGGAGAGATGCTGAAAAGGACTCTTACGATTACTAAGTCCTGACTCTAGCCAGAGGCTTATGTTTGAGGCACACAACCTTAGAAAAACATTGCCTTTCCTGACCTAAGCCACCCTAGTAAGGATTCCAATGCCATCTCTGAGTTCTTTATTCCCGTCAACTGAAGATGAGTTTTGTCTCTTAAAATTATTTGGAAAGAGGTATAAGAATCTCAGATTCATCATCAAGTTGAGAAAGGGTCAGATGCAATAACGAAAAAGGGCAGTGTATAAACATAAAACTGGAAGCTTACTCCACTTCTAAATCAGCCTTTTAAAATTGCAGACAGTAAATTATCACAGTGGAATGGCTCTGCCTTCTTCAAAATGCCAGCCAGACCCAAGATTCTAGTTCTTAAGGATGTAAGGCAGGGAAGGGTTGTTGAGACTGCACCCTGCCACGTGGCAGGCAAGAGTGCCCCAATTCCAATAGTTTCAATTTGGTTCAGCTTCTAAGTCTCATGTTTAGACTTAATTTTGCTTGTAATTAAAATTAAACAAACAACAATGACCTTTGCCACAGACACAGCCACCCTCTTCTTCAGCAGGTAAGGACGTTGCTCATGAGTTCAAAGCAGGAGTAGCATACAGATAGGGTTACTTCCACCATTTACCTTTTCAGCATATAAAAAGACCTGAAATGGCTCAGATGTGAAGAGAAGTGAATTTAAGAACTAAATGGGCCTTCCCCCTGGTCAAAAAATGTCATAAGTACCAATGGAGGACAAGAATGTCAGTAGCTTGAAGAAGGGGTGAAGCCAATAGCATTGGAAATTCCTTAAGGTACTGCAACTCTTATAGACCTGAAAACCTGATGTCCCACAGGAGTGAGCAGTCTTGGTTTGCAAAGGCTCTTCTGGATTAGGAGTCAGAGAGATTCATATAAGCTTTAAGTCTAATAATCAAAAGAGTACAATGTGGTGATTTGTTATGAAAATAACAATCTTATTTTTATGTTGCAAATGAGAGACATCATTGCACCAAATGCTATGCTTTGACTGACTGGCACATCCATACCAATTATCCAGGCAATAGAGACATAGCACTGAAGTCTGCGAAAGTACTACGTGTCTTTTTTATTTGCTTGGTTCCTTACTGATGTTTTGTAGCTCTGTTACATCACAGTTTTATTTTCTTCTTGTTTTATGACTGCAATTTTGTGAGAGCAATGGGTTTTAAAACAGTAGATATCCTTAGTTAAATTTGGATTCTTAGGATTTATTTAATTTTCTACTTTCTTCAACTGAGGACACAAATCCCCTTTGCTCAATGATATCTTGACACAAAGATGTCTGAACCATGCAGAACAATCCTTTATTTTGCTTGTTTGATTGACAACTTCATTTTGTTTGTTGGTTTTGCTTTCCAATTTATCTGGTCCTTAGCAAAAGGTGTCCATTGTTAACCAAAAATAAGATCACTGGATACAATTCTCAATGATAAAACCTCCAAAATGGGACTGTTAGATATTTAGTAGGCCTCCATTCCATAAGATGCAATAGTATTAGGCAAGCTAATTGAAAGGGAAATCACCAAGAAGGAATTATATAACCTTATCAAAATTTATCCTAGAATCTTGTTCTTCAGAGGCCTCATTGTCTAATTCAGGAGTTCCCAAACCCTAGGCCACAGACCAGTGCTGGGCCGCACAGCAGAAGACGAGTGGTGGGCAAGCAAGCAAAGCTTCATCTCTATTTATAGCCACTCCCCATTGCTTGCATTACCACCTGAGCTCTGCCTCCTGACAGATCAGCAGCAGCAGTAGATTCTCACAGAAGTGCAAACCCTACTATGAACTGCACATGAAAGGGATCTAGGTTGCACGCTCCTTATGATAATTTAATGCCTGATGATCTGTCACTGTCTCCCATCACTCCTAGATGGGACCATCCAGTTGCAGGAAAACAAGCTCAGGGCTCCCACTTGTCCTACATTATGGTGAGTTGTACAACTGTTTTATTATATATTACAATGTAATAATAATAGAAATAAAGTGCACAACAAATGTAATGTACTTGAATCATCCCCAAACCATCCCCAACACCTGGTCTGTGGAAAAATTGTCTTCCATGAAACTGGTTTCTGGAGCCAAAATGAGTGGGGGCCTCTGGTCTTATTTCCATGATGCTATTAGACATCCTTAGGTCAAATAGACTTCCAAATGATCTAGAAAGCTAAACTGGTCTCCATTTTCAATTTGCCCTTCTTAGCCATTGCTACTGGGCAGTGTATATATGTGTAATTGCAGAGCAAAGAGCTCCTGATACTCCTAAGGGTGACTTTGTCTTTGATATGTGTTCTCTCTCAAGAAAATATTAGTTTTGAAGTCTGATATGGGTTTCCTTTTTAGATTTTTTATTATTTTTTAAATTTGTGTGGGTACTGAGTAGATATATATATGTATAAATATATATTTATAAATAAATATATAATAAATATAATTTTTATATATCACATTTTCTTTATTATTAATTACTATTACTATTAATATTAATATTATTAAGGGCAGCCAGAGAGAAAGGTCAGGTTACCCACAAAGGGAAGCCCACCAGACTAACAGCAGATCACTCGGCAGAAACTCTACAAGCCAGAAGTGAGTGGGGGCCAATATTCAACATTCTTAAAGAAAAGAATTTTAAACCCAGAATTTCATATCCAGCCAAACTAAGTTTCATAAGTGAAGGAGAAATAAAATCGTTTACAGACAAGCAAATGCTGAGAGATTTTGTCACCACTAGGCCTGCCCTACAAGAGCTCCTGAAGGAAGCACTAAACATGGAAAGGAACAACTGGTATCACCCATTGCAAAAACATGCCTAAATGTAAAGACCATCGATGCTAGGAAGAAACTGCATCAACTAATGAGCAAAATCACCAGCTAACATCATAATGACAGGATCAAGTTCACAGATAACAATATTAACATTAAATGTAAATGGGCTAAATGGTCCAATTAAAAGACACAGACTGGTAAATTGGATAAAGAGTCAAGACCCATCAGTATGCTGTATTCAGGAGACCCATCTCACACCCAGAGACATACCCAGGCTCAAAATAAAGGGATGGAGGAAGATCTACCAAGCAAATGGAAAACAAAAAAAGGCAGGGGTTGCAATCCTAGTCTCTGATAAAACAGACTTTAAACCAACAAAGATCAAAAGAGACAAAGAAGGCCATTACATAATGGTTAAAGGGATCAGTTCAGCAAGAAGAGCTAACTATCCTAAATATATATGCACCCAATACAGGAGCCCCCAGATTCATAAAGCAAGTCCTTAGAGACTTACAAAGAGATTTAGACTCGCACGCAATAATTATGGGAGACTTTAACACCCCACTGTCAACAACAGACAGATCAACGAGACACAAAGTTAACAAGGACATCCAGGAATTGAACTCGACTCTGCACCAAGTGGACCTAATAGACATCTACAGAACTCTCCACCCCAAATCAACAGAATATACATTCTTCTTGGCACCACATCGCACTTATTCCAAAATTGACCACATAGTTGGAAGTAACGCACTCCTCAGCAAATGTAAAAGAACATAAATTATAACAAACTGTCTCTCTGACCACAATGCAATCAAACTAGAACTCAGGACTAAGAAACTCAATCAAAACCACTCAACTACATGGAAACTGAACAACCTGCTCCTGAATGACTACTGGGTACATAACGAAATGAAGGCAGAAATAAAGTTGCTCTTTGAAACCAATGAGAACAAAGATACAACATACCAGAATCTCTGGGACACATTTAAAGCAGTGTGTAGCGGGAAATTTATACCACTAAATGCCCACAAGAGAAAGCAGGAAAGATCTAAAATTGACACCCTAACATCACAATTAAAAGAACTAGAGAAGCAAGAGCAAACACATTCAAAGGTAGCAGAAGGCAAGAAATAACTAAGACCAGAGCAGAACTGAAGGAGATAGAGACACAAAAAACCCTTCAAAAAATCAATGAATCCAGGAGCTGGTTTTTTGAAAAGATCAACAAAATTGATAGACTGCTAGCAAGACTAATAAAGAAGAAAAGAGAGAAGAATCAAATAGATGCAATAAAAAATGATAAAGGGGATATCACCACCAATCCCACAGAAATACAAACTACTATCAAAGAATACTATAAACGCCTCTATGCAAATAAACTAGAAAACCTAGCAGAAATGGATAAATTCCTGGACACATACACTCTCCCAAGACTAAACCAGCAAGAATTTGAACCCCTCAATAGAACAATAGCAGGCTCTGAAATTGAGGCAATAATTAATAGCCTACCAACCAAAAAAAAGTCCAGGACCAGACAGATTCACAGCCAAATTCTACCAGAGGTACTAAGAGGAGCTGGTACCATTCCTTCTGAAGCTATTCCAATCAATAGAAAAAGGGGGAATCCTCCCTAACTCATTTTATGAGGCCAACATCATCCTGATACCAAAGCCTGGCAGAGACACAACAAAAAAGAGAATTTTAGACCAATATCCCTGATGAACACTGATACAAAAATCCTCAATAAAATACTGGCAAACTGAATATAGCAGCACATCAACAAGTTATCCTCCATGATCAAGTGGGCTTCATCTCTGGGATGCAAGGCTGGTTCAACATATGCAAACCAATAAACGTAATCCAGCATATAAACAGAATCAAAGACAAAAACCACATGATTGTCTCAATAGATGCAGAAAAGGCCTTTGACAAAATTCAGTAGCCCTTCATGCTAAAAACTCTCAATAAATTCGCTATTGATGGAACGTATCTCAAAACAATAAGAGCTATTTATGACAAACCCACAGCCAATATCATACTGAATGGGCAAAAACTGGAAGCATTCCCCTTAAAAACTGGCACAAGACAGGGATGCCATCTCTCACCAGTTCTATTCAACATAGTGGTGGAAGTTCTGGCCAGAGCAATCAGGCAAGAGAAAGAAATCAAGGGTATTCAATTAGGAAAAGAAGAAGTCAAATTGTCCCTCTTTGCAGATGACATGATTGCATATTTAGAAAACCCCATCGTCTCAGCCCAAAATCTCCTTAAGCTCATAAGCAACTTCAGCAAAGTCTCAGGACACAAAATCAATGTGCAAAAATCACAAGCATTCTTATACACCAATAACAGACAAACAGAGAGCCAAATCATGAATGAACTCCCATTCACAATTGCTTCAAAGAGAATAAAATACCTAGGAATCCAACTTACAAGGGATGTGAAGGACCTTGTCAAGGAGAACTACAAAACACTGCTCAATGAAATAAAAGAGGACACAAACAAATGAAAGAACGTTCGATGTTCATGGATATGAAGAATCAATATCATGAAAATGACCATACTGCCCAAGGTAATTTATAGATTCAATGCCATCGCCATTAAGCAACCAATGACTTTCTTCACAGAATTGGAGAAAACTACTTTAAAGTTCATATGGAACCAAAAAAGACCTCGCATTGCCAAGGCAATCCTAAGTCAAAAGAATAAAGCTGGAGGCATCACGCTACCTGACTTCAAACTGTACTACAAGGCTACAGTAACCAAAACAACATGGTACTGGTGCCAAAACAGAGATATAGACCAATGGAACAGAACAGAGCCCTCAGAAATAATACTACACATCTACAACAATCTGATCTTTGACAAACCTGACAAAAACAAGAAATGGGGAAAGGATTCCCTATTTAATAAATGGTGCTGGGAAAACTGGCTAGCCGTAAGTAGAAAGCTGAAACTGGATCCCTTCCCTATACCCTATACAAAAATTAATTCAAGATGGATTAGAGACTTAAATGTTAGACCTAAAACCAGAAAAATCCTAGAAGAAAACCTAGGCAATACCACTCAGGACATAGGCATGGGCAAAGACTTCATGTCTAAATCACCAAAAGCAATGTAAACAAAAGCCAAAATTGACAAATGGGATCTAATTAAACTAAAGAGCTTCTGCACAGCAAAAGAAACTACCATTAGAGTGAACAGGCAACCTACAGAATGGGATAAAATTTTTGCAATCTACTCATCTGACAAAGTGCTAATATCCAGAACCTACAAAGAACTCAAACAAATTTACAAAAAAAAAAAAAAAACAACCCCATCAAAAAGTGGGCAAAGGAAATGAACAGACACTTCTCAAAATAAGACATTTATACAGCCAACAAACACATGAAAAAATGCTCATCATCAGTAGCCATCAGAGAAATGCAAATCAAAGCCACAATGAGATACCATCTCACACCAGTTAGAATGGTGATCATTAAAAAGTCAGGAAACAACAGGTGCTGGAGAGGATGTGGAGAAATAGGAACACTTTTACACTGTTGGTGGGAGTGTAAACTAGTTGAACCATCGTGGAAGACAGTGTGGCGATTCCTCAAGGATCTAGAACTAGAAATACCATTTGACCCAGCCATCCCATTACTAGGTATATACCCGAAGGATTATAAATCATGCTGCTATAAAGACACATGCACATGTATGTTTATTACGGCACTGTTCACAATAGCAAAGACTTGGAATCAACCCAAATGTCCATCAGTGACAGACTGGATTCAGAAAATGTGGCACATATACACCATGGAATACTATGCAGCCATAAAAAAGGATGAGTTCATGTCCTTTGTAGGGACATGGATGCAGCTGGAAACCATCATTCTCAGCTAACTATCTATCGCAAGAACAGAAAACCAAACACCGCATGTTCTCGCTCATAGGTGGGAACTGAACCATGAGATCACTTGGACACAGGAAGGGGAACAGCACACACCAGGGCCTGTTGTGGGGCGGGGGGAGGTGGGAGAGGGGAGTGATAACATTAGGAGATATACCTAATGTAAATGACGAGTTAATGTGTGCAGCCCACCAACATGGCACATGTATACATATGTAATGAACCTGCACGTTGTGCACATGTACCCTAGAACATAAAGTACAATAAAAAATAATTATTATTTTATATATTATATATATATAAAATAAATAAATGTATATAAATAAATATATATTTATTTATTTATGGGGTAAATGAGATGTTTTGATACAGGCCTACAATGTGAAATAAGCACATCATGGAGAGTGGGATATCCATCCCCTCAAGCATTTATCCTTTCAGTTACAATCCTATCATATTCTTTATTTTAAAATATAAAATTTAAAATTATTATTGACTTTGAGTCATAGATGAGGGTGAAATGGTTTTAACTTTGAGGATTAAGTGAGCAAAGAGACAAATAATCAAATGATTGCTAAAGATTCCATTCCCCTTTTTAAACTCCGTTCTACATGTTTTCTCAGTCTTTCTTGTACATGCAAGCTCATTCCTTATGCTATTTCTGTCTTCAGTAGGAAAATCTTTGGCCTCTTCTACCTTGTAAAAGAAAATATTACTCCTCATGCTGTGACTCTCTAGAGTTACCATTCATTTTATTTGACACCCCAATTTCTCAAACATGTGTTTGCCCTAATTGCCTTCATTTCCATGTGTCAGAACCCTGGCTCCATAGCAAGGTTTCCGCTCCCCTTACTTTACCAAAATGATATTAACAAGGTTGACTGTGGCATACAAACTATCAAATACAGTGTCATTTTTTTCAGGGCTTTTTGATCGTTCAATATTTGTATGTAACTTCTTGGAACTATTTTCTTCAGTTCCAACAATGCACTGTTTTATGTCCTTGGAACCTGGCCACTTCTGTTTTATTTTTTCCCCCTCCTTTCAAATTCTAAGGTTCAGCTTGACAAAATCTTTTCTTCATTAAAACTAAATGTATCATGGAATTATCCATCAGCTCAATATCCATAATTCTTTATTGAAATTATTCCTAAATATGATTTTTTCATACAGTGGGAATGAGGACTTCCTTGATTTCATTTTCCTTAATCCATTACTTCACATTGAATTAATCATCAAGTTCTGATGATTTTTTTCTATATACTGTTTCTCATAGCTTTTCTTTATTTTTCACTATTAGCATTTGTTCCAGTTTGTTTTATTATATCATAGAGCAATAAAACTTCTAACTTTCACGTTCCCCATATGCTGACGATTTGATCATGTTAGAATCATTACTGATTTCCATAGTTACTAAAATTCCTTCTCATCTAGTCAGATTTCCTTATAATGCAAAGTAAACTATTTGTTATTCAATAAATAATTATTTATTGAGTGTATATTAAATGTCCTACCTGGGCATAATGGTAACTTATAATAATAATTACAAACCTAACTTTGGATATAGAAACTAAGACATAATCCCTCAGCATGTAAATACAGATGTCTAGTGACTCATTATGGTACTTATTATTGGTGCGATTACAACAATTATCTTTTGATGGTTTCACATTGGGTATGATCCAACATCTTATGGGAACAATTTAAAAAGGTGGTTTCCAGGAATAGCATGAGGAAGAAGCCATGGATTTATGAAGTTCTCTGGTTAGACAAGCTTTGCCCAGTCATCATCTCCTAGGTAGTTTTCCTTTTATAAACAATCTTAGTTTCAAGTAGAAAGAAATGTGCTTTTCTCTATCTTGCCATCGACAACAATTGCCTCTGTCTTTCCAAAATAGATATCATTTCCTCTGCAATGTTTTATATTAACTATCTGAAATTAAACAAAAGTTATATGTTTAATGTTCTTGTATATAATAGCAAAAGATAAATGAGTTTCTTTTTTAATGTATTATTTAATATGAGTAAATCTTGATTTATGAGGATTGTTAGAGAAAAAATACACATTATATCCAATAGCTCAAACTACCCTTAGTAGACTCTATAAATAATTAATTCTCATGAGAAATGTATTTATTTCAGCTGTGCATAATTACTACTCTTAAATTTAAAAATAATATACCAGAAATTTGCTTTCACCCACAGAAAAAGGAAAGTATACTAGCAAAAAATGCTCTTTTAATGTAGAATTCATAAAAATTGGCGTGTGTACAGTGGATTTCCTAAATACCAATCAAACTTATCAGTAACTATTTAAGAAGTATAATGAAGTCTGGATTTTGTATTGTTTTGAAAAGAGTTGATTGACAATAACAATTAAAGTGTATTGTTATGCCAGGCAATGCTTTAAGATGAGGTCAGCAAACTGTTTTTCTGTAAAAGGCCAGCTAATAAATATTTCTGGTTTTGTGAGTTACCCAGTCAATTGCAACTACTCAAATTATAGTTGCCTTTTTAATAGCAAAGCAGCCATATTTAATATGTAAGCAAATGGATATGGTTGTGTTCCAATAAAACTTTATTTATAAAAATAGGTGGTGAACAGGATTTGGCCTATGGACCGTATCTGTGAGCCCTCAGCAAAGTACTTTATTTCTAGAATTTTGTTTAATGTAATTGCCTTAACACCTGCCTATGGTAGAAATGATTCACTTATCTCATTCTTAAATTAATTTTATGATTAATAAACAGTAGAATTTTAATATTTAAGAAACACAGATATGTTAAGTGATCTTCAACTCTGCAGGTGTTAGTTATTATCTTAATTTTACATATAAAGAAACTGAGGCTCAGAAGCAGATAATTTGCCCAAATTGCACGGCTGATAAGGGGCAGAGAGCCCCGATTCACATTCTGACTTTTAGTAGAAGGAACAACAGACAATACAATATTAGATACAGAGCTGGGTGTTCAAGATTGTAAGTCAACACATAAACAGAATGAGAAATGAGGTAGAACTTATAAGAAATTCACAGGATCAGGAAACTTGGTAAGATGGCACATATCTAATGGAACAAAAACAGAGTTGGAGATTCCCAGAGCCAACTTATAATATCGTAGTAATTTTTTATTTAGGTTCATTTACATAAACCAGAACAGTCAGAGAATTACTTCCCAAAGTATCCTCTTTCCTATTTTTAGTGCATAACTGAATGTTTCGCAGAGTAAACAAGGAAATATCTACTTCTTCCCCCACCCCCAGCTACTGCAATTAGGTCATATTAGTAATCGGGTTCACTGAAAGTGTCTCCATAAATAGAATAAAATGGAAAGTTGAGGCGCTATCTGCTCTAGAACCCTGAACAAGTCTTTTAATCCCTTTGTGACCTCAGAAATAAAAAAAAAAAAAAAGTGGTTTGAGATAAATCATCCTAGAGAAGCTGTTTGGCCTAAAATATTTCTGATTATATATTTTTAAGGCAGTAAACTTAGATCTACCTCACATTTAAAAGTGTGTTGGAATATTTCAAATAAAAGATTTTTTAAATGCCATCATTTAATACTTCATACTATTTCACTATTAAGCCTTAAGAAAACATGAAGATAATATAACAGGTTCAGCCACTTTTTTCTCCAAATAACGCTAACTCCCTCTTACATTCCCCACCTCATTCTGAGACTCCAATTACAGGTTATTTAACACATTATAAGTATGTTCTATATGTCTCTTACATGCTTTTCTATTTTTTTCTCTTTCTCTGTGCTTCAGTTTGTATATTTTACATTGATTCAGTTCAGAACTCTTGTCATCTGTGTCTAATCCATTGTTAACCTATCAATTGAGTTCCATTGTTAACCTATCAATTGAGTTCTTAAGTTCATAGGTCACATTTTTGTTTCTAGACTGTTGTTCTAAATCTATTTATAGGTTCTAATTTTCCACTGAAATTCCTCATTTTTAAGTCAATATTTTTCCTTTGTTTTTTTTTTCTTTTGTATATTAATCTCAAGTATCTTAAGTTCTTATCTGCTAACCTGAAAATCAGAATCTGATTGTATTTTTGTTTGTTTCTTTGTGATATTGGCATATGCTCCTATTGCACAAGTAGAATAATTATTAATTATATGCTATTTATTTACTATAAAAAATGCAGGCATTACATGATGTAACTTTCACCAGAAAAGGTTTGGAAGTTGATCACCTGAATCCAATCGGGGCCTGAGCATGGGTAAGGTTGGTTGCAATCCTTAGGACTCAGTCTCCTTGTGGCTTACCCTTCATCCTTAACACTTGGCCCTTTGAGGATTTTGGTTGAGAGTTTGGGGAATGTGTCCGTGTCTCCAGCACACCAAGACTGTAGGAGTTTTACTGTGTTTCCAAAATCGTTTGCTTTAGTCTGTTGCTACCAGAAGCTTCAGAACATGAAGCATGTCTTTGGGAGAAAACCAACTCTGTGTTTTAGACCCCACTAAGTCTCTGATTTTGTGGCTTTGTGACTCTATCTTTGCAAAACTACTAAAACCTCTACTGACTTTTTTTTTTTTTTTGGAAATAGGGTCTCGCTCTGTCACCCAGACTAGAGTGCGGTGGCGCAATCTTGGCTCACTGCAACCTCCGCCTCCCGGGTTCAAGGGATTCTCTTGCCTCAGCCTCCAGAGTAGCTGGGATTACAGGCGCATGCCACCACGCCTGGATAATTTTTGTATTTTTAGTAGAGACAGGGTTTCACCATGTTGGTCAGACTGTTCTCGAACTCCTGACCTTGTGATCTGCCCACCTCAGCCTCCCAAAGTGCTGGGATTACAGGTGTGAACCACTGTGCCCGGCCTCTACTGACTTCTTATCCCCCAGGAAATGTCTAATGCCTGGGTAAAGTCAGTATTCTCCACTTCTGCCAATTCTGAATGGGCAAATGCAACCTGGAAAAGGCCAGTGCACATCCTCATTCACCTTTGAACAGCTCTATTCTCTCTGGAGTTTCAGTTACTTTAATCCTCATTATTTCTTCTGTCCTGTAATTCCTTTAGAAATACGACTCTTGTAATTTATTCAGCTATTCTTATTGTTTCAGTAGAAGCCCTGGTCTAGTTAGAAGCAGAAGTAAAATTTTTTAATCTGATAAGGGTTATTTTCAAAATTCTACAAGTACACATCATGCTAATGCTACAGTTTCAAAGACTTACATCCTGAGATCAAAAACTAGAGTGGGATGTCATTTATCACCACATCCCTTCAGTATTATATTGAAGGACTTTGAAAGTGTAATCAAGCAATATATGCAAACAAACACTAAAATATGTAAGAACTGGGTAGCAAAAAAAGTCATTTTTTCAGAAGACTTAATAGTGTACAGAGAAAATTCAAAGAATCTACAGGTATTACTCAAACTAATAAATGAATTTTGAAACCAACAATTAGAAAATAAAATGCCAAGAAAAGAGATAGAATTGATCATAGATAGTTTGGCAATCTCTCTTGAGAGATGTAGAAGAGTTGTGTACAGAAAACTACACAGTCCTCAGATAAATTAAAAATCTAAGTAATGTAAACGAATCATGCTTATTCCTAGGTTAGAAGATTCGATATTGTAAAGATGTATCATATCCAAACTTATCTACACATTTAATACAATACCAATTAAAGTTCTGGGAGGGGTTTGTTTGCATTTGTTTGTAGAAACTGACAAGCTGATGCTAAAACTTACAAAGAAGTGCAAAGGGCCAAGAACTTTATAGAGAATCCTGAGGAAGAAGAAAGTTGGAGGATTCATCCTGCAGGATAGCAAGACATATTAAGACTTAATACAGTGTTGTATTAGCAGAAGAGAAGAAAAACTAGACCAATGGAACAGATTAGAAAATCCAGAAACAGACGCATACATATAGAATCAACTTATTCACAGCAAGGTATCATACTAGGGAAGGTGCAGTAAGGGAAATGTAGTCTTTTCAATATATTGCACTGGATCACTTATATATTTATGTTCTACATTTATGTAGATTAATAAACATGAAAATGTTTCCGCCTTACAGTTTAGAAATGTTAAAAAAATTCTATAATATAAATAAATTATGATACTGGAGTTGTACAAGTGTTTCTTAAATAGAAGAGGGAAAGCACTAATCATAAAAGAGAGAAGTGTGAGATTAGACTTTTAAAATTAAGTTCTTCTCTTAATTAAAACTCAATATTAAAAGTAAACATGTAAGCCACAGGTTGGGAATATGCATCTATATATAAATACTATAAAATGTATGATATATCAGTAATAGAGACATACTTCTTATACATTACTTCATTTAAGAATATAAAAAACTCAATTTTTTAGAAAAAGTGAAAATATTGAGTGAGCACTTCACTAAAAATGAATAGAAACCACATAAAAAGATTGCAATACACTTAAAAAAGATGTACATTATTAGTTGTTAGGAAAATAAAAAGTCAATTTTAATTAAGCCACAATAGCAAAAATCAAAAATAAGTGACAATGTGTAATATTGTCAAGATAGTGTAGCAACTATAATTTTCATATACTGCTGGTGGAATTTAAAAACTAGTACAGCCAGTTTGGGAAAACTGATAGTCTAATGAATTTGAACATGTTCATACTCTAAAATTCAGAGGTTCTATTTACACATATAACACACTTGTACTGTAAATGATGTCTAAAAATATTTGTAGCAAATTATTCATAATATCATGAAACTGAAAACAATGCAAGTGTTCATCTATAGTAAAATGAATAAATTATGATGTATTCATACAATAGAATATCATACAGGGATGAGAATTCTATGGTAACGTTACATGTAACATGGATGAATCTCACAGACATGATTTTGGGAAAAAGAAGCCAGATACAAAAAATGTATGTACTATAATATTTATGTAAATGTCAAATAAAAGAACAAACTAATCTCTGATGCCAGAAGTCAAAATAATAGTCGCTTTAGTAAGGGAGAGGGTGAGAAGGAAGGACTCTGGAGTATTGCTAATAATCTCTATTTTGATTTTAGTGGTTAAAGAATTTGTTCATCTCGTAAAATGTATCAAGGTTGTAATTTAAGATCTGTTCATTTTATTTATGTGTCATAATTGAATAACAAAGGTTTACTAAAAGATGAGCTAGAAAGAGAATGAGTTGCATCCCTGTCACAGACTCAGTGTGTAGTGAAGTAGAATTAATGGACTCAGCCCTCGTTGTGACATTAACAGAAGTGACTCAGATTCACCTGAATACAATCAACTCAAGAACAGGTATGTACAAAAGGAAGCACATGAATTATTACAAAAATGTTACCTGACAGCACGCAACTACGTGATACCTTTCTTTCTTTGTTCCTTTTTCAATAAACGCAGGCAGAATATGTAAAATAAAAGTCGATTTACTTTTAAATACATGAAATTTATAGGCATTGATTAAACAAAGGATTAAATAGATAAGGGAAAATATTAGAAAAGACTGAGTCATTTTCTTAAACATGTGATTGAGTGTTCTGTGTTTGTGTGTGAGAAAGAGAAAACAAAAAAAGAAAAGGGAGAGAAACAGATCACTCAACTATTTTTTTCAGTGATACATATTCATCAAAGACAAGTACAACTATATGAATATATGAATATGAATTATTAAATTCTGCAATACAGATGTTTTTATTGGGCACAGGTAGACTATATCTTTAAATTAATGCAGATAAAATAAGTGATGGCTCATGAAATTAGCAGAACTCTTTATATTCTTTTCTTTCTATGAAATCAAGTGACTGTGCAAGTTTGCCATTACTCTATTCACTGGGTGTCGAAATAGTGAAAATTCACTCATTCTAAAATGCTAGTGTATTTGGTTTGTTTTTAATATTATATTATTATACTCATAATATTTTCTTTAGTCAAAACAAATATTTGAATTTTTTTTTAGTGCACTTCTCATCACTTTGACTTAAAAATAATTAATTTTAAAGTGATGACTATAACACCCTAGAAGATCAAGCTTTTCTGGAACTGCACATTCCAAAATTCCATATTAATTAGATACAAATGAAGTCATACTCTTCCTTCTCTTTTTGTCTGATTAATGGTTAAGTAATGGATTTTAAATGAGCATAATTAGATGCAAACTTCTTACTGTTCTTATAAAGTCTTTATCCCAATTTAGCTATCAAATACCTGTTTAATAATTTTTCATTTTGTCTTTGCATAGAGTATATTGCTCAAATTTTGGAAGAGCCTTCTAGCTTTTCAAATAACTTTTATGCATCCATGGAGACCTGGTAAGACCCAATATGTAAACATCTTTTAAAATATATTATTTAGTGTTCTTTCATAAAATATCCAACAGCCTTTGCTCCCAACCTACTGTGTGAACTCTGTATCAGAAACTTACGGAGATTCAAGTGGAGACATGAAAAAGTGGACTTTATGGACGGACGAGGTGGCTCAGGCCTGTAATCCCAGCACTTTGGGAGGCCAAGGTGGGTGGATCACTGGAGGTCAGGAGTTCGAGACCAGCCTGATCAACATTGTGAAACCCCGTTCTCTATTTAAAAAAACAAAAATTAGCCAGGTGTAGTGGCAGGCACCTGTAGTCCCAGCTACTTGGGAGGCGGAGACAAGAGAATTGCTTGAATCCTGGAGGTGAAGGTTGCACTGAGCCAAGATCATGTCACTGCACTCTGGCCTGGCTGATAAGACCGAGACTCCCTCTCAAAAAAAACAAAACAAAACTGGACTTTACAATTTGCTTGCTATAATAATACTAGCTAACATACGTTTCTTATTTTTGTGCCTGGCACTGTTCTAAAACATTCTACATATGTTCATTTATTTATTTCTTGCAATAACACATAAGAAACCTACATTTTAGAGATGAAAAAATGGGGGCTTAATTACATAATTATATACAGGCTCTAGATATTATGTGCTGTATAGTGTGATTATACAACTACGATACACCAAGAGAAAATTAGAAAGTGGGCCAGGCACAGTGGCTCACGCCCGTAATCCCAGCACTTCGGGAGGCCAAGGCAGGAGGATCATGAGGTCAAGAGATTGAGGCCATCCTGACCAACATCGTGAAACCCCGTCTTTACTAAAAATACATGGCTGGCACATGCCTGTAATCCCAGCTACTTGGGAGGCTGAGGCAGGAGAATTGCTTGAACCCAGGAGTTGGAGGTTGCAGTAAGCTGAGAGATCACGCCACTGCCCTCCAGGCTGGCTGACAAGAGGGAAAGAAACTCCAACTCAAAAAAAAAAAAGTAAGAAAACAAAATTAGAAAGTAATATAAGAATATATTTAAAAAAATGTCTAACCTCTTTTTATAACTTCTAGTAATATGGAAAGAAAAAATAATATTGAATACTCTGTTTCATTTAACAATTTATACTTTTAGCATGTTCACCCAAATATTTGATAAAAGCAGAAGATAATATTTATTAAAAATAAATACCTGTACAGATTACTACAATAAATGAGACTTCTTCCAAAAAACTGATTATGGAAAGCAACTTCCTTTTATTGGAAAACAAGTATTTTGAACAGATTTTATAACCTGAAAATGATTCTATCAGGACACGAGCAGTCTCCTGCATTATAGTTCTGCTTTAGAATTTTATATTAAAATCCTTTTAAAAATTTAGCCATATTACAAACTGCAGTACAATCCACCTTCCATATCCAAAGTTTCCACATTCATGGATTCAACCAACCATGGATCAAAATTAGCAAAATAATAAAAATAAACAACGGACAGGTGTGGTGGCTCACACCTGTAATCCCAGCACTTTGGGAGGCTGAGGCGGGTGGATCATGAGGTCAAGAAATGGGGACCATCCTGGCTAACACAGTGAAACCCCATCTCTACTGAAAAAACAAAAAATTAGCCGGGCGTGGTGGCAGACGCCTGTAATCCCACCTACGTGGGCGGTTGAGGCATGAGAATCACTTGAACCCAGGAGGTGGAGGTTGCAGTGAGCTGAGATCACACCACTGTACTCCAGCCTGGGTGACAGAGTGAGACTACATCTCAAAAAATAATAATAATAAAATAAAATTAAATTAAATTAAATTAAATTAAAATAAAAAATATAATAATAAAAAAATTAAAAATCAATACATCATAACAACTATTTACAGATTAGGCACTATATGTAATCTAGAAATAATTTTATTTAAAGCATACAGGAGAATGTGCATAGGTTATATGCAAATATTATGTCACTTTACATGAGACTTAAGTAATCTTCAATTTTGTCATCCACAGGGGGTCCTGGAACCAGTCCCCCGAGGATGCCAAGGAATAACCATACTTTATGCCTAAGCTACAAAATAAATGCTTACACGCACACACACACACACACACATTTTAATGTGGAGATGTATGTGTCTGCATTTTTCCCACAAAAAGAGCTATAAAAAACCAGATTCTTAAACTGAAGTCTATAATCTTGAAACACAAAAAACGTAATTCATGAAATCATGTTAATTATTGGATTAGATGCATTACATAGGAAGTAGAAATGACATTTTTCAACAGAAACATTTTCTCTTCTTCCTCTGTGAAGGGAGTTAACACAGTGTTGGGAGACACGCCATCAATCTCTCCTGCTCTTTTGTGTTTTGGGGCCATGGCCGTTCTCAGGATCGTGCTTGCAGTGAACAACCTTGAGAGATGAGGCACTGTCTCTCCACACCTCGCACCTCCAAAGTGCAGGCTTGCTTACTTCTTGCTTTAAAAGTACAGCAATGTTTTGTAGTTTTCCTTGCAATGACCTTTCACCCCCTTGATAGCTGTATTCCTAGCTATTTTGTTATTTTTGTAACTAATATAAATGGGATTGTGATATTGAATTGGTTTGACTCTCAGCTTCAACATTATTGATGTATAAAAATGCTACTGATTTTTTTTAACATTGATTTGGTATCCTGAAACTTTACAAGGCATTTATCAGTTCTAGGAGCCTTTTGGCAGAGTCTTCAGGGTCTTCTATTATCAGCAGAGAGATAGCTTGACTTCTCTTTTTGTTGGATGACTTTTATTTCTTTCTCTTGCCTGATTGCTCTGGCTAGGACCTCCAGTACCATAGGCTCATGTAACAAACGTGCACCAGTATCCACCAAATCTAAAATAAAGTACAGGTTTTCAAAATCTCTATATTATTGTAGCTTACATTTCAGCAAGAGAGGCACAAGACAAACATACAAAAATAACTACACGAACCCAAGCAAACATTAATTTCCAAATAGTGATATGTTCTATAAAAACAACAGAGTGTAATTCAATAGAAACAAAGCAAAACCATATCGAAGCAGTGGATTATTTGTTTACTTTCCATATGGGCATGGAAGGGAAAATAAAGAAGGTCAAGAAAGCATGGCTTGGTCCTGGCAGGGTGACTCACATCTGTAATACCAGCACTTTGGGAGGCCAAGGCAGGCAGATCACATGAGGCCAGGAGTTCAAGACCAACCTGGTCAATATGGTGAAACCCTGTCTCTACCAAAAGTACAAAAATTAGCCATGTGTAGTGGTGCATGACTAATCCCAGCTACAGTGGTTAGTGGAGATTGAGACCATAGATAAGGTCACAGTGGAAAGCTGTTCTAATTAGAGACTGAATGAGGAGAAAGAATGAGTCATAGTTTTCTAGACAGGGGTGCAGTGAGCATTAAAGTCCTAAGTGGTAGAATGAGACTCATGGGTTGGAAGAAAAAAAAAAAAAAAAAACACAGACCTGAGTAGCTTGAGCCATAACAGCAAAGCATAATGTGGGAACAGAAGACATAGATTAGGTCACATAGAACCGGATGGATGATGAAGGCATTGAATTTAATTCTAAATGTAGAGGAAGGCCATTGGAAGACCAAGCAAGGTGATTAACAAGATTTGATTTTACGTTTCACAGAAGATAACTAGTCGCTGAATGTACTTTTTTTGTCTTCTCTTCTACCTTTCATCCATAAGGTAACGAATGAATATATCTTTTTAAATTCAGTTAATTCAGAATCACTCCTTTTCAAGATGTCAACAAAATAAAATAATTCAAGAAATAAAATAAGTCAACAGAAAGGCCAAGATAAACTGTTGTAAGTTAGTAAAGTTGTTTTTTATTCCACTTCCTGCCAAAAAAGAGAGAGAGAAAAACATTTCTGCTTCACAGAGTTCTGAGCATGATCATGTTATGTCTTAGCTAAATGGAACATGAACATCTGAAAAATAGTTAAGTCACAAAAGCATCCACCATTTCTTAAAAAAAAAAAAAAAAAACTTGGCACAGCGGCGCACGCCTGTAATCCCAGCACATTGGGAGGCCGAGGCGGGCGGATCACGAGATCAGGAGATGGAGACCATCCTGGCTAACACGGTGAAACCCCGTCTCTCCTAAAAATACAAAAAATTAGCGGGCGTGGTGGCGGGTGCCTGTAGTCCCAGCTACTTGGGAGGCTGAGGCAGGAGAATGGCTTGAACCCAGGAGGCGAAGCTTTCAGTGAGCCGAGATCACACCACTGCACTCCAGCCTGGGCAACAGAGCCAAGACTCCATCTCAAAAAAAAAAAAAAAAAAAAAACCTGTTCATCAAATATAACCTTATTGCTCTGAAAAACAAATCAGAATATTACAATATAATCAATATAAGATGACTATCCCTATTTTTTCCTTTTCAAAAAGGAAAGACATGTCTATACGATTCTCAGTTTTTTGAAAAAAAAAGAGAAATTATCTAATTGTCACTCTTACTAAGGCAGAAATAATTTGGGCTTAATATTACAACTAGAATCCCTTACCATACTTACTTACCCTGGTATAATTAATATGCATTGTATATCTGCATCAAAATATCTCATGTACCACATAAAAATTTAAAAGAAAACTAGAAATCTTGACTTTGATTTAATAAAATGCTTCTTGACATTTGTGCAAAACAAAAGAGAATAACAACATCCTAATAAAGTTGGAAGGACAAAATAACTGGGTTATAGGCTCATTATGGGATATGTTCATGAATGTGATATCCATTTTTTTCCTGGAGGTTTAGATTTACAATTTGAAAGAAACAGGTTGTGCTTTGTGGCCTCTGGCATTCCATAATTCAAAGTTTGAAAAGAAACATGACTTTAGGGCAGGTAAGAAAGTAGCAGGCCATTTTGGTAGGGAAATAATGGAAAATTTACCTTTCCCTTGGGGAGCACTATTCTGCAATATAAACACCTACCCACTAACACACAAGATCCAGTTAAACTTGTTAAGATCCAGTTAAACCAGTGTGGGAGCATAATTGTTTAAGGGTCCTATTTTATCTGAAAACTTTTACTCTTACTCTTCAGTTCCCATCCTAAAGTAAGCCCAGCCATAGTTCTTGGTCCACAGAGTTACTATGGGGGTGCGAACAATGTAACTCAATAATGCTCAATAATGTGCTTTTTTATTTTCTTTTTTTAACCTGGACTTTAATGTCTAAATAACATAAAGATTCTGAGTTTAGAATAATTATGATTAGCCATTTAATGCTTTAAAAGTGTTGCTTGATTGAATCTCCATTATCAAAATTTAGTGTTCTAAGACTATATAGTATAATCATATCACACAGTGCATCATTTTGTGTTAATCATTTTCTGGCAGGCAGCCTGTGAGATCCCCAGTGATCTCTGCCTTCTGGTATCTGTGCCTTGTTTAATCACTTCACCCCACTGTACCTGGTAACTCATTTCTAATGAATAGAATATGAATAGAATACTACAAAAGTGATGGGATGTCATGTCCAAGTGTAAGTTATAAAATGACTGTGGCTTCTGTCTTGTCACTTCCTCTCATTTGCTGCCTCTTAAGACCCTCTAGCTGAGGAAGCCATCTGTCATGTTGCGTGCTCTGTATGGTGGCCAATGGGGGTGAGTTTGCAAGTTGATCCTTCCCTGGTCAAGCATCGAGATGACTGCAGCCTTGGTTGGCAATCTCATTGCAACCTTATGAGAGACTCGGAGCTAGAGATACCCAACAAAGTCATATCTATAGAAGCTGTGAAGTAATAAATAACTTATTTCAGGTAACTAAAACTGGGAGTAATTTGGTACACAGTAAAACAAATGCAGTCTTTTAAAATATTGTTGTTAAAGCATTTTCATTAAGAATTTGCTATATAAATAATAATAAGTGCCTATGTATTCATGGATTCCTAAAATTCCATGAAATTTACCCATTCATTCTTACCCCTTTTGCTCTATTTACTTTCATTAGTCATGGGTTTATTTTGTACTGTAATATTTATTTGGGAGTACAATTTGATGGTACAATTAAATCCCTTAATTTTTGACAACATTCTGCTTTTAATAAATGTTCAGTACAAGGTACTCCTCACATGCTTTCTGAATCTGAATACAGTTATTTAAAATAAATAACAATATACCAACAAATTATGTTACCTACTACCAGCATAAATGTAAATTATAAAAAGAAAAACAACTCGATTTCCTAATGCCTCCTGTTTATCTAGTCACTGCTCAAAAATTCAGAAATAATAATATAATGATTTTGTTCTTGCTTTATAATCTGGAGAAACAGTAATGACCACTCAATTGCAATCAAGTAATAGAAACTTGAACTTGGGAATGGCCATCAAGCCTTCTTGTTTATTATTGTCTCTACTTTTCATTTTTGGATGATGGATTTGTTCAAGAAATGCATATTTTGTGATTAAGAGCCAGACTTCTCCCTGGGTTGTGTTCCTTTCTGACTACTGCTTTCAAATACGGTTCTGTGCTACATTAAATCCAATGAACAAACTTATTTTTCTAAAGCTTGTAAGGCTAAACTTGCTCCTAAACACAACAAGTTCAAGCACACTATTTTACATACATTTTATCTAAGAACTACATGTAAAAATAATATTTAGTATCAATAAGATATTGATAGTGACAGGAGGCAGCCAATTGCCTAGGTAGATAGGGGTGGGCACCCAGTGAAACCCCACCTCCAAGCTGAAGACCGTTTAAAGCCTGAAAGCCAAAATACAAGTGAAATCCTCAGACTTGATTGAGAACTTGTCTTCCTGTTTGGTGCGCTCTCCTCTGATTGACACCCACCCTCCACCTCTTTTACATACGCTTTCCTCTGATTGATGCCCACCCTTTACCTATTTCACATATATCTTCCCTTTCCTAATTAGTTTTCTACACTGTTGTGCCCAACTTTGAGTGATGCATTTTACTTTAACTTTTTTTTGCATACTCACAAACCAATCAGCACGCACTCCCCATACTGTGCCTATGAAGACCCTGGATTCAGTTGGTAGAGGATAAGATGACCTGACTTCAGGTAAGAGACAACCTGACTTTGGGGAAAATGACCTGCCCTTCCCATCCCCTCTCCAGCTCCCCTCTCCACTGAGGGCTGTTTTCATTGCTCAATAAAACTCTCCACCTTCACCATCCTTCAACCGTCTGTAGGGCCTCATTCTTCTTGGACACTGGACAAAAGCTTGGGACCCACTGAGTGTGGGTACCCAGAAGGGCTGTCACACCAGCCTTTTGTCCTTGCCCACAGAGAGGAGTTGCCCCACACAATGAGGCAAGGGGCCAATTAAGCTGCTAACACACCACCATCCGAAAACAGTGGAACTAAAAGAACACTGTAACACCCCCTCTGGGGCTTCAGGGTTGCAGGCACCCTCAGCTGGATGCCACCGCATTCCCCTTGAGGTGACACATCTGGTCTGGCCACAGGCCCTGCACAGAGCTCATTTCTGTGTAGGTGCTGGAGTGGCCTGCTGAATTCCACACTGGCTCACTCACATGCTCCCTCCTGCAAGGGATTGAGTGCCAGGGGTCGAGTATAGACGGTACCCCTGCAGTGAGTCTGGCAAAGGGCCCAAGAAAAATTCTGCATCAATGTTATTATATATTTTTCTAAAAGTCAAAGGCTATAGGAAAGCCAAGTAAGCCTTCTAGGATTAATCATCAGGAAAATCAAGTCACCTAAACGTTTACATTTAAATTATCTCCACCACACTCCCTTCTACCTGATGGCCAATGATGAACTGCAAATTTTTAAGATTATATAAATCAGTGTTTTTTCTAGAAAAAAAAAGTTTCAAGGCTTCCAACTGCTCTTCCCTCCAAAACTCTAATTAAATAGATCAAAAATAGACAAAAAGAAAAGTTTATGAAGGTGAAAATGGTAGGGCTGGCTTCTAAGTTTATATTTTAAATTCTTTTTTTTTTTTTTTTTTTTTTTTGAGACGGAGTCTCGCTCTGTCGCCCAGGCTGGGGTGCAGTGGCGTGATCTCAGCTCACTGCAAGCTCCGCCTCCCGGGTTCACGCCATTCTCCTGCCTCAGCTTCCCGAGTAGCTGGGACCACAGGCGCCCGCCACCTCGCCCGGCTAGTTTTTTGTATTTTTAGTAGAGACGGGGTTTCACCGTGTTAACCAGGATGGTCTCGATCTCCTGACCTCGTGATCCGCCCGTCTCGGCCTCCCAAAGTGCTGGGATTACAGGCTTGCGCCACCTCGCCCGGCCTATATTTTAAATTCTTGATATGGGAATATATATTTATAGCCAAACTTTTTTCCAATTGTCTTTGATTTCCATTGCAATTCACAGTAAAAGTGATATCAAAATAATTTCCAAAATATTTTATTTGCTTTTGGCATGAGATTAAAACACAGAGATCAAACTTTCCCAAAACAAAATTTGATCCTGATAATAAATAACTAAACTATAATTTATATGTAAAACAAAATTTATTCAATAATCTTGTGGTAAAATACAAGAACCTACTTTAATCACTTTTAGCTGAATACTCAGGTTCCTCTCTAAGAGTGCAGGGTGAAAAGGAGATGATGTAGTGTCAAATGAGAAGTTTTGAGACCTAAGAGTAGATCGTTGAAGAAGGTTACATGATCCCTTGTGCAGATTTCAATCTGCATTAAATATGTTAAATGTAAAAAAAGGGGTGTTGTTTTGGTTTCAAGTGGCAGACAGGATATATGCTACACATTTCAAAATAAGGAAGGAGATATTTGTGATAACTGTCTGTATCACTAAAATCCACGAAAGAAGTCTGGAGAAAGAAACCACAGCACAGGATGAATTTAAGAAGGCAAAGATGCTAAAAGAAGACAGGAGGAATGAGGCCCAGGACCAATGAAAGAATATAAAGCTGTTAAAGAGTTTGGGGTAAGTGTTAGGCATTGTCACTGCCTTGGAGAAGGTGGGTGTAGGCAGATTCCCACCTAATGGGAGCTAGTGCTCTCAGTAGAGGGACACAGCCAACACAGGGAACAAAGAAAAGAGAGAGAGAGAGAGAAGAAATCAATGGCCATTTTCTCACTCACCTCTTGCTCCCTGTACTCTCAACAGAGCTTCCCATTGTGAAACCAGCTGGAACCCAAAGAGCAAGGGATGTTGACCTTAGGGGTCAGCCGAGTGATGCCCAGAGGCGAATAAAAAAAATAGTAGATCTAGAGGGAAAAAGAAAAGAAATCCAGCAAAGTGACCTGACTTGAAGCATTGGTAGGAGAAGCATCAATACCAGTGAAAAGCCTAGCAGAGTATATGGTAAAAAGTAAAGGCTCAATTACTGATACTCATAATATTATTAGTTATCATTATTCTTTTGTGAAAAACAAAAGAGATTTAAAAACCGGAAAAAGAAAAAATAAGAGGAGGAGGAAGGAGGGACTTTTCAAATTCACTGTGTTGCATATTTTTGACTAAGTGTTGGTAAAATCATGAGGCCACAAAATGCATTTAAATCTGTTCAGTCCTTTTATGTACTGAATATTAATTAACTTAATGACTTTCTTAATATCATGAAGGGGAGTTTCTTCTTCTCTGATGCCACAAAGAACAGTTTGTTATCTTGACTCTTCTTGACTATAGCATTTTGAAATGAGAAGAAAAATCTTTCTATGTGAACTAACGTATCTATTTTTAAATAACCACTATTTTAAATGGATTTCATTAGGATAAGTCCTAAATATAAGTTTTCTTAAATAACTTTTAATGACAAATATGTTTTGCTTCTACTAATTCAAATAGAAATAAACATTTTAAAATATCTTTCACAATTTTTGAACAATTAAATGAATGTTTCAGTATGCATAAGCAAGAATACATTTCATAAGTGAACAATATAGCTCAGAATTATAGTTCATAATAATCACTTTATGTAAACTTGGAAACAAGAAACAAAATATGTGCCAGAAAAGCATAGGATTAAAACCCCACACTTGTGAAATATATTTGATTTCAGAACCAGAAACTTTGCATGTGAGAGAAATATTTGAGAAACTTTTGTCTTAATACTTTTGACACTTCAACACCTTATGTTGACAAAATGACTATTATACATTGTTACAAAAGTTCTCTAAAATGAAATAATTGGTATGTGAAAATTAGGAAATATTGTAATCCCTAATGTTTCTGTTATTTCCTTCATATAGAGAAAGCCTGCATGTTAAATTTTTCAAGACCTACTATCTTACTAAAGTTTTGTTTGAATGGAAAAAACATTCTATTGGCACTTGCTAAATTCATTCTTTGTGTCCAACTGTAATATCTCAAGACACACACTTACCTGCTTCTGATAGTTGGTGAACATGCAGAGTTGGACGTGGCTCTGGGGATTAACACCTGTGTATCTACTGATTTAATCAGTGATTTCTTGTGCTGATCATTAGAGTACTGGCAACAAGACTCATCCTTATATCAATGTTTATTTAGAATGGCATCATGGCAATGCTGAATTCTCACCATAAGTAGTTGGGAGACAGAGAGAAAAAGTAACCAGGGGCAAGGGAGAGAGGGAGGAAAAGATTATAAAGGACATCTAAATGGAATAAAGTTTATTGGCTCTTCTCTTTGCTTGATTTTTGGTACTGTTTTTTCCTCTGAATCTTAAATGACACTCATGACCAATCTGTTTTCTGATCAATGTTTAAACTGAATCAGTGTTTATGAAAACAAAGGAAGTGCTTTGATTTGAAAAACTTCCTCTGTACAGCTGATGGTGTTTTAACACCCAGGCATTAATCTATGCTGGGGCCTCTAATGGTACCAACAGTTAATCTTATATGTGTTGGTATACTTGCTCTTGTTCTTCCAGACTTAACATTCTTTTATTACAGAGTCAATAGAAGGAAGAGAAAGAATTCTCAGTATAGATGCACATTACAGAATTTACTGACTGTATTCCTGGATTATTGTTCTGATACTGACTCTGAGAGTTCATCTCAAATTGTGCTTTTCCTATGTCTTCTATCCCAAAATACACAGATGTGCAAACACATTTTGTTGTTGCTGGTGAGGTGGTTGTTTCGGATGGTAGTAAAGAATAATTTTGGCATTAGGGAAAAATATTTCTGTCTATTGTGAGGTGACTCTTTAAGTAGAGTTCTTGATAGCTTGTTATATACACCAGCTAAGAGGCATCCTTACAAGCCCAAGTCTGGATGGAAACTCAAGATGATGATTTAGTCAGTTTTTGCATTGCTATAAATACATACCTGAGACTGAAACATTTATAAAGAAAAGAGTTTTAATTGGGTCATAATTCTGCAGGGTGTACAGAAAGTATAGTGGCCTCTGCTTCTGGGGAGGTCTCAGGAAGCTTCCAATCATGGTGGAAGGCAAAGGGAAGCAGGCACGTCTTACATGGCTGGAGCAGGAGGAACAGAGAGAAGGGACAGATGCCACACACTTTTAAGCAACCAGATCTCATAAGAACTCTATTATGAAAACGGCACCAAAGGAATGGTGCTAAACCATTCATGAATGATCCACCCCCACGATCCAGTCACCTACTATTAGGCCCCAGCTCCAACACTGGGGATTACAATTTAACATGATATTTGGGTGGGGACACAGATCCAAATCATATCAATGGTCAGTGGGGTCATTATGAAATATTTGTCCATCGTATTAGTCCTCACACTGCTAATAAAGACATACTCCAGACTGGGTAATTTACAGAGGAAAGAGGTTTAATGGACTCTCAGTTCCACATGGCTGGGGAGGCCTCACAATCACGGTAGAACAGCAAGAGGCATCTTACATGGCAGCAGGCACGAGAGAGAGCATGTGCAGGGGAACTCCTCCTTCAGATTTCATGAGATCTAAAACCATCATATCTCATGAGACTTATTTACTATCACAAGAAAAGCATGGGAAAGACCCACCCCATGATTCAATGACCTCCCACTGGGACTCTCCCATGACACGTGGAAATTGTGGGAACTACAATTCAAGATGAGATTTGGGTGGGGACACAGCCAAACCATGGTATCCATTCATCCCTCTTTAGACCCATGATTGTATTTGGAGGTGCATTGTATATTCTAGATGAGCAGAAGCACATTCAATGTGTTTTAACTTATTGGTTGGTTGATTGTTTCTTTCTTTTTCCAAAAAGCAATTAGGCTCTTTGGAAATTTAAAGTTAAGCTAGAAATAAAACCTTACTTGTTAAATCTTACAGTCTCATGGGACAAAGAACATATCAGTAAATATATAGCTAGCACACACCTATTATGAATCTTAGAAAAAAGACAGGTACTAAATTAATAAATGTAAATAAATAATGACAATATACATGCTAAAATGAAAGTATGTATATGCTAATAGGAGTGATATAGATAGGAGTGAGGAGTGGATGCTTTGATGGGGGAAGAGAAAAGCTCAGAATTTAACAAAAAAGTTCTAAACTAATCTATGGAGGATACAACATTTGCTGGTTGCTAAATTGAGGTAGCTTTTTCAACAGAAGGCATAACATATGCAAGCATGGAAACTCATGATGTGTCTGAAGAACTGCAAATAGGCTAGTATGTCTTATCTGGAGGACACAATAGAGAGTGACTGTAGACAAGATTCAAGAGGCACTCAAGTACCGAATGATGGAGAGACTTGTTTGTTATCTTATTTGAGCTTTAGCAGAAGAAGATGAGTAACTGTGAAAGGAATCAAAGGAAAACAATGGAATTTTCAGCTTTAAATTTGGAATGATCACTCTGACAGAATGTGGACCAACGACATGTTAGATAGATCTTTTTTCTCTTTACCATTTGTGGAGTCAAAAGAATAAAGTACAAGGCTATGATGGCTGAAAAACCCCCGTCAACAGGCTCATATAGCTCCTCTCATGTTACACATGGGAAAACTGAGACTTACCAAGGCTGCATATGTTTATGTCATAAACGGAAGAATCAGGCCTCTCTGATTCCAAAGTCTGAATGTGTTTTTTACTAAACCACAGTGCTTCCCTAATGTGACCGTTTCGTCCTCAGAATCACCCTCCCTCTTTGAACTCTCTTACGGTGTTTATTTTGTTCTACCTCGAATTACTTAAAACTGTTGCCTTCTTTTAAGCCACATATTTTGAGAGAAAAGGATATGCATTGTCCATCTTTTAAAATTATTGGTGTTTTAGCACATTTTCTTATACTAATAGGTGCTTGACACACCTATTAAATAAATATATAAATAAATTTAAGTAAATATAAATGTCATCAAACATGAGCTGAGCAATTCGGCCCTCTCTCATTTGTGTTAGTAAAAATGTCATTAGGTAGAAAGGGATAGGGTTAAAAGCCTTCTATTGTTTAAAAGATCAATAATAAAAGCTGTCTTGCTTTCAGGCCACAGATTCCTCAGATGGTGTGAACACTTCAGTGGTCAAAGTGTCAGGGTGTTAGAGAATCCATCCTCCATTTAAATTCATTAATTCTTTATCAGTTTCTTAAATTCAAGATAACAAAGCAATTTTCTTTCTTCAAATTTATCATGGAGGTAATTACTGTCAGGTGTCTTGAAGAGATAATGTGGATTAGTATCACAACCGATTATTCAAATTCTGGAAAGACACTCTTAGCAGTAACTTCACATTCCATTTAGTATAAGAAAATGCAAGACAATTTATAACCTTTCTTACATAAGCCAATTAACAAAAAACTATTATTCTTTATTTTTATAACATAATACCATATGTAGTTTGGACGATAATGATTTACAAGAGATGCATTTATTCATTTATTCCTTTAGCACATGCTTATTGGGTGCTATTCTGTGGTAGGCTCTGCTAAGTGAACAGAAATATACTTACTCAATGCCTTAATCGAGCTTATATTATGGGAGAAGTTCAGTGTAGTGCAGGAAGAGGTGTGCGTAAGATGGTAAAAAATATTCAAAACTTCAAAACTATAATAAGCACAAATCAACAGGCCATAGGGCCCTAAATGAGAGTGTCCTTGGCTGGTTAGCTAGAACGTTATTTGAAAGATTAGCCAACTCACCTGTACCTCAGCAAGAGTTGTTGGTGCACTTTCAAAATGAAGAGCATACCATTGTTACGGGGAGGGTCTTTGTTCTTAGAGCTCCCAAGACGTGGTAGGCTGCTCCCAAGATGGCAGCAAGCCTTTTGTTCTCTGACCTGGGGTTCTTGGCCTCACGGATTCCAAGGAATGGAACCTTGGGCCATGTGGTGAGTGTTGTAGCTCTATTAGAAGCTGTGGGGGTCACGGAAGAGAACCGTGGAACGCAGCAACTAGTGTTCAGCTCAATTGGGACGAACCTGGACACTTAGCCTTGCAGGAACAATGGCAAGCCTCTAGCCCAGTCAAGAGCGGCAATGGGCGCCTCCCTGGATCAGAAGCACAGCAGACACCCTGCTGGATCTGGAGGGGTGGATGTCAGCGGCGGGTCTGTGACTGCGGCAAACAGCAGTGGTGGACAGCAAATGAAAGCTCAGCACGAGCCATAACAAACACGGACCAGAAGAGTGTGCAGTTGCAAGATTTAATAGAGTGAAAACAGAGCTCCTATGCAAGGGAGGGGACCCAAAGGGGGTTGCCGCTCCCTGCTGGAATGCCTGGGTTTATATCCCAATCATTGTCCCTCCCCTTGTGCTCTTAGGCGATATACGATTTGACTATTTCTTTACGTCCTGTTTTTAGCCTAATTTGTATTTTAGTGAGCCCTCTTTACTACCTGATTGGTTGGGTGTGAGCTGAGTTACAAGCCCCGTGTTTAAAGGTAGGTGCAGTCACACTTCCCAGCTAGGCTTAGGAATTCTTAGTCGGCCTAGGAAATCCAGCTAGTCCTGCCTCTCACCATGGAAACTGACCATTGAAGATGGTGGAGTATAGCAGGCTCCAAAACCCAGTGAAATGAAATCAAAGGTTAAAGATAGGAAGGAAGAAGGTACACCAACACACCTGCAGAAAAGTGAGCAACCAACCATAATCTTGTAAAAAAGAGAGGTTGAAAAAAGAAATTAAAACGTCTGGTACTTTTTACAATAGCTTTAAAAACTCAGTCCAGAAAAGAGAAAAATGTTAAAATTTTTATTTAGTTTTTTATTTCTGGGGAAGGAGAATACATGAGGGATGGAAGGGGATTGTATATTCGTTCGTTTTCATGCTGCTTATAACAACATACCCGAGACTGGGAAGAAAAAGAGGTTTAATTGGACTTACAGTTCCACATGGCTGAGGAGGCCTCAGAATCACGGCAGGAGGCAAAAGACACTTCTTACATGGTGACAGCAAGAGAAAATGATGAAGCTGCAAAAGCGGAAACCCCTGATAAAACCGTCAGATCTCACGAGACTTATTCACTACCACGAGAACAGTATGGGAGAAACCGCCCCCATGAATCAAATTATCTCCCACGGGGTCCTTCCCACAACATGTGGGAATTATGGGAGTACAATTCAAGATGAGATTTGGGTGGGGACACAGCCAAAGCGTATCAGGCAGATAGGCACCTTGTGGAAAACCAAGAAGAATCATCAGAGTGGATCCACTCACTTCTATGACAAGGCCGCCCCGGAATTTGGCTGTCCTGCCAGGGGCGAAAAAAACCCGTGGTGGAAGTGGATGGAATGCACTCTTCACTGCTTGGAATGGGCACTGGCACAGGATGTTCAGGCCCCAGAAGAAAGACAAGAATAAATGTCCACGAGCAAAGAACTCAAAGTGGTTTCAGAGGCTCTCTGGCTACACCCACCACTATTTCCTCAGAGAACAGAATGGAGATAAGAAATCAGCTTCCAAGACACTAGTAAAGTGCAAGATGCAAGTCCAGACTGGGAAAGACCAACTAAAACTTGAGTGTACCAGGGCAGACACAAGGTTGTTCTGCGAAGAGAATCTTGTTCAATGTGAACAACTATATAAAAAGGAAAGTTCTGATACACATGCAAACATCATCCACACACATGAATAAACACAAGACATACAACACATACACATAAAAATTATGTTTAAAAATGACCAAAATCTTGAAGAAAATGTAACCCCTGGCACATGGTAGAGAAACAGTTCCCCGATGAATACTTTAAATAATTTTAAAAACTTAATGAAAATTCAATAAAACACATTCCAAAACACTAGACTACTTAAAAAATTATTTCATAAACCATAAAATATTTGAAAAGATCAGAAATTATTAAAATATAACAAATACATTAATAATATGTAGAAACCAGAACAAGAGAGCCAAAACCTTCATTAATGTCATGTTGTTGAAACCTGAGATAATGGCAATAAAGAAAAAAATAGTGATTCTCACAACTACAGAGATGATAGCTTCAGAAGATAAAAACAGTATGGTCTAAGAATCCTTGGCATCCTTAATATAAAGTATCCAACAAATGTGGCAGAACTATTCTGAATATAATATAGGCAATTGTTTCTGGAACCAAGGAGAAACTGAATTCACACATTTTCTTCTGTGTTAGAAAAAGAAAAAAACATAAAATAATTGGCACTAAAGCATATTCTGGTTAAGTTTTTGAACATCAATGATAAAGAAAGACTAGTTTAAGTATCAGTAAAAATAGAGCAAGTCACCCACAAGGGATAAATATCATGCTAGCTTTGGACTCCCCTGCAACTTTCAGTGCCAGAGAAATTAGATTACTGTCTATAAAATTCAGAAGAGAACCAAATTTGACCAAGAATATATTCTAACCAAGCAAAATTTTATCCAGTAAAGAAGGCAAAATGAAATATTAGCTCTTCCAAATTTAATATATTTTAAAATATATAAACTTATTGATGTTTATATCCAGCCATCCAAGAGATTAAGACAAAGAAGTTAAAAGCAGATAATAAATGATAAAAATACTGCTAGTAAGCACTAATTTCATTTGAATATAGAAGATTAAACAACTGCATCATTTTAGCTCAAGAATAGTTTATCATGCAAAATGATAAACTATGATGAATTAAAAATAATTACAGCAATTAGAATGGGAGAGAAAGGGAAGAGGTGGAAGTAGCTGCATATTACCTATTTTCTTCTAGAATAAAATCAATTGGTATTACTTAAAACATGATTGATTGATAGGAAGCTGTAATGATTTAGATATTTCAGTAGGCAGAATTCTAAGAGAGCCTCTAATATACTCACCCTGTAATGTTAATGTATAATATCCTGTATAACTCCTTTTTTGAGTTGGATATGATGAGATGTCACTCCAGTGATTAGATGATGTTATGTGGAAAAGGTGAAGAAGTTTTGAAGATGTAATTTATTTTCTCCTTTAAATTGTTTATGTCTGAATTTGTGTCTTCTTCACACTACTAACAATAAAATTATATTCATTATTGTAGTTGTTAGTAGTGGTTATGGTGATCAAGTTTGAGCCAAAATCAGTAGCTTTTTAGAACTCTTATGCTTTCTGTGTATTTTCACAACCAAGCAACAAATACACTGAGAGAAGTGTAAAATAGACATTTGAAGATTAGGATGTCCTTTAGTATTCATTGACCCGGAGACACATAGGTGAGCATAAGGATGTTAGGGCCTTCCGGAAGTGATGCCACTGAGATTCCAATTTTGACTTCCTAAGTATTTTTAGTTAGGAGAATCTAGAGGGATAGCCTCAACTTAGCTGCTAGTAGAAAAAAGAAGAAAAAATGATACCAAGGTACTTAATGAAGGTCTCACAAGGAGGGAGGGATTCAGAGCTGGCTCTCCAAGATCTACACAAAGGTCGAAGCATAGGTGGCTGGTGTCTGCATAGTACATGACTGTGTGTGAAAGCCATAGTACACGGCTGGTTTCTACACAGGTTGTAGATCCTCTGAATCCCTCACTCCTGGTTGGGGGTATGCTTAGAAAAAAAGGATGGTCATAGGAACATGAAACAAAAGATCTCTCATTTTGGGACACTGCGAGAGCATCGGTGCTGTTTACTGCTGTTTCCAGGGTATAGATCCTCAAGGGCAACCCTGAGTGTATCAACTGAAGCAAAGGTGCTAATAAACAGGTTGGATTTTGCAGATATCTGTCTTTTGGCTTTCATTCCACATTTAGAATTAGAAATGATTGTTTTTAGACAGAAAAACCATTGGTGTTGCTGGACATGTGATAGAAAAAGAGATAAACAGATAGGGAGGGAAGGAGATAGATAGATGGATGGATGGATAGATAGATAGATAGATAGATAGATAGATAGATAGATAGATAGATAGATAGATACACAGATATAGATAGATAGAAATGCATGCATACATATACACACACTATTGTTCAATTCTTGTAACGACAGGGGGAACTTCAAGGAGGAACGTCTATACTTTCTGCCAAACAGGGACTTCAATTAGTAATTAACAAAACAATGTAACAATATATGTGGCAGCATTTATATCTTAAACTTGTGAACGATCTCCTATTGGTTACCTAAAAAAAATCTGGAATGACTTGTCACTCTGTTTAACTCAAATCTATACTATCTCCACTCAGAAATTCAGAAGCAGTGCATTATCCTTCTTTTCTATATACCTACAACTTCTTTTTATTTTAAAATTTCCCATAAAGAACTGTATTTTCTAGCTTCTTTGTAAGTAAGGTCCTCCCAGCTAACTTCCCAGTCTCCTAGCCAGCCTTTGCCGGTATTTTAAGCTTTAGCAACACAGAACTTCTTACGTTTCTCTGGAAGCATTTTCCTTACTGAGTGCAGTTTCTTGTGCTGTCCTCCATGTGCTTGCCTCCCCTTGACATGAGGCTGGACAGCTCCAGGTACAGTTTGCTATGATGCACTCAATATTCACCTTTGGTTCAAAGGGTTTCCTGAACTGATTGATTCCTCACACCTAGGCTAGATTTAGCGGGGTTTTTTTTTTTTTTTTTTCCTAATTGTTCCCAAGTGCAGTCTCCACCATTGCATGGGATCATATTTTATGTGTATTTGCATGTTTTTGTGTGCTGAGAACAGTATCTTACACATAAATACTTTTTAAAATACTTTTCACATAGAAAACTGATTAGGTAACTGGAAATATGCAATTCAAATTATTGCCTATGCTACCTTTTTGGTAGGATTTTTCATATGTAATTATACTTGCTTTGAATTGCTTTACTTTGAATTGAAAGAAAATTCAAAACAAGTAAGTTTACATCTGAACAACTCCCTCCGTTTATTTAACTATTGAAACACTTGGAATGAAACCACATAGCTCACGTATTTGTTTGTTAAAAATATGCGCTTTTAAATTATCATCCATATTTTACTTTGAGTAATTCTATTTGACCAGGAAACTCAGTATATTATTTTTCAAACTCAAGAATTCATGTAGTCCATTCTCACAGGAGCAGTCACTATTTTGATAAATACATTGTCACATAATTGAAGTCGGCTGCACTTTGGTGATAATGGTAGTTATTAACTTCTCTAAAAATGCCAGAAACATTGTGAGAAAGCAAATGTGCATGGATCATAATTTTATTTTATTTTGTCAGTATTATAAGCTAATGATGGGAAAGAACCAAACTACTATGTACTGGATCAATGTGCAAGAAAAATGTGCATGTTTCCAAGACTTAGCAAACATAATCTTTAGAATTGCTTCTATAATCATTTTGAAATATTAGACGAATGACTACAGCTCTCTGGCAAAAGTAACCATAGGAATTAGTTTTTTCTAGAGTATTAGCTTCAAATATACCTAGTACTACCTTGGCAAATCTAATTTTTATTAAGAAAACAAAGTTGAGGCAAACTGCAATCAGGTTTAGGATACCTTTAATTTTGAAAGAAACGTAATTCATAATCATCTATCTAGACTTTAGCCAATGAGATCACCTATAATGACAGTGACTGATAAATACTATACAACACTGAAGAAATAGTTAAGCCTCATTAAGTGAGATTAGTGTGAGCCAAGGAAGGAGACCAGGAAGCAAGAGGAGGTAATAAAGAGAAGGACATAATTCTTTATTCTCAAAAATGGTTAAGAATTGTAATTTATAATTATATGTAAGATGCAAATCTCACTATGAGAATACATTATCACTAGTGAGCTGCCCATTAAGTTCCCATTTAATATCGATTAAATTGAATTGGAAATCATTCTAGTATGCCAGATAGTTGCAGGATTCTATTTCACAGCAAAGTTCTGAAATCAAGAAGTTAAATAAGTTTGTGAAATCTGTCTAAGACAAATATATTATCTTATGTATCTTAAATCTAAGAAACCACTGGCATAGTGTTAAAAGTAAACTTAGATTTGTTTTATGAACAAATCTTTTTAGATTTGCAGGTCTGAACTGAAAAAAAAAAATTCTTCATGAAGTCAAGCTCTTTGAGATTTGCCTAAGCAAAAAATGGTATCACATCCGACTTAAAATAGATGCCAGACACAGAGGTCTAAATATCTTCCTTCCTATTCACTGCCATGTACTCATACCTGCCAATTTCCTTTTTAATTTGTCTACTGAATATAAAATGTGTTGTGTAAGGGAAAAATGAGACACTGGGAACATCATAGCTTACACAGTTCTTGTATTTGCAAACTATCATGCTCTGAATTAGACTGTTTTGTTCAAATTAATTGTATAATATTTGTCATAGATTATCATACCAGCAATGCATTATTTTGACCTAGAAGACCATACTCAGCACATGATAGATTGCATAAAACATTTGGGGTTAAAAAATTATCTGGAAGATGGTATTATGCTTCACATTTTCTGTTGGAGTCAGATACGTGTCTATATAGTTGAAAAAGATACACGCTGTAAATAGTGCACAGATTATAATTTCTACAGTAAACTTCAAGAGTGACAGGACCCATTAGATATTTCAAAGGTCAAGGAGATTTCTGATTGAGAATACAGATTGAACAAAAGCAATAAAAATTCTGAGGAATTTATGTATATTTAATTTTCCCCAAGAGAAGAGCTTTAATATGGAAAAAATAAGAGATGTCTTCCTTTCCAAGCAATTGAGTAGGACATTAAAAGTGATACATCTTCAGTTTTTTCACAATATGGGAAAAATTGCCATTGGCATTCTCTTCTGAGACATGGATGACAATAGATGGGTTTTTAATAACAGCTCAGCCTTCCAAAGAAATGCACATGTCTATCTGAAATGGTGTGAAATCTTTGGACACATTTGTTATCAGCACCAAGGTCTACCATTATAATTTCAGAAAACATTGTTTTCCCCATTATATCAGTTAACAGAATATAAATATTTTATTATCGGGAATGAATTTGAAAAGAATGGAAAAATGCTGTTTTCCTTTTACTCATGTAAATTAAACCTGAAATGTTAGCTGTGTAAATTATTAGGCAGAAAGGGCACATGTGGTTTAACTCCCAGTCATGGGATAGGAATGGTAGTGCTTCAAAAACTAATTTACAAGTTAAAATAATACTGAAGTGCAGATGAAAAATTCAGAAAGCACATACTCATTTTAAATGGGAAAAATTAATCTGGGCTATATAAAATGGATAGTTCTTGTGCTTCATATAAGAATTATCAGGCCGGGCGCAGTGGCTCACGCTTGTAATCCCAGCACTTTGGGAGGCCAAGGCGGGCGGATCACCTAAAGTCAGGAGTTTGAGACCAACCTGGCCATTACGGTGAAACCCCCTCTCTACTAAAAACACAAAAATTAGCTGGGCATAGTGGCGGGCGCCCGTGATTCCAGCTGCTCATGAGGCTGAGGCCAGAGAATCACTTGAACCCGGGAGGTGGAGGTTGCAGTGAGCCGAGATTGTGCCACTGCACTCCAGCCTGGGCAAAAAAGCAAGACTCCATCTCAAAAAAAAAAAAAAAAATTATCTAGATAATGTTACATAGTAAAATCTTATAATTTGGATGGTTTAATCAGGTGTCCCTATTTTATCGTGAACTAAATGTCCTACTTGTCTTTAAAATATCTGTTACATAAAATTATGCCATTTAAAAGACCATTTCCCAGAAGTTTTATATTTAATCAAGGAGCATTCATTTAATTGTGTGCACAGAGAGGTCTCAGAAAAAAATGGTCCTACTGACAATGAAACTCTGCTGTAAAGTTATTTTTCCATAGGCTGAATCTACAATATATTTTTGCTCACTCCTATTTGAATTGAGAGTGAACATGGAGTGGGGATAGCTAAAACAAGCAATGGTGGAAAAAGTTATTCCACTCTACAGTATTCAGCCTTATCAACAGGGCTTAAGGACAGCTTCTGATAGGCATTATGTGTCTTCGATTCATGGTGTTTACTGCAGAGTCTGGGTTGTTGCCCTGGAAAAAATATTTCTTCCATAAAGTGTAACTAATAATATATATCAACTCCCTCTTGTGTACCATTTACTGTTGTATACCATTTAAGTAGACAAAGTGCTTTAATGTAGAATAATCAAAGATTTCGGAAAATACCTGTGTGAGACTGAACTAATCAATTTCATTGGGTTGGTTAGTTTCTCAGACTGTTTATATAGCTTCTTACTAGATCATAGATGAAAACAATGGGCTTAACAGTGGGTAAATTAAGTAGAAAATACAGATACTTTTTCCCTTTCTTTCCATTCCATTTCCAGCTCTTTACCTGTTCTTTGCTTTAATGAACTAGATCTCCACAGTAAGATATGCATAGTTTTAAAATTCTTCTTCTGACTCATGAACATGGTTGTATTGCCTCGTGGAAAGTTGGAGTGGAAATGAAAGAACTCAATTATTGTCATCCTTTGATAGGGCTCACATTAGCATACACACACTCCCAGATGTAGAATAACTATTCCAACATAAAAAGTAACTTATTTATATTTAAAGATACTTTATTAGTCTTTATCATTGAGTTTTTTTTTTTTCTAACACACAAAACACATCTCCAAATGATTTAGGTTAGCTGAAGACAGTTCTAAAGTATGTTAATCAGATGATGCACGTTTTCTTCTTTTCTTTTTTTTTCTTTTTGAGATGGAATCTCACTCTGTTGCCCAGGCTGGAGTGCAGTGGCGATATCTCAGCTCACTGCAGACTCTGCCTCCCGGGTTCAAGTGATTCTCCTGCCTCAGCCTCTGGGGCAGCTGGGATTACAGGCACAAGCCGCCACGACCAGCTAATTTTTGTATATTAATAGAGACGGGGTTTCACCATGTTGGCCAGGCTGGTCTCGAACTCCTGACCTCAGGTGATCCACCCACCTCAGCCTTCCAAGGTGCCAGGATTATAGGCGTGAGCCACCTTGCCCGGCCAGATGATGTATTCTTACTTCTTTATTTTTTTAATGAGAAAAATAAGACTGAGAAAACAGAAATGACTTTCTCTTAGATACATAGCATAACAGCATCTTAAGTTGAAACCTCCTAAATGTTTCTGCTTATACAATAATGCTCAACTCACACACAATTTTTGGAATTCCTTTTTGGATTTGCCTTTAGAGCCATTTTTGAAGACAAAAAGAATCTATTTTCATAGGTATCCATTAGTCTGTATGCTTTGGTTTTTGCCAAAGTAATACTTCTTAACTCAACCCCCTACTTACTCATCAACCTTGGCTACGTTGGGACCTCCTTGTGGGCAAATATCATATTATATTGCAACAGTCCTTTAGTATAATAATTGTTGCATTGTTGAATTGATTATATATTGATAAAATATATGCATAGTATATGCATTCTTTTGTTCAAAACTGAAACTAAAAGGGTAGGGACTGAAATATTCTTGATTAAAATTATTCTGAGGTCTTCTCTTGCCAAAACCTTGAAAGTCAGTCTATATATGTTTGTCTTTAGGACATTATTATTATTATTCATAGATTAATTTTGAGACTCAAAAAACAGCCTATATGAATGAAATGCTAATCTAACTGACTGAACACCTAAAGGTGTTAATGACTGGATTAGAATATTTTTCTATCATTGTTATTCCATGCCTGAAACATCCAGTGCTTTGGACTTATGTTTCTATAAATAGCACAAAAAGAGTCTTTACAGAAGATCCTAAAATGAATGTGTGGATTTCAAAGAATGTTTTCCGATGGAAAGAAAGTGTAAATCTTTTATGTAGTTGAGTGCTAAAACAGATAATTGATCAACGTTAACAGGTGGAACCAAAACAAATGGTCCTAATCTATGCCCCTGTAAATATATTAAACACAAGTCTGCTTTTCTAATGAATCAAGAAAATTAATACAAGATTGTTTTTCTTATCCATTCAGTGTCCCATATTGGAAGCCAGAAAGTCTAAGGGAATCTTCTTTGGTATATTTGAAAAGTCTAGGTCATATATTTTGCCTGGAACTCCTTATAGAGAACTATGCTTGCCATTTTTAGAAAATAACTGTGGTTACTTGGGCCAGTGTCAGGGCAACACTTTCCAAAATACAATGACGAGGAAGATTTACACATCTCAAAGATATTTGAAGTTGATGGAGTCTGTAGCTACTTAAAGATCAGCAGCTCGTATTAGATTAAATAGAACTGGGTTATGATCTGGGCCCACTGATTGTGAATATTCTGAACTCACTCATTTTCTTCACTGATCTCAAATGCCATGATGCCTAGTCTTTCCCATTCCAGTTCTTTTTCTCTAAGATATAGGTTGCTCAGCCTTCTTAAAACTGTCACCTACCATTGCATATTACTCTCTGGACATTGATTGACAAGCACAGGATGCAGGGACATTATCATTGTCTATTATTACATGGGTAATACATATAGCTAAACCAGAATATGCCAAGCCATTACTAAAGGGTCAATAAATGTGAGCCGTTCTTATCACATGCTCCCCACTGCTCTTGCTTAGCTGTTGAATCAATCTTTTATATATAATGCTGACTGTCAAGTAAAATGTCTCCTTTGGGTTTTTAGTGTTCTCTGGGAGGGGGGATTATTTATCTTTTTTTCCTACTTTTATTTTAGGTTCAGGGGGTACATGTGCAGATTTGTTACATGGGTCAATTGAACTCTTTTCAATTCAATCTTCACCTAATCTGTATTTCAGCAGTTGATTCCTTGGACACAAAATCAAGAATTTTCCATTAGTCATTTCTAATTTCCAAGGTGGGTGGATCACCTGAGGTCAGGAGTTCAAGACCAGCCTGGCCAACATGATGAAACCCTGTCACTACTAAAAATACAAAAAAATTAGCTGGACGTGGCAGCAGGTGCCTGTAATCCCAGCTACTTGGGAGGCTGAGGCAGGAAAATCACTTGAACCTGGGAGGCAGAGATTGCAGTGAGCTGAGATTGTGCCACTGCACTCCAGCCTGGGTGACAAGAGCAAAACTCCGTCTCAAAAAAAAAAAAAAAAAAAAAAAAAAAAAGAAGTAAAGACTGAGCTACTGAGCTATTTATATTGTTAAAATTATTTCCTACTTGTTATAAAGTACTACCCAAGCTTCAGAGAAGAGAAACATGACATCATCAAGTTGAATAGGCATGCTTTTTTGTGTTTTCTTGTGGTTTCCTTCATAGTACTTAGCATAATTCTGAGTATGTTATACAGTATGCTTAAGCACTTTTTTGAGGATGAATGAATTAGATGGAATAAAAAGGAACAGTGAAAGAGTGAACCAAGACATTGAAGAGGACTTTCTATGGTAACAACCTACAGACAAGGGACAGATTTTCAAAATCCTGGATAAATGTCTTGGGGGCAGAGACTGTATAAGAAACTGAGATGACCACACATTGAAAGCTGAGAGGGTTTTTCAAGATATAGGAAATACATTTCAGTTCAATTAAAATCAGACAAAGTAAAATGTTCAAAGCATTCTTCTCTTTAATTCCCCTGATGTCTTAAAATTACTTTCTTCTTACATTTTCCATAAATTATTATTAAATCTATCATACATGGTAAACTGGATTGTAAAGAGATGCTTTCTCCTTATATAGGTGATGGTCTTCACAAACAGAAAAACAAACTATGCCACAGATGTCATAACAGGTCTGTGTTCTATCAGTTCAACATTGCTTAGAACTGATAAAAATAGAAAACTAAAACACAATGGCTTAAATAGATTAGAAGTTTATTTTTCTCTCACATAAATTAAGTTTAGAAGTAGACCACCCAAAGCTAGTATGGCAGGCACATGGTCATTGAAAACTCAGGCTCCTTGTAGCTCTTCTTTCACTATTTCTTGTGCTTTCAAATTGGCTTCCTTATTCCCCAAAGAGAGGAGCAAAATGAACTTTTCACACAAATCTACTCTCATGGAGCTTTCCGGAAGCCCTCATTCATGGGACACTCACTCATATTTCATTGGCTAAAGCCTAATCACATGGTCACCTACAACCTCAAGTGAGGTTAGGAAATGTTTTTAAGGTAAATCAGTGTCTCCTCCAACAAACTGAAGGGATGTTAATAAAAAATGTCAGTAGAAAGTCATAGGGAATGTTTACGCCTTACGTGTTCTTTTTTTTTTTTTTTTTTCAATGTTTACGTTAATCTATCCCCTTTAATTTTCCTGGAACCTGCTGTAGTAGTGGCCCTTTTCTGGAGCATGACGGCTATTGAGGAACCTGGTTGCCAACCAACTTTACCTCGTGTAGCCCTAGCAGTTGACTTGCTGCTAGGCCTTCGCTGTGGTGTCAAACATACTTCTTTTGATTATACTCTAAATTATTTTTCATTTCACAAAATTTAATTCACAAAATAAAAAGCACCCAAAAGTACTGTAAGATTAGTCCACAATTGCTTATCTTTACTAATCTATTTCCATCTACTCTTGGTTATTCATTAATTGTCAACTCTATTTGACTCCATTTATGAATTATTTTCAATTAGTAAATATTCCTAGAAGTAAATTTAAAATATATATATTTTTCTCAATGACGCAAACAAAAAGGAAACTCTATTTGTCTTTCATTAAGTTACTTGGTGCACACATGACTGTCCACAATATATCATTTTAAGATACAATTTGTTTAACACTCTAGAATCACAATGGCCATCTTGTCAAATCCCTCATTCAAAGTATGTATCTCATTGGAAGACTCCCAGGCATTTTTTTCCCTAATATTTTCAAATTTGATTTACTTCCTGCTTGAAGAGGCAGAAATTTCCATTTTTGGATGCTTCATAATTGGAAGTTCTTCTTATATTATAACAATTTGCTCTGTCACTGTTACTACTAGCCTTGCTTCCATTTATATTCTGGGCATTTGACTGAACTGAGTCATGCATTTGGATGATGTGAGATCACATAAAAAATTACTTTCCTGAGTGAGTACTACGGTCCATAATGTCTGTACTGTTTATATAATCTCAAGTTTGAAGGTTTTATATACGGGACAGTCTTAATTTGTCCTACACTAACATTAAACAAAACCACAACCTTGTGGCAAAGTCTGTTGAAACAACAAAAGTACTTCATTATTTGTAAAATCTCTGGCCCAGAAATATATTGAATGTCATAGTAAAAGCTATGTGAGGAATTTCATTTAATAAAATATTTTTACCTCTATTTTCTCAGTATTTCTTGCCTATCTATTTCATGACAGACAATTTTCATGTGTAAATTGTCTGACCTTTGTCTGACTTTTTGAACTTAGGATGTTTCTATAATTAAAAAAATATGTCTCAAGAAAATAAAGCGATAAAACTATTTGTGTCTCCTCTACCACCATATCTCATTTGTGTCAATAATGTAACACAAATCACAAATTTGGAGACAAGTTTGTCTGTGTGTTACTTGTGTACCTAGGAAAATAATTTATTTTTTTCCACGGATGTTAAGCATTGCTAAGTGAAAAATAGTCCCTCCAGAGTCTCTGGATTATGTTTTTCTATGACATAGTACCCTAGCACTTTCCCTGATGGAACTCACCCTCTTTGCAATGAACTGTAGTCACTTAAGTAATCTTCTTTAAGACTAAATACTAGAACAGATGGTCCAGACAAGCATTAAGTTCAGCTGCCCATTCCATAACAACTGTACTGCTTTAAATGATTAGGGGAATTGTGGAAGCCAGGAAATGTTTATTGTTTTGGAAAGAGGGTGGGCCAGGATGGAATTTCACTTTCACTTTTTCCTAGAGGAAAGTATTCATCCAGCAGATTTTATGTGACATATCAGAACCACAGCCTACATTTGCCAACTGTCAAGACATCCAACGGTTAAGGCAACTGGGAAAGGTAGCAAAAAAATAAATTGACTCCCAGCCAAGCAAATGCCAATTATAGTTTGTTTTAAGAGTGCTAGAAAGGATGGCAGAGAGCCAACAGCATGGTAGATGGACGGGGCTGCTTTAAGGGCACATAACAAAGGCTATGGCCTGTGAAATTCCAAAGAGACATGATTGGCACATTGGCACATATTGTGGGGGGAGGGTGGCCAGGCTCTTCAGGCTCTCTCAAAGATGGGTCTGTGCCAGTCAAACAGTTCTTTTACTTATAGTGCAAAGTCTTTATCATGGAAGTTGTGGGACTATGGGGATGGTTTACAGTGGTCCCCTTTTATCCCTGGTTTCAGTTTCTATGATTTTAGTTATCCAGAGTCAACTATGGTCCGAAAACAGGTGACTACATTACAGTAAGATATTTTGGGAGAAAGAGAGACCACATTCACACAACTTCTATTACAGAATATTGTCATAATTTTTCTATTATTAGTGACTGCTGTTAATCTCTTATGTGTCCAATCTATACTTAAATTTAGTCATAGGTGTGTATGTATAGAAAAAAAAACAGGGTATATATAGGGTTCAGTACCCACAGCTTCAGGCATCTACTGGGGATCTTGGAACATAGCCCCCATGGATAACGGGCAACTCCTGTATTCTAGGTGTTAGCATGCTTTTAATTAGGAGAATCACCATATAATGATCACTAGCTTGGCTTTGTCAATGGGCAGTCTAAACCACATTTGAAGAAGACAAGGAGAAAAATGTGTTCTCTGGTGTGGCTAACTTTCTGGTTCAGAATAAAATGAAGCTACTGCAAACTTCAAAAGGCAACCTGTATCTGGTTACCTTTAGGTAGGCACAAATAATTGTATCACTTTAAAAAGTAAAGATGCAATGGTTCTTACATGATGTCTGAAGGCTTTTCTTTGTTAAAGAGATCATAAGAGTATTTGATTAGCATTTTGGCATTGGGTGGTTCATATTGACTAATGTGTTTTCCTAAATGTAATCCATCAAACCATTGTATTTCATTGAAGAACAAAATCTATTTAATTGGGGGAGATATTGCAGGGTGTACACGATAGGTAGAGGATGCCACATTTACAAATAAGAAATAAGACCGTTCTTTAAGTTGCTTTGCACATGAATTTTTACATGGTCTATGTTAGCAAAATTTAAAAATGGAAGGTTATCACTAAAGTAGAATTCCAACCATGGAAAGCAGAAATGCGCTCTATCAAGTACTTTATACATTCAAGTGGAATATCTTAGTAAGTCTTCCCCTCTAAAAAAAAAAGGGAACTTTACTTTCTGAAATACATGCAAACATCCTGAAAAGTTGCATATAGAATCATTTTTATAAATTAACTGCATTATGAAAGTTCATTACTTACAGGCACATGATAATGATTTGAGGAAAGCTGGTATCTCTTTCATTGAACCTACTTAAATAAAGCACATTTTTGTGAGGCATATATTTTAGGCTTTATTTCTTTGGTTCAACCAAGATATTCATGCCAATACATAGATAAAATTAGTAAGTTACAGGACTACTTGGAGGACTCTACATCAACATCATTTTATTAGGTTAAGTACAAAATTAATTAGTAATTAATTTTGCCATGCAAAGCATAAAGATATGCAATTTTTCACAAGGTAATAAGATCAAGGCAAGCAATTATGGCAATGCACCTGAGACAATCTTGCTTATTCAAGGAATTTTGTACAAAGGAAATAAATGTTCTTTCAATGCTTTGAAATATTGTCAGAATGACATAGATGTACAACAAAACATCAGACATGCAGGCAGTGGAGCTCTCAGATGTGCTAAGGATGACACAGAATAGACCAGAAGATCTCATCCTTGGCTACTCATTGTGACTACTTGGGGAGATTTAAATAGTACTGGTATCTGGTGTTCATGCCTAGAGATCCTGACTTAATTGGTCTTAGGCGTGTCAAGGGCACGGCAATTTTGAAAGCTCCCTTGCTGATGCAAATGTGCAGCCACAGCAGAGGATCTCTGGTTTAGATTGATCTAGCAATTCTTAAATTTCTCTAGGTGTAAGAGTCTCTTAGAGGCTTGTTAAAAAGTGCGTCTAGGCCGGGCATGGTGGCTGATGCCTGTGATCCCAGCACTTTGGGAGCCCGAGGCGAGCAGATCACCTGAGGTCAGGAGTTCCAGGACAGCCTGGCCAGCATGGCAAAACCCCATCTCTACTAAAATAAAAATACAAAAATTAGCTGGGCGTGGCGGTGGATACCTGTAATCCCAGCTACTCAGGAGGCTGAGGCAGAAGAATCACTTGAACCCAGGAGGCAGAGGTTACAGTGAACCGAGATTGCACCATTTCACTCAACCTGGGTGACACAGCAAGACTCCATCTCAAAAAAAATAAATAAATAAAAGTGTGTCTAATCAGCTACCCAGGGGATTTACATTCAGGTGGTCCTTGAGCCATACCCTAGGAAAAACAAAACAAAAACCTCTTGTCTTGTGTTAGCTTATTTTTTAATTCCTGGGCTTCTCACTTGGTGATGCCAACCTAAGCTATGTGAAAGTTCACTCAGAGTGCATAATGCTCAATTTTGGCAGTTCCCAACACTCATGGAAACAAAAACTTTCACAAAAGCTTCTGTACTATTGTGTTGCCACATGCAATGCCAAGGGCAATTCCAAATTCCCATAAGTCAGGCAAGTCTCCAGCCCCCCGCCAAAAAAAAAAAAAAAAAAAAAAAAAGGCCAAAATAATGAGGTAGATTATACTTAGACATAAACTACTAAATTCATGGAAGATCTTTTCTTTTTTTAATTATTTTTACTTTAATGTGCAAACATTTATTTTAAAAATGTGTTATGTCTATGACCCAACAATTCTACTCTCAGACGTTTATCCTAGAAAAATGAAAACATGTGTCTCCCAAAAAAACTTGTTCAAGAATTTTTATTCATAATAACCAAATACCAGAAAAAAATGAAATGTTTATCAACAAGTGAATGGACAAATAAATCATGGTATATGTATACAATAGAAGACTACTAAGCTGAAAAATAAAAATGAAAAAACATACAAGCAACTGATATGCAAATAACATGAACTAATTCTCAAAGACATTATTGTGAATGAGGGAAGTAAGAGGCAACAGAGAATGTACTACATGAATCAATTTATATGAAGTTCTAAAATAGATAAAATTAACCCATGATGATAGAGTACCAGAGGATGGACCAAATATAGTGAGAGGAAAAGTTACAAGAAGATGGAAACATTTTATATTTTGATTGGGGTTGTGGTAACACCCCACAACACATGAGTTATGGAAACGTACTCAAAAACTACAATAACTAATATGTTGCCCTTAAAAACACACAGTACCTTTCTCAAGACATGCCTAATGATTTTTCAAAAGAAATGCACATAAAGCCAGATTGAAATTCAAGTGTTTCCTCTGTCTATCCCTTTTTAAAGGCAATATTATAGCTAAATCATTACATTAAAAAATTCTTCAAAAAGGTTTTTCAGTTCAGGAAGGAGCACAGAATTTTAGCCTAACATATGAACCAGTTGTTCCAATTCTTTTATTTTAGAGATGAGGGAACTCAAGCCTGCAATAATATATTCAGCATCACCCTGGAAGTCGCTGGTGTTGCTTTTTACACTCAGCTCTTATGACAATATATCTATTGTTGCAGGAAGTCAGGGACCCCAAACAGACGGACTGGCTGAAGCCATGGTAGAAGAACATAAATTGTGAAGATTTCATGGACATTTACCACTTCACCAATCAATACTCTTGTGATTTCCTATGCCTGTCTTTACTTTAATCACTTAATCCCATCATTTTCATAAGCTGAGGATGTATGTCATCTCAGGACCTTGTGATGATTGTGTTAACTGCACAAATTGGTCGTAAAGCATGTGTGTTTAAACAATATGAAATCTGGGCACCTTGAAAAAAGAACAGGATAACAATGATGTTCAAGGAACAAGGGAGATAACCAGCAGGTCTGACTGCCTGAGAACCAGGTGGAACAGAGCCATATTTCCCTTCTTACAAAAGTGAATAGGAGAAATACTGCAGAATTCTTTTTCTCAGCAAGGAACATGCCTGAGCAAGACAAGCATTCCTAGGGGGAGGTCTCTAAAATGGCCGTTTGGGGAATATCTGTCTTATATGGTTGCAGATAAGGGATGAAATAAGCCCCAGTCTCCCGTAGTGCTCCCAGGTCTATTAGGACGAGGAAATTCCTGCCTAGTAAATTTTAGCCAGACCAGTTGTCTGCTCTCAAACCCTGTCTCCTGATGTTATCAACGACAATGTGTGCCTGAAACTTCATTAGCAATTTTAATTTCGCCCCGGTGCTCTGCCCCCATTTGCCTTGTGATATTTTAGTGCCTTGTGAAGCATGTGATCTGTGACCCACACCCTATTCGTACACTCCCTCTCCTTTGAAAATCACTAATAAAAACTTGCTGGTTTTGTGGCTTGAGGGGCAACACGGAACCTGCCAACATGTGATGTCTCCCCCGAACACCCAGCTTTAAAATGTCTCTCTTTGTACTCTTTCCCTTTATTTCTCAGACCAGCCAACACTTAGGGAAATAGAAAAGAACGTACGTGAAATATTGGGGGTAGTTTCCCCGATAATCTACTACTTTTTCTAATGCACAGTCTATTCTAGTTTGCATTAATAATTAGGAATACTTAGCTAGTACTTAATATATGTGTCTTGTCAAATCTTGAATATTCATGAACTACCTCTAACATGTCACCTTACAATATGTCATAGCTTTTCTCCATTGATTGATTAGTGAGTCATATATTTAAACTCACAGTACAACTTGGATATATATACGTGTATACATAGATATATACACACACACACACACACATATATATATATATATATATATATAATCTATCATCTTTATTTTGTGAATCACTTATCTAGCCTTCTGTCTTTAACCCTGCCTCACGGGTAGCAGAGTAAAATAACATAACTAATATACAATTAGGTAACTCAAACTAAATTTTAAGGTGATTCTTAGTTTTTCTCGAGAAAACATTTAGTTTCCTATAAAACCTTATGATGACAAAAAAAAGGGAAGTCAATATGAGCTTACTTTCTACATCTGTATAAAGAATACATACACAGTATAAATACACATACTCACATACTGCATGTTGGAAGATGAATTAATATTCTAACATGCAGCATTTTTCATGAATACTTTGTATAATAAATCTTAATTTTTTCACACAGATGTCCCCACTGTACATTCAGAAAGATGAAAAGCCTTATAAATAAAATAGCAAAAGAAGAAACATCACATTAATAATTATAAAAATCTCATCCATGATAGAACTAGTTATACAGAAAACAGATATTCAGATTCTGTTGTATTCCAGGCACAGGGCTTTACAGTGGGGATGAATAAGTTCCTTGTCATCACAGTTCCAGGTCTGGTAAACATACAAATTGATTAGTACTTACCAAGGAATGTGGTAACTGCTAAGCTGAAGGAAACACATGGTGCTTTGGGAGGAAGTAGGAGAGATCTCTAACCAGACTGGGGAGAACATGTAAGAAGGAGACCAAGTGGGGAATTTAATGAATAATAAGAAAACTGTAGAAAATTTGTGAGGTGTACATGAATATATAAGGGTTTGGGTAAGGAGTTGAAAAGAAAGCTAAGACAAGAGAAGTTAGAAAAGTCGATATGAAAAATTGGGTTAGCTATATTAAAGATTAGAGGGATGTTATCTGTCTGAAATGGTAAGCCTTTAGAGTAAAAATTTTTTAGGCATGAGACTTTTATGATTATATTTTTGTTTTAGAAAGACTACTTTAGACGCCATCTTTAAAATATCTCAAATGCATATACTTAAGTAGCATCAAATAAAATTGTCTCATGATCACTTTTTGGCACTACCATTTCTCCCTTTAACAGCAAATAGTAATTTTGCACAATTTTGTTTATTCTATAAGGGGTACTATACAATATGTATACTCTTGAGTCTGGCTTCTTTTACTCAACATTATGTTTTGAGATTTGTCCATGTTGTTACATGCATACAATTATAAATAATTTACTGCCATTGTTGGATATTACTCTAATGTGTGTTTAGACAACAATTTATATATCCATTCTATTGGCAATAAATATTTGGGTAGTTTTTACTTCATAGTTGACTGTTAGAACTATTACTTTAAATTATTTGAAATAAAAATCAATCTTGGATGTCACAATATTTATAAGTTCAACTTTCATCCAAGCTGGCCAAGATACCATGTGCCCACACCTTGGGCTAGGGTAACAGGCCTACCCACCTCCAGCACTCACTTCATTCCCCAGTGGCCAAGCTGCTGCATCCTCATGTTCTTGGCCAGAGAAACAGCCTAGCAAATGCATCCAATATGGCCTTTCATCTGAACTAGATGACCTGCCAGATGTCTGTATGCCTATACCCCTGGTAAGAGAAATATCTCAGTGACCTTACTCCCATGTGCATGTACATGTCTGTGGCCTGAGAATCAGCCCAGTAGGCCCAGTAGGCCCAGCTGGCAAAGCTAAACCACCAGGACCACAAACTTCTACAGCCTAGGCCACTTAGATACTTGCAAACATCTTGTTAACATAAAATATACCCTAAGAAATTGCATGAAAACTAAACTACATTACTGTGTCAACCCTGAACCAAAATCAGTGCATCTTACCCAGCCAATATGCTAGAGTTCATCTACAGGAATAAGTCTTTTCCTACAAAAGCTAATCCATAAAACTGAAAGAGGCAAGTGTTCCACGAGATGTGCAGATATCAACACAGGGACATAAGGACATAAACAAGCAAAAAAAAAATGACAACTTCAAAGAAACATAGTAATTCTCTAGTGACAGACCCCAAAAGAAAGAAAATTTATGAAATGCCAAAAAAATAATTCAAAAGAATGATCTTAAGGAAACTATATGAGATAAAAGAGAATACAGATAGACAATACAGCACAAAAAAAGAAAAATTCATGGTTTGGGCCAGGCATGGTGTCTCATGCCTATAATCCCAGCACTTCGGGAGGCCGAAGTGGGCAGATCACTTGAGGTCAGGAGTTCCAGACCAGCCTGGTCAACATGGTGAAACCCTGTCTCTACTAAAAATACAAAAATTAGCCAGGTGTGGTGGTGGGCACCTGTAGTCACAGCTACTCGGGAGGCTGAGGCAGAAGAATCGCTTGAACCCAGGAGGCAGAGGTTGCAGTGAGCCGAGATCGCACCACCGTACTCCAGCCTGGGTGACAGAGCAAGACTCCATCTCAAAAAAAGAAAAAGAAAAAAAATTCATGATTTGAAAGGAAAATTCAACAAAGAGATAGATACCTTTTAAATGTTTATGGCAGCACTATTTACAACAGCCAAGATATGGAATTGACCTAAATGCCCATCTACAGGTGAATAGATAAGGAAATATATATACAGATACATATATATATATATGTACAATATGTAAATTGTACAATACAATATATACAATAACAAATTAGAAAACCTAAAGGACACAGATAAATTCCTAGATACACATAACCTATAAGACTGAACAAAGAAGAAATAAAAAAACTTTTACATATAGATGTGGTTTTATATATACATATATAATTGTATTATTTTCCATAATGGCTGTATATACATATACATACACACATACACACACACACACATATAAACAACTATCTTATAAATACATATTATTCCATTCTATATAATTATAATATAGAATGGAATATTCAGTCATTAAAAAAGAGTAACATTCTATCATTAGTGGCAATGTGGATGAATCTGTAGGACACAGTGTTAAGTGAAATAAGCCAGGTTCAGAAAGATAAACACTGAATGTTCTCACTCATATATGGAAGCTAAAATGTCAATCTCATAGAAGAAGAGAGTAGAATAGTGGTTACTAGAGGATGAAAAGTGAGCGGGGATAAGGAGACGCTGTTTAACAAATAGAAAATTACAGCGAGACAGAAGGAATAAGTTATAGTATTTTACAGCATTTGTAAGATGACTGTAGTTAACAATTTATTGTATTTTTTATCAGCCAGAAGAGAGGATTTTAAATGTTCTCAACACAAAGAGATAATAAGTACTTAAGGTTTTGGATTTGCTAATTACCCTGATTCGATCATTACATATTGCACACATGTATCAAAATATCACACTGGTCCCCATATATCTGTACAATTATATGTCAATTAAAATAATAAAAGTTTATTAAAGTTATTAAAGTTTTGGTGAAGCTTTTATATTTTTATTTTCTGGGCATATTTATTTTTTGCACTGGTATCAAGAGTTTAATTAAAAATCATTATTGTGAACCAGTTATATGCCAGTAACTGCACTGGACAAATGTGTGAAAGTATATTGTTTAAGTGTTTCTTTTTAAGAGAAATCTACAGATCTGCTAAATATTCCTCTCTCCCTATCTCCCTCCTTTCCTCCCTCCCTCACTCCCTCCCTCTCTCTTCTTTCCTTCCTTCTTTTTTCCTTCATTCTTTTTTTCTTTTTCTTTTTAACTCAGGAGAAATACTAGTGCCTCAATGAATATATGCTGGACTGCCAGGGGTTAAAGCTGCTTCAGAAACAATTATTAGCATTTGTAAACTTACAGATTCCTTCATAACTGGAAGCCAAATACAACGGTCAGTTAAGTTGATGTCCAGCTGAAATTAAATAGAATTCCAAAAGGTTGCAATTAAAGGTTTTCCTTATAAACGGGCCATCAAATGCAACTGCCTTCATATAGGAAAGTCAATTGTACACAGGAAATTGAAGGGATTCCCAACAACACAAAAAATCACATTACTTAAAATTTTTTTTCTCTATTATAATTAGTTTTAGATTTCTACATTTTCAAACTGGAAAACGACAGAGTTTTCAGATCACAGTTCAAAGTCATTTTAGGATATTAGGGTGATTTTGCCAAGGTTCCACTAACTGTATTTTACGGAGCCATTCACCTATATAGTGATAATTCAACTTAAAACAGTTCCCAGGATTTGCATAATGCAAACTTTCTTATTTAAAATGTTGTAGAAAAAAATGAATATAGAAAATACAAACAAAATTTAAAAAACAAACAAAAATGTTTTAGAGATACCTTTTATTTTGCTCTGAATCTAAATTTGCTCCAATCAACATCCTCCAACCCATCCACCACTCTTCCCACCACCAAATCAAAATCGCCATGTTAGAAAATGCATGTTTCAGAAAAATCTAGGCACAATCTATAAGACATTTTCAGATTTCTCATTCTGTGATTTATTCATAAATGTTTGTTAAACATATCTTATGTTGTTTGCATTGTGTGAATGTGTATTCTAGCTTTACATATCTAGCTAAATAAAGATCTAGCTATATATAAGGGGTTGTCAGAAGCTTTATGGAAAATGTTTATTCTGTAAAACCTGCGTATAAATTTCAAAAAATGTTTTGCACCAAATAAACTCGTACTAATTTGTTACAACATGACTGAACAGGATCTAATTGGAGGCACTAAGAATTACAAAACATGAGTTTGAAATGATTCCCTATCAAAGCAACATGAATTCTTCCAAAATTGAAGCAAGAGCAAACATCAAATTTATGGTAAAGATTGGGTGAAAGAATGGCAAAATCATTGTTACTTTATGAAGAGATTATGGAAACAATGTCCCAAATAAATCAGTAATTTACAAATGAATAACTCATTTTAAATTTTCAATGAGATGATGCTGCAGATGAAGCCCATAGCAGCAGACTATTGACATCAGTCTGCAAGAAAAATATTAATTTTGTTTATGCCTTAATTGAAGAGAACCAACGATTAATAGCAGAACCAATAGCCAACACATGAATTTCAGTTCATTTAGTTTACACAATTCTTTTCTTTTTTTCTTTTTTTCTTTTTTAAAGATGGAGTTTCGCTCTTGTCACCCAGGCTGGAGTCAGTGGTGCAATCTCAGCTCACTGCAACCTCTGTCTCTCTGGTTCAAGCAATTCTCCTGCCTCAGACTCCCAAGTAGCAGGGATTACAGGTGCCCACCACCACACCCTGCTAATTTTCTGTATTTTTAGTAGAGATGGGGTTTTGCCATGTTGGGCAGGCTGGTCTTGAACTCCTGACTTCAGGTGATCCGCCTGCCTAGGCCTCCCTCCCAAAGTGCTCAGATTACAGGCATTAGCCACACAATTTTGACTGAAAAATAAAGGTGACTAAACTTTCCTCTTGATAGGTGCCAAAACTGTTATGTACAAATCACCTGCAGACAACAACAGAGCTTTCAATGAAAATTTTAAACAAATAGGATCAAGGTCCTGAAGTATTTTTTCGAAGAATTGTAACAGTAGAGGAACATGGCTTTACTAGTGTGTCCTGTAGTCAAAGCACAATCAAAATAATGGCTACCAAGAAGTGAGAGTAGTCCAGTCATAGCCAAAGTAGGCCAGTCAAGAGCAAAGATCTTGACAACAGCTTTTTGAGATGCTTGAGGCATTTTTTTTTTTTTTTTTGGAGGGCCAAAGAATAATAACATCTGCTTATGATAAGAGTGTTATGAGAAAGCCAAAGCTTTAGCAGAAAAACACACAGGGAAGCTTCACCAAAGAGTGCTTCTCCACCATGACAATGCTCCTGCTCATTCCTCTAATAAACAAGGATTATTTTACGAGAGTTTTAATGGGAAATCATTAAGTATCCACGTTACAGTCCTAATCTGGCTCCTTCTGACTTCTTTTGGTTTTCTGATCCTAAAAAGAAAATTTTAAGGTACCTATTTTTCTTCAGCTAATATGGAACAAAACACTGCATTGACATGGTTAAATTCCATCCATTTTTTAGAAGCAGACTAAATGGCAGGTATGATCACTTACAAAAGTGTCCTGAACTTGAGGAAGCTTATGTTGAAACAAAGCTTGTATTTTTAATTTTTATCTTTGATTTCATTTTTCTCTGAAATTTTTATCTAAGTCCTCTTGCATATGTCATGCACATATAAGACTTAATCAAAACTCTAATTTTATGGAATCTAGGTCCTTAAAATCTGTTGCTTAAGGAACATCTAATCTTCATTGAAGTGCCCTTTTGTTCCTGGATTCCTGTTCTTTGTTAACAGTGTCAGTCACAACTATTTACACTTGATATAATTTAATGACAGTTTGCCATGAGAATGTCCAGGCTCTCTTTCTGTCTCCTAGACACAACAAAGAGGGAAACAGACAAGTTGCTTAAATCCTGACCAGGCATCATTCAATGTATTACTGTGTAATCAATCACTGTTTTAAAGTAATTGCGTGATTTGCCATTTCTTTTAGAAATTCTCCTTCGAGTGGCAAAAGGATTTTCTATCAAAACACCAAGAAGGAGCAGGACCTCAGAGCCATCCCAAGTGGAGTCACTATCTTCCAAATCTCGGAAGTATTCTGACGACAGAGGCATAGTGGAAAAGTTCCTGAAAAGTGATGGAGAAAAACTGGGAGAAAGCAGACTTCTCAACCATTTGCAAAACTGATTAAATAAGGCTTTTTTTCTTTCTTTCTTGTTCAGGGGCTAACACTTCTAACTAAGGATTGGGGCATCTTGAATACAGCTCTGACAAATGGCACTTAGGATCCCAGTTATTCCTGTAATTGGCATTCTGTGATTTCTTCAATCTGTTTTCTTTAATACGATTTTTTAAAAAATGTAACCACCAGAGGGCGTAGGACATTACATTTCAAAGGGCTTAAATTTATGTTTCAGCCACTAACTCAATCTCCCTAAGCACACTTGAAAGGTGGAACCCTCTGCTACACAATGGAGCCTTTTTCGTGTTCTCCTTGCCCAACCCTTCCATGCTGAACTCAAGTCCTTCACCAAACCCGCTGCCTCTTTAAAGCTTCCATCAGCAGCATCATTTCTGCTGTTTGCCGAAGCGGTTTTCTTACCGAATAGATTGAATTTTTTTTTTTAACATTCTACTTTCATTAAATTAAGCTATCCCTTATTCCTTGATTTGGGTCACGTAAAGTTCAAGGCAATAGTGAATTATTTCGGGGCTCTTCGGTTTGTATGCTTATGCCAACAGGACATTCCTCTACGTAAAACACAAGGAAAGCATTTGTAAAGCCTTTTTGCCAGGTGCTCACTAACCACATCTCCCTGTCGCTTTATGAACATTCTCCCCCAGTTCCTGTGTGTGTGGATGTGCGTAAAAAACTTTACACTGGCTCATCACTTCTCTGTTAACCTTTCAGACTTAGCGCCCCGGGTCAAGATTAGCAGCCTATGTTTTGACAGACTTGAAAATTCTTATTTGTGTCACTTCATCATTCAAAAGTGACTCTCAGCTCTTAGTTTTCATATAATCTCCTCCAGAGCATTGAATGCCTGTGTCTAGGAGATCCATGCCTTACCGAATTCACGTACCCTTATTAGGCAATGGACTCTTTGAAAAGCTCAAATATGGCATGCAAGGTGGTGTTGCCGGTCTATGTTACTTTAAAACCTTTAGGTCATACGCTTTAGTAAAGTGTCATAGGCGACTGTTTTGGGGCAAAGAAGAGCTTGAGTGACTTGACAGGCTTCTTTCTGTCTTATTTTGAAGGTACTCCTCCTTTAAATTATATTTACTATGTTACATGATTATGACATTATCCAGGTTATAGTGGACATCATCCCTGTGTCTGCTGTCGGCATCTAGACTCACTACTCCCATTCTCCCTTGTAAGGAACGATGGCTTCTGCCTCTAATACCTTCTACTTCTCAGCACATCAGTGCTCTGGAGGAGGATGGCACATTGATGATCCATGGGTTGCTGCTCCATGACACTTTATGGAGCCATTGTGTCCAAATTCAGGGTACATTAGAATCATTTAGAGTACTTTTAAATATGTGGACACCTGAACCTAATTCAGTAATCCTGGGGAAGAGTTAAGGGCTCTGTATTTTCAACAGGCATACAAAAATTGTTATGACGTAGTGTGGCAGACATTTTCTATTACTGCTATGATATATACACCTGGAAACACAGGCTCAATTAATAGGTCAAGAGCAGGGAGACATCAAGAACTTAAAGAAAACAGGCCCTGTCGCTCTGCTTTCAGAGGATGAATCATGATTGGCCTAAACCAGGGTATCATTTAGGGTAACGGTAGCTACTATAACAGATGGACGCCTAGAATCTCCTTGAATTAACAAAATAAAAAAATTCACTTATTCTTCACATAGCAACAGAAATGGGTACTCGTCAGGCAATGTTCATGAACATCTTATGGCTCTCCAACTTCTCCCCTGACCTCAGCTTTCTTCCAGCTTCCATACACACACACACGCACACACACACACACACACACACACACACACAGAGTGAGATACAGAGAGAGAGAGAACAAGGAAAAAGGGGATATCCACTCATTCACTTCTTCAGCCTGGAGGACCCAATAACTATCACCCATATTCTATTGGCAGGACCTAGTCACACGGCTCTACCTGGATTCGAGAAAGGCTTGGGAATGTGCTTTCTTAGCAACCATTCTACACCATGAAAAAGAAACAGAAATCTTTGATAGGCAGGTGGCCACCCTGGCCATGAGTAGTCGTGGTAGTCTTGTTACCCTTTTCCAAAGGTTTATTGATGGTAGCCACGTGACTGAATCCTGTCTAGTGCGATTTAAGAGGAAAGCTCCTAGGAATGTTTTTTGTTTTTCTCACAAAAGGGAAAGACTCCACTAACATGACTCTTAACCCCTTTTGGCTTCCACTTTTCTCCCTCTGGAAAGAAGATGCAGTCACAAAGGCACAGCAATCATCTAGTAACCATGAGGGAAATGTAGAGAAGCCAACACACAAACCTTACTGTAGTTTACAAAAAATAAAGAAAAAAAAAATCCATTCTTGATTGTGTCTCTCAGCTACTTAGTCTTGAATATTTATCCCTAGAATTTTCTATCCCTAGAATTAATCCCGACCATTACTTAAACATATAGCTCCAATTGCTTTAAGATATTTACTGTATTAGTCCTAGAAGACGGTAGTCTACAGATCATAATTTGAGAAATACTGATCCAAAGCATTTCAACCCATCCCACATGTGGTAGACACTACACAGGAAATGCTACCTAGCTGTTCTATGAAATACACACAGTGAAGGTCCACGTGCAAAGCTTAAGTGACCTAAAAGGACCTTATCACAGCTATAAACATCACTTCCTATTGACTTTCTTGCCTAACTTGGGTATGCTATCCTATATTCCAGTGTTCCACTCCAAAAATATTGGATGGGGAAGCCAAATAGATTGTCTAAGAACTGCAAGAGTCATGGAAACATCATGAAGGACTTGGTTTGTTGGGGTCAGGAGGAATGGGGGATTGAGGCATAAAATATTAACAATCATGGGGAAAAAAATCTTCATCATAGAAAATATTTACCAGTACTCCTGTTCATTCAGATAACTCTGCCTGGGATAAGAGTTCTGAGATGACAGAGGATGCGTACTTAGTGTGGATATGTGTTCCTGTTTTCCCAAGGTGGACCTGGCTCCATATTTCTCTGCTTTGTTGATCACATTCCCTTTCATTGTCAAATCACATAGTTACCCCTTTAGATCCATAGGCTATGCCTTATACTTGCAGGGAAGACTCCATGTATATTTATAGAAACTATGTTCAAAAATTCCAAATCACATGCTTTTCAGTTCAGAGAATTCTTTCAGTCCTCAACATGCTAGCTCCACGTAGTTCTAGATGCTCTAGGCCAGGGCTTCCCACGATATCCCAGGGTAACAAGCAAGCGATTTTAAGTACATGGTACCCTGTACTTGGGCAAAACAAATGAGACTGGATAAGTCTCATCTCAAGATCCATCCCAAGGGTTGAGCTAATCAGCATCTCAGCACATTTGAATCTGCATCCTATGGGCATCATGTGTACCACACACACTGGAAGGAAAGCCATGCTGTAGGCGTACATCTTGTCTCCCTCTCCCTCAATATTTCCAGGTAGTAATTTTTCTCCTGAACGTCTGATTCACAGTTACAAATACCCTAAGTAGGGAACCATTATTAGAATAACACAGACTTCGGACTACTCAGGCCACCACCTTGCCCCGTCCAGACATCAAAATCCACGTGGGTCTCCAGCTCTGGCTGATGAAGGAGGTCCAACGAAGCCAATTTATGCAACAGTGCGGCAGGTGTTCCCCTTTCCTGCCAAAGTTGAAGAGTAGCAGTGCCTTTTGAAGATAAAGCTTCAAAGGAATAATTCACTCAAAGATGGTTTTTCAGTTGCCTTAGGCAAGGCTGAATTTGTCTCGCACTATTTACATAAAACTAAATAAAAATGTGTCTTCCTTCCTACTCATAGGGACTATTTTACAACTAAACTTTTCAAAAGGCCAGAAGCTCATCATTTGGCTCTAACGGGGCAAACTTGCTTACTCCTTGTCTATTTCAGCAATCCCTGCGCCTCAGTTCGATCCTCTGTTGATGTAAGGATTGGATTAAATGTTTCCAAAATTTGTGAGAGGAGGTACAATGAATTTGGGCTTGATTTCAGTTTTGCCATTTAGTCAGATGGTATGTAACCCTGGAAAGTCACTGAACTTCTTTAAGTGTCCATTTTCTCATTGGTAATAAAATGAAGATAATCCACGTACTTATCCTATGGGTACGTAAGAATCATAAATCAATTTACTAAATTGGCTAAATGTAATAGAACACAATTGTTACAGGAAAGGGGTCCCTATCCCGACCCCAAGAGAGGGTTCTTGGCTCTTGCTCAAGAAAGACGAATTCAGGGAAAATCCACAGAGTAAAGTGAAAGCAAGATTATCAAGAAAGTAAAGGAATAAAAGAACAGCTACTCCATAGACACAGCAGCCCCGAAACCTACTGGTTGCCCATTTTTATGGTTATTTCTTGATGATATGCTAAACAAGGGGTGGATTATTCATGCCTCCCCTTTTTAGACCACATAGGGTAACTTCCTGACATTGCCATGGCATTTGTAAACTGTCATGGTGCTGGTGGGAGTGTAGCAGTGAGGATGACCAGAGGTCACTCTCGTGACCATTTTGGTTTTGGTGGGTTTTAGACAGTTTCTTAATTGCAACCTGTTTCATCAGCAAGGTCTTTATGACCTGTATCTTGTGCCGACCTCCTATCCCATCCTTGATTTAGAATGCCTAACCATCTGGGAATGCAGCCTAGTAGATTTCAGCCTCATTTTACCTAGCCACTACTCAAGCTGGAGTTGCTCTGGTTCAAATGCCTCTGACACAATTGAAAAAGAGTCTTTAAAACTATACACTAGGGGCAGGGCGTGGTAACTCATGCCTGTAATCCTAGCACTTTGGGACGTCAAGGCGGGTGGATTGCCTGAGCTCAGGAGTTCAAGACCAGCCTGGGGGAACACGGTGAAACCTCCCAGCTCTACTAAAAATACAAAAAATTATCCAGGCATGATGGCTTGCACCTGTAATCCCAGCTACTTGGGAGACTGAGACAGGAGAGTTGCTTGAACCTGGGAGGCAGAGGCTGCAGTGAGCCAACATTGCACCATTGCACTCCAGCTTGGGCAACAGAGTGAGACTCCATCTCAAACAAACAAACAAACAGAAACTTTATGGTAGGATCTTCCTTATGTCTCCCTTACATATATCATTATGTTTAGATCTAAAAACAATATCCTATTTTAATTGTTATAAATTCCCATCCAGTGTAGAAAAAAAAAAATAAGCAAATGAACAAATAGATACCACCCCAACACACACATATATAGATATCAGTTCAGGCCTAGTTTGTGGTCTGCAGGTATTAGGGAGAACTGTAGCTCTGCCAGATGTGTCTGACCCAGAGTAACTTCATTTTTAGCTGTTTTATATTTAAACTCCTAGGAAAAATGTTAATTCCATAAATATTTCTATAGCTAACAACATTCAGAGTCTAGAGAATTAAGAAGCATCACCATATAACATATCACCTAAGCCAGGTACTTTTGAGGGTCCTGGGAAGTAGCAGAAAAATTGCAAGACATCACTGCAATTCAGGACTGTCCCAGGTAAAAGTGGAATGACATATCCTAGGTTAAAGAGGAGGTATCAGAATAACATTCAGCAGTGAATCTCGGAAACCCAAACTAACAGAGGCTTAAACAAAATACAATAAAATTTTGTTTGGTTCTATGATTAATTTTTAACAATTCTTTTCTCAAATGACACTGTCGATGGCTGATAATATGAAACCATGCGAATCCCACGTTCATTTCTGGTCTGAAATGATTGATCGCGCCCTAGCCATAAAGCTTCTTTTGGAAAGGATGAAGACCTTGCCCTAAACCTTTGAACAAATGTTGCACGTAACACTTTGCTTACATTCCATTAGCCAGAACTAGTTACAATACCATATCTAACTATAAGAAATTCTCTGGCTATAAAAGTAAAAGAGACAATATTTTTAGAAACTAGCATTGTTTTTTTTTTTTTCTTTTTTTCCATTATAACATTTACCATTAGGTATGTGAATGGGCCAGATATCTACTCAATATTACAGAAAAAATGGCGAAACTCTGTCTCTACTAAAAATACAAAAAAAAAAAATTAGCCGTGTGTGGTGGTGCACGGCCTGTAATCCCAGCTACTCGGGAGGCTGAGGCACGAGAATCACTTGAACCCAGGAGGCAGAGGCTGCAGTGAGCCAAGACTGCGCCACTGTACTCCAGCCTGGGCAACAGAGTGACTCCGTCTCAAGAAGAAAAAAAAAAAGAAAAATCCGGTAAGAAAGTTTTATCTGGTCCTTTTAATTATTTTACAATGTTCACTCTAACATTTGTTGCTACTCTCAGATGTTCAGGAGATGATAACTACTATTGAAATATAGTTCTTCCTGTTCAAAAAGCTTAAAATACTTGTAGTGAAAGAAATTAACAATGCATAATGAAGAAGCACACACACACAGACCACACACACACACACACACACACACACACCCCATGCATGGAGTGTGCGATGTATCCTAATTATTCCAGGGATGAGATCACACAATGTGTCCTGAAAAGGAAAGCTTCTGCTAGTCCTTGGACTTTATTTGGGACCTACAGAGAGAACGCTTTGGTTACAAGAAGAATGAGGCAGATAATACAAACGGGAGCAATAACTGAGTAGAAGTACAATAGCAAAGTGAGCCCAATGGGAGAAAATAATGAACTTAGAGCATAGAGTACTTGTTAAGAGGTAGATGTGAGGCCAGGCACGGTGGCTTATGCCCATAATCCCAGCACTTTGGTAGACCAGCCTGAGCAACACGGTGAAATCCCATCTCTACTAAAATACAAAAAATTAGCAGGACGTGGCAGCATGCGACTGTTGTCCCAGATACTCAGGAGGCTGAGGCAGGAGAATTGTTTGAACCTGGGAGGTGGAAGTTGCAGTGAGCCGAGATTGCGCCACTGCACTCCAGCCTGGGCGACAGAGTGAGATTCCATCTCCAAAAAAAAAAAAATGAAGAAGTGGAGGTGGAAGTAAAAGGAATGCATGGATACAGCAGACTTTGATTCTCCCACAAGTACCTGTTGGCAGAGCTTTTGCATATATCTACATAAATTATGCACCCATTTGTGTGCATTCTGGTCACCAAAATAAAGAAAATAACTTATCAAACATTTAAATATATGAGAACATTCCTAACGTTTTTAATCAATGGAGCTCTGTATCCATTATCATGTGAATAAGTTTAGGTACAGTGATCTCACACATATTCTTTAAGTAAAACATTCCCCTCCGCTATTTTGGGGACTCATATCTTCTAAGACGTGTTCTGAGATGAAGAAAAAGGTTGTAGGTTGAAGGTTCTGAAATGAAGAAAAAGGTTGTAGGATGAAGCCGAGATTCTTCAATGCCTTCGCCTGGCAATTTGTCAAACATGTTGTGCAAAGGAGAATTCTCAAGATGTGGTTGGAGAAACTGATTTTGTAGAGGAAGCAAACAGAAATAACTCCCACATTCAATGACAAGAATAGTTAGTTCAATCCTCTCAGTCCTGTATTTGCTCATTCTGCCAAAATCAAGAAGCTTCAAGAAATACATTTTTAAAAACCTAAAGAGAAATCTCTCTTTTTTTTTCCTACTGCTTTACATTTGAAATTCAATTCCATCTTTTCTTTAGCTAAGTAATTAAAATGCTACGCCCAAACATGCATAAACCTAGCTTGATATTTTGGGTCAATAAAATCAGAAATAGGAGAACAAAATTCAAATACTTACTAACTTTAGGGTCACACTTGTGTCTTCTATGAATATTTGTCTACATTACTTTTTAATTTTCACTAAAGATGGTCATTTTCTTTCCTCAGTGGATCAAAAAACTTTTCCAGGAAATAATTCCCAGCTATTAGCCACCAAGAAAGGCAAAAGTGAAATGGCAACATCAAAGAATCTCAAATAACAAATTACATTTTTCTGCTACAGATCAAATAAAATTAAGTCATTTGAAACACTGCATTCTGAATTATGATGCCTATCTTTTTCTCTTCCTGGTTTAAGAAGAGGTTTTTAAAAAAATATTACAAGGTGAGGCACGGTAGCTCATGCCTCTAATCTCAACATTTTGGGAGGCTGAGGCAGGAGGATCACTTGAGCCTAGGAGGTCCAGGCTGCAGTGAGCCATAACCATGCCACTGCACTCTAGCCTGGCTGACAGAGTGAGACTGTCTCAAGAAAAGGAAAATAATTTTAAAAGAAATATTACAATATTTTAATTTTAATCTTTATTTTTTCTTATTTGTTGTCCAAGAGGCAATTATAGCAATCTGTTTCTAAATGTAAAGGTTACGCATGTTATCATTCCGTTTCATGTCATTGTTCAGTTTCAAAATAAAGACATCTAACTCCTTTTTCCAAAGATGATTAGTTTGCAATAGATGTCCTTAATGAAGAGGGATTTGGTGGCAAAATACATATGAAACTAGTAAACTCTCAGCTTTTTAAACAAATTATTAGATTAAAAAATTTGACTTCCTATTGAATTGTCACCTAAACCAGAAGTATGGTATTTTTCTAGTTTAGAAGCAAAGAATACATGTGCTTTTAAAAATGTATTTGGATTTTGTTTTGCATAAGGTATTCTGAAGCATTTATTTTAATAAAACAAAATGAATGAAAAATAATGAATACTTGCTTGCTTTCAAGCATAGTATGTATGAAATACTGGAATTTAATGACCTCCCTATAAAAAGGTGGCCTACATTTTCAAACTGCCAAGTTACGTGGCAGAGTTTCCTGAAATGGCAATGCTTATAAGCTTTTACTGTTATTTTGGATTACACCCCCCTTTCTCTTGTACCCCTCTGCAAACCAATTTCAACATTATCCTCTGGGGCAACTGAACCATGCACTATACACCTGAAATTGTCCATGGGTTTTTAAGGAATTTGCCTTTTAAATTGAGGGATAGATATAGAAAGAAAGTCTTGCAAAACAAAGACAAATACATATGTGGGAAGGAAAAAGAAATGAGAGCTTGCATCTTTGGTCTCCATGGACATCATTTACTGCCACTGAGAAGTTACACTGGGAAAGGAATGCAACCAACCAGAAAGGGAATCAACCAGAACTTTAAAGATATTAGCTACATATATCTGCATCAGCCACCACTGTGGTAAAATAATAAAAGCTCCAGCTTATCCAAAGCACTGTAACTCTGACTTTCTTTTTGCTTTGTCTTTGAGTCTTTCTGACTTCACTAAATTGTGGAGAAAAGAAGATGAGTTAACTGACCCGACTGTTCATGAAAGGAAGGCTCTGGTAAGAACAGGACTATAAAAGTTTTCTTGGTTTGATATTAGCAAATGACACTGGCAGCCAAGTCCTCCAAAGAAGAAAATCTAGGCTGAGAGTGGTTTATTAACTTGTTTTTTTATTGAGTATAGGTCCCAGAATACCTTCTTAATCATGACAATTTGCCAAGTCAACAGCTATGTTTGCCCTTCAGCTTCCTTCAAATTTACCACCATAATATGTTCTGTCAGAGCCAATATATAAGCTCATTTTCCCCAATTTTGTTAATTACACAGGAAACTACCATCACATGCAAATATACTTGCAAGATATTAAACATCACTTTTACTTAGCCAAAGATTTCAGAGTGAGAGAGAGACACGGAAAAAGTTGTTTGACTCACTGAATTCATTATAGTCAAAGAACCCTATGGCAAAGGCTGATAAACATGATGTATGATTCTGTTTTTATTTTTCTCCAGCTTAGAATGCATCAATCTGCTGAGGCATTTTAAGGATTTGAATTGCTTTGCCAATATTTATTTGAGATGCGGCTAGAACCTACAAGTGGATTATGAAGCCAGTAAAAGTAGAACAGCAACATTTACTGGGCTAAATAGATGGAGGACAAGTTAACTCACAAGATAAAGATAAAAATAAGTGAAAACAGGCTGGATGTAGTGGCTCACGCCTGGAATCCCGGGACTTTGGGAGGCCAAGGCAAGTGGATCAACTAAGGTCAGGAGTTTGAGACCAGCCTGACCAACATGGGGAAACCCTGTCTCTACTAAAAATACCAAATTTGCCAAGCATGGTGGTGCATGCCTGTAATCCCAGCTGCTTAGGAGGCTAAGGCAGGACAATCGCTTGAACCCGGGAGGTGTAGGTTGTGGTGAGCCAAGATCATGCCATTGCACTCCAGCCTGGGCAACACGGTGAAACTCGGTCTCAAAAAAAAAAAAGTGAAAATAAACTGTTAGTAACATGTGTTATTTAGTTCACAAATGCAATTGTATGTTTTCTTAAGTTGAATATACAGCATTCTACAGCAATATTACATATATCAGTATAAGTTTTTTTAGGGATGAATATTATGCACCCTGAAAATAATTGTGCAGTGAAAAGAAATGAGGTTTTATGCAATTTTGGATAGAAAAGACCCGGGGACACCTTCTTGGTGTAAGATCCTCTTCTACAATTTATTTGACTGAAATTAGTTTAAAATGTCTTAAAAAATAAATAAACCTAGCACTCTCGGAGGTCAAGGCAAGTGGACTGCTTGAGCTCAGGAGTTCAAAGCCAGCCTGGGCAACATGGCAAAACCCCATCTCTACCAAAACAACAAAAATTAGTCAGGATTGTGCCACATGCCTGTGGTCCCAGCTACTCAGGAGGCTGAGGTGGGAGGATCACTTCAGCCTGGGAGGCGGAGGTGCAGAGAGCTGCGATCGCACCACTGCGCTCTATCCTGGGTGACAAAGTGAGACCCCATCTCAAAAAAAAAAAAAAAAAAAAAGGCAAAACATAACAAACTCTTCTGTCTACTGCTGATCTACTTTTTCAGTTTATATTACTGTAAGGTCATAGTAATTTGGTGGAACACCCAAAAAGGAACCCTATATTAAAGCCCCATAAAAATCTAACTTTGCTGAAAGAAATGGAAGGTACCCAAAAAATAGTGATATAGTTTGACTCTGTGTCCCCACCCAAATCTCATCTCAAATGGTAATCCCTACATGGCAAGGGAGGGACCTGGTAGGAGGTAACTGGATCACGGGAGCGGTTTCCCCCATGGTCTTCTCATGATAGTGAGTAAGTTCTCACAAGATTGATGGTATTATAAAGGAACTCTTTGACCTTCACTTGCTCTAACTCTCTGGCCTGCTGCCAAGTAAGATGTGCCTGCTTTCCCTTCTGCCATGACTGTAAGTTTCCTGAAGCCTCCCTAGCCATGCAGAACTGTGAGTCAATTAAACCTCTTTCTTTATAAATTACCCAGTCTCAGGGAAGTTCTTTACAGCAGTGTGAAAACAGACTAATACAGATGGAGACAGATGTCAAGAGCAGCTGGCTGAGATGGACTTCATTCCTGCTGGGAAAATAGAATGTTGTGATTTTTTTATGTCTGGCATTGCAAGAACTGACTATCAGAAATCACTTCTACCCTAGCCAGGCACGTAGAGGTAGTGTTCTGATTAATACTCAGTAATGGAGTCTTCATCCAGTTACATAGAAAGGAAAATGTGGGAAAACAGAGCACTGATGTGGGAAAATGTGCAAAACCAGAGCACTGATCAGAGCTCGGCAAGGAGGGCACCCTGCAGAAAATGGAACCAGCCTTCAATGGTCAGGGAGAGACCTCAGTTTGGTTATTAGCCCTTCTCTACATTCTGAATGGTATGAGAATTCCTGAAAGTTATTGTAATTCCAAGATATTGAACTTTCTTGCAAAGCATTTTTCAGGGTTCCTACCTAGGCCTAGCTTCCACCTGTTATGTATGTGGCCAACATATCCAGACCCATTATCTCCCACCCACATTGAATAGTTATAGTTCAGTAGCAATGGTGACACAGCATTCCTGAGACTCTTTTAGGTTAATGATACAAGAAGAATTACCACTGTTATTTGAGAGTAAGAGGCCACTAAGAGAGATGGAGAAAGGAAATTATAAAGCACCCCAAACATCCATCCCCATTCCATACTTAATTTAAATTCCAAGAGTTTATTGTTCCAACTGTCCAGTTGGTGAATTATAATAATTACAATAATAACAATTAGAAGAGTTTTAATTTAAATCTCTGTTGTAATCTTGAGGTTCTGTGGCTTGGACAATGCTTCTTACCATAGACAGAAGTTATAGCTAGTGAAATTCTTGAATTCATTCCAAGTGCAATGAAAACCAAAGAAACGTTATGTAAATCCAATTAACATTAGCATTAGAGCACTTTCCCAGTACAAGTTAGCTACCACCTGAAGTAATAATTCCATATCTAAATAGAATATAATAAATAATAACTATTCATAAAAAGTTAATATATGTAATACATCCTGATATTTATAAACATCTATTGAGGACCTACTCTGGATCCAGTGTTGTGGGTCTAGGGGTAAACACATCAGATTTGAATACTCTTACGCTGAAGCTTATATTCTGGTTGAAGAGACAGAAAGCATAGGAAGAAATATATAAACCAAGACATTTCTAATTTTGCTTGGTGGTATAAAGGAAATACATGGTAGAGAAAAATTGGAGGTAAGACCATAGGATGATTGAAAATTCTGAACTGCCCCAGTAACTTATATTTACTGGTTTGGCAGTTGGGTAGGACTAGAGATAATTTACCTGACTTGTAACAGAGACTATGAAAACAAAGAGTAACAAAAATGTTCACTGAAAAAATATCATTTGCCAGGAGCTGTATCTTATCTCATTTAAATGTATGATTACGCCCATTTCACAGATGAGTAAGAAGCTCAACAAAGTTAAGATCCAAGGTACCAGAGAGTAAGTGATGGAACCAGAATTTCAATTTCGAACTATTTTATGCTCAAATTCTTCACATGATTCCTTCTTTCCCATGAAAAAGAAAGGAAACATTTTCATCAGTAAATCTTATTTTAAACTTATAAAAATGATGACAATTTGGCATTTCCAGCACAGTATATATTTATACAAACATATATAAATTAACCACCTCACTGTCTGACAGCATAAAACTTAGTTGAAAAAAGTAGTCAACAAATTACGTTATGAAGACTGAAAATTCTAGACTACAGTTGTTCTTCCTACTTGGGTGCCCTTTTCAAAAGACAAATGATAAAACTTCTATTTTCAGACAAATTCCAAGGAGATAGCTCTGAGATGACTCCTGGGTTGGTTTATGTTAAAATAAACAGTTTTAAACAATTCTTTCTTTATTGAGGAGGCAAGTAATAAATATAGACCCAGAGGTTCCCTCTCTTTCTTTCTCTTTTTCTGTAAGTATCACATTTTAATTGAACTGTTCAATCCCCAAAAAGTTCCAAATATGGAACTTTTTATTAAGTAAATTACTTGAGAGGGATGTAACATACATTAGAAGTAACTACCGATTATAATAACCCTTTTTCATTGTTCTAGATGATTTTGGGACTTATCACTAAATTTCCTTAGAAATACAGAGCTCCGGCCGGGTGTGGTGACTCAAGCCTGTAATCCCAGTGCTTTGGGAGGCTGAGGTGGGCAGGTCACCAGGTCAGGAGATCAAGACCATCCCGGCTAACACGGTGAAACCCCAACTCTACTAAAAATACAAAAAATTAGCCAGTCGTGGTGGTGAGCGCCTGTAGTCCCAGCTACTTGGGAGGCTGAGGCAGGAGAATGGCATGAACCCGGGAGGTGGAGCTTGCAGTGAGCCGAGATCATGCCACTGCACTCCAGCCTGGGTGACACAGCAAGACTCCATCTCAAAAGGAAAAAAAAAAAAAAAAAATACAGAGCACCTCCACATCTGAATTTTCATCAAATAAAAACTTTGCTGACTCTACCATTTTTTCCCTAATTAATTCATTATATATCTGATACCTATTGATTATCCTCAAGGAAAGCAATGGAAAGTTGAGGAAGTCAGTAAGCATTTCAGTCCTCACAGAACTTTCAGAAATTTTCATCAGCTACATTAGCCTAAGTCTCTCAAAATATATCTATTTTATTTTCCTTTACCAGACATCTTTATTATGTATATTTCCTCTCCTCTGGTAATATTCTTTTTCATATGAATTCATTCCATAGGTAGCAAGCAGATTGCATATCTGTGTACCCCTCAACAACAACAAAAAAAGAAAACAGTGTATAAAAGAAAAGGCAATAAAATCTGTTTGCATAATAAGGTTTATTTCTACTGTTTTAATTTTGAGGCAACTGAAGCTCAGAAAACGATAAAAGGTTAAATTATTTTCCCAAGAATATGTAACTAAAGTGTTACGAAATCAGAATTTAAATCAACATTTGCCTGGGTCCAAACCCTGACATTTTAAAATCATACTGAACTGTCTTTCATACCTGTAAATTATCTATAATAACCTGCCCCTTGGGCAGTTGTTAAGATAATTAAGATGTTTATAAAGTGCCTAGCTTGATGCTGGAAAATGGGAGACACTGAAAAAATGGTAAATCGATTTTGGTATCTAGAAATGGAGAGATGCTATGTAAAATAAATGCCAAAAAATGTAGAACTGGCTTTGGAAATGGCTAAGGGGCAGAGACTGGAAGACTAGTGAGAAGCATAGTAGGAAAAAAACTTGTATTATCTTAGAGAATGTCTACATCATTACAAACAGGGACGTTAAATGTGCTGGTGGTGAAGACACAGAAAGAAGTGAAGAGTATAGTAGAGAAAAGTTATATCATCTTAGAAAGTAACTAAACCATCACAAATAGAGTTTTAGTAAAAAGGTGAATGTTAAAACACTGCTAGCGAGGGCTCAGAAGGCAATGGAAACTATGTATTGCAAAGTGGAGGAAAAGGCATCCTTGCTACCTAGTGACAGAAAACGCAGCCAAATTTTGTCCCGAGATTAGGTAGAAAGTAACACTTGTAAATGATGACTTTGGGTATTTACCTGAAGAGATTTTCAAGCAGTGTAGAAGGGGCAACCCAATTATTTCTCACTGTTTATGATAAAAGATGAGAGGAAAGCGTAAGTTAAGGAAAGGTCTGTTAAGCAAATAGGAACCAGGACATTATGATTTGAGAAATTATCAGCCTATACTGACTTCAAAATATGTTAAAATTAGTTTTATTGCCAGGAACATGAGCTCTGAAGAGAAACGCAAGGGTTAGGCTGGGTAACACTTTGCCAGTGCCTCACAAGGACTGAAAGTCAGAGAATTCAGTCAAATAAAAGGATCTTTGAAGAGATTGGGCATGTGGATAATGATTTCCACCAGTCATCTCAGCAGAAGCCCAGAATGGAGATGTGATTATCCAGAAAACATTTGTGAAGAAGCCTTTTGTCTAATGAAGTGAATCTCCAGATATAAATGGGAGATCCATAAAGCTTTTGATAATGTTATAACAACAGAAGCACTGCAGCTTGGACAGAAAGGGACAAAGTGAAGATGAAATGAAAGGATGTGGCACCACTCACTTGCCCCCATCCTCCACCCCTCCACCCTCCACCCCCCGCAACCCTCCACCCCCTACCCACCCTCCAGCCCCTACCCTCCACCCCCCCACCCTCCACTTCCCCCTACCCTCCACCCCCTACCCCCCACCCTCCACCTCCCACACTCCACTCCCTCCTACCCCCCACCCTTCCACCCCCCTAACCCTCCACCCCACCGCCCCCCTGCTCCAGCCCCCACACTACACCCCCCCGACCTTCCACCTCCCGTGTCCCCTGCCCAACATGGCTATTGGCAGGAAACAGGCTGATAAAACTACTCAGCCGCAAATACCCTTCAAAAAGAGGAAGGATAACACCAAGGGCTGAGCTGCAGGCCCAGAAGGCAAATACTCAAGCCATGGAGGTTTATTTCCAGGAATTGGATTCCCATGGTATTTGCCCAGCTGGATTTTAAAACTGCTTGGAACGTGTGACTTCTTTTTTCCTTCTATTTTATCTCCTTTGGATCAGAAATGTCCATAACTGTGATCCTATGCCTGCTCCACCATTGCATTTTCCAGAGCAGATAACTTGTTTTCTAGTTTCACAAGTCTACAGATGGAGAGAAATTGTTCCCCATGATACTTTATGCCCAGAACCTCATCCAAACCTAATTTAGGTGATGTAGATGATGAGATTTGGAACTGCAGAGACCTTGAGTATTTGAGCTGAAAAGACTTAGATAAGATTTTGGATTTGAGTTGGTGGTGTAATGATTGAGACTCTGGGGTACCTTGGGAAGGAGCAACTGTATTTTCTATGTGGGGTGAACGTGAATCTTTTGGGGCCAGATTGCATCCTGTGGAGCAGGCTGAATAAGGATGCCCAAAGATGTCATGCCCTTTTCCCTGGAACCTGTGAATACATCACATTACATTATAAAAGAGGCTTTGCAAAAGTCATTAAACTAGGATTTTGAGATGGGGAAATTATCCTGGATTATCCAGCTGGTCCCAATTAATCATGAGTCTTTATAAGCGGTAGGCAGTAGTTCAGAGTAAAAGGAAATGATGTCATGAGAGAAGCAGAGACTGAAGTGTTGTGTTTTGCAAATGGAGAAAGGGATCACAAACCAGAGAATGCATTGACCTCTAGAATGTGGAAGAGTTAAGAAAACAGACTCTCCCCTTTAGCCTCCAAAAGACACACAGCTCTGCAGATATCTTGATTTTTGTCCATAAGACCCATTTAAGACTTCTGACCTCCAGAACTGTAAGACAATAAATTTGCATTGTTTTAAACCCCTAAAGTTAATTTGTTACAGTGATAATAGAAAATGAATATAATTGTTATTGTGCCTTATAATTAATATACTTAGTGATTGTGATTGATATCCTTTTATACACATTATTCAGATTTTTTTTTTTTTTTTTTTTTTTGAGATAGGGTCTTGCTCTGTCACCCAGGCTGGAGTGCAGTGGTGCCATCAGGGCTCACTGCAACCTCCCTCTCCCAAGCTCAAGCTATCCTCCCACCTCAGCTTCCCGACTAGCTGGAACTACAGGCATGTGCCGCCACTCCTAATTTTTATATTTGTAGTAGAGATGAAGTTTTGCTGTGTTGCTCAGGCTGGTCTCAAACTCCTGAACTCAAGGGATCTGCCCACCTCAGCCTCCCAAAGTGCTGGGATTACAAGCGTGAGCCATGCCACCTGGCTTATTATTTTATTAAACAGAAAATACTGAGCAGAAATGGGACATTTCATTAGAAGGATCCAGATTTTGTTTATTGCCTGATGTATTGTATTGTAATAAAAGTGAGATACATATTAACTTGCCCCAAATAGAATATTTTAAAGATTTAATATTTGGTTTCTGTAACATTTTTAAAAAATATTTTCATCCATATCGGTTCAAACTTCTTGCTAACATCATTTTGCCTCCAGCAGTCCCTTTTTCCCTTGTAATTTAGAACAAATCTACAAGTATTTGAGTAGCTACAATAGCAGCAGAGTTACTACTTTTTTTTCTAAAATTGAAGTGGAAATACAATTTTATAAGGGATTTTTACTTGACTAAATAAAATTGACAAAAATGCATGTAAAATTAAAAATAGACATGGTGAATTTTTGAAAGAAATCTGTATATGGATCTTTGGAGGTGGTCTGAATTACAGAAGCTAGATGCCTTAATAGTTGAAACATTGTTCTTAAAACTTCTTGGATTGCACATTCCTACCACTGCATACTTTAAGCACAAACAGAATATATAAGAATGTAAATTCTTATATTTATATACTATATACACTTATTATGTTATACATATTACATCTCATATACACAAAAATTTAATGAAAGAAATAAAGAAAAATTGAAATGAACCTCTTTCCTATTTTCTTCTCATACCCCATAGGTCTTTTTAGATATCTGAAGGAATGTACATAGCCAGTTTGAAGACTGCCATTTGTAAAACTTGGAGGTAGAGGCAAGCAGCTCTTGTTTTATATTGTTTTTTGTTTTTTGTTTTTTTTTTTTTTGAGCGAATCAATTCACTAAAAGAAGATCAAAGACTCAGCATTGCTTCTGGAAATTAGAAAGAGCTTAATAATCTTTAAGGTAGTCGTTGTAGTTATTATTATTATTATTGTTTAAGAAAACTTACAAGACTTCTAAATTGTGATATTTTTCCTGGGTTTCAGTTCTGTTTGAGGGAAAAAAATTGACTTTAGGAGAAGCCAAAAATTCATCATTCTTGAGTAATGCATTTATTTTAAATTTTGACAGACTCTCTCTACCTACAACATCTATCTCAGTCACACTGACATTGTTCTGATCACTCTGCCTTCCACCAACATTTGTGATTTTATTTAGTTTCGCTTATATTTTAATGTAGGTTTTGTATTTGCATGTGTTTTTCCATGAGATGGTTCTAAAGAACAGAAAAGCATTTCTTGATTCTATACACTCCCAGTCCTGTTTGTAACATAAGCTAAAATATACATGTTTTCTTAGTCAGATTTTAAATTATAACCAGCATTTCCTAGGATGACCAGATACTATTGCTTTAGTGAGAGGCACACTTGACATTTACAAGAAAAGGAAAAGGAAAGAAAAGGTATTCTCCTGTTTTCTCCATCTTCCATGCCTTCCAGGTTCTCAGCAAGCATTATCAATAAACCCTTATTTATTTTTAAAAGCTATAGCTCTTTATTAAAAAATTTTCTAGAATAGTTTTCAATGTATTAAGTGTTTTCCTTTTGTGGGAAGAGTCCTATCAGTTCACTTCACGCTAGCAGGATATTTTAGTGGAAAGACAGATTGCTAGCTTCTAATACTTGAGTCTAAGAGATTTTTAGTCCTTTGTGTTTTGAAACTAGCATTTCCTTCTTCAATCTTCCACCCCCTCCTATAAACACACCCACTCAGAGCAGTCAGGTGTAAAATTAGAAGGAACAGAAATAATAAAAGAATGGAAAATATGAGATAACATTTCTAAAAATAATTCTTGTCACAGAAGCAGACCATTTTGAAACCAGTAAGAGGGCGTTAAGTCCTCTCCAGACTGAATTTCTCAATTGTCCTTCATGGGCACTGCTGTTAGTGGTAGACTGGGACCTGGTATTTCTCAATCACCTTTTGAGGTCAACCACCTGTGATTTGTATAAGATTGCCTAACATGAGGTCAAATTTCTTTTTATATTCAAGATAAGTACATGTTCCCACTACACTTCCTTCATTGCTTCTTTCTTCCTCTTATTGCCACTCTTTACCCCTGCCCGATGTGCAGTGTCAGACTTTAGTGAAGTTGTGAAATTTGTAAATTATCTTTAGGCTTCTTCATTTTTTAGTACATCCCTACAGCAAGTTGATGAGATGTCCTGTAGGAAAAGTATTAAGCTCGTTTTCTGTCTCTCCTAATAATTACAACTAGAATAAGTTGTAGAGAAGTGTTTTTTGTTGCTGTTGTTTTTTTTGTTTTGTTTTGTTTTTTCTTTTTGAGACAGGGTTTCATTCTGCTACCCAGGCTGGAATGCAGTGGCATAAATATAGCTCACTGTAGTTTCAACTTCCAAAACTCAAGTGACCCTCCTAAGTAGCTGGGACTACAGGCACACACCACCACATCCAGCTTATTTTTTATATTTTGTAGACACAAGATCTTGCCATGTTGCCCAGGCTTATCTCGAACTCCTGGATTCAACCAATCCTCCCATCTTGGCCTCCCAAAGGGCTATAATAGGTGTGAGCCACCATGCCCAGGAGAGATAAATTACTGGAAAAGATAATTTAGATTAGAAAGAGAAAACCCTGTTTAATAACAGACACTGCCCAAGAATAAGAAACCTGACTCAGGTAAGGTGAGAACACAAAAGAGTTTCCAGGTGACTACTTAAAACGGTAGCTGGGGAGGGTTTATGTAACACATGTGAGTTGGAACCCAGGAAGTCAAAAGACATATGTATTGGACTGTACTTATTAGGATAGTAATGCATTCTCACTGAAAAAAATAAGATAAGTCAGAACTGTAGGAAAAAAGAAAAAAAAAAAAAAAACCTCTAAAATATATATTTTGTTTTTTCTATCCCCTGAAACTACAACTCATTTAGTGTATGTCAACTCACCCTTTTTTTTTTTTTTTTTTTTTTTGAGATGGAGTCTCACTCTGTCACCCAGGCTGGAGTGCAGCGGTGGCAGGATCTTGCTCACTGCAACCTCCACCTCCCAGGTTCAAACGATTCTTGTGCCTCAGCCTCCTGCTGCACACTGCTGCTTCAATGAAAGTTACTGTCTAGGCCAGGTGTGGTGGCTCACACTTGTAATCCCAGCACTTTGGGAGGCCGAGGCGGGTGGATCACCTGAGGTCGGGAGTTCGAGACCAGCCTGACCAACATGGAGAAACCCCACCTCTACTAAAAAACACACAAAAAATTAGCCAGGTGTGGTGGCTGTAATCCCAGCTACTCAGGAGGCTGAAGCAGGAGAATCACTTGAACCCAGGGTTGCAGTGAGCCGCAGTCATACCACTGCACTCCTATCCTTTCCTTCCTATCAAGTCCCCTATCGTTGGGACTATAGTAGCATGCCACCATGCCCAGCTAATTTTTTATATTTTTAGCAGAGATGGGGTTTCACCATGTTGGCCAGGCCGGTCTTGAACTCCTGACCTCAGGTGATTTGCCTGCATTGGCCTCCCAAAGTGCTGGGATTATAGGTGTGAGCCACTGCACCTGGCCCATCTCACCCCTTTTCTACATTTATACAAATACATAATATTACAAAAGCTAGAGGAATCATTGTCAAGCACAGTTTACTAGTCTTGTGTTCAAAACTTCCCTATGGCTTCCTGCTGCATGCAGAGTACAAGGCAAAGTCCAGGGAGGAGTTGGCCTCCCTAGTACAAATGACCTCATCCCCTGCCTCCCAACCTCACTTCCTCTGCCTTAGCTGCACTATTCCTCAAGGTCTGAGACACACGAGACTCTCACCAGGGATCAGGCCTCCTGCAAGTGTTGCTTCTCTCTGCCTGGATTTCTTTTCTCCAGTATTCATCTTTATCTTTATGTAATCCCTTTGTCTTTATGTCTTTGATCAGATATCATCTTGTCATTGATTTTTTGGTTTTCCTACCCTTACTGTTCTACCTATTTTTACAAAGGGATTAAAAACCTGTGTCACTGCTGCAACCATCTTCCCAGAAACCTACTGCTTGCTTGCTTTTAATTCAACCAATAGATAGGACTCATGCTAATCTAATTCATGTTCTGAAACCTTTTCTTCCAGCATACCCTTTTAAAATCTCACTCGGCCTTAACATTTTATCATGGAGTCATTCACTTGGCAATGTCTTCCTTTTCTCTCCTTTTTATTGAGATTCTCAACTTGCCATTTTTCCTGCTGAGTCCTTCTGATGGTGATGCAGGGCAAGTGAACCCTCAAATTGAGACTTGGCATGGGAGGGATTTTGCCTTTGCCCAGGAAGGAATTCAAGGGCAATCCAGTGGTGTTAGACAGCAACTTTTTTTTGAGATGGAGTTTTGCTCTTTTTGCCCAGGCTAGAGTGCAGTGGTATGACCGCGGCTCACTGCAACCTCTGCCTCCTGGGTTCAAGTGATTCTCCTGCCTCAGCCTCCTGAGTAGCTGGGATTACAGGCATGTGCCACCATGCCTGGCTAATTTTTTTTTTGTATTTTTTAGCAGAGACAGGGTTTTTCCATGTTGGTCAGGCTGGTCTCGAACTCCTGACCTTAGGTGATCTGCCCGCCTCGGCCTCCCAAAGTGCTGGGATTACGAGTGTGAGCCACCGTGCCTGGCCTAGACAGCAACTTTCATGGAAGCAGCAGTGCGCAGCAGCAGCAGAGGTCCTGCTCCTGGCAAAGCAGGCCTACACCATAGCCAATGTGCCCAGGAAAGCCGCTCAAGGGCAGTTCTGCAGTCAAATTTATGTTCACGTTTAATTACATGCAAATTAAGGGGCAGGTTGTTCAGACTTTTCTAGAAACAAGCTGGTATTTTTCAGGTCACTGCCTTGGAAAGGGGTGGTAAACTCTGGGTGTCGCCGTGACAATGGAAAACTGAGATGGCACTGGTGGATGTGTCTCCTGGAGAGATGCTTTCACCTCTTCCTTGTTTCAGCTATTCTTCAGTCTGGTCTGGAGTCGAGTCCCCGCCTCCTACCTCAACTGTGTGTTTTGTGCTAGTCTTGCTGATTGTGGATTATGTCTTTCTGTTCTTTCCTTCCTATCAAGTGTATCTGCTTCTGTGGGAAACGTTTCCCAAATGGCAGATCCATTGAGGGAAAAAAAAAAAAAAATCTAAAAAACTCACCTATTTTCTTAATAATCCAAATGAATGCATTTGAAATGGTGGGATTCAGACATCAAAAGCAGGCATTTCTCTTGCTTCCTATAATGTATTTTTTTTGTACCCTACCAGCCAAGGAACAGAGAAAGACATTGAGTCTTGGAAAATATTTCCTCTTTCATTACATCCAGGGAAATTCAAAAGAGTTGGAATCCATCATGATGTCTCAAATATTCGCTATCACTTAAAGCACATGTTACATACAGATATGAGAGGTTAACAAGAAAGATGGCTTTCCGGTCCTTAACTCTTTTGGAGTAGTTACCTTTTCATACAGTTCCTGAAAGCAAGAAACCAGAGAGTAAAAACAGTGTGCGCTCCTTACAGCTGCAGTACTGAGATAACTGCAATTCCACAGGAAGAGACGGGTCATAAGAATTGACACAGTGACTCGAATTAACTGAGGTAGACTTGACACCGATCATCCTGTTATCTTCCTAGAGTTACCTACTGCCGAATTCCTTTTCTTACATTTTTAAAATGTTAACTAATTTGTTTAATATTTCTTTTTTGCCAGAGCAAAATTAGAGAGAAGTAAAGTTTTCTTTGATCCCTAGCATCTCTCCACTATTCTTTTTGATAATATTCATCATTCTGTTGGCCTCCATCAAAATAATACCCCCTCTTTTTATGGGTAAATGAAATAGAACATCTAATAGTAATAGATTGACATCCATGATGTCTCCAAGATAGGGAGAATTGTGAGTGAATTTATAAATGTTTTAAAATTAGGCAACAATATTTAAGATTATTTTTCTAATAAAACGTTAAAGCTAATACTTTGATTTCCTAATAGGAAGCAAGATTTTTTTTTTTTTTTTTTTTTTTTTTTTTTTTACTTTTCAACTGTCAAATAAAACTCTCAAATTTTCCTGGTGTGTTAATTCAAAATAAATGTGCACTTGCTTCATTGTCACAGGATTCTCTAACTATCCTCTCCATATTTATTTCACTAATATGATAAGCATTGACGTCAATACTCTTTCCTTGCTTCCAACTCTATTCACTCCATGATGGTATCAAATCATTTCCTGAATGAGAGAAAAAATCATAAATATTTTATTGTGGTCGAATCATTATGTCAAGTGCTTCCTGATTGTCTCTTTGAACTGTTTATTTTTTGCTTTTTAATGGGCTGTGGTTTGGTAAGAGTGTGTTGAATGAATGGGATTTTTGGATGTTGACATTAGTCATGCCATTTGGAATATTTCAAACACGAGTTTAATTTTACCTGGCCTAATATTTTTATTTTCTGCAGGTTGCAGTATATTACTTCTAATATATAGCAAATAATCATTTGTTTTATACTTATGAATTTTATTTTCACTTTGTATCCAACTTAATGTCTATTGAGGTATAAATTTTCACTTTGTATGCAACTTAATGTCTATTGAGGTATAAATTAGTTGTTTTTAAGGTACTGTGTTCAATGACTTGCACCAGCCAAAGAAGGCTTCTAGCCATTTACCTTTGACTACGGTATTTTACTCCCAGAAATTACAAGTTTAGTTTTAGGAGAAACAAATCTTCTAGAACCTTGATAGCTTCTAACAGAATTGTTCAGCATCATAATACACTAGCTAATTTTTAAAAGGCAGTTTGGAACGTCTTAGGAGTCAGAAAAAGATTATTTAAAATGCAAATACTAAAAAGCAGTCAGCATTTATCTAATGTTAATGCTAACACTAGACCTCAGTATGAAAGTCCAAGCAGCCAAGTTGGGATTGAAAATACCTGCAAAATATTCACAGTAGCATAATTAATAGGACAATTTCCAAATAGGTCACATTTACTTTAAAATTATAATAATAATTATTATTTTGTAATAATTATTATGTTACTTTTCAAATAAAGCTCTAAGTTTTGCTAAATCATAATAGTGGATTCTTCTACAGTAACCATTCAAAAACATATACATGTCTAAGAAGTAAATTAGATTTCTGTAAATTACTCAATTTTCACTTTATTGATACAAACTCTAAAACCGATAATTAAATCAGAATTCTCTGTTAAGAACTATATCTAAATTAGTGATGGCCTGTTTGATGGAAAATGGACTTTTTACTGTTCAAAAGCAAAACATAAATATTTAAAGGCTATTCTCACAAAGCACATCAGTCACAAAATATAGTACAGAGTCAAATATCCAACCCCAATCCACATCAGTCCTCTAACACAGTTAAAACTCAAAGATCCGCCCGGGCGCGGTGGCTCAAGCCTGTAATCCCAGCACTTTGGGAGGCCGAGACGGGCGGATCACGAGGTCAGGAGATCGAGACCATCCTGGCTAACACAGTGAAACCCCGTCTCTACTAAAAAATACAAAAAACTAGCCGGCCGAGGTGGCGGGCGCCTGTAATCCCAGCTACTCAGGAGGCTGAGGCAGGAGAATGGCGTAAACCCGGGAGGTGGAGCTTGCAGTGAACTGAGATCCGGCCACTGCACTCCAGCCTGGGCGACAGAGCGAGACTCCGCCTCAAAAAAAAAAAAAAAAAAAAAAAAAAAAACCTCAAAGATCCAAGTTTCAATCTATAAAACTCTGGGGCCCCTAACAGCATTTTTAGGGATTATTTGAATTTTAAAATGTTAAATTCTGACTTTATAATGCTAGCTTATGAAAAGTAAATTGAAATTCTGGTGTGCTTGTCCACCAGTACTATTCACTCCTTACCCATCCCAATTCACTCTCTGTCTGCTTTCTTCCTAGGGAGCTTAATTCTAAGGACTGCACAGCCTAGGGTCTTTTTCACTGGTTTTTGCTGAGATCACTCAGTGAGAGTTACCAGGCAGAATTAATAGTAGTCATATATCCCCGTCCACTTTTTGGCTGGGTTGTCTGTCTTTAACCGTAGCTTTTAAAGGATAACCCTTCTCCACCATCTATAACTGTCGTAAGATTTGAGTAACACAAATTTCTCCCCTCTTATCTGCAGGCTTAGGAAGTTTCTAGCCGAGCTTCCTACTGCTGGTGAGTCTCTGGGCACTTTGCCATCCCTTCATGATTCTGTTGAACCTACCCTTACATCAGCAAATATTTCTTTTATTGAACTCTCTTCGGTTAGCCCTTTGAGTTAATTCATTGTGTCATCTGTTCCCTACCAGAACTCTGCCTAGTACACCTGGTTTGGTCCTTCCTCATTGCCACCACCATATAAACTGGTCACTCAGCTACTCAGCACCATTCCTTCCATCAGTAGTGTCATAAGAACAATAATATCAGCAAAACGATACTAGCTTACTACATGCCAGAGTGAGCGGTTCAGGCATGCTAGAAAATCTGCCAGGTATTTTATCATTATTATCTCAATTACACGCTCACAGGCATCCTAGGAAACAACTACAATCGTTATTTCCAACTCACAGATGAAGTAAGTAACTTAACCAAAGTCTCGGCCAGTAAATTGTGAAGCAGAGCTTGAACCCTTGAACACTGACTGTAGAAATTGTACTTTTAACTGCTTGACTCTCATTCTTGTCTGTAACCAGCTTCCTACATGGCTGAAGTAACTGGCGAAACAAGGAGATTTTTACCTTAAAATCTGAGCATTCACTTTGAATCTAAGCATTCCCTTTATCTTAAAAAACCAAGCATTCCTTTTATGTTAAAACTTTATACCTCCATGATTAAAATGTGACATCCAAAATACTAAAATTAAATGAAGAAGCATCTCTACTATGAATCAGATGTATTATCTACAAATAGTTGGTAACTTGGAAGCACAGAGTGACTGGCATACAATCTGAACATATGTGCCATTGGACAGTGAAGATCTCATAAAAACGACTATTTCTCACATAAACAAGGATGGCAGCGACGAGACTCAGACTTGCAGAATGTAGCGGAAGGCTCCAAAGTTGTAGGGGAGTAGTGGAAAAAGGAAGGACAGACCAAAAGAGAACCCATCAATAGCAGCTCTTCAGAGTTTGATAGCCTGGGTTGGAGGATACACACCACCTGTTTTGCATGCTTGTCCAAGGTCTTTCTTTCTAATGTAAGCTTCTATTTTATTTTCCCCAATATCATCCACAACAGTATTTGTGAGTTTCATGAAATGCTGAAGGATATAGTCCTTTAGAGCAATGGCCCTGCGAGATTTGTATTACCATCATCAAGAATCATTTTTAGCCTAAGGATTTTAGAAATAGAGCCAAAATAATCTGTTGCTTTGGGTTGGATTGGTATCATCTTTTTAAAGGGTGCCTTGCAATTCTGTACTTTAAGGTGAGACTTTTCCTTATTCATTGTATTCTTCCAATTTTTATTTTCTTTTCTATTTTTTTCCTTTCTGATTTACTTATTCTCTCGTCTTTAAGACTTTCTTTCCCTGAGCCTCAGCTGATACAAGTTTCAGGAATCGGAGCTGCCTATCAGTTGAACGCTTCACCGATGACAACAACAATGACAAGAGCACCTGGAAGTCCTGTTCTCCAGGGTGAGTCATGCTAGCCCTTATTGTGTTCCCAGCCTTTTATGTTCTCTCCTCTTATCAGGAAACAATGTTTCTCATTCAATGTTAAAAGTCAACAGATTAGAATGGAAGTCAGACAAAAGCAATGCTGTACGACCGTCCAGTTCCAACTCAGCTTTTATGACCAGGCCTTTGTACCCCTTGGACAAGGGTGTATTTAGAATTTGAATTTAAAAACGTGCCTGTACTAATACGATTTCCATCTGATGTAAACAAGTATCGTTTCCTCAAACAGCACTTCTCTTTAAAATAAATAGTAGCATGATATATTTCAGGATTTTTTTTTCTGCTTTGACTATTAGAACAAAAAACAAAGAGCTGCCTAGATAGTCAAAAAACAGTGGGGCATCTGTTCTTGCCAGTTAAGGCATCTCTTTAATCACTTGGAAAGAAAAACACTGACAATAATTTTTAAGACACGTTGTCAGAAGTGTTCAAATGAATAAAACCTTGGGAGTACCTAGTACTAAGGAAAATGGCGTGAGAGCCTAAATCAGAATGGAGGCTCACAGAGAAAACCTCACTTTTCCCATCATGTGTTAACCAAGCGTTTCCAAAAAGGCATAGATGGGCCTTTTTGATTACGTGTTTATTTTAATGAGTGTTAGAAAATATTTAAATAACCCACTGAATTTAGGTTTCACTATACTGAGGTTATATGACAAAGAAATACATTTACATTATATTAGAAGTTTCACTTTAGAATGTCAGTACCGACAACGTGAACATATAGTAAACACATGATTGTATATGGTTGACAGAAATTTAGGGACCATGGTCTATCCTAAGCATTAGATATACATTGCCACCTAACTTTAAGGCAAAACAAACCTGCTCTATTATAGGAGCATATATTAAGATACTCTCAAGTGAACACACGTGTTAAAGCCTCAGTTGCATTGTCATGCTTTAGTGTTTTGTTGGCTCACAAATAGCGATTTACACACAAGTCATTCATTTTAAGAGAAAATTATGTTTTCTTTAAAAAAAAAAATCAAAAACAGGAAATAAAAACATTTTACTAGAAACAACAGCAACAAAAAATTTCCTTAGTGGAATGCTAGACTTCTGGTCTTGCCATCACGTTGTAAAATCACTCTTGCTTTTGTGGAAATGGTTTTTCCACAGTGCAAAGATCTGACTGGTTTATTTCAAAAGGTCAGTCTTGATTTTTGAACACCAATGTCTGTCTTTCTGTCTGTCCACCAAAGAGCTGGACTTCATTTTTTATATAAACAAAATGAAAATGAATGTGGAAGAAATGGGAAAAGGGATGAGCTATAAGTCATTATTCATTCTTCAAAGAAATAAAGATATTCTTCCACGATGGCTGAGGGGCAAACAGTTGGTAAAATTCCAGAATAGCAAGTCACAAAGCAGAGGTACTGGGGATTTTAGATGTGGATAGAATCTGGAGTAAAAAAAAAAAAAAAAAAAAAAAAATAGTTGGCAGCAAAGGAAGAGGAAAGGAAAGAGAATCCTGTGACAAGTTACTGTTCCAAATAATTCCAGTGGCCACCCTTTCCTCACCCACCCTCATGTAGAAAAAAAATGGGGAAAAATGCAGACCATTGGGCAGCTCATCTAAGCTTCTTTGAGCTGAAAATCTACAGTGGAAATTTCATATAAAAGTGTTATTTTATGAAATTATCTTTTATTTTTATTAAAGTGGCCAAACATTCCCCTAAATAGACCTTTCCCTGGAATCTTAGAGTTCGGATTCTTGTCCTGGAAGCAAAATGCATAGAGACTCACTAAAGAGGAAGACACACACACACACACACACACACACACACACACGTCCCTAAACACTACCTAAACTTTGATTTTTAAAAAAAATTTTCTGTCTTACCCAGATAGTTCCACTTCATTCCTATTCATCCAAATCCTGAAGAATTCTAAAATATTTTATATTATAAATTGGCCTGAGAGGCGTCTATGTTGTGTATATTAGTTGACATTATACAGAATCCCAAGAAATAAGATGTATTTACATTTATTTCTAAAAGGCACTTATACTTCAAGGCTGGGCACAGTGGCTCATACCTGTAATCCCATCACTTAGGAAGGCCAATACAGGAAGATTGCTTGATCCTAGGAGTCTGAGACCAGCTTGGGCAACACAGTGAGGTCCCATCTCTACGAAAAATTTTAAAAAATATTAGCCTGGCATGGAGGTTTTTGTTTGTAGTACTAGCTACCCAGGAGACTGAGGCAGAAGGATCACTTGAGCCCAGGAGGTCAAGGCTGCAATGAACCATGATAGCGTCACTGCACTCCCGCCTGGGCAACAGAGTGAGACCCTGTCTCAAAAAAAAAAAAAAAGAAAAGAAAAAGAAAAAGTACACTTTCAGAATGACTTCCAAAATGGTATCAGATTTCCTTTGTTTTAGACCTTTAAAAGGCAGAATATTTATACATTTTAATTTGTGATCTGTTACCACCAAAGCATTATAAAGACATAAATAAGTCATGTCCTAGTTTCTATTAATGTCTCTTTATTTCAACAATAATTGATTTTTCTAACTTTAAAATTCCCCAACACATTGATAAAAGACACTCTCTCTTGTCATGAGTCAGGTTATCACTATGATTCAGGAAGTTTATTACAAAACTAACTAAAGACACAACATATACGAGGAAATGATATGCCTGTTTAAACAACTGGAGTTAGGAAAAATGGGGAAAATATATTTGTTTGTCATTGGTAAACAGCGGTCTCAAAACACAGATGATCAATCTTTGAAATAAGTAGCAATTCTGAGAACTATAAAGATAGGAGAACAAATTTTCTTTCCATCCATCCTCCGGACAATCATTTTCCTAGGCTCTTCAGAAAATAATACGTTGGATGTTGAAAATGGATGTAGTACATATGGGAACAAAAAAGGTTGGATTGGAAAATGATCTTAGACTTTTTTCACATTGGGTATTGAAATGTCCTGTAACATCATAAAGAAGGATGTGTGAAATCCAGCTGCTGAAACCACATCTGGTGGCAGGACTACTCATGCACTCCCCTGCTAGCTCTCTACCCAGTTCTTTTATGCACTTGCCTCTTTGATCCTCTCATTTTTAAATCCCCTTCCACTTAAGGTGTCTTTGCATCATGTCTCTATTACTTATTAGTGTTCATCTTGGAATATCTCAATTTTGAATTGTGTTTGTGTGTGTGTGTATGTGTGTAAAAAAGAGAGAGAGAGCAAGAGAGAGCGAGATTCCTGCAGTATAACATTTCTAAGGTCCTTAATATGACACCTGGTCTGGTTCAGAGCAATGAATAGAGAGGGATCGTACTAAATCCTGGAACCAAGCAGCAGAATGTGGTGTTAATGACCATGTGGCATGAAATTTCTGAGCACCCAACTTGAAAGGGTGGGAACATAATCGATAGTATCTTTATAAATCAAGTACCAGAGTGCTGCTGGAGTAACCTTCCTCAAGAAGATTCCTCGGAAACAGACAGTGAGGTATTCATTTGATTTTTATTGTATAAGTACGTCAAATGATTGTGCTAAAACCAAAAATCACTACCTGGGTTCTTTTATCTTTCCTTTAATTTTAATTTTTAGTTTTGGGGTACTTGTGCAGGATGTGCAGGTTATATAGATAAATGTGTGCCATGGTGGTTTGCTGAACCTACCAACTCATCACCTAGGTATTAAGTCCAGCATGCATTCGCTGTTTTTCCTAATGCTTCCTCTCCCCACCCCATACCCCTACAGGCCCCAGTGTGTGTACCAGGGTTCTTTAGTGTTGTAAGGGTTAGGTACATGACCTGATGATTCCAACAATAATTTCCCATTTGTTTCCACTCTAATTTTTACTATTTTTTGCTGTCCTTTCAACCTCTATACCCCACTGTCTCGGTTAGGCAACCTAAAATAACATACTGGAGGATGTTATTAAAGAAGACTTAGACTACTGGGAGGTTTATATTCACATTTACTGTCGGGTTCTTTGGGAATTTAAAAGCTGACAGATATCACTGGATGCCACTTCAATTTCACGGATGCCCTGTAAGTTATTGCAATTTTTCACCGGTTATATACAGCAGGGACTGAGTGGATCATGGCATGGAAAACTAAATAGTAAAAGTAATAACTTTTTCCAGGTAGTTTCGTAAGACCATTTTTCCCCACTAACTTCCCAGAGGCAATGATCTTATCAATCTGCTCCTTCAATCTTTGCTGTTCTGCCCACTTACTTCCCCTGTCTGCAGCTTTTCCTTCCCAGTTTAGAATTCATCCCTTGGCTTACAGATCTCATGACAAATCAAGGCTTATAATTTTTTTTTTTTTTTTAAGGTGGAGTCTTGCTTTGTCTCCTAGGCTGGAGTGCAGTAGCGCAATCTGGGCTCACTGCAACTTCCACTTCCTGGGTTGAAGTGACTCTCCTGCTTCAGCCTCCTGAGTAGCTGGGACTACATTGTGTGCCACCACACCCGACTACTTTTTGTATTTTTAGTGGAGACGGGGTTTCACCTGCCAGGCTGTTCTCGAACTCCTGGCCTCAGGTGATCCGCCCACCTTGGCCTCCCAAAGTGCTGGGATTATAGGCGTGAGCCATTGCGCCCGGCCCAAGGCTTATAACTTTTGCCAAATTCTGCAGTTTATCAACTTTATATCTACTTCGAGACTTTTTAATCCATAAATAATGAAGATATGCAATGAAAGAATAATGATCATCATTGTTATATTAATATAAGATTAGCTGTATTAGTTTTAGGAAACATATTTAGGCTCAACAGGTGGGATCACATGCTAATATATCCCTAATCACTCTGTTTCACAGAGAGTCTTTAATTCACAGTGGGTCTTGTTCATTTTAAAGTGATTTCACTATTAGCTAGCTGCACCGTATGCATTATATATTATTTACCTGCTCCATTACTTAAACTATTACTTTTAATAAACATTAAAACTGGAAGAGAGCAGAAAGCAAAATAGCATATAGTCTAAAAAGGCTGTGATAAATGTAAAAGCATTATGGAAATACACAAAGCAGTGGCTTATAATCCAAATCTCTACACCACCTATGTTCCGATTTATGATACTATTTAAATTGGTAATTTGTTCAAAGGAACAATTCTGGGGGATTCTAACTTGCGAGAACCAGAAGGGAAGGTGTAGTTTAGAAACCTGTATTTGGAAGCTTCCAAGTTTATTCTAATTACAATCATGTCAAGGAAACGCTGGTCTCAAGTAAAGGACAATGCCCAGGCTGAGTCAGAAAACACTCTGGTAGGTTTTAATGATCCATTGTTTAACAAGAGAGGACTGGATGCCTGGAGAGGCATACCACCCCAAAAAATAGCAAAAGCAAGGAAAGGTTACTGACAAATTTTAGCTAATTTGTACTTTTCATAGTAGCGGATTTCATTATGTTATGTCAGTTCTTTTGGTTTACATAGCTTCAAGGATGAAAGTGAGCCTCAGGTTTAGCTACTTGAAGCGCAAATACTGTTCAGTCTATCACAGTCCGGGCAAATTATTCATTTGATAAGAAAAAGAACTACCAAATGATTACATAAAATGGAATATTCTGTAAAGCGCATTTAGCATGTTATGTCCCTAAATATAATTCCAATGGAAAATGTAATCAGAGGGCCTTTTAGTAATTAGAGGGCCAAATAGCCGAAGCTTGTTTAATGGAACTAAAATAGGCACAAAACTCTTTGATTAAGACTCTGTCTCAAATGCACCATGCAAGGATGCACTCTGCTCATGTATCTTTTTATTTTTTATTTTTTTTGAGACAGTCTTGCTCTGTCGCCCAGGCTGGGGTGCAGTGGCGCAATCTCGGCTCACTGCAAGCTCTGCCTCCTGGGTTCACACCATTCTCCTGCCTCAGCCTCCCGAGTAGCTGGGACTACAAGCGCCCGCCACCACGCCCTGCTTTTTTTTTTTTTTTTTTTTTTTGTATTTTTAGTAGAGACGGGGTTTCACCGTGTTAGCCAGGATGGTCTTGATCTCCTGACCTAGTGATCCGCCCGCCTTGGCCTCCCAAAGTGCTGGGATTGCAAGCGTGAGCCACCGCGCCATATTTCTAAGGCTCAATTTTTTCCGTGTTCTCAGGCTGAATATTTTTCGTTGTTCTAACTGATGTATTTTTTATGGAGATTTTAATATTTTATTTTGTTTCTTTTTCCCTTTTTAAAAAATGTCCCATTCTGCTTATGTGTAGATTGTAATATTTTATATTAGGCTAGTGGTGTAGACCATAGAAACAATTCTGACTTGTAAATATCTCCACCCTGATTTATTCTGTATTTCTCTGAAAGCATAAATCTTTTTGTCATGTTAATTTACCAACATCCAAGGTTAAATTATCTCATGTGCTTGTAAAGAGAACATTAAGGATAAATCCCAAAGTAACTCCCCTCTTGGCTTGACATGGTCCTAAATCTACCAGGCAGGACCAGCTACATAATTTGCAGGGCCCAGTGAAAAATGCAAATGTAGGACCCCTAATCAAAAAGCAGAGAAAAAAATGCTTTGGAGGTATTAAAATATAAAACTTTTTCTTTAAAATATATAAACTTACAAAATGAATAGGGAAAATAGTGATACATGAGTATATCATAACAATGTAAACTTGTAAATTACATAAAAGTGATTTTGAGGTCATAATTTATATAATAAACTAAATAATAATACTTTGTAATGTGGTATCTTAAGAAAATGTTTTTGGTTCACTTTTCTGCAAATATATTTGTGCCTCAAAATGTATATACTCTTAGCAGCTACATTTTCAACTGATATGATTGAAAGTGGCATTATTTGCTCTTAGAAAATGCAAGTTTGCAAATATGTTTTGAAAATTTTTAATTTTGAGAAGAATCTCTCTGCTAGTGTAACTATTACTGGAGCTGTTAGAAGTATTTTGTAGGCTGTGACAATTTTAGTGCATCTAGAGCTGATGATTCTCAAGGAAAGATCCTCCTTAAAAAATTTAACTATTCATAGAAATCATTTTTATGGAAGTTTGAATTTAATTTAAATTGTGAATTTTATTGTGAATTCATGCAATCACCTTGTAATATATTTCCTTTGTTATCCTACAATTTGTTGAGTTTTATAAGCTGAAAGTGGCTTCCTGATTTGCATATAATTCAGAATTCCTATTTATGTATTCTATCACTTTATCTTGATTAAAGGAAAATATTAAGTTGTCCTTCTTGTTAGTAATTGATCCATAGGACTTCAAACAAAAATAGTGCTCTTTTCAGTTGAATGCAATAATCTTTCAATTTAATTTCTGTTATTGGCGGAATCATGTTCCCTCCCAAATTTATATGTTGAAGTCGTAAACCCTGTAATTCTTAATATGACTGTATTTGGAAACAGGGCCTTTAAAGAAATAATTAAGGTAAAATGAGTTCATATGATTCCTTAATTCGATATATTTTGTGTCTTTCTGAGAAGAGATCAGGACACAAGCACACACAGAAAGAAGATCAAGTGAAGACACAGGGAGGGGTAAACGGTGTCTACAAGCTGAGGAGACCAGACGTAGAAGAAACAACCCAAGGATACCTTACTCTTGGACTTCTTGTCTCCAGATTTGTGATGAAATACATTTTTGTTGTTTCAGGCACCTGATTTGTGGTACTTTATTATAGCATCCCTAGAAACTAATGAAATTTCTGTTTCTAAATCTGTGGATATTTGCTTTGAAATGCTGCAGCAGTTTGCAAACCTGAAGATTTCCTACCTTCTTTAACAACCATATGCTGTTTATGTTCTTAGAATCTTGCTTCCTAAAAATAACAGTGCAGTGTCAAAAGAATGTTTTATATGTTCATTTTCTCTGACACTAGAAATCATATTTTATTATTGTTAGCATATCATAAAAATTCACACACTGCTGATATTTATATTAAAATTGCACTGAAGCTATAGAAGAAACTGGGTTGAATAAACATCATTAGAATACTGATACTTCTATCAGTGAGACTGTCTCCCTTTATTTAGGTCTCTTTTAATGTCTGCGTATTAGTTTTACAAATTTCCCCTTAAAGGGCTTTTGTAGGATCTAGGCATAGATAACTGTTGATTCTCTGAATTATATCTTTAGTTAATTTTTTTTGGTCTGTTTGTCTCAGGTGTATACAACTGCATTTGATTTCTCTCGTCAAATATAGATCCAGCAAAATTGTTTAAGTCTCTTTTCATAATTTTCCCATGCTGTTTCTCCTATACTTTTATATAGCCAGTTATAGAATGTGTTAATATAGCAGATGTTATTCCTTTTCATTTTTATATCATTGACATTCTTTTTTCTTTTCTTTTTATTATTATGTTTTTGAGATGAAATCTTGCTCTGTCACCCAGGCTGGAGTGCAGTGGTGCCATCTCAACTCACTGCAACCTCTGCCTCCTGGATTCAAGCAATTCTCTTGCCTCAGCCTCCTGAGTAGCTGGGATTACAGGCATGCACCACCACACCGGCTAATTTTTGTATTTTTAGTAGAGATGGGGTTTTGTCATGTTGGCCAGGCTGGTCTTGAACTCCTGACCTCATGTGACCCACCCACGTCGGCCTCCCAAAGTGCTGGGATTACAGGCATTAGCCACTGCACCTGCCTTTTTTTTTTTTTATCTTAAGTACCCTAGTTACAACTCCAACTAGAATGTCAAATAAAAATGATAATTATAAACATCTTTGTTTTGTTACATATTAAAAAGGAAATATTTTTAATGTTTCATTAGTAAGCTTGTTACTTCTTAAGATATAGGTTATATTCTCTAGCATGTTTAAAATTCTAACTTCTTTCCCTAGTTTGAGATCAGAATTTTCTTCCATGACCTTTTTTTTTAAGTTTTTAATTGACATATAATAACTGTGTATGTTTATGGCATACCGAGTTATGTTTTGATACATACAAGGTATTGTGATCAGATCAGGGTAATTATTAATAGTATATCCATCATCTCAAATATTTATCATTTCTTTGTGTGGAAACATTTAATATCTTCTAGCTATTTAAAGGTATCTATTACTGTCAACTATAGTCATCCTAGATGCTATAAAACACTAGAACTAGTGCCTTCAGGACCTTTTATTCTTATTGTAGGACTGAGGGGCATGAGGTTTAAAGAGGTTACATGATTTGCCCGAGTTGAAATAATAATTTCAAAAGGATATTTTCAAATGCAAATCAGCCATTCATTCTTGGGATAAACTTCAATCGATCTTGATGTTTTACCTTTTTCACTTAATACTGCATTACATTAGCTATTTTGTAAAAATTTATGAACTTACATTGATATATACAATTGGCCTGTCTACCATATAAATGTAATTTTCTCTTTTTATTTTATTATATTCTTCAATGCATTAATACTTTATATTTTATGATTCAAAGTCTATCAGTATATTCCTTTTTAAAATCCATTTGGATATAATGCTTATAAAAGCCCTCTCAAGCCCAAAGTTATAAATTCTACTTTTTTTTCCCCAAATACTTTGGTGGTTTTATATTTCTTCTCACCATTTTTATCTATATCAGGTCTGTAATTTAGTCTTCGGTAAAACAGAATTAATGGATAACCTCTTTATTCCCACTGAAGCGCAATCCATATGATTATTAACCCATATATAGTAATATGCAACATAATGACGTTGTGGTGAACAACAGACTGCATTTACTACAGTGGTCCCATAAGATTGTCATACCATATGTTTACTGTACCTTTTCTATACAGATACGTGCCATTGTGTTACAATTGCTTATGGTATTCAGTACAGTAATACGCTGTACAGGTTTGTAGCTTTGGAGCAATAGGTTATATCATATAACCTTGGTGTGCAGTAGGCTTTATCATCTAGGTTTGTGTAAGTACATTCTATGATCTTCACAAGACAAAACTGTCTACCAACACATTTCTCAGAATGTTCTCCTGTTATTAATAATGCATGACTGTGTATACCTGGGTATATTAGTTACCCGTTACTGCATACAGCAAGTGATGCAGAAGAAAGCATGGCAAAAACCGTCATGTCGTTCATGGCCTAACACCAGAAGCCACATGGTCATTTCAACAATATCCTATTTTTCACACGGTCAGCACTATTCCAAGTGGGAGGAGAAGAAACCAGAACATGAACAAATACCAGGAGACAAGGAGCATGTGGGGACCATCCTGAAGGCTGGCCGCCATGTTGTATCTATTAATGACTATCCATTCTTTTCCATTAAACTGAATATCCATTGTGAGTCCAAACATACAGTATTTTATTACTTAATAATTTCTCTCAAATTATTTCTTTGTTGCATTTTTCATTTACTAGTCTTTTAGATAAATTTTAGAATCGTTTTGTCAGTTGTAAAAACTTGGGAAGAATTTCTTACATATAAAATAATTTACATATAAAATTCACATATTTTAAGTGGTGAGGACATTTATTGGCACTGCTCTGAAGTATATCAAAATATGAAGAACTGACATCTTGAGAATATTATGGCTTCCAACCTGCACTCGAATATCTTTCGCTTAATTTTTCTATTTGATTTTTCAGTACGTTTTATTTTCATTCATTAAATGAATTTTTGTTACATTTATTCCTAGGTATTTTGTATTTGCTTCCATTGTGAAGGAGATTTCTTTTGTAACCTTTAATATTGTTCTACAAAAAAAAATATATCTATTGCTTTTTCAATTGCTTTAGTATTTGGAATGGCTTCACATATAAGCCTTTTGAATTCTCCTAGTAACTCTATTATCTACAAATTATGACAATTTCATCACTACTACTTTCTTTTTTAAAGTCTGATTTAATATTAAGTTCCAGTAAATTGAATAGCACTTTAGGGACAAAATTAAATGTGTTTACCATCTGCAACTTCCTCTTTTCTGTTATTAAGAGGTAATGATTACAACTGAGAACACTTACGTAGCACTCATTTTCCAGGAGGCACTTCTTTAACTACTTTATGTTAGTTAACACCGTATTCCTAACCATAACTTTATGAGGTGAACACTTCCAATTTTACAATGAGAAAATGGGGACAATGACAAGTAAGGTAATCAATCAGAGTCACAGACCTATTAAGTAGCAGAGACAAGATTCCAGTCTTAGTAATCTGGTTCCTTACTTGGTTCCCTTAACCATTGAGCTATGTCACCTCTCAAGGAACTATCTTTGTGGAATCTGAAATCTTAAGAAAGGCACCCAAAGGAGTTAGAAGTGGGTAGATGTGGTGTAAAGAAGGTGACAACTCCTGCTTTGTTAGGGAGTTCATTCCCATCTTCAAGATGTCTTAGATCAGAAACTGAAACCGAAGGGAACCCTAGAGACCAACTAACCCTACCAGGTAGACTACAGATGAGGGAGAATTAAGAATGAATTAACAGGGAAACTGTTTTCCCTAAAGTCGTTTAAGTACCCAATGGAAGCAACTGGGCTATTGAAAGATGACTGAGTAAAATAAGGTGGAGTTATAACTCATGCATTTCTACTGATGTGTAATTAAATGCTCTTCTCCTATTCAGAGTGGTAAGTAATCAACAGAAATGATGGGAGATTGAAATCTAATGGAAAATGATGGAAAGATTTGAACTTGTGTTCCTGGAGAGAACAATCCTAATCCCTGGGTCCTTAAGAATGGGCAGCACAAACACTCGTAGGAGATTTTAAAATTATAGCAGTCTCTATTTGTGCAGAAGTGTCAGCTGTTTTCAAAGTATGTGAATGTTCCTTTTATTTTAAGCAGAGGATACAAAACAAAAATAAAATACAGATAAACACAAAACCTTTAAGTTATCTAAAAAAAAAAAAAATCTGGACTTATTTAAAATTTCAGACAGAGCTAAGCCTGATATTCTAGCTTTCAATAAGGTTCACAGTGTTGGTTGTGATTCTTGATTTCTTTTTTCACTTTTTAATCACTATTTTGATCATTGATTTTGTTCATAGTGTTTGGTGAGGAAGGGGAGTTTTACCAGTCCTCTGGAAAGAACGTGTTGTTCTTTCATAAACACATGGAAATTCTTATTTTCACTAACTTGCTTTTTCTTTCCATGGAAGACTCTTTGGAAACAGAGCATCTCATTTGGAATGGCAACTAGTGGTGGAAATCCATTTTTAGCCTTTAGCCCATCATTTCTGCATGGCCAATATTCAACTCTGGAAAGATGGCATCAACCAATTCCTCAAAAAGCAGTCCATGTTCCTTAAAATAGTTCTAGGTTACCAATCTCTTGTTGCCATTTATCCTTACAAGAAGGAAGGGGTTAATTATTTGACTCTATTTTATTTGAGTCTTTCTAATTCAATTTCCAGGTGTACAAAATTGGCCCTTAATAAACAAAGTACTGCAATGATTACTGGTCTTCCATAACCTATTTCTCCCTTTACTTTAATTTGGATTATATATCCAATAATAAACCTATTAGTAATCTCACTAGAAACAAGTGTAAAATGGTCAAATGACATACAGTTTTGATTTCCTCGGTGCATAAATTAGATCAAGTGCATAAATTGATTGGAATATTTTGAACTTTTCCCCTTTAAAAAGTATACGAGAGGAAAACAGATTTGGATAAAATTCTATGTTTAAAATATTCTGCATTAACAATTTAGACAACTTATTTGGTAAAGAGAATGGAAAGTTGGCATGGAGCTCCAAAATATATACTGCAAACCATGGCAAAATATCCAGTCTATTTTACACATTGTCCACATATGGACATGCAGTATTTTATAGAGTTTTATGAAATTCCCAACATTAGAGGCAGTGTATATTTTTATAAGCGACAAGTAATAAGTCAATTTTTGCATATATTATGAAAAAGAACATTAGAAACTGGATATTGTGTGTTTTTTTTTAAACTCTGATCTGTATAGAACTGCAATAAATATTCAGTTTATTTTTCAGGTAAAAAGTAATCCCAAAATGAATAAAGTAAACCACAAATTTAAAAATTCACTAGAAAATTTGAATTGTGTAGGCAATTGATCTTTCTCTTTGTAAAATCACTTCCTTCACATTGTTTAGACTTTTTCAATCATTTGTAGGTTGTGTATGTGTGCACGTATGTACATGTGCATGCTTTAATTAGCATCACAATATTTTCAACAGATATAGAGACTTGTATTTGTTTTGGAGAAATGTCTGTCAATCAACAAATATAATTAGACTAAATATTCTCTTAGATCAATATATGTATGTGTATATATTTAATCTGTTTGAATATCAATTTATTGGCATGTCAAATCCTTAGCAGAAATCACTTTGCTTTAATTACAGTCCACTTGTTATGAGTCAGATACTTTTAGTTTAATGTTCAGTTTATAATGTGATAGGAAGGATGTGGTGAACAATCTCTCTTTTCATAGATAAATGGTAGGCTAGAATAACATTGTATATATATATACACACACGCACATACATATACAATATTTATATGTATATATGTATATACATCTGCCTAAGTTATAGGATTTATTATATAAACATATATAATTTGTATTAAGCATGTAAACATGGAGAATTTACAATGTTTTTCAGAATTTCTATTGATTTGTTTGCACTTCATGCTCATTCATATTCCCCACACACAGAAATGTAGCTATTATTCCTAGTCTAAAAACCAATAGTCTGTTACACACACTTGGTAAAATACAAAGTATAAAATGTAAAGGGATGAAAATTAAGACACAATGGAAATACCCCCATTTTTCTATGCTTTGGAAGACGTGAAACAAAGAAACAAAATAACACTTTAAGAGTCCCCACTTCTACAAACATTACTGACCAGGTAAAGATGTTATCAGCCATGCCATCAAGTTTATACAGAATTGGAATGGAGGCATAGAATGATTTTTAAATTATATTATCTATAAACAGAAACTCTTTTAACTTCCCAGCATAGGATCAATAAATTAGAAGAATCAAGTAAATCAAATAGTAAATTGATTTTCTATGTATATAATATTTCCTTTTATTTTCCAAGGTGATTTTATGTAAATCAGTTATTTCGTATCAGCTTTCTTAGATAAGAAATATAAATATAGATATTATCAATATTCTGGATCCTAGGTATTGTAAGTGAATTCAAGCATCTTTATAAAGTAAAGCAATGTAACTATGATTGCTTAACTTTCTACAATTATCTTACAAGGAGAGAAAAGGTATTCTCTTGTCTTCAGAGAAGAAAACAGAGGTTTTTGAGTAGAACAGATTGTATGGTAATGTGTGGCAAGCTAGGGCTAGAAATGTGGTCATCTAACCTCCAATCTCATTTCCACTCTCCAGAGTTTACCCAAATTTCATTCCCTATTTCTCCAAAAGTGTATAACCTATGTTAGCCAAAGACAAACTAGCTTCTTCCTCAGAATCCTTTAGGCCCTCAATGAGCATAAGAATCTCTGAGAGAGGGAATTCGCATGAAATGGGATCTTAAAAACTTTTTTTTTTCTCTTTCTCATTGACTTCCTGTTAAAATCTTGTGGAATTGGTGTTTAGTTAAGAATGATTTGAGAAACAAAGCACTCTATCTTTGAAAGTAAAAATAGAAAAAAAAAAACCATTTTTTCTTTTAAAGTGTTTTGTTAAGGTTTTGGAAAAGTAGTGCCCGACGTGCTGAAAGCAAAGAATGAAACCTCAAGGGCCTTGTTCCCACTTTTCCTGGAGCTGTCGTTTTCTGAGAAATTCCGAGAGTTCCTTGGAGATACTTCCAGACTCCTAGACATGGCTCCAGAGTCCTAGAAGCTCCTTTTTTTGTAGAATGTATTCTTATTATTACCTTTGTTCAGCATCTGTATTTTCTTCCTAGGGCTGCCATAGCAAATTATAACAAACTTAGTGGCTTAAAACAACAGAAATTTATTCACTCATAGTCATGGAGTGCAGAATCCTAAATCAAGGTGTTGGTGGGCCCAAGCTCCCTCTGAAGGCTGTAGGGAAGAATTCTTCCCTGCCTCTTAGCTTCTGGTCGATCCGGGCAATCTTCGACTTTCTTTGGTTCCTAGTTGCACCTTTCCAATCTCTGTCACTGTTTTTGCAGGGCCTTCTTCTCTGTGTGTCCTCTACTCTTCTTAGAAAGACACCAGTCTTGGATTTAGGATCCACACTTACCCAGTGTGAGCTCACTTTAATTAGCAAAGGCCCTGTTTCCGAATAAGGCCACATTCTAAAGCTCCAAGAAGACATGAATTTTACAGGACCCTGTTCAACCCACTACAGCTTCCAAAACACATAATGAAAGGAAAGTTGCAGCAACTAAAAATAAAGTTTAAAAATGATAGTTTTAGACAGAGAAAGCAGGGGCAACTTCTTAAATTATCATGCAGCAAAACAGTAACAAGGAGAATTCATTTAACTACATAAAGAAATGGGACATTGCTGGATATAATTCTGTTCATGTTTTCCTTAAAAGAGAAATGTAAGTTCATACTAAGATCCACATTATCTTTGCCTAAAACTTTTCACTGAAATCTTTGAATGGCAAGTAACCTGTTTTTGCAGTGATTTTCACATTGCTTAAAAATTGAAGATTTTCAATAGACACGATTGCATCAGTCACATGTTATTTGCCATGTCAATAAAAATGGTTTACTAATTCAAAATGCATACCAGAAGAGCATAATTTAACCCTCTTTTTCTTAGATAGATAATAGATAGATAATGGAAGAGGTTGTTATGATACGGTTGTTTCAGATACAGAAAAGCCATCTGCACAAGCATTACAGAAATCTTAGCATTGGGAGTTATTTTCATAGAAATATAAACCACAAATAAATCACTGGGGAATTTTATTGAGTAGAAACTGTTATTTCCTATTATTTATTGATGTAATTTCTCATAGAAAAACATAAGGGAGTATAAATACATTATGTTTCTTGTTCTAAATCAGTGGTTTTCAAACTTGAGCCTGCATCAGATTCATACAGAGAGTTTGTTCATGCCAAGATTGCTGGGCCCTGCTCCCAAAGTTTAATATTCAGTAGATCTGGAGTGGAGCTCGACAATTATTTGTCCTTTAACAAATTCTTGAGGTGACGTTGATGTTACTAGATTGGGACCACACTTTGAGAACTACTGGTTTAGATGAATCAGTTAAACATCACATGAAATAGAATAAAATAGTCATGAAATACCAACTTAACTTTAACCCTTTCTGCCGATTTCTTAAAATTGTCTTTCCTTCATCGAGACGATAAAAACTCTAAATTGCAAATGTCAATACTCAACATTAACACAACTCAAGAGCTGCACGGAGACACATTTGAAAAGGAACTCATAGGGATTAAAAAAAAATAAGGAAAAACCTCACAGAATTTCCACATTTTGGTGAGAGCTTTATGTTTCTTTAAAAGTTCCATATGTAATTTTTTTTTTTTCCAGACAGAGTCTTGCTCTGTTGTCCAGGCTGCAGTGCAGTGGCATGATCTCAGCTCACTGCAACCTCCGCCTCCTGGGTTCAGGCAATTCTCCTGCCTCAGCCTCCCGAGTACCTGGGATTACAGGTACACATCACCACACCTGGCTAAATTTTTTTTGTATTTTTAGTAGAGACGGGGTTTCACCATGTTGGCCAGGCTGGTCGCAAACTCCTGACCTCAGGTGATCCACTCACCTCAGCCCTCAAAGTGCTGGGATTATAATGTAATATTTTTTATTGTATTAATTGTAAATTAACTCATTATTGCGTGAATCATAAGCAAACGCATGAATACATGCAAATTACTAAGAAGGGGGCCCAGCAAATAATGAAAACTTTGTGTTAATTCTCATTATGGAAATACTCATACATCACAGACTATTAAATAAATCCTTCAATTTCTCCTTTGCTTCTGCCCATCCTGCTTTTCATATATAGAGTGTTGGAAGTCTGCCATGTATGCCTCTAGATTTTATCACACACACATGTATATACACTTTTGCAGTGAGCTGAAATCGCAGCACTGCCTGTGTGACTTGGAGAGACTCTGTCTCAAACAAACAAATTAAAAAAATATATAGTAAGTGTGAGGGCTTACATAAAATGCAGTAAGTTTCCTTTCTCTTCCACTTCCTCCCCAACCATGGCGCCATCCTTTTTGACAGAAGCAACCTCAGTTTTAGATTAGTTTTTTCTTTTCTTTTTCATAAAAGCAATTAGCACACTTATATTTTTCTTTTTTAAAAAAAACTTGGTGATATACCCTCATTTCCTGATTTTGTAGAATTTAATCAGCCAGTGTTGGACTAGTGTAATCATCTTTTTTGGATGGCCATATAACTTTAGAAATGTAACCCCTCTGGAGAAAAGCTGCCAATTCCAAACAAAATAAGCTCTCCATCACCATTTCAAATAGGACAAAATCCTTTGTGAAAGATACTTTCTTAGCATAGAGAGAAAAAAAAAAAATCAACCTTATTCTCAACCACCCAAGCAGTTAAAAGTAAGAATAAACTTTGAATTATACATTGAATGCTGTTTATAAACCTTCTAGATGGGCTTATGTGTGGAGTTCATGTGAATGAAGAAATATAGAATCAAGCTTTTTTTAAAAAAAACAAAAACATGATATAGATTCTGTTTGGCTTCCAGAAAGTGAATAACAATTACACTGCAGCAGAATATAAGTGCTATAAATCTCAACTCTATTTCAAATTTAAACTTTCAACCAAACATGGCAAAGTATAAACATAATTGCTCTTCAGGCCTTAAAACCTTGTTGGCTGAAATGAAAAAGAGGAAGAAATGAGTCTTTAATTCTGTTTTATAAACCTGAGGAGAAAAATGGAAACCTTTTATCTGAAATTATTATGACATTTTTACAATATTTAAAGTGGGGGTTCTCAAATGCATGACTGAAGTTCATTCCAGCAAATCTAGGGTTTACACATGTTAAAATGTCTGTGAGATTAGGATATTCTCTTAGACACTCAGATTTATCTTGTAGTGTAATATTCAGGTAAATTTATGTAGCAGAGTTCCTTGAAGTTTCTAGATCTTCTTTCTCTTTCATCCCAACCTCAGTGGAATCCTTTCACATCCACTCCAACCTCTTTATATGGACTTACATGATAGAAAAGCTTGATGTTTTGACAATGTCTTCTCTGGGTAGATACAGAAAAGAGAGATTTAAAAAAAAAATCAGAGCTGGATGCTACATGGGGGAAGAGAGGTTGTCCTAGATCCAAAAACAACTTAATATTGTAGAACACAATGGTTTAAGATCAACATTTTAAATAAAACTTGTTGTTATACTTTTTTCCCCCCAATAATATACGTGCTGGTCTATAGCTATAGTCTTCATATTAGTTTAGTTTTTTCCTATCCTTTCTTCCTGTAATTTAGTTTAATTGTTAAGAGACTTATGGTATCAGAAAAATTTTCCAGGTCTTGGAAATAGGTGGGCATGAAAGACTACTGGGTGCCCTTTCAGTGGAGATCTGGGCATTGTCCTGAGGCCACTTCCTAGGGATTGTCTGATTCTACGAAGGTGTGCATGTGTGATTGATTTGCCATTATTAGCTATTTGGCCATTTTAAAGGGGTAGAAGTTAAGTTGCGGGAAATTAGAAGCAATGCAAATGTTTCCTGCTCATTGCAATGCAAATTAACTTTCTCTGTTAGAAAATATGCATTCCACGAATCACGTTCTCATTTGAACCAGTTTTAACCTCTTGGTATTTTCATCATTCATTAATGAGTTGAATGAAATCTTTTAAATGTGTTTACTGTATTGTAACATTTTAACTTTTTAAGAACACATGCTTTAACAGTTGTCAGTCATTGGAGGCTCTATATTTCTTGAAGTTTAGAAATCACTTACTGAGCAGCTAATTACAGGACACATAAATCATAAAAGCTGAACTTCTCACTTATTCTTTGGACTCCGCATGTCTTGTCTCTCAGGAATACAATTGTCTAACATTTATATTTGGAAGCAATTCACATCTTAATTTTAAGTTTCTTTAGAAAATGCAAAAAAGAGGCTAATACCTTCTTAATGCACAGCTAAACTTCTAAATATTCTCATTCTTCTATCTCTGCCACAAAGGTGAGATCGCTGTCTTTTTGCTCCTCCTCCCCTCCTCTCTACTTTCAAGTCCGAGCCATTGCAGCAGAACAACGTAGAACTCAAGCACTAGCTCCAGTATCGCCACACTCCAGATCCGGCTCTCAAAATCAGCATTAGGTTGGTGCAAAAGTAATTGTGATTTTTGCCATTAGTAATGGCAAAATAAAATGACAAGGTAATGGCAAAGTAATTACTAATGACAAAACCACAATTCCTTTTGCACCAACCTAATAGCTGTTAAGTCTTTCAGAAAACTGCTTAACTACTCTCTGGCCCAGTTCCTTTATTCATAAAAATGGGATGATGATGATAAAAATAATAGTAACAATAATTCTGTTGTCAGAAAAATTTAATCAGCTAATAAATGTAAGTGCACTTCGAGAAGTACTTGATGCGTTGAACCTCGATGAATGGGAACTGTGGTTTAGGGCTCTTCCCCTAGTAAGAACAGACTAGAATGTATTGTCTGTAAAGGATCTTCTAATATTCTATGCCTGAATATATGACTCTAATCTCGAAGAGGCATCTTTCAAATTTAGCAATACTTTTACCAGTTCTGGATCAAGATTGTGATTTCTTAAAGTATTTAACCAAAATAAGTCAAAGCTCCACAGCTTCTAAACTAATGCCCAAACCCAAACAGGTAACTTCTTTATGAAGCAGCAATCCTGTATCTTAGTGTCTTGTAAGTGCAAACCTCTTTAAAGTTAATGTTAACAAAGTTTCAACACTTAAAAAAAATTACTGCTGCAAAAATAAAACCAAGATTTTCTCATTATCTTCGACTCCACATAAGTTCTGCAATTGTGCCTTGGTTCTTTAATTTATATTTAAAATAAACATAGTTTCAGTTACATGGTTCCTCTCACCTTAGATATTCAATATTAAGTCTTCTGCAAGAAGTTTTCTGTCTCCTTCTTTCTCTATGCTCTCAGAAACCTTTGTACTTCTTTAATTCTAGCATATAACAGTTTTTCTTCTTTGCATTCTCGATAGATTTTATTGCTGATTCCCTACAGTGTGGACTCTGTTTTCTGATCTGTACATAATAGGCATCCAATAAATATTTGTAGATTGAATACAGAGAGGAGAAGGTGGATACATGAACTATGGGACTAACATGATTTCTATTCCTTGTCCTATGCAAATCCCATCCTCTCTTTGATGTCTTCTTGGAATTTCAACTCGTAAATGAAGACCTCCTTGTTTATCCCAGACCTCAGGAATATTTTTTTCCTAAAAATTTCTCCAGACTTAGAATCCATATTTATTTTTCTCCTTCTCTTCCTTCTTTGTATTATTACTATGATGCACTCTTGAATTGAGTAAGTCTTCCTTCTACCCAACCCCTGGGAAAGTTTATAAGACTATAAGATTCAGGTGCATAAGGACAATGAGCTATAACTTGGTACCATCCTCAATTACTCATGCAGTATTACATTCAGTGTAGGCATTCACTAAGTTCAGGCTTAGTGAAGGTTGTCACTTTTCCCATCAGCTCAGCAGGGAGCAAGGAGCCTCTTTGAAAGTAAGAAGCCAGGACTCAGGACCCTCCAAGGAATGTGTGATTTAATTAACTTTTTCAGGCTTCAGAGTAATTCCTTGCTGATCAGCAATATTACTATTTTGAGTTTCCAAATTATAAGCCCCATTAACGCTAAACAACTACACCCTTAGAAAAAAATAGAGGAGGAAGTACAGGAAAATAATGTACAAGTTAAGAAAGTAGGAACATACGGCCATTCAGTGCAGATGAAAACACAGACAGAAGGCTCAGAGTACATTTGAAACTAACATTGAGAAAGTGACTGCTGATAAGCAGATGTGCACAGAGCCTTACTCAATAAAAAGAGAAAGTTATGTTTTGACTGTAGGAACATTTGTTCTACAGGACTGCTGCACTTTTGAAAGTCTTAGGTTATTATTTACAAATATACTTACATAGTATAAAAACAAAACGACATACAGGAATAAAGGCTAAGAAGTAGTCTGGCTCCAGAGCCCAGGTCTAAGTTCTGATTCCTAAGCTCTCTTTTGTTCTTTGGGTTTAGATTGTTTTTCTTTCAGCCCAGGGATGAAAAAGATTAACAGACAGGCAAGGTTCCAATTTTCCCCACAAAATGTAGGATACCCCACTACCATTAACTACAGTATACTTTCTATATTTCTTTTTCAAGAGAAGTGTTGGATTAAGAAATGTACAGGATCATCAAACAAAGACAGAATTCTGGCTACCATTTGGACCTCACAAGATATTTTTGGAAAGAAATCCTGGAACTGTGAGTGGAAAAAGGACAATCTAAGAGCAAGGCCCATCAATGAAAAAGCAAATCCACAAGCATGTTTGATTCTGAAATCCCATCTCGGGTCTAAAAAAGATTTTTTTAAAAGTATTTTTCATTTTTCTTGTAGCATGTCAATCACTTGTTAGACATCAGAAAATAATTATCCTTTTTATTTTCAAAGTTTCTGAAATTATAAAGAGAAAAGTGAGTAAAACAATAACAGGCCTGTTATTTGGCAGAGGATAAAACATGACTTCGAAAAATAGTAAGACCTTTAAAAAATGTGAAAATGAAAACAATGCCTAGACTAGCACTGAGACACAATCTTTCACAGATAAACAATTTCATAGGTTTGACTACCCTAACATTCATCATTTTCTTAGGTTGGGCCTCAAAAGTCACAGTAAATATAAATCTATGTCAGCCTTGTAGCAAAATATCATTTTTTAGAAATAAGTTAAAAGTAAAGCTATTTAAATTGTTATAATTTATTTGGCATAAATGACAGCATGCAATTATTTTGAGTTTTATCTTTTATTTTACATGTTTCAGTTTATTTATCATTGAGTAAGTACCCATTGCTTCTATTATTACTTAATCAAAGAACACTTTAGATATGTGTGTCATGAAACCATTACAGTATTTCTTACGCATCAATGCCAATTTCAAAAGCTTCGATTGCCTGAATTTGGATAAAAATGCAGTTCAGCATCATTACCATCATTATTACAATCACTGTGTTTAAAAAGAATTAAGATGCTGATGTAAAAAGAACATTTCATGAAATAACTGAGAAAGTGGCAGCCATTCCTTTAGATCCCACTTAAGATGTTTCTGCTTTTGAGATGCTGACTCTAAAGGTGTATTAGTTGGTTGTGTTATTAATCTGTTTACCCTTCCACCTACAGATGAATATACAGAGAGTCTCAGATCTAGTGACCTGTTCACCCATCCTTAAAATAGCTTCCTTATATTGCTTTTAGAATGAAAAGCAATAGGAACAATGTAACGGAATGAGGATGTGCTATGGGGTCAGACTGACCTGGAAGCAAAGCCCAGCTCTTTTAACAATTATATAATCTCTCTTAACCTTAGTTTGTTCATCCGTGAAATTGGGATATGAAGACTGGCCCTGCTGCAAAGTTTCAAGGGTTTGAAATAATGTAGGTAGTGTTCAGCAGATAATAAGCTAGTTTTAAGATAGCATTTCAATGTGTTTGGTAACCACAATTGATTGATTAGGTAGAAACTTCTGTTCTACATGATTCTATTGTGCTTATGTCCTGTGTAGGGTTTCCTAGACAAGATAATACATGAAGTCGCAAACATCCCTTCCTTACAGATGAGTTTCCTCTGGAGATGTATGGGAATACTCCCCTGAACACTGGTACCTTCAATTGCAAACAAAGATCAGACTCATCTTATCAAAATAATGAAAATAATGTAATCGAGAAAGAATTTCTGTTTTCCCCAAGAATTTCTGTCTCATTCCCTAGAAAAGACAAAATCGATTGCCAAACTGTAGTATTGCTAACAAGTTATGGGAAAGAAAGGAAAACCCAGCCCCTTCCGGAAGATATTTTACAAACAGTGGAATCACTTTAATTATTTTCGAAACACAACCAAAGGTCTGCAATATTCCCAGGGAGTATTTTGGGTGGAACTATTTAACCCACTTATTGAAGGGATAGTTTGGACCTTTGCATAATCTTAACAAAAAATTTAGGTGTACTCAAATTTCCAAATAGAAAATGTGGCATAGGAATTCTATCTAAACTTGTGATGCATGTGAAAAAACTTTTGCAAAGAAGAGCTAAATATATCTAAAGAAATATAATTTACTGCATGTTATAACATATACTGCATAATTCTTGAAAATAAAAATATTTAAATTTGCCCAGCACCTATGAAGACCTCTAGGTCTTTATATATCACAAAGACATATCATTTTCTTGTTTCTCAATTTAATAATATAAAGGTAATTGGCTTCAAATGTCGATCTCATCAAATATGACTGATTTGTTTTTCAATGCTTCTGATAAGAATGAACTAGTGTACACATTTACCTCTTTAATTCATATTGCCCTGAAATTTTCAGAGTCATGTGTGTTGCTGTTTCAGAGCAATTAATTTACATCTAAGATGATTCCTAAGAGTTATTGAGAATTCTCAGAATTGATGTAACCTATTAATCACACCACCTGCCAAAAACAAAGACCTTAACACTTGCAGAATATTAGAAGCAGCCTAATTTTGAGAGATTGTCCACAATCCTTTAAGTGAGTTGTGTTTCCCTCATAAACAAAAGAGGTGAATTACTGTGTTTCAATGAGTAAATGAAAACTGTCTCTGAAAACTGTGTTGCTATATAAACAAAAATGGGTTTATCTAGTTAATTGGGTTAACATATATTTTTATCTTTTGTTTTTTTAATTCAGCGTTATTAAGGTATAATTGCCAAATAAAAATTGTAGACTACATATTCATGGTGTACAAGGTGATGTGTTAGTATATGTATATATTTTTTAATGATTAACAAAATAAAGCTAATTAACATTATCCATCACCTTACCGTTAACTTTTCTTTAGGTAAGAATATTTAAAATAGACTTTCCTAGCAAAATTCAATTATACAATACATTATTGTTAACTATAGTCACTATTTTGTAAGCTAAGTTCCCAGAACTTATTCATCTTGTAAGTACAAGTTTATACCCTTGACCCAACATGTCCCCTTTTCCCTGACCCCTCAGCTTCTGGCATCTCTCATTCTACTCTGTTTTCTTTTCTTTTTTTTTTTTTTTTTTTTGAGACAGAGTCTGGCTCTGTAGCCCAGGCTAGAGTGCAGTGGCCGGATCTCAGCTCACTGCAAGCTCCGCCTCCCGGGTTTACGCCATTCTCCTGCCTCAGCCTCCCGAGTAGCTGGGATTACAGGCGCCCGCCACCTTGCCCGGCTAGTTTTTTGTATTTTTTTTTTTTTTTTAGTAGAGACGGGGTTTCACCGTGTTAGCCAGGATGGTTTCGATCTCCTGACCTCGTGATCCGCCCGTCTCGGCCTCCCAAAGTGCTGGGATTACAGGCTTGAGCCACCGCGCCCGGCCTCTACTCTCTGTTTTCTATGAGTTAAACTACTTTAGATTGCACATGTAAGTGAGATCCTACAGTATTTGTCTTCCTGTACTTGGCTTATTTCACTTAATATAAGGTCCTCCAGCTTTATTCATGTTGTCACAAATGTCAGAATTTCCGTCTTTTTTTTTTTTTAAAGACTTAATACTGGTACAGCCATTATGAAAAACAGTATAAAAATTTCTCAAAAAATTAGAAATTGAACTGCCATACAATCCAGCAACAGCCTCCTCCATGTTGTTAACAATGTCAGGATTTTCTTCTTTGTAAAGGATAAAAGTATTTATTCCATTGCATACACATGTGCATGCATGTGCACCAGCGCATGTGCAAGCAGACACACACACTAGACTAAAATCACTTTATTTCTAGTGATTTTAGAAATAAAATCACTAACTTGAACAGATATCTGCACCTCCATGTTCATCATAGCATTATTCACATTAGCCAAGATATGGAATAAACCTGAGTGCTCTTCAACACACGAATGGATAAAGACAATGTGTGTGTGTTGGGGGGGGGGGGGAGTATGTGTGTGCATGTATAGGAAGATTACTCAACTTCAAAATATACTTTAAATGAAGTATAATTTGCAAACCTGAAGCAGACATTCTATTTAACTATGTTTCAAATGTGGTCCAGAGAAAGAGAAACAGAAGGACAACTGCATGATAGATAAGTGAAAAGCATCCATAGAATAAAGGTGAAGAAGGAGAAAAGTAAGTTCACTGCAGAATGACACTTTTTTGACCATGCCTTTAGAGTTTATGAATTTAGGAATATAGGGAATGTTACCATATGAAATGTCCATGTTTGTTCTCAGCCTGCAGGTGCCTGTTCCTCAGAGAACCTCATGTAGATTTATGTCCTCCTCATTAGGCCACCATGATGCCATGTTCTATTACGACTAACACCCTTATTGTCTGTACAAAATATGTGAGACAAAAGTCCACACCCCCTCTTTGATTCTAATTAACTCTGTTGCCCAGGACTTAGCATTAAGACTCTTTGGCTTAACTTCCCTACTTTAAAATGGAAATAATGATGTATCCGTAAGACCCAGGGACCATTCTGAGGAAAAACTGTAAGTACTGTCTAGTTCCAGAGACCAGTGACAGTCCTCTGTTACAGTTTCAATGCGATTCGTTTATCCATTTTATTTTTCCTGCCTAACATTAGGATTCGGTTCCCATTTTCCCCACGGACACTACTTTTTTATAGTGGCATAAATATATTTTCTCTTTCTTTTAAAATTGTTTTCAGGATTTTGTTTGGTTTTGGAGACAGGGTCTCGCTGTGTCACCCAGACTGGAGTGGAGTGGCGTGATTATGGCTCACTGCAGCCTCAACCTTCAGGCTCAGGTGGTCCTCCTGTCTCAGCCTCCTGAGTCGATGGGACTACACGCATGCACCACCACGCCTGCCTAGTTTTTTACTTTTTTTGTAGAGATGGGTTTTGCTATGTTGTCCAGGCTCGTCTTGAAATCCTGGGCTCAAGCAATCCCCTTGCCTTGGCCTCCCAAAGTGTTGGGATTACAGGCATGAGCCACCACCCCTGGCCCATTTTCGGGTTTCTTAAGTTGCAATTAACAAATAAAAGTTATATATATTTATGGGGTACAATGTGATGTTTTGCAATATGTATATATTGTGAAATGATGAAATAAAATCAATGGACATATTCATCACTTCACATACTTACATTTTGCAGTAATAACATTTAAGATCTTCTCTCTCAGCAATTTTCAAGTATACAATACAGTATTACTAACACTAGTGACCATACTCTACATAGATCTCCAGATCTTATTCACCCTGCATAAATGAAACTTTGACCCCTTTGACTAAATCTCCCCGTGTCCCTCCAGCTCTCTGCCAGCCTCTGGCACTCACCATTCTACTATCTATTCATGAATTAGACTTTTAAGATTCCACATACAAACGAGATCATGTAGTATGTGTCTTCTGTGTTGGCCTATTTCTTGCCTAATATAATGTCCTTCAGGCTCCTCCATGTTGTTAACAATGTCAAGATTTTCTTCTTTGTAAAGGATAAAAGTATTTATTCCATTGCATACACATGTGCATGCATGTGCACGCACATGTGCAAGCACACACACACACTGCATTTTCTTTATCCATTCTTCCTTTGATGAACATTTAGGTTCACTCCGTATCGTGGCTTTTGTGAATAATTACGCAATGAATGTGGAAGTCCAGGTATCTCTTTCAGACAGTGCTTTTATTTCCTTTGTATGTATACCCAAAAGTGGAACTGCTGGATCATATGGCAGTTCTATTTTTAATTTTCTTTCTAAATTCTGTACTACTTCTCCATTTCTGTGGGATACAAATTACAATAGTTCTCTTGGCTGCTGAGGACATTTTCTTGGATCCATTTATAGATTTGACAACGCCCACCCTCTTCCCTAGACTCTTCATATATATTGCACACCATGATAAAGCATTTTGAGCAATTGAATGGAAGAACTCCTAGATAACACAGAAGGCAAAAAGGAAACTCGTCTTGGACGGAAAAGAAAATGAATCATCAGAGACAAGATAAATGCATACGATAAATATAATATTGTACCCCAGGGAATGACAGAGCATTTCACCTAATGGCCATAAAGTATAATAAAGCCATAAAAATAAAATAAAATGATGCACTATTCCCAGTGCATCGACCCACCCACAAGTTGCTACAAGCCTAGCAGCACTAGCAGAACTGATAACATTTCCATGATGCATGGACCACCAATGAGGCTCACAGAGATATGATGTATTTATGGTTTTCTCATTTATCTTTTAAAAACAGCATAGGAATGTGACTGTGAATGTAGAAAGTAATTTCAAAATCCTAGGAAAACTTAAGCTGCACAAAATTTACAGTCAAACAAGGGAGTATGCATGCTACTACTAAGATCTAAACTGGCTGTTATTAAAGGACAGGTAATAAAATGAATGTGTCTAAAGGATAATTACCTCTTTTCAAAAAAATATAGTTTCCAAATACATGTGTATACACATACACACACTTTTAAAATTTTGAAATATAATAAAGAAATAAAGATTGCATACACATAAAATAGTGTCATACTCAGCTTAATGAATTGCATAAAAGAAAATCTGTATAGTTTATACCCAAGTAAAGGAATAGAACATTTCTGTATTCCAGAAGCTTCCATGGGTCCCTTCCCTATTATAAATCATTCCCTCTCTCCTAGTGGCAACGACTTTCCTAATCTTTTAATAGCTTCATTGAGGTGTGATTAACTACACATATTTAAAGTCTGCAATTTGATCAATTTTGACATATGTAGATACTTGTAAATCAATGATCATAAAAAACCTTGTAAATCAATGATCATAAAATTGTTTTGATAAGAGCTTGGGTGATAAATTCTGACCTCCAAAAGAAGGGTATAAATCTTCATTTCAAAGCTCATAGCAACAAATGATATTGTCCCACATATTTGAAAAAGCTTAGGGAAAACAAGACAAAGTTAAATTTCCTCATGATAGAAAACTACACATGTGCACTTCTAAACCCATAAAACTGAGATGAAGGGGCTAAGAGAAAGCAAAGTCGTTTTAAATTTAAAAGATAAAAAATATACACGTTCACAATGTCAGACCATATTTTCCTACATTATGTAAATTATTTTCCTAATTCATATAAATTTTACTGGAGTTATTCCTTTTTAATATTTGTGATGAAATCATCTACCTAATCATAACTACAAAAGGAGGGTCCAATGACCTAAGACATTCTGATGTCCCAAGAGATGTCAAGTTTGTACATTTTTGCTTATTGTTGATGAGTCCATGTAGCCAGTAAATAAATTTCATTTCTCTACCCTTGATATCCCAATTTGTGGGCTACTTAAGTGTTCTATACTTTATGCCATTTTAAAAGGGAAAACCAATATACAAATCTTGACCAGGATTTGTATATTTGTCCAGGATATCTTAAAAATTAAAAGATACATTTAAATTATTTTTTTTTCTCATCGTACAAAGGATTACAACAAAATACAGAAAATGGATTTTTTCCTAATTTAAAAAATTAGTAGGTTTTTTCCCCTGCTGCCTTCATTAAAACTAGCAAGTCTAGAAAGAACTGTCTTATCAAATATCTGAAATAACCATGAACTTCTATATTGTTTTCAGTCACATTAGCATGAAAATATTTAAAAGGTAAACTGACTAAGCTCTACTGTCTATTTCTCCAGAACAACACTTTCAAAAACTAGAAATGCAAACAAACGTCTTTAAAATCTGAGTTATGTATACCGCTTGCTTTATGCACATTCTTTCAATAAGTTTACTTTAGAGCTAAAATGATAGGAGAATCTGTCTCCCTGGAAAACAAAATAAAGCACTATTTTGCATTTGCAGGACTTTTTTGGGGGAAATATATGAGAAGAAAAAATAAACTGTGATTAAAAGTTTACAAGAAATTTAAGGTCTACTGAAGCAAATGTGAACAGACATGAAAAGGTTGTATTGCCGGGCATGATGCTTCACGCCTGTAATCCCTGCATTCTGGGAGGCCGAGGAGGGCAGATCATGAGGTCAGGAGATCGAGACCATCCTGGCTAACACGGTGAAACCCCATCTCTACTAAAAATACAAAAAATTAGCCGGGCGCGGTGGCGGGCACCTGTAGTCCCAGCTACTCCGGAGGCTGAGGCAGGAGAATGGCGTGAACCTGGGAGGTGGAGCTTGCAGTGAGCCGAGATCACGCCACTGCACTCCAGTCTGGGTGACAGAGCAAGACACCGTCTCAAAAAAAAAAAAGAAAGACAAGAAAAGAAAAAAGAAAAAGTGGTGCTTTACTGGATAAAGATGTATTTTGGTAAGCTACATTGAAATACTTCTGTTAAAATAATTATATCCCATTTAAACAAGTAACATTATTAATTAATATTAAGAACATAAACTTTTGGAAACAAAAGACCTAGATCTGTAAACCAACTTTTATGTATCACTTGTACAGCCTTGACAATTTATTCCAGAAATTATGATTACATTAGTGCACATGAAAAAAAAAAATCACACCTCAAATTGGTTTGAATAAAAAGACTGAAAAAAAAATCACCAACAATTTAGAAATAAGAAAATCCTAGGAGCAGTTGGATCCATTTTCAACAATATCATGTCAGATTCTTTCCAGCTCATCTGACACACTTCCATTCTCAGAGTGCCAGCTTGTCTTTAGGAAGGTTTCCAACAGAGACAAATAATCACAGCAGTTTAGAGAATCATATCTAGAGTTAACCATGCCCAAAGAAAGAAAAATGAACATCGGTCAATAAAAAAGATGAATAACATATTTTCATGTCAAAAATACTCGCTGTGAGCACTGAATTCAAATTAACTATAGTCCCAAGGTTAAAACAAATGGACAATTGTTGTTACAGATAGAAAGTAAATATAGACCCAACAGCACAGAAACAACGAAATGAAAACCAAGTTAGGAGGAGATGGGGGAAAAATTGGGGTTGAGAGCATTTAGAATTTTTTATGTTTTATTTATTTATTAGGTTAGTCTGATATCATTTGAAAGTGATCAATAATGCAAAAGATGTATATTTTAAGGTATAAAATAGAACACTAAAATAACTGAAAATTTGAGTGATGAGTAAATGTCTAAGTGGCAATATTGTTTATCTTATTGCTAATAGAAGAAATCAGTATATATTGTGTAAAGATATGGAATATAAACTGCATCATGTAAAATGTATTATATAGAATTACACTTAACTATTAAAACAAAAATGCTTTCCAAATCATCAGATAAAAGCCACAAACAAAACAATACAATAAAACAATTTTTAAAATAGAATATCATATGTAAAGGAGGAATTAAAAACAGAAAGCAAAGCATAAATGTGATGACTGCCATAAGATCAACTGAGTCTGCTTTCTCAATATTTAATTAAAATGTTAATATAAGAAAAAATAGATTAAGTCTCAAAGTGAATACTATATGTGATAAGCAGAGGATCTTTTTAAAGTATTCTGACTTAGAAGGCTGGGAGTAAGAGTTTGTGCAGAGGCCTAAGAATAAAGGAAACCATCATTCTTAGCAAACTATCGCAAGAACAGAAAACCAAACACCACATGTTCTCACTCATAGGTGGGAATTGAACAATGAGAACACTTGGACACAGGAAGGGCAACATCACATATCAGGGCCTGTCAGGCGGTGGGGGGAGAGGGTGGAGGGATAGCATTAGGAGAAATACCTAATGTAAATGATGAGTTAATGGGTATAGCACACCAACATGGCACATGTTTACATATGTAACAAACCTGCACATTGTGCACATGTACCCTAGAACTGAAAGAATAAAAAAAAAAGAATAAAGACATGTCAAAATAAGAAGCAAATGCTTAAATTCTCATTTAGCTCTCCATCTTAATCTACCAATTAATCTTAGCAATAACTGCACAATTTTAACCTAAACCAAAACATAATGTATCTTATTACTTTTAAGTAGTTCAGTATTTTCATATTATCAAAATAATATACAATCTCACATAATATTTTTTCCAAAAGAATAAATGGAAGGAAATAGCCCAAATAAAATGTACTCAATGGACATGATTTAGGAAGTGGTGTATTATTCTTTTTTTATGGTGAAATATAAATTATTTATACCATTTGCTTCTGTTGGCTTATGAATATTTTTGTTCTTCTTGGATTCTTAAAAATATGTCTCTATTAGATGAATGATGACTGCTAGGAAATTCTAATAAGAAGTAACATTATAAATGGTATTATAATTGTAGTGATATGGATCTATAATTCCTATTGTCCATTGATCTAACAAAATTGCTTATATTGACATTTTGATGATGGCTGTAGTCTCACATCTGCAGAAAAATAAAACAAAAGTAGGAAGAAAACCTCCCCCAAACACATCCAGTTGCTCCCTTATTTGAATGTTTACATTGAGACGTCAAAAAAGAGCACACTAAGCAGCTCAAATGTTAACATCTCCAAAAGCTGACCAAAGGCGGATGTTAAGAAATTCAACTATGGAGAATCTCTTGTAGACTCAGATTCCATGCTATTAAAACTCATTTTTCTGATAATGCTTATATTATGTCTTTGGTCTTATGAACATAAATCAAGCTGGACATAAAGAATTACTTTATGACATTGCTGTATATATGTAGTTCTAGCCCACTAGAGACATTTCTGCCGCTCATTGTTTTCCAGTGATAAAAATAAACGTAATTACTTTCTTGGCTGCAGCTCACTATATGTATTTTTTTCTAATTGTCAAGGTAATATGCTTTTCTAAAAATGAGTTCATGCTCCAAATGGTGGTTGCTGCTAGACCATTTCTTGGAGAACACAGGAAATGATATACAATATATCTGTGTTGGGAACTCAGAAGATAATTTTGTGAAATGACAACGTTAAGGTCCTAATGATAGCAAAAGTCTAAATCTATTGGGAGGTTATCATACTTTTAAAATATTGGATGCATCAACATTATCCAAATAAGAGTGACTTTTTAAAAAAAGACTAAGGTGGAAAAGAGAGTCAATAAAAAAAAGAAGTTAAATTCTACAGCCTAGAAGAAAAACAAGAAAATACAGAGAACAAAAAGTGATGATCATCATATCCTATTACATTTATTTAGTGATGTTATGTATTTATAATAAAAATAAACCTATTATTTCTCCCAAATTTGGAGTGGCAGAAACTAAGGCATGGAGAAGTTACATGTCATATAGGTGTTATTGAACAGAAAGAGAGCCTGAAACAAGGATTATGGTGTATGTAATTTATGGAGGAGTGCTCTCAGAACAGGGACGAACAAATTAAGAAAGGAAGGAAAAAAAGAGCCAGGCAAGAATGTGGTGTCGCCCAGAGATGAATTTTAACATGATCCTGAGTGGCCTTCTGGGGTATAAATTATACCCTAGAGATGGACTTAATTTGAGGCATGAGCTCTAGTCTTATATGTTACCATCTCAGCCATCAGGTGAGATGGCTGTCACTCACCTGAAGGCAGTTCTCCAGAGAAGGGGCAGCTGTGTGGTGTTAGTGGCTAATGCTCACAGTAGCTGGGGACACTGGCTCAGAAAAGGAGATCTTGTTGGTGGCACAGACAAAATCCACTACGTGAGACGATTTGCTCAACGCCACCAGCTAGTTAGCAGTGGAGTTAATACATAAGTGAAGCATTCTGACTTCAGAACTTGAGCTCTTAGCCACCGACGTAAGTACAAAAAGTCCTTAATAGGACTTCATTCTCATCAGCATCTAATTTAATAATTGTAAGAAATGACTTTTTAATAGCCAGATGCTCATCAATGGTATATAAAAAATTTCCAGGAGGCTAAATGTTCATGTGCATTTACATGAAGGCAGGAATAATTTCAATCAGAATTTATCTAATCATTATTTAATAAGTGTTTTTTATGCATCTTCAATATATTATGCACCATTCTGGGTACTGAAGATTCCATGGTGAATCGACTGACAAGGTTTCTCCTTTTTCTAGAATTTATATTCTATCGAGAAAAAAAAAATAAGTAAAATAAATACATATATGCAATATAATATAAATAAGATATTTTGAATCAAAATAAAACAGTGTAAGGGGTAAAAGAATTGTTGTGAATTTTTAAATTTTAGGAGTGAGAAGAATATACTAGGAAATTTTATCTTTGTTTTCTTTCCAACAACTCTGGGCCCAATGGAATTATATTTTCCTCCCTAGAGCAACGCCTAGGAAATTATTTTATCTTCATATCCCGAGTGCTCAATTCCCTATCATCAGCAAGATAAAGGTTATGGATTCTTGGAAATAGTCAAATGCAGTGTTTCACTATGGAACTAATTTTTGGTGGGAGTTTTCCACCAACTGTTGGCAGTATTTCATCAATGCATTCAGAGTATTTGAGAAAAAATATGAAACTCTTCTTTCAATCAATTAAAAATAAAAATCAAATTCCAATTTCTCTTTAGGGAAAATAAAATAGATTACCATGTCCAGTAATCTACCTTGGAGCTAATGCCGTTTCAGTTAGAATTCAGGTTTCCAGTTATTTATGATGATCCAAGACCTCAGTGATGATATTATCAAGTTGTCTTTGAAAGAATATCATGTATAGCTATTTTAAGTTGTTAGTGTCAGTAGCTGTATTGTTCTGTTGTTGTTTCAAATAGTTAATCTATAAAGTAGTGAGGTCAAAACTGAAGACAGTGTGCAAGGCACAAGAAGAGTACAAAATGAGGCTAGTATCTGGACCTAAAATTCTTAAACTACATTAAGCTAAATATTTGTTATATTCTCTTTAGTTTGAGAATCACATGATGTTATGTAACAGAAAACCGTAAGTTTTTAGGCCATTAATTTAGCTTTGCTGAGAGATCATCAAACTGAAGCCAGAATGAATAAACACATACACAAATGCACACACACATGCTTAAGAAAACAGATTATAGCATAGGCGCTTTAAAGAGGTAAAGCCCTGAGCTGTATCCTGCTTACTGTGGTTAAAAACTAGCAATGTTTGCAAACCATTTACCTTGAAAACACTAAGCATACAAAATAGAATCCATGTTGGAGTCATTTCCTATCCAATTAATATTTGTTCCACATCTTGTTACCATGAAAGCTTTACAACTAGTTTACAAGATGTACCCTCGAGACATCCTGGTTTTAAGAGATTTTTGTTAGTTGCTGTGAAATGTAACCTACTTTTTATGACTCCACTGATGGGACTCTGCGACTCAGCTAGTATATACATGATGTGAATTTACCTAGTCAAGAAACATCCAAGGGCTTTTCTCCCTTTTTCCATTCATGTTTGATGGTAACAAAAAGTACACTCTTAACAGATCCCTTTTCTAAAAACACAAATAATAAAAGTTTTATCCAACAAAGTAACCTTTTAGACACTGTATTTACTATTTGTTTGCATCTATTAGTTTAAACATCTTATGATAAGGGATGATACTCCGTAAGAAAATATGTTTAGAAATAATGAGATACAGAGAAAATGTTTCTTTCCTAACAGAATGTCAATAAGGAAGAGTCAATTATCATCTATTCTGCTTCAAAAAGCCAGAAATAAAATAATAGTTAAAAGAACTAGAGCTAGGATAAGAGGATCATTATTTAATGAAATCATGTTTGCAGTGCCCTGACCAGAATCCCAGATTCAGGACCCAAACACATTCCTGATCTTCATTCTAGGTGTTGGATGTGATGACTGCAGAACAACTGAGTTCTTTCCCAGGACGGCCCTTGGCTAAAGAGCTGCCTCACCCAAGTTTATACCTTCTCCCTGGGGAAGCTCATTCCAGGGATTTATCTAAGCAGTAGGTCTGCTCTCTTTGCCCTGACTTGAGGTATCTTTTCTTTTTTTTAAATTATTTTTATTTTTTAAATTGACAGATAAGATTGTATGTAATTATTGTGTACAACATGATGTTTTGAAACATATATTTACAAAGTCAGATGACTAAAACTAGCTGACATGTGCATTACCTCACATAATTATTGTATTATTTTGGGGGGAGAACACTTAACATCCACTCTCTTAGCATTTTTTAAGAATATAATATGCTGTGATCAACTATAGCTACTGATGGCAGCAGGCCATCTGGAATGGTCATCAAGCTGGCTGCAGCAGGGAGGCATGGCCGGGAGCCTCACCCTCCTTAGGTTCCACTGAAGATGCCCTGGTGGGCTCCAGACTTTGGTGTCTCTGTGCTTTGGGGGGCCCAGGAAGGCCCCCTTTCCCCCTACAGCCTTGGAAGTGCCTGCTCCCACTGCCTGGTTTCTCCCTGCTGTCAGTGCTCACTTTGATCTCAGAGGCATGGCCAGAGCTGCACACTCCACAGAGCCCATGGGAGCCAGGGACAAGCAGGAGCCCTGCCCTTCTAAGCTGACCAGACAGGAACTCCCCAGGTGTGGGTGCAGCTACAGCCTATCCAAGCACAGCTGTAGATCCAGACATCTCTGTGCTCTTGGGGGCCCAGGAAGGCCCCCCTTCCCCCTGCTGCAATGGGTTCATAAGTACCTGCTCCCACAGTCTGGCCTCTCCCCACTCCAGGTGCCCAGTCTGATCATGGAGCAAGGTTGGGGCCAACCCCTGTGCTGTCACAGCACGGCTGGGTAGGCACACACTCAAGATAGTGCTGACACAACAGCCCCCAGCTGCCTCGGCTCCCTCTGGACATTGGGCACCAATAAGCATGGGGAGCACCTGAGGGCAGCTCAGTACTGGCCTGCAGGTGCCCCTTGGTGCAAGCAGCCTGGGTGCCATGGACAGTGGCAGGAGGCAGACAGGCTCTTGGGCAAAAGTGGGTGGTCCCCAGTAAGGCCTGACCTTGAGCCCAGGGAGGGCCTGAAGGGGCTGGGGGCCAGGCTGCCAATCCCACAGACTGGCATGGGAACTTGTGGTGCCTTTCGAGCCTGCCCATGGACCAAATGGCATGTGCTTCCTTCCCTCTGAGGCCCATAAAAGCCCCAGGCTCAGCCACAGCAAAGCAGACATCTGGATGATCAGCTGCAAAGAGGAGCTACCCTCTCCAGGGCCTCCTCCCTGCTGAGAGCAGCAGATATCGGAACAACCAGCTCCAGAGAAGGGCTACCAGGGCCTCCTCTCTGCTGAGAGCTGCAGATAACAGGATGACCAGCTGCGGAGAGGAGCTACCCTCTCTGCTGAGAGCTGAACACTTGGGAAGACCTGCCCGCAGAAAGAAGCTACCCACTGCGGGTCTCCTCTGAGCTGTTCTAACACTCAATAAAGCTTCTCTTCATCTTGCTCACCATCCACTTGTCTGCATACCTCATTCTTCCTGGATGCAGGACAAGAGCTCAGGCAAAGGTGCCACCAGCCACAGAGGTTTCCAACCAGAAAAGCAACACCCCAAAGATCCCAAAACATTACCATGTTGTATAATAGATCTCTCAAACTTCCTCCTATCTAAATGGAATTTTGTATCCTTTAGCTAAAACCTCTCTAACCCTTCTCCCCCAACCACCCCGGCCCCTGGTTACCACCATTCTATTCTCTAAGTCAGTAACATCAGCCTTTTAAGATTCCACACATGAGTAAGATCATGCAATATTTGTCTTTCTGTGCTGAGTTTATTTTATTTAATGTAATGTCCTCCAGGTATGTCCATGTTGTCCCAAATGACAAGATTTGCTTCTTTTTATGGCTTCAAAATATTCCATTGTGTGTATATACCACACTTCATTTATCCATTCATCTGCTGATGGACACTTTGGTTTACATCTTGGCTGTTGTAAATTATGCTACAGTAAACACGGTAATGCAGATATCTCTTCAACATACTGATTTCGTTTGGTTTGGTTATGTACCCAATAGTAGGACTGCTGGATCATATTGTAGCTCTATTTTTAATCTTTTTGAGAAAAATCCATACTTTTTTTTCATAATGGCTATACTCTTTTTTATATTCCCACAGTGTGAAAGAATTCCTTTTCTTCACTTTTTTTTTTCTTTTTCTTTTTTTTTTTTGGAGACAGGGTCTCACTTTGTCACCCAGGCTGGAGTATAGTGGCCCAATCTCAGTTCATTATAGTCTCCACCTCCCAGATTCAAGCTATCCTCCTGCCTCAGCCTCCCAAGTAGCTGAGAATACAGGTTCACACCACCACGCCTGACTAATTTTTGGATTTCTTTGTAAAGACGGGGTTTTGCCACGTTGCCCAGGCTGGTCTTGAACACTCAAGCAATCCTCCCGCTTCATCCTCCAAAAGTGCTGGGATTATAGGCATAAGCCATCGTGCTCAGCCCTTTTCTTCATCTTTAAGGAGTAATTCAGACTTTGGAGCTCCTGTGGGGTTGGTGGAAGCCATTGTTGTACCTACATCTCTTTTGCAACTTGCCTTCTGCTTAGTCCTGCTATCCTTGTTTCTTACAGGTGACAATCTCAAGAGCTGTCCCTAGTACAGTTTTTGCATACAAATCTTCATCTAAGTGTATGTTTCCTGGTTAATTTGACCTACAAAATATGAGTTATATGAAATAGGTAGCACTTTTTCATGAACATATTTGACTCACTTTTCATCTAAGATCAAAAATATCATTTTTGTCATAGAACATTTATTTTAATCAGTATGCAAAAATTGTGCTTTCCACCACTCTCAACATCAAGTTTTCATTCAACTCTAAAAATTGTGGTAAGTTATATGACCCTAAGAGAAACTAGTGTTTCAGTGCCCTGACCAGAATCCCTGCATCAGCACTCAGACTTATTCCTGACACCCATTCTAGGTGCCAGGAGTGATACCTAGGTTGCCTTGGATGTAGTCCAATGGTTAGAAGCCAGTTGCAGGTCCCAACTGTACTACAAGAGTGCTAATACTACAAGACAGTAGTTATTAGGGAGAGGGGATTGTTCTCAGGGTCTGTCTACCACGGAGACTATGGTTTGCTATGTCACAATTCTCTATTTTTGGATTTGAGCTCTGCCCCTGCATTCTTAGAGCCTCTCCGATTTGCTCAATTATGAACCTCTAGCCTCTTGGTCAGGGTTGGGTGGGGGAGGAGGGTGAAAGACCATTACCTGATTCTTCAGGCTTTGGAATTTCAAAGGTTATCTGTCAAGTGCAACCACTTTCTATATATTCAATATTGCATCTTAACTCACCCTGGGAATTACCTGTGTTCTCTAAGAGGCTGAGTTTGCATGAGCTTTTTAGGGTCTGTTGGCCTACTTCTTTATCAAATTCCCATCAGACACCTAATATTGTAAATTCTTATTCCCTGCTGAGTCAGTTCTTCTCCTGCATTTGTGATTTAATCAAAGTCTGTTGAAATTTCTGAATTGCAGTTGAGTCCACTTCAATTCCCTTTAGTCTTTATGGGGTTATTCCTTCTTTTTATGTTGTTCTGGCATTGTTTTAATGAGGCTAGTGGTGGGGGAGACAACATAAACGTGTATGGTACATGTGTCATATTTAACTGGCTGCTTCTCTTTCAAATGTTTGATTTTTGTCTTTCTTCATGCTGCTCCAGTTTTCCCTGTACCCAAATAACCCCTGGGATAAGACCAGGATCGTTTCTACATACCCTCACAATACAGGAAGCATCTTTAACTATTTTTGCCTTATCAAATACAGAACTAAAATTTAAACAAACAACAATGACAAAGATAAATAAATAACTGCAGTTAGGTATGGAAATATTTTGGGCAAGGAACAGTTATGGTCAGAGCCAGTATCATCTTCAAGAGGAATGTGATGGGGAGCTTTAAAGCTTGCAATGCCTATGTTCTTCTGAGGAAGTCCATTTCTAAGCCAAAGACATAGTCTTGTCCTCTGGCCTCCAATAGGTCACTATTACATATGAGGCAACAGTTTGTCATATTTCACAAAATTAAACTACGCAAACTTTGTAAATACAATACATGATATATCAATAATGTTGAACTGTTACAAGTTGACTGCTATCCTTTCCTAAGTATGAGAGGATCAACAGGACCGCATTCCTTTTTATTGTGTATCAGCATCTCTGCTCAAAATCACAAATGACCAAGTGTATAATATGCTCATAATCATGATCTTCCCTTAAAAAAAGGCAATATAATATCAGCAAAGGAAATGTAAATCAAGCAAGAGGAAAAATGTTTGTGCAGACTTAGTTCTGATAAACGCAACCAACTTAAAGGGTTAGAAACTCTGTATAAGGTGTCCTGAGTACCCTCTGTTTTGGTCAGTTTGGGCTATAACAATATACCATAGACTTACAAACAACAGACATTTATTTCTCACAATTCTGGAAGCCGGGAAATCTAATATTAAGGTGCTAGAAGACTTAGTGTCTGGTGAAGGTCATCTGTAACTTCAGGTGGCAGAAAGGGATAAACAAACTCCCTTGTTCCACTTTTATGAGGGCACCAATCCCATTAATTAGGACACACCTTCATGATCAAATCATTTCTCAAAGGTCACACTACTGATACCATCTTGAGGATTAGAACTGCAACGTATGTATTTTGCGGGGACACAATTATTCAGACCACAGCACCTTCCTCACTCCAAATCAACTGGCATGTACTGGGTTTGAACTTACATGACTAAAATCCTATTGAGGTGAAACTTTCATGGTCCACAAGCAAGCCAGGTGTCCCAAAATAAATTCAAGTTTCCATATTTTGGGCTAGAGAGAATGCTTACAGATTGAACATGGTAGTCTTTCTAGGTCCCAGTATGAAGGATTCTTAAATATATTGAGATCCATTCTCATTCATTGTCTTAAGAGTTATGGTAACACATGCAACATATAGGAGTCGTGTGTGTGTGTGTGTGTGTGTGTGTGTGTGTGTGTGTATGTGTGTGTATTTGAGGAAAGTTTATCTTTTATTATTTGCTGACTGTGCATCTAACAACAATTATCTGCATGTTTCATATGAGAACAAAGGAAGAAATTCAAGAACATGATTTGGCCAAGTTGGTGGTACTCTGATTAAGTCCTCTGGTTCCAATATTTATATTCTTATCACAAATAGTTCAGGCTCATAAAGAGATGGGTCTAAAAAAAAAAAAAAACAGTATTCTGCTTTTGTAATTAACATAAAGACTTACGGGGACCATAGATTATTCTCATCGTACCCTTGTGAGTAAATGGTCTCAGACTGATTCACCTGACCTGTGGCAGAAGCTCAAATTGAAACAAGAAATTACCACCGCAGGTTGGCATCTCTGTTAACTTGATAACGTCCTGTTTTCTATTTGCTGTAAGCTACATCTCAAAACTTCAAAATGTACTTTTACAATTTCCATGTTCTTATTCAGCAATTCAGAAATCCTCGGATGATTTTTTTTTCTGTTGACTATCAACTTCATACAGTGAATACTAATCTTAGTTTTAGAAAAAAATGCAAATCCTAGCATTTCTTTAATCTGGTATGTCTTTTAAGGGAGCTGTTGAACCTTAGAAAGGAAAAAAATTGACTGCACCCAGTGATTATTTGGAAAAAAGAATGACCTTAAAAACTTGAAGCTAAATGCATGAAAGGAAATACATCATATATTTTTTCCTTTGGGTGATGACAGGACTTAAAATGCAAAATGCTACACTTGCCTGGAAAAACTACCTATTTAAAAAAAAATTAAATTTTAAATGATCTCCTGGGTACTACTATGTTACTCAGGACTGTCGACACAGAGAAATGAGGCATTCCAGTTACTGAAATGTTGAGAAATGGCCCAAACAGTGCCAAGTGCATGTCCCTTACTGTGAACCACTCCTCCATTCCCTGCACTCTGGCCCAATTACGAGCAATAGTCATTAGCATGCCAAATATGGAGAGCTGAGCTGCCAGGCCAGAAGTGTCCCTTGATGGTTTCCCGTGTACTCATTCAAGAGAATGAACACAGAATTGTTTACCGTGGTAAGTTGATACTTTATTCACTCTTGTAAAAGCCATCTAAAAGAATCTTCAAACTTTCCAGCACCATTTGAATAGTGATATGTATTATTTAATCCGTGCCAAACTCAAATTTACAAAGCCTTATTCCTGGCAATGACTACAAACAATTTCCATTTACTACGAAAACTAAAAGAACACACAAAGTTTCAGTCTTCTTCTCTGGGGTGCTTTCAATGGATACATACAATGTGTTATTTCTGAATAAATACATCCTTCTGTTCTTTTACTGAATCCTTTTTCATATGAGAATCACCAATAATGTATAAGGATAGTTAAAATTAACATTATTTTAGTGCATAAAACTCTACTCGTGGAAAGAATATTAAAATATGTATTTTGACTGATTATAAATGATCATTTAATATGGCAAATTTAGAAAACAGAGGAAAATAAAAATATGACAGCAAAATATAACCTGAAATTCCTACATTCGGAATTAATTAGAAGCAGTGTCATCATTTCTGTGCATTTATTTTCAAATGTGTGTGCATGTGTATTCACACATTCTTTGTATATACGCTTCTGTGTATTTACCTCATCACAATTTTTAAAATTACACTGTGTAAATTAATATTTAAGTTTACATTTACAAACAAAATTTTAAGGTACCTGAAATCTTGTGTGCAGATAAACTTTGCAAAATGCTTTAGTAAGAAAACATCTATTTATAATCATAAATAATACTCAAACAATGTAATAAGCATTGGTCAAGCAATGTTATAGAGTAACATATATGTAATGACTTAAAAAGTCTTTATATCTTAAGGCCATTTTATTCAGATCGGAATATTTGATTTAATGTACAGAAGTTCTGACCTTCATTTATCTGCTTCTATAAGATAAATCAAATAAGTTGAAGACATCACATATTTTTCTTGCTAGGCCTCAGTAGATTCAAAACATTTCTTTATTATTATACAATTTACATACACCAAATTGCACCTATTTTAACTATCAGTTCAATGAGTTTTGACACATATGTACAATTGTGCGATCACCTCCCTTACCAAGATATAGAATATCTCCATCATTCCAAATAGCTCCCTTATGCCTCTCTGCAGTGACTTTCCACCCACAACTAGCCCAATGCACTATTGGGCTGCTTTCTGTCATTATATATTAGTTTTACAAAGGACTTGTGAAATGTAGTTTATTTTATAAACAGTCCCAGATGGACCCCTAATCAAGAAAGAATTTCAGTTAAGCCAAGAGGTCACTATGAGAATTAAATTCTCAAAGTAAAGAGAAATATAAAATTTCTTACTGTTCTTCCCAGCATCAGATATTAGCCACTACAGAAAAATACCATTTTGTGAATAATAGACAAGAATATAAGGCTTTGCCTTGTTCTTATTTGTAGTCTCCTTTAATACTTAATGATGAAATAATGCATTATTTTAATAGTCTACAGATAACATAACATCTTTATGTCTTCTCAATAAGTTGAATTTTGAAAATTAGTCATTTCAATTATTACATTAGACAATGGTGGGAAGACATGTTTTGCCTCTGGTTTGTCTAAGTCCAAAGTATTTCACCTTTAGTAGATTTCTGAGCCACAAATGTCTCTCTCTCTCTCTCTCTCTCACACACACACACACACACACACACACCCCCTAAGACAGAATGCAACACATTTTTTTATGGCAATGAAAAGAAACATTTGTTTGCTTTGGGAGTATGATTTCTAAACCATGGATCTGTTTAAATTTATTATTATTATTATTATTATTATTATACTTTAAGTTCTAGGATACATGTGCACAACATGTAGGTTTGTTACATATGTATACATGTGCCATGTTGGTGTGCTGCACCCATTAACTCGTCATTTACATTAGGTATATCTCCTAATGCTATCCCTTCTCCCTCCCCCCTCCCCACAATAGGACCCAGTGTGTGATGTTCCCCTTCCTGTGTCCAAGTGATCTCATTGTTCAATTCCCACCTATGAGTGAGAACATGCAGTGTTTGGTTTTCTGTTCTTGTGATAGTTTGCTGAGAATGATGGTTTCCAGCTGCATCCATGTCCCTACAAAGGACACGAACTGCCTTCCTCAACCCCTCAACTCCCAACAAAGAGTTCTCGGGTCAAAACTTCAAAAGGACTAAAAAAGGATGAGTCCATTTAAATTTTTGACCAGATAATTCTTTGTTGGGAGTTGCTAATCAAAAATATTTCTGGATACTGCCAGTTGTCCTCTGATAGCAAAATCACCCCTTTGGAGAACTGCTTTGTACAGTTTGGGATGTATACTTTTCCTTTTTTTTTTTTTTTTAATTCTATTAGGATAGCAATAAGCCAGGAAATAATCTATAGAATCAACATGCAGCTTATATACGTATTGCATTCATGCTCTCATACATTAACATTCTTTGCATACAAAGATGCAATGCTCATCTTTGATGGTATGCTCATAAATACGGTGGCGGTATGTACTGTGGGAATGACAGATAAAGCTGGACTTATTTAACTTATTTATTTGCTTTTTAATAAGAAATGTGATGGAAAGATTTACTGCCTCTCTTAAAATTCCTTAGGAAAAGGTTCCAGAAGGCAGAATAATAATTTTTTCTTGTGCAGCAACAATATACAATAAAACAATCATAGGGTGTATTGAAGTTTGATTTGTATGTGAAACAAGTAGTTTACCTGAAACATTCAAATCACCAAAACACTGTGGCTCTGTTTCCTCTATGTAGGAGCAGACACAGCAGATTTCCCCTGACTTGGCCCACTATGTACAAAGGTAACAGGTTCAGTCATGGCAGTGCAAAGCACTTGGAGAAACAAGCAAACAAGAGCAAGCCATTGAAATTTTGCAATGGAGGAAGCCCTCTTTAAGATCACAAAAGTCAGTATCAGCAGCTTATATTTAGCAAATTGTTCAGAAGAGTGCTTGTGACTTCATATCAGTACCAATTGGAGATAACCTTTCACTATAATAAAGAAACAATTAGATCATCACTCCTGAAATACACACATGAAATTAAGATTAATGTCCATATTTTAAATTCCTGTAATTCATCTCTATTTTTCCCTTGACTCGGAATCCAAATTATTTTACCATGAGAGGAAATACTTCAGGACAATTCACACTCTTGTGCTTGATAACTAAGGTCTTCTGAAATCCCCCATTGGAAATTGACTTATGCCTTACTAAGTAAATAGGGTGCTGAGAAAAGTATTTTACCCTTTTACTCAGATGATCACGTTTGCCCTCAGCAATTTCCAAATAAGAATTTATTCATCTTAGTCAGGCACAGTGGCTCACGCCTATAATCCCAGCACTGTGGGAGGTCGAGGTGGGCGGATCACAAGGTCAGGAGATTGAGACCATCCTGGCTACCACAGTGAAACCCTGTCTCTACTAAAAACAGAAAAAATTAGCCAGGTGTGGTGGCAGGTGCCTGTAGTCCCAGCTACTTAGGAGGCTGAGGCAGGAGAATGGCATGAGCCCGGGAGGCAGAGCTTGCAGTGAGCCAAGGTTGTACCACTGCACTCCAGCCTGAGTGACAGAGCAAGACTCTGTCTCAAAAAAAATAAAAAATAAAAAAAACTTACTCATCTTTTAACCTATGCTGTTGTCATAGTTGCCATCTCAATATACCTTGAGAGTAGAGGTGTCCACACCATTGTTTTTTAGTAAAGTAGCCTTTTTAATAAGTTATTTTCCATTTAAGTCTTCATAATGATGTTAAAGTTGCTATGTGGGAAACAGTTCAATGTTGCAACTTTATTTTCCTTTTAATTCCTGATAATATTCTATTAATAAAAATAATTTAAAGAGCATTTCAAACTTCCACCTCCAGTCACACAGTCACACACAATTACAATTTGATAGTGTGTTTTCCCTGCTCAACTCTTTTGCTTATATATGCTAATTTAAATATCAAATTCACAGACTAAAGAATGGTATGCATTAATAAATGTATTAATTATTCACTCCTTCATGAAAAACTAAGACTATTTCTTTTACTCTTAAAAGCACAGATAGCCTTACATAGAATGGATTTATATCAAAGGGGATTCCCTAACATGTGATTTGATTGTTTACTCTTGCTGTTTTTAGAGCTTCCTTTTTGTCTTTGAATTTTGACATTTTGACTATAATGTGACTCAGACTGTACATTTTTGGGTTGAATCTGTTTGGGAATCTTTGAGTTTCCTGTTCCTGAATGTTTATATGTCTCCTAAGACTTAGAAAAATTTCAATTATTATTTTATTAAATAGGTTTTTGATATACTTTGAATATGTGTCCCCACCCAAATCTCATGGCAAATTGTAATCCCTGATAAAAGAAAAGCTTTAGCTGAATTAAATGTAAAGGAGTTTAATTGAACAATGAATGCTTCACGAATCAGGCAGCCCCCAGAATCACAGCAGGTTCACAGACTCCAGCACAGTCACCCGGTGGAAAAAGATTTAGACACAAAAAGGGAAAGGACGTACAAAAATCAGAAGTGAGGTTCAGAATGGCTGGATTGGTTATAGGTTGGCATTTACCTTATTTGAACACAGTTTCAGCGCTTAAAAGTATATGAATGGTTGAAGTACGGCCACTCGGATTGGCCAAGACTCAGCTATTATTACAGGTGCATACTTCTCAGTTAAGTTTTCAATTTTGTCTACCTATTAAGCGAGACTGCAGTTCATCCACAAGGACTCAACTACAGAAGTATAGAGTCTTTCTCAGGCCATATTTAGTTTACTTTAACATCTCCAGTGTTGGAGGTTGGGCCTCATGGGAGGTTATTGGATCATAGGGTGAATTTCTCACGAATGGTTTAACACTATCCCCTTAATGCTGGTCTCATAATAATAAGTCCTCATGAGATCTGATTATTCAAAAGCATGGATCAACTCCTCCCTTGCTCACTCTGTCTCCTGATCTGGCCATGTGATGTGTCTGCTCCCCCTTCACCTTCCACCATGATTTTCAGTTTTCTGAGGCCTCTCCAGAAACTGAGCAGATGCTACTATGCTTCCCATATAGCCTCCGGAACCATGAGTCAATTAAACTTCTTTTCTTTGTAAATTACCCAGTCTCAGGTATTTCTTTATAGCCATGTGAGTATGAACTAATACAGTTTTTGACACATTTTTTCATCTCTTCTTTTTCTGGATCACCCAAAATGCAAATATTTGTTTGTTAATAGTGTCCCATATGTCATGTAGGCTTTCTTAATTCTTTTTTTTTTAGACTCTTTTCTGATTTTTTTGTCTGACTATGCTATTTCTAAGGGCTCATCCTCAAGTTCAAAAATTCTTTCTTCTGCTTGATCTAGGCCACTGTTGAAAATTCTCAATTTTATTTTTATTCCATTCTTTGAATTCTTCAGTTCCAAGAATTCTCATTGGCTATACTCTCTTTCTCTCTCTCTCTCATACATATACATACATATATATATAGTGTATATAGTGTATATATATAGTGTATATACATGTGTGTGTATATATATAATGTCTTTGTTGAATTTCTCAAATTATAAATTGTTTTTCTATTGTCACTGAACTGTCTATCTGTGTTCTCTTGAATCTCGCTAAGTTTTTTAAAGATTATTATTTTACATTCCTTTCCATACATCTTATAATTTTATTGTCTTTAGGGACTATCATTAAGAAATTATTAGGTTGCTTTGGAATTATCATGTTCTTTTGCTTGTTCAAGTTTCTTATGTCGCTACATTGACATCTGTACATCTGATGTAACAGTCATTTCTTCCAGCTTTGTGAGGTAGGATTTTAGGGAAATATTTTTTCCTGTATATGTATTTCATGGTGTCCGTTGGGCAGGATGTTTTTGCTTTGGTTCTGGGTGGGCAGAGTAATGTGGTCTCCCTAGAATTTCTTCAGCTGTAGTCAATGTCAATAATGTTTGTTAATGCCTCGGTGGCCTAAGCTTTGGTTTTTTGTGAGGGTTGTGGCTCAGCTTTGCTGGGGATGGGAATGCCAAGTAGGTTGATCCTCAGGCTCCTGAATGACATGTGTACGTGCTGGTGGTGGCAGTGCAGGCCCAGGGTAGGTTGGTCCTCAGGCTCCCGGGTGTCATATGAGGATGCAGGGCAGTCCAACTGCTGGAGGGGCAGGCTCACTGGCAGTTCTAGCAGCAGGCCCCAGGTGAGCTGTTTCTGAAGCCACTGTTTGGTTCATGCACATGCTGGTGGTGCAGTGGAGTGTCCAGGCATCCAACTTCTTCTGCCCCTGGGTGGTTTGCTTGTGCACTGGTGATGTGGCAACAGGCCCTGAGAAGCTGGTCCTTGAGCCTCTAGGCAGTGTGTGTGGGGGTGCAGTGTTCCTGCCACTGGAGGGGGCAGGTTTGCAGGCAGTGGTGGTGAAGAACTCCCGGTAAGTTGATCTTTGGGCCACTAGGTGACATATGTGAATACTGGTGGTGGCAGAGGTGGGCCCAGATGAGTCAGTCCTTGGACACTTCAACCACACACACAGTAGTGTAGTAGGTCTGCCACTGGAGGGTGGGGCCTTGGTGGCTGGCAATGGTGAGCTCTGGGCAGGCAGGTCTCAGACTCTGGGGAGCCAGGCGTTGGCTCCCTCTATACTTGGGGCAGCCTCCCTGCTGCGCTGGACCACCTATTTCCCTAGATACAGGGTGCTGTAGAGACTCAACTGTTGCTGTAGATGTACCTCTAGGTCCAGCTGGTGTCACAGCCCTCTGTGTAGATGTGAAGGAATGCTGGTAGGGCCCCAAATATATGGAGATGATGGAGCTATTGGACCCAGGGTAGGATGCACTTTGGTGGTGCTTCTGCTCCCAAAGTTGAGATGTGCTACGGCAGCCTGGATCCTGGGTGTAGGAAGGCCTAGCATGAATTTTTTCTCTGAAGAAATGCAGTTGCATGAACTTCAAGCAGGTCCCTGCACTGGGCCTAGGGCCATGGGCATTGAGGGGCTCACCCATAGCTAGAAGTGCTTGCCTCTGTGGTAGGAACTAGATTTCTGTGAATCTCCTGCTTACCTTTTCCCTGTGATGGGGACTCCCTCAACTATGCTGCCATTTTGAATTTTTGTGTCTCGGGCAGTATTGTCACTTTCTTGCTGAATTCCAGTGTTCTCCCCTAGATATTCAATTCAACCTGTGGTTTTCTGTTTCTCCTTTTGGTCTTTGCGGAGAAGGAGATGCATGCAGGGTGCCTCTACTCAGTCATCTAGATCTTAGAAATAATTTTTAAAATTTTACCAAATTAGATAAACCAGAAGTGAACTGGAAATTATAATATGTTAAAAACAGCAGCCATAATTGGGTCACCCTTTAATAAATTTTTATCTAATCTAGTACCTATGAATGAGAACCATTAACACTGCCATGATAATTCAGGTCTGGGAAGACACAGCTGTTGGTTTGAAATTTTAAGAAAAGTTTCATGGAGGTAATTGGACCTTAAAGAATCACAGGGATTTCAAAGTATCAAGAAAAGATGTTAGGAAAGTCTTGGAAAGTGGCAGGTAAGAAGGAAATAACAGAATTTTACAATCATATCAGGGCCATTCAGAGGGCAGATGGTAGGAGGAGGGAGAGGATCAGGAAAAAAATAACTAATGGGTACTAGGCTTAAAACCTGGGTGATTAAATAATCTGAACAGCAAACCCCCATGACACAAGTTTACCTATGTAACAAACCTGCACTTGTACCCTTGAACTTGAAATAAAAGTTAAACTATAAAGCAAATAAGTTCACAGAAATTAAAAAAAGAAAAAAAGAAAAAAAAAAACCTCTGTTCTCCTTGAGAAGATATTAACTGGACTTTAGTTTTTGGCTTCTTTCATAACCTGTTCACGATAAGAGGAAATCTTGTTAAAATTAAATCTTCTAAGCATAGGCCTTGCAGATGTGGAAAAAATGTAATAGAAAGATATTTTCAATTCCTTCTTGGCTAAATGTACATACTTGTAGCCAATATTAAAAAAAAAAAAAAAAAGGAGGAAAGAAGAAAGAATTGTTTTCTTATGCCTTAGAGTAAGAAGAATTATCTCAACGTTCTCTCTTCCAACAAATGGTGACCTGGCAGTATAGAAAGGTGCCCCCTGGTAGAACACATTCTGCAAGACTTTTGTACTTACATAAAATAAAAAAGAAAGTCTATGGTTTAGCGACTGATGTTTATATGCATCCAGATTTTATGATGCCACATGAATTACTGCTGAGATGACAATAGAACTCAACCTACATAAATACATTGTACCCCAGTCCTCTGAAACAGAAATTTGTCTCAAATTAACACACTTACTTTGTTATCTATGAAGATCCATCATCTTTGAATTAGATGTTATCATGAATAACTAGGGAATTGAATTCAAAATAACATCATTTCTGAAGCAGAAAAAAGAAGTAATAGAGACCTATGTTCGTTTCCACTACACCGTGTCATCTACAAAGAGTGGAAAACAGCCCATAGACCTAAATTTAAAATAATTAAAAAAAAAAAAATTCAAGTAACTAGTCAAGAGAGAACAATACCAGACAGGCCAGGAGCTTAAAAAAAAAAAAAAAAAAAGGAAAATTACTCTTTTGGAAACTGTAACACCTGGAAAATAGATCTTATAAAATAAAAGACACAAGAAATAAAAGCCTAACTGGCCTAACTCTACACGAAAAATAAAAGCCTAACCAACAATATGGTGACTCCAATTGGAAAGATCATATGTTGCCTTTCTACAGATTTTAAGAGCAGAAAATTCCAGGGAATGTAGGTTGGGAGGAAAAGGATTAAGAACTCATCACAGCAATTAGACATAGATCAGATTAATATTAAAGTAGCATTCCCCAAAACAATTTGTGGTTTGACTTACCAATTAATTGTAACTTTTCAAGATATTCTACCCAAATATAGTATTTTAAATTATAACTCTGAGATGGATTAATATGATTTAACAATTATTCAACAACCCTTATTATGTGCAATTTATTGATAAAACTATTACATTGTTTAGAACTTGTTTCTCAAAATTGCCACCATGTATAACATTTTTATTTTCATTTATAAAAACTGAGTTCATTAAGTAAAAGCAATTAATTATTTTCTACAATAACCTGTGTTAACCAAGTATATTTAGATTATTATCACCTGAATCAAGTGTAACTAGTTTAAGATTAAAATAAAAAATAAGAGTATCTTTGGGAGTCCGGAACTGGAATGTTGCAAAATGGAACTAAGAAATAGAAACATTCCTGTAATCCCAGCACTTTGGGAGGCCGAGACGGGCGGATCACGAGGTCAGGAGACCGAGACCACGGTGAAACCCCGTCTCTACTAAAAATACAAAAAACTAGCCAGCCGGGTGAGGTGGCGGCGCCTGTAGTCCCAGCTACTTGGGAGGCTGAGGCAGGAGAATGGCGTAAACCCGGGAGGCGGAGCTTGCAGTGAGCCAAGATCCGGCCACTACACTGCAGCCTGGGCGACAGGGCGAGACTCCGTCTCAAAAGAAAAAACAAGAAATAGAAACATTAAGGAGCTGAGGGAGACATTTGTTATTTTTCTGGACTTGTTCCTCATTTTCACTTTTTAACTGATAGGCATTTTTTGCTGCTATTAAATTGAGACGAGACGCCATGCCATCTCAGAACTGGGACACGGCAACCTCAGGAACCTTTCCTCACCTGTCTTCCTGATAGCAGCCCAGGCTGGTGATAACATCAGAGCCCTAATTTCAAGCTTCATAGGGAGTAGATCTCCACCAGCTCCACTTTTGTCAAGTGCTACTTTCATCCAATCAACTATGTTCTACTTTGGATGGGGAGACATATTCCAATGGGTAACATGAACAGGGAAAAAAAAAAAAAAAAAAAAAAGCTTATTTGTAGCTAAGCAAACATCACCAATAGTGTCTTTTTTTTTTTTTTTCAAGTTGAAAAATAAAAATAAGACTCAGGCATTTACATAATTGGTCAAGACCCCACAGTTGGTAGTAGAGTTAATTTTAGTCTAATATTCTTACTATTACAGCTTCAACTTCAAGATGCCTGTTCATTGGTGAAAGAAATATGTAAAATCATACCTAACCTAAGATAAATTGTTGCTCCTGCTTTCTTTTATCCAAAAGGTTGATATCTTAATATTGTACAGATTTACTTATTATGTCGGAAAGATTTAGCTCCTTTTTCCTCCCTTTCCCACTCGTGTGTTTGTGTGTATGTGTGTGTGTGAGAGAGAGAGATATGGTTGAAGAGGAAGAATGTGACTATTTTGAAAGATTTATCATTGAAATAATATTTATCACAGCATTATCAGCAGGTGACCTGTTAGATGTTCTTATCACCAAACAGGTCTAATTCAATTTCCTTTAGACTTTAATGTAAATATGGAGTTTCTATCCTCAAAATGGTATTTCAAACCTATATTTGGATATCTTACTACTTATTAAAAAAAAGATGAAAAGACAAATTCTTTGACGGCACAATTTAAAATTCTAAATCCTGAGGACATGATCCTGAAGCTCCCTACTAAAAAAAAAATATTTTCCTAGGGATTTTACAGTATTTGGTAAATCCTCTTTGCCTTTTGCCATGATGCATGAGTCTATATGTTTTTTAGCAATTCTGCTTCTACGTATATTGGGGATCTAAGAATGTAAACATAGGAATGGACAATAAGTATAGTTTGTTAAAATATCCAGATCTTGAAAGGTAATTTTGAAGGATTATTCTGCCAATTAGTAAGTATTTCTGAAATGACACAGCAGACAGGAGATAATTCACTGAAATGTCATCCATCCACCCTTTCCCCTTATGTCACAAGGTGTTTAAATAACTTTGTGAAGGAAAGAGGAAACAGCTGTGCTAAAATTGCGGATTTTATATCTTTCCCTGTTGTGTGTGAAGCTGCCAAAATGAAAGTATTAATGAAATTGAGACTATGTGAGGTTCGAGTATGCAAACGAGCTCATTCCTTCAGTGGGGGCTCTAATGTGCTCTTTTTCTTTCTCACTGTTCACACTGAATACTGAGGGCTAATGTGTCAAGAACTGTAATTTTTAGCTTAACTCCTAAATCCGGAGTCATGATTGAGCTAAACAAATATAATAATTCAGTATAGGGTCTGGCCAGTAGCTTATTTTCCCTATGGCTATTCTACTCATTGAATATAAATCGAAAGCATTCAAAACACTTTCAATGTATTTAGGTGCCTGGGGTACAATTAGTACAGGGACAGGATAATATTTTCTAAGTAAAATAATAGATCTCAAGACACTCTAGGGTTTTAAGATCAGAATCAGAAAACTAGATACATACATATATCCATATATATATACATACATACAATATGAATCAATGGAGAGGTTTATAATGATCACTACAAAATGCAAGTATAAGAAAAGTGAGGTCCCAATCTCATTAGAAACAAGTTTAGCTTCCTGGAATCTTAAATCTCATCTCCAAAAACAATATTCAACACCCAGTGAAACAAACATAGTAGCCAATCTTCAGTATGAATATGCAAACAAAAATAAGAGCATTTAATTTAGAAACTATTTAGAGAAGGCATCAGCACATTTTAGACTCATTTCCAGTGGTTACAGGATTATAGACTTCTAGCACCAATAAAAAGCTTAGAATTTAAACCACCACATCATTGAAGATGGGGGAACCGTAATTCAAAGAATTCAATTTACTTAAACAAGATCATACACCTGGTAAATGACAGAGCAAAATTTACATCTTATGTCTATTCTATTTCCAGTGTTGTTTCTACAAAACTAGGTTGATGTTCGATGTCTGGCACTACACTTTTCACTACAAGAAGGCAATAATTCAAGGAGAAAATAAATCATGTATCTTTTACTACTGAGATTTAACAGACATTGAGGAAAGGTGATTTTTGTTATCAAATTTACAATGTATTTGGGTATATAAATAAAGTAAGTGTTGGCAGGATCCAGAAAAATGAGTATCATAAATCTGCAGCTACATTATAATTTAACACTATTTTGTTTGCTTTACTTTCTAGTTATAATCAGTGTTTAACATTGAAATACTAATCTAGTAACTAGGGATGGTGGAGTGAGTAATTCAAAGAAGAAATAGAGAGAATACTGTAATGATGTCAATGCTTACAACTGACCAAAAGAAAAATGAAAAAAAATTAGCCTGCTAGAATAAGTCAATTTGGAATTCATCCCACAAAAACTAACATGCGTTTATCCTCTTCATTCCTTCTTCCTTTTAACACTTAGAAAATATTGCAAAAAATACATATACAATAATTATCTAAAGAAAGACATTGGGAATACTGCCTAAGAAAATGACCAAAAGTACATTTGCAAACATAAATCAACAGAAGGCTTGTAAAAACACAAAAGAAGGACTGCATTCTTGGGCATCAAACCAGAGGGGTGTTGGTTGCTTCAGAAAGTATTTCTCCATTGTCTTTTAAATTACCAATAACCCCGGCCATACACTTTTCAAACATCAATAACTAAATGCACATGTTAATGTAATCTTGAAACACCAGAAATGAAATCAGGCAGTTTCATATACAACATACCTTATCTATGCAAAGCAAAAACAGAAAGGGTAGAATAAATAAAACTAGCATCCATTAAGTACATACTATATCTCAGACATTTAATCCTCAAAACACCAACTACAATATCCATTTTATAGAGAAAGCTCAGAGAGCTTGAGGGTTTTTTTACCCTAGAGTCATATAGCAGAAAGTTAATGTCAAGATTCAAACCTAGGTTCACTTGAGTTCAAAGTACAAGGTCTTTTCAGTATACTTTTTTGTGAAATGATAGATACATTTCTGGTCTCTCTCTGTCTTTTCTTGCAGGTTTGAAATGACATATTCACTCCAGATAAATTTACAGTTAATAAGATTTCCTTACCAGAATGATGGAATTAGGAAGTTGACAAATCATTTCCTCAAATAAATGTGAACCATAAAGCTGAACAAAACTGTCAATCATTTCAAATTGCTAAAAATCTGGAAATCAAGCAAAGCTGTACATTAATGTAAGAAGCATTCGTGCTTGAGTACTACTATATTTGGGTAAGACTGGCATGAGCCTGCGGTGTTCTTGCCCAGGACTCCTCCCATTCCCCTACTATCTCTGTCCATGATATTCCAACTAGGGAGGGACAGGCTGTGAAAACCAGCAGCGCCCCTGTTCTGCCAGTAAAGGTACACAGGATTTACAGCACTATTATTAAAGGTGTGTGATGGTTAATTTTACATGTCAAGTTGACTGGGTCGTGGGGTGCCCAGATAGTTGGTTAAACATTATCTCTGGGTGTGTCTTGAGGACATTTTCAGAAGAGATTAGCATTTAAATCATTAGACTGAGTTAAGCAGAGTCCTCTTTAACGTGAGTGGGCATCATCCAATCTGGTGAGGGCTTGAATACAACAAAAGGTGGAGAAAGAGAGAATTTCTTTTCTGCCTGACTGCTTCAGCTAAGACTTTAGTCTTCTACCCTCAGACTGGGATCGACATCATTGGTGCTCCTCGTTCTCAGGCCTTTGGGTATGAATTGAAACCACACAGATCCTGGCACTCCTCAGCCTCTGTAGTCTGGTAAAACACTCCTTACAATAAAGCTATCTGTCTTCCTTTCTGTCTCTGTCCCTCTCTCTCTTCACATATATATAGATAGATACATAGATAGATAGATATGTGGAGATATATACAGGAAGTCCTCACTTCATTGACAGGTTCCTGGAAACTGCTACTTTAAGTGAAACAACATGACAAAAGCAGTTTCTCATTTACATTATAACTAAACAACATTGAAAAAAATGAAGTTCTTTGAGAACCTGCTATATGTATTCAAGGACCACTATATATATAAAAAATATATACCCATATATATATCACATATATATACACACTATGGTACATATATATCACACATACACACATATATACTGTAATATATATACTGTACTATATATTTATATATACTGTAATATATTTATATATGTGTGGGTGTGTATGTGTATGTGTGTGTGTGTGAGATATACATTTAGTCATGCACTGCATAATGATGTTTTGGCTAACAACAAACTGCATATACTATGGTGGTCTCATAAGATTATAATGGAGCTGAATAATTCCTATTGCCTAGTGACCGTAGCTATCATAACATCACAGAGTTACACATTACTCATGTTTTTGGTGATGCTGGTATAAACAAACCCACTGTGCTGACAATCCTAAATAGTACAGCACATACAACTATATACAGTACATAATACTTGATAATGATCATAAACAACTATGTTACCGGTTTATGTATTTACTATATTAAACTTCTAATCATTATTTTAGAGTATACTCCCCCTCTACTTATTTGAAAAAATAGTTAACTGTAAAACAGCCTCAGGCAGGTCCTTCAGGAGATGTTCCAGAAGAAGGCATTGTTATTATAGGAGATGATAGCTCCATGCACGTCATTGTTCCAAAAGACCTTCCAGTGGCACAAGATGTGATAGTGAAAGACAGTGATTATCGATGATTCTGACACGGTGTAGACTTAGGCTAATGTGTATATTTGTATCTTCGTTTTAAACAAAAAACTTTAAGAATTAAAAAAAAATGTTCAAAGTACACAAAATCTTGTAGAATAACAATATACAGAAAGAAAATATTTTTGTACAGCTGACCATGTGTTTGTGTTTTAAGCTAAGTGTTATTACAAAAGAGTCAAAAAGCTTTAAAAATTAAAACATTGATAAAGTAAAAATTAGTTGCAGTAGGGACATGGCTTGGCTCTGTGTCTCCACCCAAATCTCATCTTGTAGCTTCCATAATTCCCACATGGTGTGGGAGGGACCCGGTGGAAGGTGATTGAATCATGAGGGCGGGTCTTTCCCGTGCTGTTCTCGTGATGGTGAATGGGTCTCTTGAGATCTGATGGTTTTAAAAATGGGAGTTTCTCTTCACAAGCTCCTCTTTTGCCTGCCACCATCCATGTAAGATGTGACTTGCTCCTCCTTGCCTTCCACCATGATTGTGAGGCCTCTGCAGCCATGTGGATCTATAAGTCTAATTAAACCTCTTTCTTTTATAAATTGCCCAGTCTCAGTATATTTTTACCAGCAGCATGAAAACAGACTATTACAAGTAGGCTAATTTATGATTGAGGAAGAAAAATACTCTTAATTTAGTGTTGCCTAAGTGTACAATGTTTGTAACGTCTACAGTAGTAGTAGTTTGTAACGTCTACAGTACCCATACAATATATATGGGTATATATTGTAGGCCTTCGCATTCACTCACCACCCACTCACTGACTCACACAAAACAACTTCCAGTTTTGCTACCTCCATTCATGGTAAGTGCCCTATACAGGTGTACCATCTTTTATGCCATATTTTTACTTTACCTTTTTAATGTTTTGATATGTTGACATACACAAACACTTACCATTGTGCTACAATTGCCTGCAGTATTCAGTACAGTAACATGCTGCACAGGTTTGTAGCATAGGAGCCACAGACTATACGGTACAGCCTAGATGTGTAGTAGGCTATGCCATCTAGGTCTGTGTGAGTACACTCTACGATGTTTGCACAACAAGAGAATCACCTAAACAACACGTTTCTCAGAGTATATCCCTGTTGTTAAATGATGCATAATTGTACATATATACATACACACATATATGTGTACATACTATAATGGTTAATTTTAGGTGTCAATTTGATGGAGCTAAAGAATGCTCAAGTGGCTGGAAAAATGTTATATCTAAGTATCTCTGTGTGTGTTTCTAGAAGAGATCAGCGTTTGAGTCAGTAGATTGAGTACAGAAGATCTGTTGTCACCAATGCTGATGGGCAGCATCTAATCCACTGAGGGCCCAAATAGAACAAAAATGCAGAATCAGGGCAAATCCTCTTTCTCTCTCTCCTCTTGAGCTGAGAAATCCATTTCTTCTTTCCTTGGACATTGAAGCACGTGGTCCTTGGGTCTTTGGACTCTGGCTTACACCAGTGCTTTCCCCAGCCCCCATTTTTAAAGTCTTTGGACTTGGACTGAATTACAACTCCATCAGATTTCCTCTTTCTTTGGCCTGCAAATGGCATATCATAGGACTTCTTGGCCTACATAATTGTGTGAACCAATCCACACAATGAATTCGATCTATCTATCTATCTATCTATCTATCTATCTATCTATCTATCTATCTCCTACTGGTTCTGTTTCTCTGAGAACCCTGACTAATGCAAGTGATTATCTTGGTGGCAAGTGAAAAGGGAGGGCCAGTAGCTCTGCTAGCTTGAATTCGAATAGCTAGATATTAAACAAGGAGCTCCAGTAAGTAAGGCAGACTTAATGGGATTGGTAAGAGTTCTGCATACCCAGCATTAACCAGAAGTTGTGTGCAGTATAGGCTAGAGTGAACCCAAGCAACTCACATATCCTTGGCTTGTGAAGCCAGTGCACATGCTCAGGAGACACACAAGAGAGCTCCATGGAAAGTAAAATGGGCAGACTTCTTAAAACAGCCTCGTGCTTGAATGTGCTCTCCAGCCCATACAGAGTCATCAGCAGGGAGTGGAAAGCTTTCCTGGCTTTAGCTGTTTGAATGTAACCCCTAACTAATCTTTGGCTGAACAGTAAACTATGCAGACACTGGGCCATCCCTAGGAAAAAAGGCTTAAACATAAAAACAAGACAAAAATAATAACATCAGAAAAAATTCCAGCAGAAACATCAGTAGCCACACATTTTGGCAGAGACAGACTTCTCATATTTAATAATGAGAAACAAATAAAAGCCAAAAAAACACTCATGAAGGAGAAAAGTAAAAATCAATAGCAAATATTAAAAGAATCAAAAAGCCATATTATACTGCTATAATATATTATCTAAAAATATAATCCTCACTTAAAATTATGTGAAGAAAGAAGAAAGTGTGACTCATACTCAGGAAAAAACAAAGCAATCAATAGAAAATGTGTGATTGAACATCCCACCATCACCAACCCACCGATTTTGGTTTTACAAAGACTTCAAAGGACCTATGTTAAATATATGTTAAAAATAACTTTACAGCATGGCTATTTTCATGATATTTATTTTTCCTATTCATGAGCATGGAATGTGTTTCCATTTGTTTGTGTCCTCTCTGATTTCCTTGAGCAGTGGTTTGTAGTTTTCCTTGAAGAGGTCCTTTATTTTCCTTGTTAGCTCTATTCCTAGGTATTTTATTCTCTTTGTAGCAATTGTGAATGGGAATTCATTCATGATTTGGCTCTCTGCTTGTCTACTGTTGGTGGATAGAAAAAGAAGACATTTATGTGGCCAAAAAACATGAATAAAGCTCAACATCACTGATCACTACAGAAATACAAATCAAAAGCACAGTGAGATACTATCTCACACCAGTCCAAATGGCAATTACTAAAACATCAAGAAACAACAGATGCTGGTGAGGCTGTGGAAACAGGAACACCTTTACACTGTTGGAGGGAATATAAATTAGTTCAACCATTGTGGAAGACAGTGTGGTGATTCCTGAAAGACCTAAAACCAGAAACACCATTTGACCCAGCAATTCCATTACTGGGTACACACCCAAAGGAACATAAATCATTCTGTTATAAAGAAACATGCATGTGTATGTTCATTGCAGCACTATTCACCATAGCAAAGGCATGGAATCAACCCAAATGTCCATCGATGAAGACTGGATAAAGAAAATGTGGTACATATACACCATGGAATACTATGCAGCCATAAAAAGGAAGGAGATCATGTCCTTTGCAGGGACATGGATGGAACTGGAAGCCATCATCCTCAGCAAATTATTGCAAGAACAGAAAAGCAAACACCACATGTTCTCACTTAAAAGTGGGAGCTGAACAATGAGAACACATGGATACAAGGAGGGGTGCAATGCACACTGGGGCCTGTCAGCAGGTGGGGAGAGGGGTAGGGAGGGTGTCAGGAAAAATAGTTAATACATGTTTGGGCTTAATACTTAGGTGATGATGGGTTGATAGGTGCAGCAAACCATCATGGCACACATTTTCCTGTGTCACAAACCTGCACATCCTGCACATGTATCCTGGAACTTAAAATAAAACAAAATAAAAATAAATAAATAAACAAACTCTAAAAACCATGTTTAAAGAATTAAAGGAAAGTCTAATGATAATGACTCAATGAATAGAGGCTTTTATGAAAGAGATAACAATTATAAAAAGCAAATGGAAATTTTGATGTGAAAAGTAAAATAATCAAAAGGAAAAATTCAAAAGAAGCTCCATTAATGATTCATGTGGTCAGAAAAAGAAAAAGATAGATCACTATAAACTATCTGAAAACAAAACAGAAGAAAAAACAGGAAAAATAAACAGAATCTCAGAGTTTTGTGGAACATTATTAGGCATACATATGTGTAACAGGAGTCCCATAATGAAAGAACAGGGTGAAAGCAGGGAAATATTTGAAGAAATAATGACCCCAAACTCCCAAAATGTAATGAAAGTCAATAATCTGCTCACCCAAGAAGCTCAGTAAACCCTTCCTTTCTTCTTCCCTCCCTCTATCCCTCCATCTCTCTCTCCCTCCTTCTTTCCTTCCTCCCTCCCTCCTTCTCTTCCTCCATCCCTCCCTTCTTTCCTTTTCTTTCTTCCTTCCTTTTTCTTTCTCTCTTTCCTCTTTCTGTTTCTTTCCTTCCTTCTTTCTTTCTTTCTCTCTCTCTCTCTCTCTCTCTCTTTTAACGTAAACTCTACATTTTTATAGGCATCTGTAAAATAACTCAGGCACGTACACCAGGCTTAAAACTATTTGCAAAATATGTAGGCAGATAATTATTGGATCAAAACACTCAATGTCAAAGAAATAGCTCTTGAAGAGGTAACATCATGGTACATCTGTTTTAACTATCTGTTTCCACTGGACATTACCACCAGCTTTTCTTAGGTTTCCTCTTCAATGCAGAGGAGGAACTGGGAGCTACATTTTCCAAAATTTGCTTCTGCATATGGTTCCTGAAATAGAGCTAGAGTTTATGAAAGGCAGAGGTTGAAGTCCAATTGGGAAGTCTGGAAAGAATAAGAGGCAGGGGGATACCAGACTAGATAGAATGCTTGAAGCAAGCAAGTGAACTTTTGATAATCATCCACATTGGAGCCTCAAACTGATAAAAATCATTAGGAGATACCCAGGAGTTCTTGAGATCTGCAGAAATTTTCAGTCAAGCTACTGAGAATCACTTACTTTGATGCTGAAGCTAAGACTTTGGATAACAGTTTTTTTAAGCTTCATTTATCTACCCCTTCACTAGTTGTATAAGCCTCTAATCTCTTATATTAAAACTCTTCATAATTTGAAAAAAATGCAGTAATATTTCAGTCTTAAAATCATAGTTTATTTTACAGTGGTGTAATTCATACAATCCCTGAATTGTTAGAATGCCTCTAAGTCACCATTACAAGAATAACCATCATTGTACTTTCCACATGTAGGATAGAAAACTCCATTTCAATAAAGATAAGATCTCCAGATCTTGTAACGAATGCCATCCCTAAAATGAGGCAACTTAAGTGACCATATTTTTTTCTCCTAGAGAACATTAATTTTTCTAAACACAGTATCCAAATGGCTGCTCTAATTCTTCACTTCATTTTGTCTCACCACGTAAATTTGGGCCACAGGAGTTTCCTTTTTTTTTTTTTTTTTTTTTTTAACTATTTGAACTTACCCAGAGATGCTAATTTTGGAGATGACTAGAGCTAGATATAGGCAAGTAGAAAAGGCAAAAATCTGAGTTCTACAAAAGGTACAGGTTTTAAAATAAAACCCATTGGTGAGAATTAAAATTCCTTTTTCCACAGTATTTTAACACACATTTACATTTTCAATGTCCTGTAACTATCAACTCTGTTTCACCTGCCATCTCTTTATTAGAATGCAAGTGAAGAGAAGGCAGATGTTGATACATTTGTGTTAGAGAAACGCATAGGTGATAACCAGAATGAAGACTCCAGTATGCATCTACTCATTGCCAGCGTCTATGAAAAGGAATGCTTTTATTGTAACTCTGTTGCTTAATAATTTTGAATAATTAATAATTTATAAAGTTCTTGAATTCTCAAAACTAGTCCTTTATTCCTTCATCATAGTATGATAGAAACTGAGGTAATAAAAAGGTGTTTTTTTAATGACTTAAGGACAATGTGCAAGGAAAAATCTATTAAACCACTTGGAATTAGAGAATCTGGTCATTACTTCTCAAGACAGGTTGACAGAGGCCAGGCACGCTGGCTCATGACTGTCATTCTAGCACTTAGGGAGGCCGAGGCGGAGGAATTGCCTGAGCTCAGGAGTTCGAGACCAGCCTGGGCAACAACGGTGAAACCCCGTCTCTACTAAAATACTTAGCCAGGCGTGGCGGCATGTGCCTGTAGTTCCAGCTACTTGGGAGGCTGTGGCAGGAGAATCACTTGAACCTGGGAGGTGGAGGTTGCAGTGAGCCAAGATCGCACCACTCAACTCCAGTCTGAGCAACATAGCGACATTCTGCCTCCAAAAAAAAAAAAAAAAAAAAAAAAAAAAAAAAAAGACAGGTTCACAGAGCGAAGTCAGTAGCATTATCTTGCAATTGCAATTGCTATTTAGTATGAGCATATTGTGAAGATTTTTTTTTTCCCTTTTAAGTAGACTTTATTTTCTAGAGTTGTTTTCAGTTCACAGAAAAATTGAGCAGAAGGTACAGAGATTTCCCATATATCCCTGCCTTCACACACACAAAACTTCCATCACTATCAACATCCTGCATCACAATGGTACATTTGTTACAACTGATCGATCTACACCAATGCAGTGTTATCACTCAAAGTCCATAGTTTACATTAGGGTTACTGTTGCTGTTGTGCATTCTGTGGGTTTTGACAAATATACAATGATGTGTATCAACAATTTATAGTATAATATAGAAGAGCTTCACTGCCTCAAAAAATCCTTGGTGCTTCACCTATTCATCCCTCCTTCCACTTCCCCTGGAAACCGCTGATCTTTGAAAGGTCTCTATAGTTTTATCTTTTGCAGAATGTCATATAGTCAGGATCATACAGTATGTTGCCTTTTCAGATTGGTTTCTTTCACTCAGTAGTATACATTTTAGCCTTCTCCATGTCTTTCATGGCTTGACAGCTCATTTATGTTAGCACTGAATAATATTCCATTATCTGTATGTACTACGGTTTATTCATTCAGTTACTAAAGGATATCTTGGTTGTCTCTAAGTTTTGGCGATTATGAATAAAGATGCTATAAGCATCTGTATATAGGTTGATATGCAGACACAGGCTTTCAGCTCCTTTGGGTAAACACCAAGAAGCATGACTGCTAGATTATATAGTAAGAATATGCTTAGTGTTGTTGGAAACTGACAAACTGTCTTCCAAAGTGGCTGTACCATTTTGCATTCTTACCAGCAATAAATGAGAGTTCCTGTTGCACCACACCCTCACTAGCATTTGATGTTGTCACTGTTCTGGGTGGCCATTAAAAAACAGAGGTTAATGAATTTTAACGAATTCTAAAATCTTCCAAATTTTACCATGTTTCTACTTTTCTTTAAATCAGAAAGAATTATAGAAATACCCTACCCTCAATCCTTGTATAAAGGATCGTGTAAAATTAACATATTATCATAGGAATGTCATGTTTCCTACCCCTCAAAACCTGGGAATCCAGGTGATTGTAGTTTGGCTATTAGGAACTTGAAACAAGTTTGCTTTATACATCTTCACATTCTAGAATGTTTTACACAGAAACACTTGCTTAAACCTAAAACAAACAGTAACAAATAAAAAATAAATTTTAAAACTTCCATAAATTATTTAATAAAATAACCACAACCATGGCTGTTCTGACTCAGTTTGCAATTTATGAAAGATGTCAAAATTTTATCTTCCAGCCAAGTGCTGTGGCTCATGCCTGTAATCCCAGCACTTTGGGAGGCCAAGGCGGGCAGATCACCTGAGGTCAGGAGTTTGAGACCAGCCTGGCCAACATGGTGAAACCCCATCTCTACTAAAAATACAAACATTAGCCAGGCATGGTGGTGGAAACCTGTAATCTCAGCTACTCGGGAGACTGAGGCAGGAGAATTGCTTGAACCTGGGAGGCAGAGGTTGCAGTGAGCCAAGACTGAGCCACTGCACTCCAGCCTGGGTGACAAAGCAAGACTCCCTCTAGGAAAAAAAAAAAAAAAAAAAAAAGTATCTTCCCTACCATATTATAATTCACTCTCCAAACAGCATAATATCAACAGTATAAAATCAATACTAACTTAAAACAAATATTCTTATGTGTATATATGTATATACATTTGAAAAAAATTCTACATAGCTAACAGAAACTAACATTAAGAAACATTTAAATCCCAGCTATGTCCAACCCTATTTTGAACACTTCCTTCCAAAAGACAATGACTATTCAGAGCATACTTTATAAGTATCAAAAAGATGTATAAGACCTGCTCAAATAAAAAATTACTTTTATGAAGACTGCATCAGGTATGAATAGGTAGAATATCACTTATCCCCTAAACGGCATTATAAACCTCAGGCTGGTGTACATTTAGTAAAATATATTTAAGAAACAGTGTAAATTGGTAGTCCTTTAAAAAACAATTTAGAAATATATATATGCAGCCATGAAAGATGCAAATTTGTGTGTGTGGGGGGGGGGGGCAATAATTTTACTCTTGTTCTCTTCCGAAAGATTCAGATTTGAAAATTCTAGAGTGTAAATTAAAATTCTCCCATCCTCCATGCTCCCAGTTACTACAGCTGTCATGCTGCTTGTTGTTACTTCTATTACCTTTCATAAAGGATTTGACATCATACGGAAGCACATTTCTTAACTGCTTCACTTGTAAGTAGGCTAAGTTGTGATAATTTGCTATTAGAATGATAGTGCTACTTTCAACATGGCCATCAAGACAGATTTTGTATAAGCATAGCTACCATACAGAAAATAGGGCACTTCTGTCCAATGGCTCTCAGAAATCTTTATATACTAAGGTTCATCATTTATTTATAATCTTTTTCTCAAAAAATATCACAGAACAATACTTTGGAAAGAATAAAGTCCAAAAATTTTCAAGGAGGGCTGAAAATTTTGCCTTCTCAATAGATCCCCTCCCCTCCCCCACTTTCCACTCCCTCCTTCTTCCCCTTACCCCTTACCCCTCCCCCTTCCTCTCCCCTCCCCTCCACTTCCCTTCTTTTATTTTTTGATGAGGGGCTGGGAACGTGAGGCAATTTATTTAATTTATTTTATTTTTTTGGATGAGGGGCTGGGATTGTGAAGGCAAGTCATTTAACCTGAATTTTAATTTCTTCTCCTGTAAAAGGAGGTAACAAAATCCACCCTGAGCAAACTTGTTGCGATGGTCAATAAGCTATTATTTCTGAACTTACTGTGATTATTCTTCAGAAAGTGAACATTTAAACAGTTTCTAAGTAAGCAAACTGGATGTTTTGCTGTTAAACTGTGTTTATAAAAGGTGTGGAGAACTGCTGTAGGTATTCAGTGTCCTTAGCAGATTATTCCTTATCATCAAAGCTAAGAAATGGTGCAGAATTCCAGATACAATTGTTTCCATTTTTTAATTTATTCTTCCAGGAAAGGCATAGTGTTGCATCTGTCATTAAAAATCAAATTAATTAAAAATTTTTTTTAAATCTTAAGAAACATGGGGAGCTAATATCCAAACACAAGTTGTTTTAAATAATTCCCTGATTTCCCCGTCTCTGCTCTTCAGCTTTAGGAACACGATAAAAGGTCTAAACCCTTTGCCCAAGAAAAACTTTCTATCCCTAACGTCCCTTTGATGGTGACACTGAGATTCAACTGCGACGAGGTGTATTAGGATGTCTTTTATCATCTACAGTTGCTGTACTCATTTATGGGGAATGCTAGAGCCGGCTCAGGCAAAGCTCAGAGGACATCTTGTTCTTTCTAAAAAGGCTTCAGTTAAATGTTGGAAATGTAAAGGCAATAGCTCGGTTCCCTTAGATGTGGCAGTTCTCACAGCTATGTGGTTGGACCCACTGTTCTTTAGTACATAATACCGTACTTACAAAGTTAAAATTTCCAGGGTTCTAAGGAATGATTTCATATTAAACTGTTTCCATGCATTTGTGTTAAAATAAACACTTCTAATTTTCTGATATTTCCAAGGAGCTTCTATATACAATCTCTTGGAAAAAGATAACAAAATACAATAAATTCAATTAAATTCAATGTAGGAAGGTCCTGGGGCATAAGCCTATCCAATATAATATTGGGAGACAAGGAGAGAGGGTGTTGGGAATTATATAGACCTGATTTCAATATGGACTCTATGAGGCTGACTCTATGAGGCTGTTCTGGTTTATCAAGTGCTATGGGCTGAATGTTTATGTGCCTCCAACATTCATATGTTGAAACTTAACCCCGAAGGTATTAAGGTGTTGGTTTTAAGAGGTGCTACCTTTCGAAGGTGATGTGGTTTGCCTGTGTCCCCACTGAAATCTCATCTTGAATTCCCATGTGTTGTGGGAGGGACCCAGTGGGAGGGAATTGCATGGGGGCAGGTCTTTCCTGTGCTGTCCTCATGATAGTGAATAAGTCTCCTGAGATCTGATGGTTTTATAAAGAGGAGTTTCCCTGCACCATCTCTCTTCTCTTGTCTGCCCCCATGTGAGATGCGCCTTTCACCTTCCACCATGATTATGAGGCCTCCTCAGCCATGTGGAACTGTAAGTCTATTAAACCTCTTTCTTTAGTAAATTGCCCAGTCTCGGGTATGTGTCAGCAGCATGAAAATGGACTAATACAGAAGGTGATCAGGTCATGAGGGCCCCATCCTCATAAATGGGATGAGTGCCCTTATTTTAGAAAGGCCTGAGGGAGCTTGCTTTTCCTTTCTGCCAAGTGAGGACTCAGAAAAGAGGCATCTGGGAGACCTGGGGTCTTACCAGACACCTGATCTGCTGGTGCCTTGATCCTGGACTTCCCAGCTTCCAGAATTGTGAGCAATACATTCCGTTATTAAAGTTACTCAGTCAAAGGTATTTTAATATAGTAGTCCAAATGGACTAAGACCCCAGAGATTAAGTTTTCCTGGAAAAAAATTTTCAGTGCTAAAACCCAGAAAATTCTAAGCAAATTAGGATGAGTTGGTCACCAAAATAGCACCACTTTCTTGGGCTTATCTCTTAACCCGTTCTTTCATTTGTTAAATGGCAATGAAGTATACTTTTGTTTCCTTGGGGGATTTTGAAGATGAGCTCAAACTAATAACCACAGTCATTTATTACATGCCGTGTATCATGTTCTGTCAGTATTTATGTCTTTAATTTTATTTAAACCAAAAAGCTTAATAAAGTGGCCAAGGGCTCCATTCTCTCTGCTTGTGTTTGAGTTCTGGCTCCACCACTCACTAGCTGTATAATCTGGGCATAGCCTTTAGCCTCTAACACATTTTTCTCAACTGTAAAATTGTAAATCTCAACTGTAAAATTGTGATAGTTTCAACTTCGGTGTTGCTGTTTGGACAGAGAAAACAGACGTGATCCCTACCCTATGAAGCTTACGTTTTTATGGGGAGACTAACCCCAAAAACTAAAAAGTAAATAGGTAATTCTGGAATGTGATATGCACCTTGAAGCAAAATATGTTTTGTAACAGAAAACCACTTCTAAAGATGCAGTGGAGGGAGGCGCTACCTTAGAGTGTCATGTAAAGAGAGCCCGTCTGAATAAATAATATTTGTACTAAACTTGAAACATGAGAAATGGACTGGTTATAGGAAGAGCAAGCTGATCATTCCTGGCAGAAGAAATGGCAAGTGAAAAAGGTCTGAGGCAAGAATACTTTTATTGCAGCACAGGAATGTAAAGGAAGTTGGTAAGGTTTGACTCTTGACCAAAGAAAGCAATGCCATGCCATCTTGGGAATATGGTTTGGCAACCAACAGAAGCACTGATATTTAATGACACAAATCATAGACAACAGAGGATCAGGCCTTCTTTCTATTTATCCTAGACAGTGAAATAATTCTCAAACAAGCTAGGTAGCCAAGTGTCAGCAACATCTAATATAAAATGACCCAGAAACTATCTACAGAAATAGATACAACTTACAAAACTTACACATGCAGCATTACCCAAGCATTTGGGGAGGAGAGTGGGTGGGATGTGTGGTGTGGGTGAAGGAGCTATAAGAACCCAGTCTCCTCTTTCACTTAAGTATGCTTAACTCTTTTTACCAGGGTAAAACAAAAGCACTGGCTACTTCTGAGGAAGCAAATAGAAATTGATGTTTTGTTTTGCTTTCTTAGAAATGTTTCTGATTTTAGGGCTAGACACGGTGGCTCATGCCTGTAATCCCAGCACTTTGGGAGGCCAAGGCAGGCAGATCACTTGAGGTCAGGAGTTCAAGACCACCCTGGCCAACACGGTGAAACTGGGTCTCTACTAAAAATACAAAATTAGCCGGGCGTGGTGGTGCACGCCTGTAATTCCAGCTACTCGGGAGGCTGAAGCAGGAGAATCGTTTGAACCCCAGAGGCGGAGGTTGCAGTGAGCTGAGATCACACCACTGCACTCCAGTCTAGGAGATAAGAGCAAAACTCTGTCTCAAAAAAAAAAAAAAAAATCTGATTTTATAAACTATGAACTTTAAATGCCTCAGGCTTCACTTTTTCTAAAGAAAATATCATTCATTCCATTGCTCCTCTCTCTGCTGAAAAATTAGATTTCCAACGAAAAGCAAACATAAGCCTTTTTATTACTGACGTATGTGCTCTTGGGGATAATATGAAATAATTATCTCTCCCTTCAGAAATTTACATCAACCAAATATTACAGCAACTGCGATTCCACCTGATGCTAACATGGATTCTCCATAAAAATGCACATATAGTACTAAGCTGACACCTAAAATTGATTTTTGGTTCCAGGCCAAAAATAGATTTTTGGTGTTAACCCAGTACTATGTTAAAAGTGAGCAGCTCTCTGATGACAACAGTAGGTTGGAAGAAGTTGAAAGAATGAGAAGCATCTTAGATGGTTTAGATAAAGAATGCATAAAACATTTCAGAAAATGAAGGTAGAGAGTGAGTCAGATGGTTCTTAAAATGAGGGCAGCAGATGGGAGATTAAGGGAGATCCAGGGCAAATGGTTAGTGTTTAATTATTCATGTAAAATCTTATTATATCAGCCAAAGCTGTTCTAACTTTCCTGACAAATTTGAAGTCTCTGATACTGTGATTCTGTGAATTACAAACTCGCATTTCCAAAATCCTCACTGGGTTTTAACTTTCAGATGTTCCTATCCTTTACCAAAAAAATACTAGTAAGCAGTGATTAACATGACCTGGCCATTTCCAGAACCACAGACAGACAGACAGACACACACACACAAACACACACGCGTATGTATATGTATATATTTATATGTGTATTTACTGAGTATCTGTCATTCTAATACCTGTTTTGACTCTTCTATGTTCTTTTACAGTTTTTATCCAAATGTTAAACACCAATTATTTAGCTGTAGATATGATAAATCATAGTACAGATTCATTTTTAACTTTTGACTATGATCTAATTTTAGACTTTTAGAAAGGTTGTAAAAATACCAAATCTTCCCATAACCCTTCACTCAGCATCCCCTAATTTGAGCTTCTTAATCATACTAAAATGATCAAAACCAAGTGTAATACTATCAGTATAATACTTCAATCCAGAATCCCACATCATATGGCTCCTTGATTACTTCCAACTGTAACAGTGCTTCATCTTTCCTTTTCTTTGTCATCCTGACACACTTGATGACTATTGGGCATTTATTTTGTAGAATGTCTCTAATTATGAGTTGTCTAAAGCTTTTCATGCTTAGAATAAGGCTATACACTTTTGGCAGAAGTACAGTTGTGTCTTTCTCAGTGCATCATATCATGGGATTTGTGATATTATATCTTAGTGGGTGATGTTAACCTGATCTCTTGGTTAAGGTGTTATCTGCTGGGTTCATCCACTATGAAATTACTATTTTCCTGTTGTACCTTAGGCAAGATAATAAATAATCTGAGAAAGATACTTTGAGGCCATGTAAATATTCTGTTCTCAAAAATGTGCTCAACAATTTTAGGACTCAATAATGGGTCTTGCCTTCAACAATAATTATGGTGTTTGTCCACTAGTAATTTTTTGTTTTTCCTCTTTTTATATGTATCAGTAGAATTTTTCTGCAACAAATAACAGACTCCTTTCTGCAATTTCTTTACTTGTTCAGTTATTCAGATTAGTATGGGTTCATGGATATTTATTCTGTCCTGTGGCTTATGGTCCAGTACTATTAGTTATTTTGTTGCTCAGATTGTTGTTCCATATTTGGCCATTAGGATTCCCTTCAAGTTGGCTCCTATGTTCTTCGGGTATGTCCCACCCTTTTCCGAAAACTCCCTTATCATGGCATTGCAAGTTGTTCCGGCTCATCTTGTATTCTCCTGGCCCGGTTCCTGGAATCAACCACTTTTGCAGTGAGCCCTGGTTCCTTTGACAGAAGAATGGTATTTAGAGACCAAAATCTGAATGCTAGTTGTGCTCATTGTTCCTAGAGTTTCATTGCTCCCAGCCCTCTCAGCAGAGCTAGGAAATGTATGTGTGTATGCCAACCCACACATGCACACACGCACATCTGTTTTTGTGTGTACATATGTGTATCTATTCAAATATATTTATGTTTCTGGTGTGTTATGTGTGCATATTTGTTATTTGACTATGATGTACACTTAAAGTTGTTACAGAATTGCTAACACACTTCTGTTAGAAATACAGAGTATTTGTTTATAGATCTGTTTATCTCTTGACTTACAGAATCCAGTCAAAGCATTGTTTCTAAAGTTATTATTTTAGTTACTGTCTTCTCCATTTCCCCAGAGTGGACTGTATTTGTAATACAGTCAGACTCATCTGGTACTGTTTTACTGCATTTCTAGGTTCTTGCCCTATATTGTGGTTGATTTTAATAACTGCATAATTGGGAGATATGTGACATATTACTATAATTCTAAGAGCCAGAGCTCTACAAAAGAATACGCACAAAGTTGTGCCACTACCACCTCCTCTCTACTACCCCATACTCACTTATCACTTCTACTACTTTCAGTGATCCCTCTCTATGTACCAACTTCATAATTTCTGGTTTATTTTTTCTGTATCTCTGTTGTGTAAATGAGTAGATTCATGAGTAGTTTTTTAGATTTTCTTCCTTGTTACATAAACAGTAGCATATGCAAGGTAATCGTTTATGTATTTTCCTTATCAGTCTGTTTGGAAGTCACTCCCCATTAGTCCACAGAGATCCTGAACATTTTTAAAAATAGCTTCATTGCCCTTAATTAAGTGGATATACTGTAATTTATTCAATCATTTTTCTAGGTATGGACATAAAGGTTTTCACAATATTTTGCAATCAAACAGTACTGCAAGGAATAACCTTGGAGATATGCATTTTTCAGGGTAGGTTCCTAAAGGTGTATCTTCAGGGTAGGTTCCCAGAATCAGAATTGTTGAGTCAAAAGACAAGTGCATATGTAGTTTTATTAGATAGTGCCACATTTCCTTTCAGAGTGATTGTACAAAGTTGCATATTTGTCAGCAAAGCATGGCAATGCCAATTTCCTCACAGCCTTTCTCACAGAGCAGTTATGGGTTCACCACAAAATTGGACAGAGAGTTCAGAGATTTCCGGTATCAAGGGTCCCCAACCTTTTTGGGACCAGTTTCCTGGAAGACAATTTTTCCACGGGGGTGGACAGTTTGGGAATAAAACTGTTCCACCTTCAGATTGTCAGGCATTAGGTTCTCGTAAGGAGCACGTAACTTAGATCCCTCACATGTGCAGTTCACAACAGAGTTTGCATTTCTATGAGAATCTATTGCTGCTGAGGAACCAAAAGGAGGCGGAGCGCAGGCGGTAATGCTTGTCGGCCCACTGCTCACTTCCTGCTGTGCCGCCCAGTTCCTAACAGATCACAGACTAGACCCCTCTGCGGCCCAGGGGTTGGGAACCCTTGCCCTATATAACCTCTGCCTCAGAGAGGAATAGCCTCTCCCTTGATCATCATCCCCCGCCCTAGTGATACATTTGTTACAATTGATGAACCTACATTAATACATCATTATCACCCAAAGCCCATAGTTGATACTAGCGTTCACTTTTAGTTTTGCATATGGGTTTGGACAAACATACAAGGGTATGTATCCACCATTATGGTATGACACAGAAGTTTCACTGCCCTAAACATCCCCTGTTCTCTGCCTGTTCATCCTTCCCTCCCCAAAACCCCTGTCAATCACTGATATTTTTACTCTCTGTGAGTTTTATCCTTTCAAGAATGTCATATAGTTGGGATCATACAGTGGATAGCCTTTGAAGACTGGCTTATTCCACTTAGTAATATGCATTTATGTTTACTCCATAAATGCATTAACGAGACTTGAAATCTCATTTCTTTTTAGCACTGAATATTATTCCCTTGTTTTGGTGCACCACAGTTTATCCATTCACCTACTGAAGGATATCTTGATTGCTTCCAAGTTGCTACAAACATTGTGTATAGGATTTTGTGTGAACATGTTTTCATCTCCTTTGGGAAAATACCAAGGAAAGTGATTATTGGGTCATATATTGTATCTGACACTATTTTAATGTCAGATAGTCCAATAGATAAAAATGATATCCCTGTTTCAACTTATACTTCTCTAATTATCAGCAAATTTTAATATTTTATTGAATGTTGGATGCTCATTTTTAAATATTATTTTCAAAGTTGTCATTTCATATCTTTTCCTGTTTCTATCAGGTCATTTGCCTGTAAAATATTTGTTCCTCAATTTTTCAGAATTTTTAATATGTAAGAATAGTAGCTATTTGTCTTAGATATATGTTGCAATTATTTTCTCCCAGTTTACAAATTGTCTTTTTTGACTTTGCTTTTGGTGGCTTTTGGGATGCAAATTTTTCATTTTTATGTAGGGAAATTTACCAATCTTTCTTCTATTGCCTTTGGATTTTGATTCACAGAAAGTCGTCTTTTATACTAAGGTCAAGAAGGAAGTCATCCATATTATCATATGTAAATTAAACACTTTTGTTTTTTACATTTATATCCTTGTTTTATTCTTGTATATGGTGTAAAACATAAATGCAGTTTTGTTAATTCAATCAAAATGGTTATCCACTTATGCTAGCACAATTTTTTAAAAAAAAGACTTTCTTCACCACAGAGATATGAGAGGCTACCTTTATCATTTATTAAATTTCTATGTGTATTTGGTCTATTTCTGAACTTTCTGTTCTTTCCCACTGGTCTATTTGTCTGTTCGCATACTGATACCACAATTTTTAATTAAGGAAACTTTACTGTACATCTGATTGTAGCTAATTCACCTAGTTGTCTTTTTCTCATTTTGTTTATATTTTCCCATATGTTTTTGCATGTTTTATCTAAATAAACTATTTTCAGCTTATCTAGCCCTATACATAACTTGCTAAATTTACAGGATTTATAAATTAACTTAGGAAGTTCTGACATACTTGTAATGTTGAATTTTTCCAAGCAAATGCTTGCAATGTAATTACAAAAAACTTGTAATGTTTAATTTTCCCAAGCAAATGCTTTTGCATTTAAGTCTACTCTTATGTTCTTCAAACAAACAGTGTTTAAAATATTTTCTCACGTGGGGTTTGCACATTTTTTGTTGTATTTATTCTGAGGATTTAATCTTCATTGATTCTACTTTATTTTAAAATCTTTTTAATGTTTAAGCATTTTCATATTGTTACATGGGGAACATTATAATTATTTCAATAGTTTTGCAATATTTTATTAGATTTATGTGATTCTAATGTGAGGAATTTTGCTTCTTCTGACTCCAATTACATATAATGCTGTGTTAGCTACTTTCTATAATTTTTTCTTATCTTAGGAGAACTTCCAGGAATGGGTTATTATTTTTTGAAATGCAATTTAAAGGACTGTATCAATCTACAGTGTGAATGACATTCAATAACTTTTCCAGCTTTTTCCCATCTTTAGCATTGATCAAGGGTCAATTTTAAATTTTGTTGACAGGCACAAAATATCACTTATTTTTAGCTTTGAATAATTTTGATGTCTAACACTGCTTATCATATTTATGACTTTTGTGTCTTCTAGCTGGAATGGTTTATTAATTTGGTCTAGTTTAAAATTTTTATGGCACTTAATATAATTTTAAAAGGCTAAGAAATTTGTTAAACTTACCTAATAACTTTGTGTTTTTAAAAAATCAGATCTTCTCCCAGAAATATAAAAACAAAACCATCATTTAAAATGTGTTCTTTAATGTGTGTTACATATAAATATATTCATATCTTAATTATGTGACTTTAGTTTCAAACTGAAATATAGCCTTTGGCTCCATTCTTGGCCCTTATCAACGTTTAGCCTTGTTTTGAGTTACCGCTTTTAAACTCGTACTGATTTTTCTTCTTCATATAAATTACCTGGAAAACTTGTGCACATGAATTATTTCACTTCATTCTGAATCTTGTTTCCCTATTCAGTCAACTGTTAATGTATTACAGATAAACTGTTTTTGGTCCTTTATTGGCCCGTATGAAATCTAAACAAGTGCTGAAGTTAAAACAAACACCTTGAATGTATGCTCCCTATTATATATGTGATGTACGCAATCAAGGTAAGTTTTGGAATGTCCTAGTTCTTCCTCACTGCTAGGTAAGTCAGTTAATTATTTGCCACTCTGTCTGTCCCTTAGTCTATGGGTCCCCAAACCTATAAAAATCAGTTGTGTATCTTTAAAATAGAGTTAATGCAGTTTTATCCATATCTCTGAACTAAATTTGCCTAGGATCAGCCTTTATGCACACTCATATCAGAAGGAACAATCTGTTTTGGAAGATTATGGTATTTCTGAACTGAACAATGTGTGCTTTTCATCTCAAAGGACTGAAAATGTCATCTGTTCAAACTGAAAATTTTCAATCCATTACACTGTTAAGCCAAGATTTTTCTGTTGTACACCAAGGTGGAAATACCGTGTTTCTACACACCAAGATGAAGGAGAGACTGACAGTTGTGTGGATTTGTTGGAGTTTATGTATGTGTGGGGAGTGTGTGTGAGAGAGAGAGAGTGCTCACAGGAAAACATTCTTCAATTCACACAGAAGGAACAATAGTTGGAAGTGTTCTTAAACACAATAACTTGTGTAGTCGCCAACCAATGTCCTTCAAGAACACTTTCCCATGCTTCTTACCAATAAAGGCTAAGAATTTTAAGCTACGCACGAAATAAATCAATGCAAGTATTGAAGCATCTCTCTGCAAATTGATTGCTGGCTTCTTTGTATTATTACTAAGGTGTCATGAGATGATCTGTACTATAAATGTGGCACTGAATATTTTTGTGTAAGTCTTTATAGTTCACTAATGTTTCGCATAACTCACTTCATTTCATCTTCATAAAACTACCAAGACACTCTATAAACTTGATTACATATTTCAGGAAAAATTGTTTATTCATTCACTCATTTAATTGTATATATCCATTGAAGCATTAGTCCATTTAATCATTAAATATTCATTCATTCATCTTTTTCTTCATTCATTTATTATTTATACCATGTCATGTCTACAACTGATGTAAGATGACTGGAAATATAGATTATGTAGACCAGTGCCTCTTAAGTTTTAAAAAGCACATGAATAACCTTGAGAATCTTGTTCAGATTTGTCATTTCTAATAGGCTACCTGATACTGTAGATGCTGCTGGTCCATGGGTCACCCTTTGAGTAGTAAGGCCTATATGGTCTTCTCTCTTCTTGAGGGGTCCTTGGGCAAGGAGATATAACACATACCGGACATTCAGTAATTAAAATTAGCTTCCCAAGCTTCTACTTGTGTCTGAGAGAGTGTGGTTTGGGAAGTGTTTAATACTCTTAGACATGGTATGTAATGTTTCTGTATAATAGGATTTTATATTCAAATCTGTTTTCAAGAAAAAAGTAGATTTCCCAACGAAAGTTGCTATATCCATCCCACTCACCTTCAGAATACAAATAAACACTGAAAATAAACACTGATCCAATAGAGAGACCAGAGTGTTCCAAAAGACCACAATCCTTTGTTAATCTACTGTACTTGTTTCAGCAATAAACCGGCAAATATTAAGAAGCATCTGTGGTCAATGAGAATTATATTGATGCCAGAAACTGTGCTCTCCAAAGCATGTGGGTCACACAGCCTGAATGTCCCAGAGCCATTCTTTATCACCCAGCTCAAGAGCTGGCTCCAGTCACTTAAAGAAGGAAACTGATTCTGAAATCAGCTCTATGTAGCTTGTCATGTGTTTTTAATAAATATGTGTGATTCTTATTATAGAGGATGGTTTCAGTGAATTGAAAACCACCTGTTCTTTTGCTTTTCCTTTTCTTATTTTTGTTTTTTTCATAAAGCTTCAGTTTAAAGAAAACTTCTGCCAATTATTACATGTATATGCCTGGAGAGTCACACCCTAACTGAGTATAAGAACCAAGCTCTGCAGCTGGGAAACTACAGGTTGCGGTCCAAATGTGGCCAAGAATCTGTGTTTGCAAAAAAAAAAATAAAAAGGAAAACTAAAGTTTTACTGTAACATACGCACACACATTCATTTATGTATTGTCTATGACTTCTTTTATACTACATGTCACAGACAGCATGTGATCCACAAAGCAAAAATATTTACCGGCTGACCTTTACAGGAAAAGTTTGCTGCTCCCAGTCAAGATAATGGTAAAAATCTAGATTAAATATCCTTCCTTGTAAAATTCCATATCATTAGGGCTGTTGCCGCATAGTTGGCTCATATACTGTAAACACTGTGTATGTCTGCGCGCACACACACACACTCATACTTACTAGGAGAAGACACACATATATTCCTAGTAAATAATAACTTTTTGATCTTTTTTTCATTGTATAAATAATAAATCTACTTCCAAGGAATCATCTTAAGCAAAAAGGGTGGGATACTGAGGGCTTTTAAAAAGTCCTTTGACATTCAAAGTGGGCTATCACAATATAGTGTTCCCAGAGATTATGCATATGCATGAAGCAATTAAACACACAAATGAAAATACATCTGCCACAGATTTAACACACAAATCCTGGGATAACATTTAAGTTTGATCAATGCAGCACAGGAAACAAGGCCGAATTCTCCGTGCCCTCTTACCAACTCTCCTTCCTCTTACCCACCTTCCCAACACCTAAAAAGTGATTGTGACTCATGTTTTTAAGGTGTCTGGGAACAAATACAGGAAGGGTAATAACAACAAACAACAGGAGGACAAGAAACATAATTGAGGTGCATTTAACCTAATGGGAACGTGAATGAAGATTGTGTCCTTTCTGTTATAATGCGATTGTTTGCGTCCTTCAGAGTATCCTGAAAACACAACCAGGGAAAACCCATGCCAAAGAAGGCAGAGAATCCCACGGGGTCAGAGAAAAAATAACATTGCTTTGTAGAGGTTGAGGAATACATAGGAGGAATGAGAGTTTGTAGGTCTCTAGTCACTGTCAAAATCTGGTAAATTATGCACCAGTGCTACATGAATCTTCTGCTACGATGTTGTTATCCATGTGGCTATATCACGTCTCAGACTTGAGTTGAGCTATGATGTAATCACCACTAAAAGCCAATTGGTTTACCAAACTGATAGCTTCTCTGCTGCAGTTATCTGAGCATCCTTTTGTGTTGCCCTCCTAATATTAATACATTTTATCTTGTTGTTGTCTAAATCTGATATTTACTCTGTGTGTGAGATTCAGAACATTTTCAGAATGCCTTCCAACCTGCTTGAATTCAAGAGCATTCAAGTACCAAGACCAGCCTGGCATGGTGTTCCGAAAAGATGACAAAACTTGAATGCTAAAAGAATTTGTTTTCTAGTCTACTGAGAACAATTTGCCCAGCTTCTATTATCTTCAAATAAGAATACTATCAAGATATTTATTAAGCAAGCTGCACATCAGTCACTTTCATCTGAAACCCTGGCCAAATGAAAGAGAGGACTCCCTTCTACCAGGGGCTCAACTTAGCTCAATTTCAAAGTGATTGCAAAAATTAGAGTAAGAACGTCAGTTTACCAGTGCAATAGAATTAATATACCTGGCATCTACTCAGTGTCTATCTTATTGTGAGTGATTCTTGTGTGCCCAAAAACTTCTTCATTTCCAATGTGCTGGCACAGGCCATGAGATGGGCCTGGTCCCCTGGTTTCCTTGAAACCTGTGAATTACTTTTGGCACTGGAGCAACGTTGTGACCTCAAACCTGCTTGCCACCTTCTCTAAGTAGCTGAATTCTGCTTATTGTCTTTCCAAATGCAGCTTTTCTCCTATGACTTACTTGATTATCTAGGACAAGATAATAACTAGGCATTATCATTCAGGACATAGGCATAGGCAAAGACTTCATGACTACAACACCAAAAGCAATGGCAACAAAAGCCAAAACTGACAAATGGGATCTAATTAAACTAAAGAGCTTCTGCACAGCCAAATAAACTAGCATCGGAGTGAACAGGCAACCTACAGAATGGGAGAAAATTTTTGCAATCTACCCATCTGACAAAGGGCTAATATGCAGAATCTACAAAGAACATTAACAAATTTACAAGAAAAAAACAACCAACCACCTCAAAAAGTGGATGAAGGTTATGAACAGACACTTCTTAAAAGAAGACATTTATGAGGCCAACAATCATATGAAAAAAAGCTCATCATCACTGGTCAATAGAGAAATGCAAATCAAAACCATAATGAGATATCATCTAATGCCAGCTAGAATGGCGATCATTAAAAAGTCAGGAAACAACAGATACTGGAGAGGATGTGGAGAAATAGGAACACTTTTACACGGTTGATGGAAGTGTAAATTAGTTCAACCATTGTGTAAGACAGTGTGGCGATTCCTCAAGGATCTATAGAACCAGAAATACCATTTGACCCAGCAATCCCATTACTGGGTATATACCCAAAGGAATATAAATCATTCTACTATAAAGACACATGCACATGTATGTTTACTGCGGCACTGTTCACAACAGCAAAGACTTGGAACCAACCCAAATGCCCATCAACGATAGACTGGATAAAGAAAATGTGGCACATACACACCATACAATACTATGCAGTCACATAAAAGAATGAGTTCATGCCCTTTACAGGGACATGGATGAAGCTGGAAACCACCATTCTCAGCAAACTAACACAGGAACAGAAAACCAACCACTGCATGTTCTCACTCATAAGTGGGAGTCGAACAATGAGAACACATCGATACAGGGAGGGAAACATCACACACCGGGGCCTGATAGGGGATGGGGGCTAGGGAAGGGATAGCATTAGGAGAAATACCTAATGTAGATGATGGGTTGATGGGTGCAGCAAACCACCATGGCACATGTATATCTATGTAACAAATCTGCTTGTTCTGCCCATGTACCCCAGAACTTAAAGTATAATTTTTTTACAAAAAGTAATCTTTCTCCCCTGGGCTTCTGCTGCTGTTATTTCACATTATAAATTTACCTCCTCAGTTATCAAATTTGGCCCAACCCAAGCCTAGTTCTACCATTGTTCTAAGACCTCTATATTGATTCCCCTGTCATCTGCATAAAGGGCATTACCACCAGATTGTCAGCTGTCTTAGCTCCTACTTGATCAATGAAGCTGTACCATTATTCTGACAACTTGTTCTTTGCTCCAAGTTTCTTAATTTATAAATCAGGTGTTCTTACAGAGAGCAAGCCATTGAAAAAATTTTCCTGAAGGATCTTACTCAAAAGAATATCAATCAGCAGATTCTTGGTTACAATCCACAGAACCTGATTCTGGTTAATTTAAGAAGAAAAGAAATGAATTACAGGGATATGGGTAGTTCATGGCTTAGAGAACCAGGTGCCAAAAATGACTGATAATCAATGTAGGCAAGAAATATGAGTATTGCCCAAGGTGGAATAAGCATGGGCACAGTCATCCCCTGAGAACATTCTCGTTAGGTGACTTTTGACAGTACCACACTTCTGGTACTGCTGCCATTAAATGCTAAAGCCCATCACATCTAAATTCCTGGTGCTGCTACCTTTGCAACACATCTCACAATTCTCACAGCCACTATTACCGTTGCCACCATGAATAATGTTTATCCCCATAAAATTAAAGTGCTCTGCCAAGATTCAAAGTCCAGGGTGGGTGCAGCTGGTTGGCTTGTGTTCTAGCTGTCAAGGGTGAGAGAAGTGGTGTTTCTAGAAAGGGAACTGGGGTTCTGGTTTTTACCCAGATTCAGACAATGGGGAATTTCTTAGAAAAAGGAGAATGGTCTTCAGATAGGGTAAATTCACTCATTCCCTCCCTGACCAATACTACAATTGGACTTGTGATTGTAATAATGGCCCTTGAAGATGCCCATATCCTAATCCCTGAAAACTGTGAGTATACTACATATTGTAACATATGTAGGATACATACTACATGGCAAAGGGAAATTAAGGTTGCAAATGGATTGAAGGTGGCAAGTCAGCTGATCTTAAAATAGATTATCCTGGATTCTCTGGGCAAACCTAACATAATCACAAGGGTCTTTAAAAGTGAGAGAGTCAGAAAGGAAGGTCAGAGTGATTGTCACATGAGGAGGTCTTTGAAGGTGGAGGAAGGGGTCTATGAATCAAGCCAATATGACTATTTCTAGAAGCTGAAAAGGCAAGGAAGCAAGTTCTGCCCTATAGCTTCCAGAAGGAAATGTCTGCCCTGTCAACACCCCGAGTTTAGCCTAGTAAGACCCATGTCAGACTCTAAGTGCAGAACTGTGAGGTAATAAATTTTGTGTTGTTTTAAGCCACTAACTTCGTGGTAATTTGTGACAGCAGCAACAGAACACTAATGCAGGAGTCTTTGACTTATGTTCTTTCGGAGCTAATTAAATTTTCTACGTAAGGTGGCATTTTTTGTTTTCCTAAACAGCCATTAACTTACATTTAATTAACAGGCAAAGACTTAGGCTATTTTGTTGCTATGGATTTTTTCCCTTATAATTGTGAGAAAGGATTCCAGTTTTAATACCTACTCAAAAATTATATTTCTTACAATAATATTTAACCAATGTATGAAAAGAGCTTAGCATATTCAAAAAGCAAAGAACAGCTTCAGATAACAGTGATGCTGAACAGGCAATCAAAAGATTATTTCAAATACTCAGTAGTATAGGGCAGTCTAGCTCTTAAAATTTTTTTTTAATGTTTAATTGACTAAAAATAGCTGTATACATCTATGGGGTACAATGTGATATTTTGATATATGTATACATTATCAAAAGATTAAATAAATCTAATATATCCATCACCCCACCTACTTATCTTTTTTAATGATCTTTAATATCTACTCTTACATTAATTTTGAAATTTACATTGTATCATTATTAACAATGGATGCTGTGCAATAGATCCCTAATTTTACTCCTCTTAACTGGAACTTTATGCTCTTTAATCCCCTTCAGTGAGAGAGAGCTGTGTTTGACCTCATAGGCTTTTAAAATTTCTCAATTCCTTTGCAAGTTACTGATTTTTAAAGGGCAGAATGGGACAGGTAATGATTTCTTATAGAGACCAAATAGTGAAAAATGGTGAAGACAGTAGTTGCCCCCCTCCAACCGCCGATTGCCCACCATAAGTTGTCAATTGTGGAGTGTATGATTTGGTAAATTAGAGACACATATGTGGTTTTAGAAAGCTATCCATCCTAGGTTTGATTCACTATTATGGTTTCTTGATCAGTGATCAATAAATTTTCTGTAAAAGGCCAGATAATAAGTATCTTTGGCCTTGCATGCCAGAAGGCCCCCGGCATTAATACTCAGTTCCGTTGTAGCAAGGATACAGCAATATTCAGTACACAAAGGAGTCTGAGGTGCAGCCTAGATGTCACAATTTCTAACAGTTCCCATGTCATTCTAACTTGCACCCAGGGTTAATAAACACTGCCTTAAGAAATGGCTCCTGGTCAGGCGTCATGGCTCACACCTGTAATCCCAGCACTTTAGGAGGCCGAGGCTGGTGGATCACCTGAGGTCAGGAGTTCAAAACCAGCCTGGCCAACATGGCGAAACCCCGACTCTACTAAAAATACAAAATTAGCCAGGCATGGCATTGGGCACCTGTAATCCCAGATACTCGGGAGGCTGAGGCAGGAGAATCACTTTAAACCGGGAGGTAGAGGTTGCAGTGAGCTGAGATTGCACCACTGCATTCCAGCCTGGGCAACAAGCAAGACTCCATCTCAAAAAAATAGAAAGAAAGAAAAGAAATAGCTCCTAAACCAGATGAACAAACATCAGAATAATCTGGAGACATACAGGTACAGTGAGAAAATATGCAAAGTCACACAGGATCTTGCCATATCAAATGACTCAATTTCTGATGGAGAGGTCAGGCAATATATAGCATTTTTAAATTCTCTATAGGGAAATTGGATGTTTAAAAACCACTGTCTTAAAGAAAATGGAATATGTGCCACTAATGATTTCTTTCTTTACCGTTTACATGTATCTTCCGCATTAAGTAATAATTTTCTCCAAGCACCTGCAGATTACAACAAAGATAGTTTGGAGGTGATGGTTTAAGAATTTAAAAATCTTAAATTCGGTTATCTGGATTTTGAAGGAATATCGGGCACGTTACTGGGCAGACTGTTATTTTCCTGAAGCAAGGAGAAAGGTCAGCCTATCTTTATTTTCATGTAGCATTCAGAAGGTCTATAAGATAGTATCTAAGGACTGAACATGGGCACAGAAGGGGAGGAAGAAGGGCTCTTTGGAATAGATGCTCCAATCTACCTTGAGAAGACTGAGGAAAACATTATCCTGCTGTGAGTTATGTTAAAACATATTGGTCTTGGCCGGGCGCGCTGCCTCGCACCTGTAATCCCAGCACTTTGGGAGGCCGAGGCAGACGGATCACGAGGTCAGGAGTTTGAGACCAGTCTAACCAACATGGTGAAACCCCGTCTCTACTAAAAACACAAAATTTAGCCAGGCATGGCAGCGCATGCCTGTAATCCCAGCCACTCAGGAGCCTGAGGCAGGAGAATCACTTGAACCCGGGAGGCAGAGGTTGCAGTAAGCTGAGACCCCGTCATTACACTCCAGCCTGGGTGACAGAGCCAGACTCCATTTCAAAACAACAACAACAACAACAACACATTGGTCTCTATGTTATCTTTAACAAACTTGTTGTTGTATGTATGTATGTCATATATTTTTAAAATTTAGTCATAGGACTTTAAAAAAGACCACTGGAGATGAGTACTGCTTTTTGCATCTGTAATGGCCAGGAGTGGGGTCTTATTTATTTTTGAATACTAAACACTTAGTAAAAATACCCAGAATATAGTAGGCACAATAAAAGATTATTTAGTGAATGAATTTAGGAAGGACAAAATTCCACATGGAGGACAAGATGCATTTTTAGAATGCCAAAATTCTGGAAGAGTTTTAGGGGGCTGAGTCATGGATATTTCTTTGTCCAAAAGGGCAGGTTTCCAAACAAGTTCCACACATATGTTGCATTGTCCTTGGAGGAACATAAATGTAACATCAGACTATATAGACATGGCTAAATAGTACGCATAGTCCCTCTTGCTGACTGACATTCCTGGAAATCCCGTTCAAAGCATCTCTATTTCTTCCTCTCCATATCTTTAAGATAAAAACATACTCAAGATTTACTGTGAAGAATTTTGCAGAACACTTGATTGAATAATAGAGTTCTTCGTTACTTTCATTTGATTTTCGAAAATGGGTAGTTAAAGGTCTCTTGCTTTCAGGCTGGAACAGTAGCTCACTCCCATTTGGGTCTTGAATCATAAGGAAGAAATTGACCCATTTTCAGAATTTCAGTGCCTTAGTTATTTATGGCTGCCTATAAACCCATTCTTCTTCACCTCCTTGGACAGCAATCGCAAGGCTCAGGTGCCAAACTGGGAAACGTAATGTATTTTTCCAGGAGCAGTTGGCTTCTTGGGAGCATTCTGGCAATGATATGGTCCCCTTTGAAACCGCCTTCTTCACTGACTTGTGTTTTTAAGATGCATGATGAACTGTTTGAGCTGCTGTGCTGTTGTACATGCTATTTTCCTTTGACTCACCTCAAAATAATGAGGAATTGATATCCATTTAATCCACATGGAGAAAAAGCTACTGAGTACAACTGAAAAAAAAAAAAAACCGGTCCATATATGGAATTTCCACATATTTATATCTTAATGCTGGAAGGGACATAGGGGCCACCTAGTCCACCATCCTACCCAGTGCAGGAATTTCTTCCATAATGACCCTGGGCAGGAATCAATCAACATCTGCTTAAAAGTTTCTGGAGACAGGGCAATTGCTACTTCTTAAATCAAACCATGTTATCACTGAATTCCTCTAATTGTTTAAAAGTCCTTCCTAATACTGAGATGAAAGCTGCCTCACCACAGTGTTTTGCACCAGTCCCAGCCCTGCCTTTAGAGCAGCACAGAATAAATCTGATCCCTCTTCAACCTAAAAGCTTCCTAAATGTTTCTCACCCTGTATTCTTCATTTTCCAATGTCACCATCTCCAGTTGTTTCAACTACTCCTATTGCCTAGTCAGACATGCCTGTCAGTGTACATTTTTAAATATGTCATCTACTTTCAGAATAGTTCATTGGGGTTTACTACTGCTTGTCATTGGAACATTATAATTCTATCAATCTAGACTCTTAACACTTGAACCTTCTGTTAGCAATCTACACATTGCTGGCTTCAGTTATTCAGGAACTATGCTAACCTCTTGTATGTTTTCTACTCTCTAGTCGTCTCTCAACACTCTCAAGACAGGTACCATTATAATTCTCAATTATATTTGAGAAAAGTGATGGTCAGAGAGATTCAGAAATCTGCTCACAGCTAGTTCTGACTATAAAACCCTTAATTAATAAACTATATTGTCTCTCTTACAATAAATGCAACTAAAACTGAGTTATTTTTAAAAATAAGTTGCTGTTAGACCAGAATCTCTTCTTCCTTTTTATTGTTTCCTGTGTGGTTCCTTAGTGGCAATCATATAATAGGGAACTTTATCATGATAATTCACTTCCACATACAATTAATGAATTTAATTCTTACAGCAAATCTATAGGATTTAGTTTCATTTAACTGTATTTTCTATGTTGAAACTTGAAGCTCAGAGCTTCCCAAAGTCACACTGCCAGTAACGGGATCATCACTGAGCCTGTTTCTATTACCCATTTTGTCTTTTGATTATTAATTACTGTTTGCTGCTTCTTTGCACATATATAGTACTTTTAATTGATTGTTAGATATTGTAGATGGGACATTATGGATGTTCTGCATTATGTCATCTTCCTATAATTATTGTCAAGTTTTTTTCTGGCAGGCAGTTAGACTGCCAGTGAGTCAACTTGACCTGTCACGTCTTGGTTTTAGACTTTATTAAAGATGAGAGGCTAGGTATGGTGGCTCACACCTGTAATCCCAGCACTTTGGGAGGCCAAAGTGGATAGATCACCTGAGATCAGGTGTTCAAGACCAGCCTGGCCAACATGGTGAAACCTCGTCTCTACTAAAAATACAAAAATAAGGCTGGCATGGTGGGAGGCACCTGTAATCCCAGCTACTCAGGAAGCTGAGGTGGGAGAATTGTTTGAACCCAAGAGGTGCAGGTTGCAGCATGCCAACATTGCACCACTGCACTCCAGCCTGGACAACAGACCAAGACTCCACCCATCTCAAAAAGAAAAAAAAAAAAAAAAAGGAGAAATTTTCACGTTAAGTTGATATACAGAAAACTGTCCTTTCTCATAAACATGGCTTTTCTGGGACCTCAAGTACATTCCCAGGGAGTTCACCAAGGTGTCTTTACTATAACTATGGCTGAACTCTGTATCTTCCCAGATGGACCAACCGTGAAATCTCTTCCCATTTTTCTGGCACACAGCAAATGTATTCCCGGCCAGGTGCTGCTGAGTGTTGCCCTGAACATGCATGTTTTGAGTTGATTGTATATGATGTTAGCTATAGGATTTTTGTGGATATTCTTTATTGAGTTGAGAAAGTTCCTCTCTATTACTCGTTTACCTAGAGTTTTTATTACGAATTGGTGTAAGATTTCATCAAATGTGTTTTATACAGCTATTGATATCATCATGTGATTTTTTTCTTCTTGAGCCTGTTCATGTGATAGGATACATTAGTGGATTTTAAATTGTTAAACCAGCTTTGCCTATCTGAAATACATCCCACTTGGTCATGGTTTATACTCATTTTTGTATATTGTGAAATTTGATTTGCCAATATTTTATGGAAGATTTTTGCATCTATATTCAAAAGCTAACTTTTTTAAACTTTTATTTTAGGTTTGGGGTACATGCGCAGGTTTGCAATATAAGTAAATTCTCACTCATGTCATAAGAGTTTATTATACAGACTATTTCGTCACTCAGGTACTAAGTCTAGTATTCAATAGTTATTTTTTTCTGATCCTCTCCCTCCTCCTATCCTCCACTCTCAAGTAGGCCCCAGCGTCTGTTGTTCCCCTCTTTGTGTTCACATGTTCTCATCATTGAGCTCCCACTTATAAGTAAGAACATGCAGTATTTGATTTTCTGTCCCTGCATTAATTTGCTAAGCATAATGGCCTCCAGGTCCATCCATGTTCCCAAAAGGATCTCATTCTGCATAGTATTCCATGGTGTATATGCACCACATTTTCTGTAACCAATTTGTCATTGATGGGCATTTACGTTGATTCCATGTCTTTGCTATTGTAAATGCTGCTGCAATGAAGATACACATGCATGAGTCTTTATAGTAGAATGATTTATATTCCTTTGGATATATACCCAGTAATGAAATTGTTGGGTTAAATGATAGTTCTGTTTTTAACTTTTTGAGGAATCACCACACTGCCAGAGGCTCACTTTTTATACTCATCTAGAAATCAGTACATCCAATCTTGGAGCATAATTGTGGAGGGTTTCAGACAGAAGTATGACAAGCAGTGCGTGTCATCTATTTATATTTATTTGAGTGGGATCATTGAGGGCTATTGGGGAGGGAAAAAATGAGTTCATGAATAAGAGCCATGCCCTATTTGAAGAATTGAAGGAGATAAACCCATATATTGTCTGGAAATCAGTCAAAATTTCAAAACATTAGAAATACAATACATAAGAGAATCAATACAAAGGTACAAGGATAATATATTGATGTAATCCAGGTAATTGATTATTCACATAAATAACTAAAGAATGATAAAAAGCTGTTAATGAGTATTACATTCAGACATAAACATTTTAAACTGGTAGAATCATTGTCATAGAAGAGAGTGCAAACATACAAAACTTGAAAATAAAAAATTAAAGAGCCCAGCCTCTTAGAGTTGTTTCTATTTATTAGAAACAACCATTCCATTTCCGTTTTGAAAAACGACTAACTCTTATACTAAAGAAATCATTTTCTGAAATTATCAAATCCTTCAGCTTTATTTGTATTCTTTCCTTCTATTAAATTCCAGAAAACTAAATTTAATGCTCACTGTTAAAAATAGCAAGGACATTTTGTTGGAGACTGTCTTCCTTCTTCCTCACTGCCTACCCAGGATCCTGTTCACCTTCTTTAAGAGGGCACCTGTTCCTGAGGGTGCTGGGCTCATCTTCTGCTCTAAGGAATTTCATGCTTGATATAAGGCAATCTATGGCGGTCTTATCATCTTTGTCAAGTGCCAAGAAGACCCGATTCGGGAAAAGTCTGCTGGGGAAAAGTTTTTATCCCATTCAAAATAAACAAAAGGTGGGAAATTCAATTTTCTGTTTACAGCCCTACACTATCTCAGCTGTGACACATTCAAACTCCACGACTTTGAGTAAATTGTGGTTGTTTTAACTTCTCTGTATTTTAATTATTCATGTAACTGGTGATAATACAAAAAACCTATCTCATGGGGTTGTAATAAATATTAAACATGTAAAACTGTTAGAAAAGTGCCTGGCAGATACCAAACCCAATGTGTTTAATATTATTACTATTACAATTATTATGAGCATTCTAGGAAACTACTTGAATTAAAACTGATCAGCTGTTATATGTCTTCCTCTCAGGCATTTTAAATTTATCTCTGTACCTTCCGTTTTATTTATAATCTTTGCTAAAAGGGCTGAAAATAAAATTCAGTTTTAATGGCTCTGCCTTTTCTCTGTCATATATGAGACTGACATCTGCTTCTAGGCAATGCTTTTAAAATCTTATTATTCTCCTTTGGAACTTTTTGGACTTTACTGGATTTTTCTCTGACTCTATTTCACCTCCACCCTCTTTTTTTTAATTTTTAAAAAAAATTTTTTTAAAAAATTTATCTTTTTTAAAAAATATGAGGTCAGTCTGTACTTGGATTATCTTCTAAAAAGTTTTTCAGAATTTATCTAGTAGCTGTGATGACTAATCCTTCTGTCCCTAATTCATTCTCACTGGAATTGTGATTTTAAAAATCAGAATTATATCTTTTTTTTTTTTTTTAAGAATCTCTCTGCCATGGGATCATACCTATTTTTTCTCTATGAACATTTTGAAATCTGCTTTCCCAAAGCCAAGGTCACATCCACATCTGCCCAGCAAAAATAATTATAATGATTATAGGAAAAGCAGATGTTTGAGAAAATAGAAACTGTTTTAGAGACCTGTCAGTTTGTCCACGAGGAGGGTAAGAGAGGGACATGCCTGTCAGTTTAACACTGTCTGCAGGTGGAAGTTGAAGATGAATGAGTATTGATTCACTGACTTGTCTGACTTATAAAAAATAATCTTGAATGGGTGACAAGCTCTAGCTATTCTCTGTATTACAAGCTCCTTTAGCAACCAAGGTCGGGGGGCAGAGGGCATTGCAAGATGTATGACAGACAGTCTCTTTATTCAGAAATATTCCACAAAGAATATTCCCCATTTATGGAATCCTTACTATATGCCAGGTATTGTAATGAGACCTTGACATCAATAACTCATTTGAACCATTTTACAAGTGACACAGGATCTGAAAAATATTTTCAGGGGCACACAGCTAGTAAGTTAGGAGCTGTCGGATTAGAACTCCTGACTGCTTAAATCTAACATCTGTGCTCTTTGCATGTGTTATGGGTTTTGTAAAAATAGTCATTTTAGGGGTACTGCCAAAATAAAAGTCTTTTCTGCGAGTGGCGGAAGTGCCAAACGTTTTGCACATCTTAGGTTCTTGACATTTTAGTTTATATTTCTGACACCAAGTTTGAATTTTCCAGCATTGCCTGATACAATGGTGAGCTCTACGTACACAATGTTTCCTAAACACTAAATTCATACACGCAAAAAGGGGTCTCTCCAATCCACCATTAGCCACGAAAAAAAAAAAAAATACAGAACATTTCTATTCAGATTGACTTTGGAATCATTTTTCCTAAACATCTGAAGAGGAAACTGATTTTTGGGGAACAAACCATTTAATTTTTTTCCCCTGACTTCGAGGGTGATCATCAAACTATCACAGAGAAGTAATCAGCACGTTTTCATCTCCTAAGGCATATACAGCAGGTGCAAAGGACAAGACAAAACACCAAGAGAACACTATACAAACACATCAAACAGCTTGGAAAAATTACAATAATTAAAGTTATATTAAATGTTAATGCATTTTGATTGTGGGGTATATGTGAGTGTATCCTCAAGTACAAGTATATATGATCCATTTAAATTAATGTAAGAAAAGGGAAAAAAATTAACATTAACATGCTTTTGCAAACAAATGCCTGTATTCATTTTCCCCCTTGAACATTCATGGCCAGAAAAGCATTTCTCACCAGAACTACCGTTTTTTGTTTATTTTTTGTGCCTATTGTGAAGAGGAAGTAACAAAGGTGTTTGCTTCAGGATCATGGGAACCGATTGGCATTTTTATATGAAAAATGAAGACTGTTTTCCTTGTTTCTAGGCTTATTATATTTACTAAACTGTAATGATACGAGCCAAATTATTGTTGTGTATCAAACTACAACTGGAGTGTGTGTGTATATGTGTGTGTGTGTGTGTGTGTGTGTGTGTGTGTGTGTGTGTAACAGGGAGAAAGAAATAGATGGGCAGAGAAAAATAATAATACATAGCTAATTTTAGAAGAGTGATACTGCTGCTTGGGCAGATGAAACAGTCTTTAAATATTAATTGTCTTGAAATCTGGTTTTAACTGAATGGAATTCTCTGATAGATAACAAATACATTCAAACATATTTAATCTAGCTTCCTCTGACTGCTATAGTAACTCACAAATAACTGATCAGTTCTTGCCTCTTACTTGGAATTGCCATGGAATTCATCATCTAAAGTGGGACACTTTTGAGCACATATATGAGGGCGCTATTTTTTTTTTTTTTTTTTTTTTTTTTTTGAGACGGAGTCTGGCTCTGTCGCCCGGGCTAGAGTGCAGTGGCCGGATCTCAGCTCACTGCAAGCTCCGCCCCCCGGGTTTACGCCATTCTCCTGCCTCAGCCTCCCGAGTAGCTGGGACTACAGGCGCCCGCCGCCTCGCCCGGCTAGTTTTTTGTATTTTTTTTAGTAGAGACGGGGTTTCACCGTGTTCGCCAGGATGGTCTCGATCTCCTGACCTAGTGATCCGCCCGTCTCGGCCTCCCAAAGTGCTGGGATTACAGGCTTGAGCCACCGCGCCCGGCCAAGGGCGCTATTTTTAACCAGATTAATACAATAAGCTTAAACTGCAACAAATCCAGAAAACCAAGCAGGCTGGCTCACTCTACTCATATTAAACTTTTGTTTTGTTACAGTTTTTTTTCTGTGACATAGAAGTAAAAGAAGCATTTTATATTCTTTCTTACGTTTGTCCACATACATGTGTTGTGTGTATAGGGCGTGAGTATCTTTTGATACGTTTATACTGGAACTGATGCTGTATGTCCAGAGCATATAAAAATAGATTAACAGTCACATAAAAATACAATGCATAGGTAATTTTTTCCTAAGCCTTAATTTAGCTAGTGGGCTGGAAAATGTCAACATGCAAGGGGTTAAAGAACAGCTGATGCCTCATGGAAACTTTGTAAAACATTCTATTTATAAACAATTCTATTTGGATATCACATTTTCTATAATGCTATTGGCTTGTTTTATTTTTATACCTTAGAAAGTTTCCATGAAAGAGTATGGGCTCAAGGTTATCTTTCCTATGCTTATTTCTGCTTATTTGATTCTGAATGCATCAGGCTTTTGTAATTTGTATAACTGCTCTAAAATCAAATGTGTTTTCATATGAATTCTACAAGATAAACTCACAATGAATAATACCTACAAAAATATTGAATCTACATACTTTTGTTTTTGTTTTAACTAAGGTGTGTCATATCTACAACATACAAAATCTTAGAAATGTTATATTATATATGCACAAACAATGGTTTCCAATCAAGCTTCCAATAATAAGACCTAGTGCTTGATAATTAGGGTGGCTACAGTTTCCAGTAATCGATTATATGTTTCAAACTAGCTAGAAGACAATACTTCAAATGTTTCTAGCATAAAGAAAAGAGAGTTTAAGGTTATATCACAATTCCACTGATTTTATCTTTACGAATCATATCAATATAATAAATTATCACTTCAAAAATATGTACATTATGTATTACAAAAATAATCTAAATAAATTATACTTCTCAGAATTTGTAAAGAATTCTGTACCATAAAATCAGATCAATATGAAATGTAAACCAAAGAATGCTAGCAACTCAGAAAACTGCCATGACCCTGATTTTTAAAATAGATTTGAAAAATAGTGTGATTGCTTAGAAATGTATGTTACCAGCACCACTTCAAATGACCTTTTTAAGTTTGGCAACCTGTGATTGGAAGAACTCCCTATATGAGTATCACAATCCAATTTCTGAATGGGTCCCACTGTATATCAGGAAGGCTGCATTTTGTTGTTTTGGGGAACTGGGGGGTAGAATCACCCAACTTTTGCCTAGTGAGACCCTCTTAATTTTTTTCCTTAATTCAGACAACCAGAAGAGCCTAACTTTAAGTTTGGATCTATGGTCTTATTTTCCATTATGACTTATATTAAAGTTTCTTTATAATCTTGGCCCCAATTTCTCTTGTCCTCTTATTTCTTTTTGTTTGTTTGTTTATTTGAGATGGAGTCTCGCTCATCATCCAGGCCGGAGTGCGGTGGCGCCATCTTGGCTCACTGCAAGCTCCGCCTCCTGGGTTCCCGCCATTCTCCTGTCTCAGCCTCCCCAGTAGCTGGGACTAGAGGCGTCCGCCACCACGCCCGGCTAATTTTTTGTATTTTTAGCTGAGACGGGGTTTCACCGTGTTAGCCAGGATGGTCTCAATCTCCTGACCTTGTGATCCGCCTGCCTCCGCCTCCCAAAGTGCTGGGATTACAGGCGTGAGCCACCGCGCCCAGCCCTTCTTACTTCTTTCACTTCTCTTTATGCACCAAACATGATGGGTAAAAATAAACTTCCTCAGATTCACAAACAGACACTCTTTTATCTCTGTGCTTTTGCCCACGCATTCTTGCTGCTGGAAAATATGTATGTCTTTATCTCCTACTTTTATCTTTATGTCAAGATGTCTGGAATTAGTTAGGTGTCCCTCCCTCACAAAGCCACTGTGACCACAGCACTTGTGTTTTCTCTAGGTTCATCCTGAGCATAGATGAGTTGCTAAGACAGTGAGCGGAAATTAAAAGGGGTGAAGATAATTATGGAAATAACATAAATTATTCTACTGAAAGCAATAAAGAGCAAAATCAACTTTCTAAAACTACAAGTAAGTCCACGGAAGGGCAGTTTCAACAAATTCTGCTTGAAGCTAGACAAAATGGCAATTAGAAAAGTCTGATACACATGGAGAAATGAAGATAGATTCCATGTACAAGAGATTCTCCTTCCTACATGAAAAGGTGCAAAGACTGGAGCAGTATCAAATATAAGATATAAAACTTCCCTCAGTTGAAAAATCTGAAGTAATACAAAGAACTCTTTCTGTTGAAAGAGAAAATCTTGCTTTTCTCTGGCTTGCTCTCTTTCTCTCTCTCTGACACACACACACACGCACATATACATACATACAGAGTGCATACCAAATTAAGAAAAACAGATTTATATCCTGGTAATAGACCTTGGGAATTTTTAAAATCTTTTTACCTATCTGGACTGGATAACTTTTTATCCTTCTCTACTAATTGTATTAATATTGAAAATTCATAGTGAAAAATTCAAAGTCTACTTCAGATCTTTTAGGAAATCCGTCAGCATTTACTATAAAAATAAGTCACCCAAAGTCAGATTTTTTCCATTTTTGATACTCTTTGTCAAAACCTCTAAAATCCAAATAAATATGAGGACTTTGTTTTTTGTTAGTGTGTGGTTGCATGTTTGAAAAGCAAGTCCTCTGATCTAAATCCAGGCCCATTTCTTGGGGAGTTGCAGTTGTTAATACCTTTTCTAAAGTTCCTTTGATACAACTTAATTTTTATTCTTTAACAAGAATCCTTTGGGTATAGATTCTTCATAAGGCTACTTTTCCTGCCACTGATGTTCTTTATCTTGTATGATTATGGAGTTTTTTTCTTGAGAGGACCTGTATTGTTTGGCACATTGTTCTTTTTGTTTTAAGATTTCCTTTTGCTGAGATCCCAAGGGCTTAATTTAGAGTTTGCAGAAATTGAATGAAAATGATTTGCCACATATATAAAAGAAAATGCATGAAAAATAAATGCTACTTCCTGTCATAAATATTATTGGTGCCTTTGTATACCCTCAGAATTCACCTTAGTTTGTTTACTATGAATACCTGTGAACTGTTGCCTGAGGGTTTTATTTCTGGGCCAGGATATGCAATCTGCCTGTACACAAAGTAATGAGTTCCCAGAAGCAGCCCTTAACCAGTAATGTACAGGGAGTTGGTTTATTATATCCCAGATTCCCTGCCCTAACTTGGAATAACTTTAAGGTACATCTTGTACAGTTTATAAGCATTCCCCAGAAGGAATGATCTCCACGCATCCACAGTGGTAACAGGCTTGATAACACATCATTTACTGGCTTTTGGTTTTCTTTCCTTCCCTGTGTCTACTCTCTTGTAAGTGTTTCCTGGGAATACCTAACAAAGGAAAGTACTTGCACTATAATTTTTGCCTCAGGGTTAGATTCCTGAGAAACCCAAGCTGAGGCAGCTCACATTAGAAGTGGTCTTGGGAAGTAGCCCTTCAGGATGAAATTCTGGAACTGGACCAGGCACTAGAGCATAGAGATGTGAATGGCACAGAGCTATGCTGTTTGGTTTCTTGGGGAAATTCCAGTAAGAGTGACTAAGAAAACTCATTGGCACACTGGTAAACTAGCTCTGTGGGGATAAAAAGATCCTATCTGTAATGTTTGCCAATGTCCATGTTGTACATACTCCTGTCATGGCCAGCTTCAAGCTATCAATGTGATGCCACTGGAAGTGAAGCTGGGAAGAGTTGCACATCTCAGCTTTCATGGACCAGCAGGGCTCATGAAAAGCAAGGCTCATTTCAGGAGCAAGGTCACACCATCTTCAGCAGAGAAGTACTCACTGTCCAGGAAACAGTCAAAAACTTGAACTTGGCCCTTGTTAGAAACTGAGCACCTAACCATGACATAAAAGGACTATAGTAAAAAACAACTGCCCATGATGCACTGATCATAAGATTGTTCAGACATTAGTCTAATCCAGAATGCACAAAAGAAATTATATCAAGTTTCCCAGATCTCCATGTCACCCAAAAAGTTTGCACTAGTAGCTCTCCCTCAACCTCTATGGCCTTGTTGATGGAGGACATAAACTCAGGTCTGACCTGATATGTTCGCAAAAGCCAGAAATGCACTGAGGATATCCCATCTTGTGGTATCTGTGAAAGATAGTGGGAAAGTGAAGTTCTACAAAGAAACACATATTCGAGATGCACACTTGGTCATGAATTTGGTATGGAGAAAGCAGCAGACTCAGGTAAGGACATAAATGATCTTCTGGGCACTGACGAATGGCTTAGCCAGTTGAGCAGGCACCTGGAAGGCACAATGTTGGAAGATCAGGTACAAAAATGTCTATATAAAGGCATGTGGCCAGACCTGTCAGATTGGACACAGTGTGTGAATCTTTGAGCATTAAGCCACAAAGAGTTCACTGCAACCAGGAGTTACAGTGATTCATACAGGAGGGCACCAAACCTCTGACCTTGACCACCCCAATACTTGTACCAGTCACTCAAGAGTGGAGCAATAGGGATGGAGGCTACACATGAGCCCCAAATCATGGTTTTCTTTTCTTCAAGGCTGGTATTTTTATAGCCACACAAATCATCTGACTTGTCAGCAACTAAAATGTGCTATTATCCCTTGAGAAGACCTACCAGTCACTAGGATTGAGTCATATTTTAAGGGTAGATTAGCCTTCGGTGCTTATAATTCCTAAGCCAACACCATTATCTGGGGATTCACAAAGTGTTTATTGTTATAATATCCTTCATTTCATCATTTCTGATCACAGTCTCTTTTTATGGAAGGGAGATATGATAGCGAGTATAAAATCATGTCACCCATTTGCCATCTACATGCCATGTAGCCTAGAAGTTGCCAGTCAGATGGAAAGGACCACATTTTGACTATCTTGGACCCAAAATACTTACCTCCCTTAGAAAAAATATATAGACTCACAGACACATGTATATATTTTATTATTTTGTTAGTATAAATATGAATATAGTCAAGATTAGATTCATGATTATATATTCATTATTGTATTAATTTGTTTCTTCTGATTTTAAAAGATATTAAAATTAAAGCATTTCATGGAGCCCTAAATACTGTGGGCCCTAGGCACTGTGCTTATTGTGCCTTATAGATAAGCTGACTCTGCGGGTAAGAATATTGGAATGGCTCTGAAAAGTATAGCTAAGGTGCCACATCAGGCAAGACATTCTGCAGGGCTGCAATTTTTACATTCAAGAAACAGTTTACTCTTTTAATAAATGGCCAGTACAAGGGACTGTGTCCCTGAAGACTGAAACACATGAATCTGGGAACCAAGGATGCAAGTAGGAGTAACCTCTTCTGCCAGTGACACACACGATAGTTTACTTGTGGTTTTGGAGTGAGAAGCATGTTATAGTAGACAATTTTAAAATATCTGAGGGTTGGAATGGTCTTTAAGGGAATGGAAGAAATAGGTGAATAAGTCACACAGTTACTTAGTGATGCTGGGTCCATCTGAGATTAGATAACCTTTCACCACAGCACACATTTGCTTCCTAGAGTAAAATTTCCTTGAAAGGCACTCACAAGGTCTGGAGTGAGAGCAGAAAATTCAAATGTCAGAAGTAGTCATTGATGAGATTTTGAAAGTCAATAAAACCAGTTATTAGCCTGAACTAATTTGACATGATATATCATCAGTATTGTCTACACTGGGGAAGAAATAAAATTAGGAGAGAGTTGATAAAAGAAAGAACTTAATGAGGTAAAGGATCTTGGTAAATGGGGTCAGAGAGTGAGTTATGTGGATGCCTAGAAGGAAAGTGGAAGGATAACTAAAGTGAAAGTACAGACTGGAATACCGGAGATGAAGAATTCATAAGTGGGTAGTTTTATATTTAACAATATTCAAAGTATGGTGATGAGAATGGGTAATGGACTTTGCCTTTATAACACCTTAGCTATTCAGCGGTTTGAATTCCCTATTTACAATACTTGGAGATAAGATTCATTTGTAAATATGAAATTAAAGGAAGTATGTGCCTAAGGTATTAATGGTTACTTACATGAAGTGCCCTGGGATGTTAAAAAAACATTTGGAAAATTTATTAAAATTCTGACAGTCTACTAATATCAAGATGGTTTAATTCATCATTTAAGAAATCATATATTGATCAAGAAACAATTGCTGATCCCTTGAAGAGCTGTGAGTCAATCCTGAGACTGCAATGGAACAGCAAGGAAATTTGAAATACACAAAAGTCCACAAATGAACCAAAGTTCAATTTCTCAATGAGTAGTGTGTGAAGAAAAAATAACTGCCTTGCAGGATTGTTACACATACCAATAAAATAAAAGCTTCTGAGAGAGCTCATAGAAGACATCTAACATTTTAATTTATGTATTCATTCAATAAATGTCTTCTCATACTTTCTATGCCCAGCAATATAATAGGTACCTGTGACATGCAGAAAGGACTCCACTCTTCAGTAGCTTGAAGTCTATCTAGGGTTGAAGTGGACAGTTTTCATATTAATTCTTCATGACCCAGCATGGAGCACCTCTTTCTCAGGGAAGCCTCATCAACTGAATACGTTGAGTCCCTGGGTGCATGCTTCCATAGCAACCTGTGCTCCTGCTTTTATCACATTTTAAAAGAATTACCTGTTAATGTCAATGTTCCTCATAACCTTTGTTCTATCTATTAGGATATGCACTCTGAAGCTGGGCTACACTGGTGATCATAAGCAAGTTACTTAAACTCTCTGGGACTCAGCTGCCTCATTTATGCAATGGTGATAGCAAAAGTATCTACCACTTCATAGAGTTGTTGCTCAGGTCAATTAATTCATAGATGTGTACTGTTCATAAGAAATAAAAGAAATAATATATTAACCACGTAATAATTGTTGATCCCTCTTAGGAAACTCTTTACTAAGTCAAGTTCAATGGACAAAGCATTGTATTCAGAGACAGAAAATTCATATTCCAGACCTCATTGCTCCAACTCAATTGTAGATATCAGAAAATCAAGTTTACTTGCTTGATAAAATATTGGGGCTTTAGTCTAATCTGACACTCTGAAAAAGTGCCTTTACATCCCGATAGCTAATTCAAATAGCTTGTTTAAGTGGAAATACTTTAAAGAAAAGGATCATTATTTCATGCATCTTTATAATGTCCTCTGTCCTAAGCACTGTCTGGCCCATGATGGGTGCTCATACATGTTTGTTAAATCGAACAGAATATCATCAGATCAAGCTTCACAGAAGGTCACGGGCTTAGACCCAGGTGCAGACAGTGCAATGTAAACCTCATGGGAAACTGTTAAAGCACAGCTCTCATGCTATGACATAAGAATTCTTTGGCAAATGACTTTCTCCATGATCTCATGGCTTATTTGTAGAAAGGAAAAAACCAGGTGTCCTGACTACTGTTCCACTGACTCCAAAAGGAGTACATCAAATACATTTTTCAGACAATAACTTGGAACAAAATGATGGCCAAAAACAACTTCTGTGATAACAACTTGATTCTGATAGCAAATATTAAGGTAATATATACAGACAAGTCAAACTGACAAATTTCTACCCTCTCTCTAATAATAAATCAAAATAGCTAACAGGAGAAAAGCAATCATGAGTTAATGACTTTATGTCATGTGTCTTAAAAAGGTTGATCATCATACAACCTTCTCTACCTAAAAGAATATTGAGTAACGACTTATTTAACAGTTGCATTGCAGATAGGTACCATAATTCATTTAATCAAATCCTGTATATCAACAAACACTTAGTTACTTTTCATTTTTTTAAATGTAAACATCTTTAATATATAAACAGCTTTTAAAAATTAATAGTAAAAACAAAAACATTAATACTGAAGAATGACTGTCATAAATAATTGCATGCATATATTTAAGCATTGATTCTATTATGTCTTTAGGCAATATTCTAGAGATATGAATGTCAGGTGAGGAATATTCAGTTTGCATTTGTTATTTTTATTTTAATTTTGATAGTTTTGGGGGAACAGGTGGGCTTTGATTACATGGATAAGTTCTTTAGTGGTGATTTCTGAAATATTGGTGTACCCATTACACGAGCAGTATATACTGTGCCAACATGTAGTCTTTTGTCCCTCACACTCTCCCACCCTTCCCCCGAGTCCCCAGAGTTCTTTCTTGTACTTTTGCAACTTCATAGCTTAGCTCCCATTTATAAGTGAGAACATACGATATTTGGTTTTCCATTCCTGAGTTACTTCACTCTGAATAATAGCCTCCAACTCCAACCAAGCTGCTTCAAAACCATTATTTCATTCTCTTTTTTCGCTGAGTAATATTCCATGGAGTATCTATACCACATTTAGGCTGGTTCCCTATTTTTGCAACTGAGAAATGTGCTGCTAACTTGTGTCAAGAAATTTCTCCCAGAAGAGACTGTATCCCCATTCTCCTACCAACACTTTTATTATTTACCTTTTTATTGTATCTAATAGACTGATTAATCATCTTTAGTTGGTTTAACTTGCTTTTATTTAGTCACCACCAAGGCTGACTATCTTTTCACTAGGTTCTTGTTTAGGTCTCAACTTAAATATCAGCTCCTCAGAGATGCCTTCTCTGAGTCTTTATCTAAAAAGCAGTCTCCCTGGTGTCATAGTGTCATTTTCCTTTTCATTTTAAAAAATCATATGTTCATGTTTATTTTTTTCAAGCATTTTTTATGATTGATAAGTATTTTAATAAGATTTAATCACCACATCATATTACCTTTAATAATGATAGGCTCACATTGTTGAGAGCTGTATGTTTTTCCTGTTACCATTTCATTTAATCCACATGGAAACCCTGTGGGATGGGTAGTATTATTATCTACATTTTACAGATGAGGAAACTGAAAGGTTACCTGAGTGGCCAAAAATATCACAGCACTAGAATACAGTGCAGACGCCTGTGGCCCGGAGAAGTTAAGTTGCCTAAAAGGACACACAGCTAGAAAATTGAAGATACAACTCAAACTCCAGTCTGGGTTCTTCGGCTGCAATTTAGCCCACTCACTGACTAATCATTCTAATTTATCTGCAGATATCTCTTTTCTATATGTTTTCATTAGGATTTAGAATCAGGTTCTTAAAGCCACTTCCAAAAATTCCCTTTCACTTCAAACCACAAGGCTATCTTCAATTAGGAACTAATCATAGACTAGCAAAAAGGGTAAGAATATTTTACTCAGCTCATTATTCTCAGAGGGAAAGAATGGTAAAGAAAGGGGACTCAGTCTATTCTATGAAGCATTCCTTATTGAAAATCATTTATATGTTACATTCAACAACATAGGGGAATTTTCAAATGTAAATATTCAACCGGTCATACATACAGTTTTCTCCTGTTTTTTGGTTTCTCTTTCACTGACTGCTTCAATTCATTCTAAGTAAGCCTGGGAAAATATTTTTTTTTAATTCCTATTAATCATAGTGTTAACCCTAGGGGTTAAGATAGAGTATTTTGAAATGATATTTTTCCTAACCAGGGGGAAGGCCACAGGAGCCAGAATGCCTTGGGTTTCCAAACACAAAAAGTATAAATAAAATCAAACATTATCACACTATCAAACATTCGTAAATCCTTTCACAAATCATGCTGCCACATTTCCTTTACTCTTTCATTTTTTTCCTGTTTCCTCTTTAAAACATTGCCTATAACTTAACTCCATTACTGACTTTGATTTTTTTCATACCAAACAAATTCCATGTGTATGGTTTTCCAGCGTTTATGAATTTGACAAGTTTATTTCCTTGTCATCTTTTCTCCCTTATGGCACCTGTAAGAACCCTTTACCTTTAAATCTTACCATCATTTCTCAATGGTAGCTTCTTTTACTACCTCAGGCTCACATGGAAAATCAGGTGGAAAAAGAAAACTCTAGAGTTTTAGCGATCACATCACTTTTAAAAGTCTTATTTGGATATTCACTTAAAAGAAAGTGTTAATGTGATGATCTAAAAGTTTGCACATCTCACTTAGATTATTTAATATTTGGTGTTTAAAAATCTTCATCTCTGGGGTTGTCTAAAAGTACATAACACAAGGAAAAGAGACTCTTACTCTTTGCCTTCCCATATATTGATACTGTCAATCCTTTAGGGCCACAAAGAAAGAATAGTATCCTCTAAACCACCCCTTCTATATTCTACCACCTCATTGCTCATTAAAGGCACTTTTAAAACTATCTGAAAATAGCTCATTAAAGTCACTTTAAAAACTATCAGAAAATAGCTAAATGTTCCACTCAAAAGATTATGTAATTATATACTTCACAACATGGGCTTTCCAGGTGAGTGGATAAAGAAGCTTTACATAGTAAATCCCATAAGCAGACCAGCAAAATCATCTAAAACAAAATTAGATGATAATTCCCCCAGCCCTGTTAGTGGAATTGCTTTAGTTTTAATACAGCACAATGTGTTCTGAATTCTAAAACATAATTCAAAATAAACAAAATATTATCAATAAGTAATTTTCCCTGAATCAGTTGTCTGTATCCAGACATGTCATTTGGTCTAATTTATGCTTTAACCTACCCACCACAGGATGAAGAGTGTTTCCAGCAAGCACATTTGTTTTTAGACTTTAAATTCAAAAAATGCAGCCATCCAGGAGTTTAAATGAATTCCCTGAAATGGACAGAGTCCAAACTGTGATGATTATAGAAGTAAAGCTCAAATAATCATCTTATAACCTTTATATCCAGTTTGGCTCAATTCTACTGAGAACTGTGAGACACAGTTCTGATGATAAGTAGATTAGATGATAAGCATCTGTTTGCCTGTCTTCTCTGACTTAGAAAAATACTGAGGAAAGACCATTTCTATGAATTTAATAATAATTGTGTTGCTTTTGGTTTCCTCCCTTTGCTTGTAACTCCAGAGAAAAACACCTCATTATCCTTAACCCTTCCAAATTCCTGTGGACGCCTCACAACCACTGGCTTCTATTTAATTTCTTTGGGATCTTTCAAAGTGTTAAGTATTTGGCTCCTCTATATATGAATATCTAATTATCCTCAGCACTGCTGAACTTCTAAAGTACCTACTTTTCTTTCTTTGATTTGCAGTTCTCTATACTGACTTCTTCAGTTCAACACCAAATGTCCCTGAATCCTCTTAAAAGCCAATCTACAATTGGAACTCAATTTCTCCCTTCTCTGTTTCGTATTGCCTGCATTGTAGGCCTTTTTGAAAGATAATTCTTTAAACCTCCTTGCATGTTAAGCAATAGTCAAGTGCACAAAGAAGCAATTGAATTTGGGAAAAATTAACTAAAATAGCAGGCAGTACAACATAGTGATTAAGAAAATGACATTGGCAGCCAGGCACGGTGGCTCACGCCTGTAATACCACCACTTTGGGAGGCCGAGGCAGGCAGATCATCTCAGGTCAGGAGTTCGAGACCAGCTTGGCCAACATGGTGAGACCCCATCTCTAATAAAAATACAAAAATTAGCTGGGCGTGGTGGCAGGCACCTGTAATCCCAGCTACTCGGGAGGCTGTGCTGGGAGAATCGCTTGAACCTAGGAGGCGGAGGTTGCAGCAAGCTGAGATCGTGCCACTGCACTCCAGCCTGGGCAACAGAGTAAGTCTCCGTCTCAAAAAAAAAAAAAAAAAAAAAAAAAAAAAAAAAAAAGAGAGAGAGAGAGAATGACATTGGTGTTCAAAATGCCTGGGTTCAGGTGTAGCTTTGCTACTTCCAGGCTATGTGATCTCGAGCACGTTATTTTCTCTAGACTTTAGCTTCCTCATACCTAAAACAAAGATAGTTATAGTAACTATCTTAGCGATTAATGGCAAGACAAAGAAAATCCATGTTAATAATTCAGCAAATTCTCTGGCACATAATACACCTTTATAGTTTTTATTAAAAATGGCAATATAGAACCAGAAATTCCATTTGACTCAGCAATCCCATTACTGGGTATATACCCAAAGGATTATAAATTATTCTACTATAAAGACACATGCACATGTATGTTTACTGCAGCACTGTTTACAATAGCAAAGACTTAGAACCAACCCAAATGCCCATCAATGATAGACTGGATAAAGAAAATGTGGCACATACACACCATACAATACTATGCAGCCATAAAAAAGAATGAGTTCATGTCCTTTGCAGGGACATGGATGAAGCTGGAAACCACCATTCTCAGCAAACTAACCCAGGAACAGAAAACCAAACACCACATGTTCTCACTCATAAGTGGGAGTTGAACAATGAGGACACATAGGCACATGGAGGGGAACATCACACACCAGGGCCTGTTAGGGGGTCAGGGGCAAGGGGAGGGAGAGCATTAGGACAAATACCTAATGTAAATGATGGGTAGATGGGTGCGGCAAACCACCATGGCCCATGTATACCTATGTAATGAACCTGCACGTTCTGCACATATATCCCAGAACTTAAAGTATAATTTTTAAAAAAATTTTAAGTAATCTTTCTCCCCTAGGTTTTTGCTGTCACATTTCACATCCTAAATTTACCTCCTCAGTTATCAAATTTGGCCCAACCCAAGCCTAGTTCTACCATTGTTCTAAGACCTCTATATTGATTCCCCTGTCATCTGCATAAAGGGCATTACCACCAGATTGTCAGCTGTCTTAGCTCCTACTTGACCAATGAAGCTGTACCATTATTCTGACAACTTGTTCTTTGCTCCAAGTTTCTTAATTTATAAATCAGGTGTTCTTACAGAGAGCAAGCCATTGAAAAAATTTTCCTGAAGGATCTTACTCAAAAGAATATCAATCAGTAAAGATTCTTGGTTACAATCCACAGAACCTGATTCTGGTCAATTTAAGAAGAAAAGAAATGGACTACAGGGATATGGGTAGTTCACAGCTTAGAGAACCAGGTGCCAAAAATGACTGATAATCAATGTAGGCAAGAAATATGAGTATTGCCCAAGGTGGAAGCAGCATGGGCACAGTCATCCCCTGAAAACATTCTCGTTAGGTGACTTTTCATGGTATCACACTTCTGATACTGCCGCCATTAAATGCTCAAGTCCATCACACCTAATCCGTGGTGCTGCTACCATTGCCACACACCTCACAATTCTCACAGCCGCTATTACCATTGCCACCATGAATAATGTTTATCCCCATAAAATTAAAGTGCTCTGCCAAGATTCAATGGAGGAAGCTGGAAACCATCATCCTCAGCAAACTAACACAGGAACAGAAAACCAAACATCACATGTTCTCACTGGTAAGTGGGAGTTGAACAATGAGAACACATGGGCACAGGGAGGGAAGTATCACACACAGGGTCCTGTCAGGGGGTAGGCGGCAAGGGGAGGGAGAGCATTAGGACAAATATCTAATGCATGTGGGGCTTAAAACCTGGATGGTGGGTTGTTAGGTGCAGCAAACCACCATGGCACATGTATACTTATGCAACAAACCTGCACGTTCTGCACATGTATCCCAGAACTTAAAGTAAAATTTTTAAAAAAGAAATTCATGAAAATATTAGGACATGGTAAGTTTCTCCTTACCCACATCATCCACTTGGAATCTGTTAAGTATTTCTATGTATCAATTACTTGTAAAGTATGAAGAAAATGTATAGACTTGGCCCCTGTGTTTGCCATAATAGAAATTTATTTGCAACTGAAAAAGACAAATTAATACCTAATTCAAGATTACTTTGTTTTGTGTGTATCACATGTACTTTAAGCCATTAAAAGTCAGAGCAGGGAACACATAGAATGTGATCCACTAACAAGACATTCATGACCTTACCTTTTCAAAAATCCTGGAATTTCAATAATTGTAACTGGATAAAGAACAAGTGGATGTTTAGAATGTGTTACGTTTGCAAATTTTCAGCGATATTGTTGAACCACATCAAATCTCCAGCAATCCATACAGTAACCAAATCCAATCGAGATTGGCATTCTTGTTATTTTAATGATAGGCAAAATAATCACTGCCAAACTTAAGCGTCGGAAACGGCATGTCACTATTTGTTCCACTTGGAGTGGAACAGAAAGGAGAATACCCTGTTCTGAGGCCTGCAGTGCTTTATCAGGGACACAATTATGAATATAGAATGGTAAATATTACTGACAGCTGTATGGTTATTTTATAGTCATGTAATCACTAATTGTGCTATTCATGCTTTCCAATGCTTGCATAGCATATATTCTTGTTAATGCCAAAAGAAAAAAACTATCCCTAACAATATATAGATATACTATGGCCTAAAAGAACATTTAATGGGAAATTGAACTAAAATGGCTTTCAATTAAATTAGATTTTTCGTACTAAGAATATTTTTGGTTGTGGAGAATGGCAATTGGCTCTGTTAAAATAATACCGAACACCTAAACAACAGAAAAATATTTTTGGTTCTCTTGAATCATCTTGGAATCGCTGTTTCATATAGAGATATTTACATGCATAAGTGTTTTTTAAAAAACTATAAGATGGTAGCAGTTTGAGCACTGATGGTATCAGCTGGGCACTGCTTTCTCAATCCTTTAACAAGGTGCATGCTTTTATGACACTTTACCTCTGTCCACATCTTTTTTGGTGTAATGGGACCTTTTCTATGCCATTATTTATCAAAGAGTTTATTCGCCAAGTGTACTCCAGATATTTAATCCCTAAATTATGATTCCCACCTATTACCTGCCCATTTTTCAAAGGCACTAGAAACATTTTAGTATTCAACTGTCTCTACAGGTCAAGTAATAATAGGGAAACAATATAATGATTGTCATCTTTAAGATAAGAAAAAATAGGCCATTTTTCTTTGTTATATGGGGAACTTACAACGAACCCAATGTTCATTCCCAAATAACACCAATGTCATGTGTTAATTGAGGAGGCCTCTGAGTGGAAATACGAAGTTACAGCCTTGTTGCTTCCTGTTTGTAAACACATGGAGCGGAATCTAATTAGACTCCAGAGGAAATGTAGCCCAGGGAATTTATTTGTAATACATGAAGGTGCTTAGACAATTCAAGGCTCGGCTGAAAGAGGCTGGCACTGTCATGTTATGTGATATGCCTATTTTTATTTCTCTCTACAGCTTACTAAATAAATGAAGCTCCAACAAAGAATATAGACAGCAGGATGATTTTGGTTAGACGTCTCAGGTATAAACAAGTGAATTTTTCCAGTGTAAAGCACCTGCTTCATTGTGCTTAATCAACAAAATTACAGAGTGCTATTACAGTGCATTCACTTTTAATTGTGATTGAGTGAACATGATCTGCTGTGGTATTTGCTTTTGTATAAAATGTTCTCCTTGTAGTGATACTTAATCATTTTGGCATACAACATTTCAGGGGACATTAAATTGCCATGGTGGAAGATTGACAATGGCCCCTGAGTCACCCGAACAAGAACTGGAAAATATTTTTCAAGCTACCTTTTCATTCTGCTAATTCAATAAAATTATAATAATCTTCTGCTATAATATATGAAACCCACTAAAGGTGAGTGAGTTAAATTTCTCCTGTAATTATATGAACCTCAAAGACCAATACATCCCTGGTAATAAGTGGTTTTGTGACTCCAAGACACATGAGCCATGCATGGTACAGAAAAGAAATGAATAATGTTTTAATCCATATGACATTATTAATTTTAAGATAAAAGAGTGGAATGTTATTTCAAAAGGCCATAATTCCACTGTACAGATGAGATCTGAAACTCTTGTCTGCTAACCACATACATAGAATACTGTTTATTTCATATATAACAAACGATATTCTATAGCAGCACAGTAAAACACTTACATGTAAAAAATCTATTTAGAACACATCATTTAAAGCTCAATATTTATTTGCTTCTCTAAAGACTATATGTAGAGTATTAAATTTTATAACGAATTCATCTGATATATTCTGAGGTTTTCCAAGCCTTAATAGAAAAATAACAATTAAATCCCATCTAGTTGGATCTTGCTGATTATGAAATTATAAAAATTTAGAAAAGATAAGTTAAAATTTACATTTGTGCTATATATGGAGGGGAAATTTTTCAGTGGAAGTTAGGATAAAGATGGCAGGGAAATGTCTGACCTCTTTAACAAACACTTTTTAATTTTCAAAGTTTGTGTTGATAACGTTTTTTTCCCATCCATGCCAACAGCAAATGCAGTGTTAAAATCATTCTTATCTAAGCAGTTTTGGCATATAACACTATAAGCAACTACTGTATATGTTTAATATTATGTAGTTAGAAATTACTTCATATTTTTGAAAATGACAGAAATATACAAATACACAGAGTTTAAAACATATACAAGTCAGCACTTTCAAGCACGATTTTTATTTCAAATCTTATGTTTAATTAGTAGAAGCATATTTTTATTTTGTGGTTCCGTCTAATTTATCTATATCCAGGAGAAGGAAAAAAGATTAGGAGAATGATCACCAGACAAAAATCAGATTGCCTGAGTTTGAATCCTGACTGACACTAGCTAGCAATTTCACATTAAGCACGTTACTTAGTCTCTCTGGAACTCACCTTTCCAATTCATAAGATAAAGATAATAATATGACCTACTTCATAATGTTCCTATGAGGATTACGTGAATTAATATATGGTCAGCCTTAGAACAGGGGTTGAAACATGATAAGATGTGTATTTGTTACTGTTATTAACTACCGGTAGTAAGCATTAAGGAAAGAAAGAAAACAGAGTGTGAAAGAAAGCAGAGAAGATGGAAAGGAGGGAGAGAAGGAAAAAGAAAACAGCCTTTCTTTGAATAATGACATTAAGAAAAGCCTAGAGGAAGACCCACACGTACTGGTGCCAGGATCAATATATTTTGTTGGAATCAGTCTCAATTTTCCATTTTATTTTGCTCTTACGGAAGAGGTCCAAGTTTCCATAAGGTGTGTTGAACTTCTGAAGAGAGCAAATTAAAAGGGTCTGCTGGATTCTGCTTTTGAATGGAGTGTGTTGATTAAATCAGAGCAATGGTGCATGACACATACTAATAGTGCTGTCAGATATAAAGAGATTATGGCTTTGATCAACCACCAGAAGATATATCTCAAACTGTGTGTGTGTGTGTGTGTGTGTGTGTGTGTGTGTGTGTGTGTGTGTGTGTGCTGCATCTATGTTCTCCCTCTTGGATCCTCTCTCAGGTAATAAAGGCTACATCAGAGGGACATGCGGCAGAGCTGAGGGATAGGGCTCTGGCCAAGGATAGAACAAAATGTATTGGTACGCACATGGATTGAACTTGCTGCCTTACATTCATTGATATGTTCTTCCATCCAACTGAGCTAGACAGCCACGACACAATAAAATGCTAATCTGATTTGCTTTAACTTATTTTGTATTTAGGTTGGTGCAAAAGTAATTGCAGTTTTTGCAATTAAAAGTATTGCAAAAACCCCAATTACTTTCGTTTTCTTCCATTAAACTACATCAGAAAAAACAATTTCATAGTAGTTCATCTCAAAATATGAAGCATGTTCTTCATATACATTTGACTTATCAATCATCTTTTCACCAGAATTTAGATCACATGACATGTATATGGTAACTAAAATGGTATTAAAATGACATAAGCTATTGCTTAATGTGGGGTACTTTGTGTTCATACAACTCTTAATAAATAGAAATAAAGAAGCAGATATCCAGACGGATTGAATAGAAAAGCCCTGAACACAAGCATAATTTACTTGTTCTGTTTTCACTTTGCAGACACATTTTCCCATCCAGTGGCAGAAATGTAAATTATAAAGCCTCCACACAAAAATTTGTGTAGGGTTTCCTATGGTCTTAGTTTTATAAATAAACAGATGTCCAGGACAGTCAAATCTTCTTTAGGCTTCTTTACCAACAATTTCAATGAGAAACTACTTATAAGAGCCAGTAAAGAAAAACTGAGTAACGAATAGGGATTGCCTCCTCTTTCTCTGACTTCTTTAACATTTTTCTCTTACTTCTATCATTTTTTGAATATATATTTAATTCTCTACCTCCCATATGGATAAATAAAACTCAACATATTTTATAGATGATAACTACTGGGTAACTAAAGTATATAAATATTTTCACCAAATATATGGTTTTATGATTATTATCCTTCACCCAAGTATAGGGAACACATAGGTTCACTACCCCAGTGGGACAGCATTAGATTTGCTGCTGAACCTTTCCCAAACATGCTATGGCATTCAGGTGTGTGAGTAAGAAAAAAAAAACTGGGGTACCTGGCAATATAATTGGTGAAAGCTCACAATCAGCCTGCCATTTAATTTTTATCTTGAGAAAACAAACAAGCAAGTGAAAATCTCTCTTGTCCTTACCTATTTAATTTGTTTTTATTTTTCTGCTTCTCTGCCAGTATACAATCATCAAGGACTTAATATTTTGGAAATGGTTCAAAATTCATTTATCCAAATATAGGTTAAGAAATGATCCAAAATTTATGCATTCAAGAATAGGCTTATGTATGCCCATAAAGTATGCCTTTAATCTAGGCTTATTTAAGTTTCTGGTGATGCAAATAGCACTGCAGAGGAAAATGGGCAAATGCAACATGTCATTCTGGTTGCAGAAATTAGAAAACTTTAATAAGGATTCTTTATCTAGTGTCAGCAAACCTCCATATCTGAGAGAATTTGAAGAACAAAAATATTGTCACTTGTCCAAGAAGAGAAGTCAGACTACTGTTTTATTCAAACACTTACATAATGTAACTGCATAAAATCTGTTGCCAGAATAAACTCCTCGGTTAGGTATTAGACCGTTATGTACAAAAAACTCTGTAAACTTTACATAATCACAAGAGAGCTGTGTAGATGTAACTTAGGCCTTAATTATATTTGTCGGCAAGTTCATTTCCTCCAAATTTTTATTTTTTGGATATTAAGAAGGTACAAAACTTGATTTTTAAAAACTTATCTTGATGGTCAAGAAAAAAGAGTGTGGGATAGATAAAAGGGATGGGAGTAATTCTTAATATCAATGATTCCTGGACACCCTTTGGGGAAAATACTTGACATAGTTGACAAATAACATTAACGACACCCCCACTTCAAAGGACAGGGAATCTCACTAGCAGCTTTATTTTGCTGTGCACTGTTCTTTGAGAGTATTGGTTGCTTACAGATCCAAATTGCCTCTGTGTTGCTGTTATTAAGCTCTGTAAAGAATGGCTCATAATAGCTCCTTATTTAATGCTGTCCTACTGGGATAATGAAGAGTTCAGTTCTGACCAATGGATCATGTTAAATTATTGTTTTCTTGGATATTGGGCTACACTTTGCATAACAGGGTAGGAAACCACTTTAAAGGCCATTAAATCAACTCATTCTCTGTTTTACTTGGAGCCTGTCATCATGCACCCCGTTGACTCATCCTTTACCAAGGGTTCAGCTTTAAGAAATGGCTAGTGGCCAAAAGAACATATTTCTGCAAAAGGGATGGTGTATCTGTGGTTTGCAAATTCCTAGGGCAGATCATATGATTCTAGGTTTAATATTTACTTTAGAGTAAAATGCTGTGATTCTTTCCCTCTGATTCAACTTTTTAAAGGATTGGGTCTACTTTTGTGTCTTTACCTCCCGGACCCTGGATAAACAGAACAGTTTTACAAAGTTACCCAAAAAGTACAATGAATAAATAAATAATGCTTCCTGAAGATGCCACAGCTTAGAGGTCTATTAGGCAATAATGTAACCACTGGGCACATTTGACATAAGCAGATAGATGGACATGCAAACCGGAGAGTTCAAAATAAAACCAGCTAATGAAAATAAATTCCAGAGTGTGTGAAGGGGAATTTTAGCTTCTTATTTTTCAGGTTAGTTATCTAGAAAAATATATTAAATGCAACTGGAACCAGGGAAGCAATTTTTCCTTTAAATAAGGTGGAATTCAACAAATGTTATGAAACCTTATCTGCATTTTGGCAGTACCTACAGAACCTTATATAATATTAATACCTGAGTCCCAGCTTCAGGGAGTCTTATGTATTTGGTCTAGCATGCAATATGGGCATCAGGGGTTCTAAAATTTCCCCAGGTATTCCAACAAGCAGCCAAGGAAGAGAACTACTGAAATAGTGAAGGGAAGATGATATAACATGACAGGCAGAGAGAAAATAGATTGTGAAACTCATGGATTTAAAAAACCAACAACAAACAAACATTTGTAATAACAAAAGCAAAGCAACCTGGAACCAAGCCACATGTCATGTGAACAACAGGACTAATAACTGTGTTATATTCATAACCATGCCTTGTAGTTCAGTGGTGAAAAAACAAATGGTCTCCACCTATATAAACCTACATCAATGCAAATTACAAACATAAGGTTGATTGGGGGGAAAAAACACTTCAGGAGAAAACATTTTAAATGCTGTCGTTTATGCAGTGTTCAAAATGTGCAAAATATCTGTTTTAGGAACACATTCATTTATTTTCAAGCTATAAAGGAAAGCAAGGGGATAATGAATACAAAATTTAGGGTAGTCGTTACCGTTTGGAGAAGGATACCTGGGGGTTTCAACACTGTTGTTAATATTCTATTTTTTAAGTTGGGTAGTAAATACAATTTTTAAAGGGAAAATGTATCTATAAAACTTGTTATAATTGCTTTGTGATTTCTTTCATTTATTTCACCTTAAGAGCCTGTGACTCACTAAAAGCATGAGTTAACCTAACAGAATGAAGATGTGTTAGTACAGTTTGAAGGTGTGACTGTAAACAGGGAAAGAAAATCAAAATGTTATGTAAGGTGAGAGAATATGAACTAAAATGCAGCTCTCAGGAATTCTTAAGGAGCACTTGTCTCTGAAATTATTGGGGCAGAGGGTACAGAGAGACAAAGAGCAAGAAGGAGAAGGGACAGAGAAAAGGAGAGGGCAACAGGAGAAGAAGATTGATTTTGCCTCATTTAAGTTGAAAATAAGGGAAAATCATTTTCAAGCTGAAAATACATTTCAGCTCTTGAGTGACTGAATATAGTGCCTTTGGACTTTGTAGTTAAGCTTGAGAGAGCCTGGGTGCAGATTTAACCTCTCCACGCCCTAGGTTTTCTTGCATGTTAAATGGCAGTAATAATAGTCAAAAATGCAAAGCACTTGGACTAACACAGATAGATGCCCAATAAATGTTGGCTATTATTTTGTTTTTGCCATTCAGATGCCATTTGGCTCCATACCTTCTTACTGTTGTATCTTTGGTTTCTCCTAGGCCTACCTGGGTGGAAAACTGGGAACCTATTAGTTTTGCTGAGAACTCTTCACTGAATATATTGTATGAGCATAGAGAAGGGTTTGCCATTGTATACCCCAAAGCAACAACTTAAACATTCTTAGCTATATTGCCCATTGAGCTTCCTTAATAATTCTACTACGGTGGGCATTGCCCAAATTCTTTGACACATGTCTTTTCTAGATGGGTCCTTTATTACACATAACTTATTCCCTTACAATGCCTACCCCAAAATGTGCAAAGAAAATGGAATCAATGCATTCTATAAAGTAGATACTCAGTGTGGTCCTTGGACTAGCAGCATCAGCATCACCTAGGAGCTTTTCTGAAATAAAGACTCAGGTCTACTACAGCCATACTGAATCAGAATGCAGATTTTAAGAAATCCCCAAGTGTTTTCTATATATTGCAAAGTTTCAGAAACAGTTCTTCACTATAAAATAGGACAGCCACACAAGAAAAGGAAGCACCATTACTCTCCTTTGAAGACTTCTCAGCTACATTTTTTTTTTTACTTTAACGTACAATTTCAGTCTTAGTCACAACTCTAGATAACTTATCAAAACACTTTTTCTATAAAAATATAACAATAATATTCTTCGCAAGAGGAATTCTGAAAAATAAAATTCTATCTGGTATTTACCATTATTCAATAAATGAGAATTCTAAAAAATAAATTTCTATCTGACAGTTATCATTAGTTGATAAACCCACTGTAGATCCTTAAGTACTGAATAAAAGAATTATGAGCCATTCATTTTTCTTCCTCTCTCTGGCTCCTTCTTTCATGGACCCAGTGTTATCATCCTAGCCAAACACGGAAGACAAACCCTAGAAGAAGCAGCAGCCTGTAAGTTTATTTTGTTCCCACTGATTAAAGCTATGTGTCAGCTTTGCTTGCTGATCCTAATTGAGATGACTTGAAGTTTGACCTGTTTAAAGTATAAATATATTACTGGCAGAGAATGAAGCAGAAAGTTCACTTCTAATCTCCCTAGGGTAGATAATCCTGTTCAGAGCGATTGTAATCAACTTTTCTTTCTTAAGAAGAAATAATGACTTAGAAGATTCTTTCTAAGTAAGTCAATATATATCACCATCTGGTACCTGTACGGAGTTTTACTTTTGATTAAACTTACCCTTTGGCTGTCTGTCATCTGCCTATTTCACCTTCTTGTCCTATATTTTTACCAATAATAAGATAATCTGTGCCTCACCAAGAATCCAACAAAGAGTTTATCATTTAGCTATCTTATATACTAAATGAAAAAAGGAAAATTAAGTTGCTGGAAGATAACTATAAGAATAGTTTGCTTCTGTAAATATCAGATATCTACATTAATTCTCTTTTATCTAAGCAAATGAGGTGTTTTGCTTTGTTTTCCTTGGTTTTGCTTTGTTTTTTGTTTTCCATTGATTCTGAAAATTATGAAGTAGGGTTTTTAGGTATTCTGAAATTCTTTAACCTACATTCGTGCTCTTTTGAGGGCTGTATGATTAGTACCTTCACTGCATCAAGATTTGATTTTGTTTTATGTATTGAAGCTTGAAACCAGGTTATTTTTATGCAACACCCTTTCTTGAGTAGGTCATGCAGTATTCAGCTCCATGCTTGAATAAGCTGTTAGTTGTTTCTTTTTAAAATTTATTTATTCCAGATACACAGAAGCTTATTGAATATCTGTGTACACAGCATTATATGTTGACTACAAAAGCAAACCTCTGTTCTTCTCGCATCGAGCCCATTCATCTGTGGCTGATGCTGCTCATCGAGACTAAGAGGGCACAGGTGGCCTGAAGGTTCTCACCTTGCAGTAGAACTATTTTAATCCCTGGATCTTATTTTTTTCCACTGAGCTCCAGGATGACTGGCTGGTGGGAGGTGTACAAGGAAGGGAATGAGAAGGGTATCCTGGCAGTTTGCAAAGTCCTTGGTATCCTAGGACTTAACATCTAAATAAAGTGGGCTTTCAGCTCAAGCCCTATTTAAAAAGGAAAAAAAAAAAAATTCTTCTGCAGATGAAACAAATGCCAGATGGAAACTACTCTGCTGACTTTCTCCAAACAGGCCTGCAGCTGTTACTTCTTCCACAACTTTCTCCAGTGAAATTTTTAGGCTTCACCTGTTGATGGACATGACAGAATTTTGCTTCCCTCCCCCACTGCATCCCCATCCTCTCCTCAACTTCCCCTGGAAAGGAGAGCAGCCTGAACTCGTAGAAAGCACAGCTCAGAGTGACAGCCTTGAACACACCCTTGTTATATCTTTTGCAGATGTAAATGGGGACATTTCCTTCGGGGCTGGAAGACTTTGGGTACTTCTAACTCTTGGTACATTGGGCCCACTGCTCAGGGGGCCTAAGGCAGGCAGCAGAAAAGTAGACTCCCTTTTCCTCCTGGCTGTTTCTCTTTGTCACTCTTTAAAAATTATTTTTCAGAACTTACCTGAAGCTTTCTCCCAGGAGCTAATAACCACCATTTAGGTATAACAGAAATAGATATGGACCCTTCAGTTAGAACAAAATGGGAAAACCTGGGGTTATGAATCAGCTCCCAGCTGTAAAGGGCAGGCTTTTTCCAACTGCAATTAACTTTAAAGGAGAAAGAAGAAGAAGAAAAAAAAAAGATTCTAAGCAAGAAAAAAAGAATTATTTCTTCTGGTTTAGACAGATGACTACAGCCACATTGGCCTATATCACTGAGTATGGTTGCTTTTTTTTTTTTTTTTTTTAAGATAATTACTTCTATTGACACAGAATTTGATATTCAGAAATGATCTCCTAATAGATCTTCAAGCAGTTACTGTCAGAGAAAAATAAGAGAGCATTGAAATATAAAGAATTGATAGATAACACATTGAAAACTAGCAATATAATAAAGTTAATTAAAACTCAAACAAATACTGGGTGCAAGTTATGTAACATTTCACATGCTGTTAATGGAGCCTACAATTCCTTAATGATTTTCATGATAAGTCCCACTTAGATTTCTCTGGTTAACTCACTCTCTTTTGAATTGAAATAGCGTTTCTAAAACTTTTTAATGCTTCTCAAATTTGTCATCACTGCCTCTCAATTCCTCAACCTTAGGTGGATGATCTTATATCCTACCTCATGGACAAATCAGAACCCATACCATGGAAAACCTCTCATCACCCCTCCATCCACCATATGAATTCACATACATGCATAACTGTCTTATGCCATCCCCAGCCCCTTCTCTTCTGACAAGTGAAAGGGCTGGCTTCACGTACACCTGTTATCCTGTTCACTCCTCACCTTTCTAGCAACCTTACCTTACTAGGTGTCCCTTTTCTCAGATGTATGGCCAATGTCTCTGTGCCAACTGACTCCTTCCCACCTACTTTTATACATTATCATTGTTGTATTAAACAACAAACAAAACTTCAACTAAACATCACCTTTCCGCTACCGCCTCATTTCTTTTTGGCATTTGGGACTGGGCACCTTAACCCATCTCTCTCTCTCTCTCTCTCTGTGTATGTGATGTATTAATATATATTACAAGAACTATTTGTGTGTTAAATCTCTTGACCATTCTTTACTTCTTACTAACAGCTCCTCAAGGGAGAAAGAATGAGTTTAGGAGAAGAACCCAGTATGCTAGGCTCAACATGACCACTCTTTACTTCTTACTAAGAACTTCTCAGGGAGAAAGGATGAATTCAGGAGAAGGAATCTAGCATGCCAAGTTCAGCACCTGTATTAGTCTGTTCTCACATCACTATGAGGAAATACCCAAGACTGGGTAATTTATAAAAGAAAGAGGTTTAATTGACTCACAGTTCTGCATGCCTGGGCCGCAGGAAACTTACAATCACGGCGGAAGTGGAAGCAACTTGCCATCCCTAGGTGGCAGAAGAGAGAAGAATGAGAATCAAGCAAAGGGGGAAGCCCCCTATAAAACTATCAGATCTTATAAGAACATAAGAACTTACTATCATGAGAATAGCATGAGAAACCGCCCCCATGATTCAATTACCTCCCTCCCATGAAACTTGGAAATTATGGGAACTACAATTCGAGATGAAATTTGGGTGGGGACACAGCCAAACCATGTTATTGTGCCCCTGGTTCCTCCAAAATCTCATGTCCTCACATTCCAAAACACAATCATATCTTCCCAAGAGTCCCCCAAAGTCTCAGCTCATTCCAGTATTAACTCAAAAGTCCAAGTCCAAAGTCTCATCTGAGACAAGGCAGGTCCCCTCTGCCTATAAGCCTGTAAAATCAAAAGCAAGTTAGTTATTTCCTAGATACAATGGAGGTACAGGCATTTGGTAAATAAACCTATTCCAAATGGGAGAAATTGGCTAAAACGACGGGGCTACAGGCTCAGCCAAAGCCCAGCCAAAGCTCCAAAATGATCTCCTTTGACTCCATGTCTCACTATCATGAGAGTAGCATGCAAGAAACCACCCCATGATTCAACTGCCTCCCATCAGGTCCCTCCCATGACACATGGGGTTTATAGAAACTACAATAAGATGACATTTGGGTGGGACACAGCCAAACGATATCAGTACCAAATAAGAAGAATATAAACCACTGCCACAGACAAAAGACACAGCAGGAAGAAACACTTTTAAAGCTTATAATTTCAAAAAGTGAAGACAGTGAGTGCTTTATAATGCACATGCCAGAAATACTGGTCTTCAACGGACTCTAGGCATGAAAGCTACAGATACAGCCCCAGCTGCCTGCCCCTGGGAATTCATGGGAGTTATTTTCTCTAGCCAAGCTGACTGTGGAGATGAGAGAAAGCCTTTGCTTTTAGGTATGTTTTTTTAGTTCCAGTATACATAGAAAAACATGGAACATCAGATCTTGTGGCACAGGTATAAAACAGCCTCCTCATGGGGAAAAAGTGCTGCCTCCCTAGAAAGACAACACTCAGTATAGCACCAAGGTACCAGAAAGATGGCTTAGTTTCACAAAAAAGGGAAGCTCAGTGATAAGGTTTGGCTGTGTCCCCACCCAAGTCTCATCGTGAATTGTTGCTCCCATAATTCCCTCATTCTCTGGGAGGGACCCAGTGGGAGATAATTAAATCATGGGGGCTGTTTCCCCCATACTGTACCTGTGGTAATGAAAAAGTCTCATGAGATCTGATAGTTTTACAAGGGGAAACCCGTTTTGCTTGGCTCTCACTCTTCTCTTGTCTGCCACCATGTGAAACGTAGCTTTCACCTTCTGCCATGATTGTGAGGCCTCCCCAGCCACGTGGAACTGTAAGTTCATTAAACATCTTTCTTTTGTAAATTGCCCAGTCTCAGGCATGTCTTTAGCAGCATCGTGAAAATGGACTAATACATTCAGTTAAAACCTGTTGCCTGCAGCAGCCAAAATTGCCAACTATCTTTGTAAATTTTGGTGTCTTAACCAGTCTATACTTTAATTTTCATATTAATAAATGGGGTTGATAATGACACTGCCTTCCTTATAAGGTCATACAAGGCACCTTAGTGACACTGCCTTCCTTATTAAACACATACAAGGCACCTTAGTGTCTGCCACCCATTAAACTATTAAATTCTAGCTATATCATTTTATATAATTGCTCCTTTAATCAAGGAAACAATATGCACAGACTAATTTTATCACCCCTTTCCCACACACAAACTGTATGTAGTATCATAATTAAAAGAAGCACAGGAGATTTCTTCCAGTGAGGTTTAATTCCAACTCATGAAAATGAGACAATTGACATAGTCTGACAGTAATTTGGTGCATCCCAAAGAAAGTGAAATGAATATTTTCTTTTCTGTGTAACTCATATTGATCTCCATTATGGTGTCTGACTATAGGAGTGTAGGTGAAATACTACCACTTTGGAATATCATTGCACTTTCTGCTCTAGTGCTTAGAGATTAGCTTGTTTTCTAGATTATATAAGGTTGCAGTCAAGGCTGTGTAACTTATTTCCTACTAACTCAGAGAGCATTGAGTCAGTGTCTGAAACACTGAAAGATCTGTACCCATTCCTTGTGAAGAGATGCTATGTGGCAACAGCTAAATAAAATTCCCTACCAAAGTAAGTTATATTCCCATTGAAGTAAAACGTTCTGGCTGCAACTGGGCATAGTAAGATAAGTTTTAGTTTAACTTCATTTAGTAGGATATTGACTTATGAGTTATGAACTTTATATCATATTTGGGCTTTTATATATCCTTATGCACTTTAAAATGAACAAGAGCTTATATAGAAATTTTGGAAGTCTTTATGTGGATGCATTATATTGTACATCTCTATTCTGCCATCGAATTTTATTTCATAACCTCCCTTGAGCTTCAGACAATATGCCTGGAAATAACTTAGGATGGAAAACAAAGGATGAAATGATTTGTATTTATTTAAAAAACAGTCTTAAAAATTAATAAAGACAAAAAACCCAAGGGAAAAAGTACTTCACTAAAGAAGATATTAAATGATGAATACACATAGGAAGATGAGTTTAACTTTATTAGTCATGAGGGATATGTAAGTTAAATTCATAACTGAGATACCATTACATACCCACCAGCATGTCTAAATTTTAAAACTTACTCTCAATACCAACTATTGAGTGGCATGTAAAGCAACTGTGGAAGTATATACCCTACTTTTGGGCAAGGAAATTGGTACAACCCCATTGAAAAACTTCATGGCAGTACCTATTAAAACTAAACATAAGGACCCTATCAGATCTGGTAATTTCATCCCTAGGTATATAACAACACAAATCAAGCATATGTTCACTGAAAGATGTCTATAAGGATATTCATAGCATTACTATTTCTAATAGCCCCACACTAGAAAAAACACAACAATTTTTTTTTAGCCTTGACCAAGGCTGAATCTTCAAAGTATCAAACAAAATGTTTTTAACTTTAAAACCCTCAAAGACTTCCTTAATCACTCTAAAAAGTCTAATAAAGAGAGAACAAGAAATGAGTTTCCTGCCTTGTATAATCACATCATCAATAAAGTAGTCTTGCCAAAATCAAACCAGAATCTTACCAAGTCTATGCACCCAACCCAACCACCAATATTTAGGAAATAAAAAAGGAACATATTAAATTTCACTATGGAAATACCATCATCAAAATCAGGGCTATGGGGAACTCTACAGATCAGAGATCTGGTTCCCTCAGCAAATAAATTTTAAGTAAAAAAGAAAGAGAAAGTTCATCTTGCCAATTCCCTAGGCTAAACAGTTGTTTTGTGTGTTTTTCTGTGTCAGTGCTATGTTATATAGTAAAAACACTGTTAAAAATCTGTCACTGTGCTTGTCTCTGGGGATGCAGAGATAAATTTTTCAAGATCCTTTTCCTTAAAGGGAATGTGAAAATGTAATCGCTGATGTATAACATCATGTTATAGGTTCTATAAAGCATGCTGTTCAGGACACAAGAGGGAGGATTCAGTTATCTAGGAATACAGACAACACACAGGTTGTCTCCATAGTAACCTGGTTATGATTCAGAGGAAATTGAGGAATATATACTACTATGCAATCCCTTTCCCAGGTACATCAATGACACATACCCTAATCAATCTCTAATGATCCCATAGGCAAGGACTATATAGACAGAGCTGATGTGCCTCTCAAATTCTATCACACGTAGAGTATAACTTGCTTGTACTCAATTGCAGTTAATTATAATTTCCAACTGCGGGCAGTAGATGTGTGTCTAGAATTCTCTTCTCCCATTTTTTTGTTTTTCTTAACTGCTTACTTTTAATTTTCTGTAGGTTTAAAAATGTAAGACTTTAGTGAAAGGACTTTGTTAACTCTCTCTCTTAAATGTCTATTCTAGACAAATTATATTTCTGTTTGCCAGCAGTTTTGTTAACATGACATTTAGGCCATTTTATCTTTTTTACTATATTTTAAATGAGAATATTCTTACTACCACATTCTTGTGAGTCACTTAACACTTTGAAGTTTCCTTAAGATGTATCCTTAATTAATGCCATGTCAGAATTGACAATGAATGGAATCAGAGTTTCAAAACTGAATTCAGAAGCAACTGGTTTCCTCTCTATTGTTTTGAGAAATGTTCTACCTACTAACTCAACTCCCTAGATGGTCACAGTGAAGACAGTGAGCCTATGAGCTGTATTCAAGGGGGTTCGGTAAGTTGTCAAGGGTGAAACAGGAAATCTACAAAAGTCCTATGGCTGCCTTTGTTCTTTCACCCAGGAAATATCTGAAAGACAAGTATGGTCCACATTTATATCTCTGGGACTAAGTACTAGCGATATAATTATGAAAAGCAAACTTGCAAATACACACATGCACATATGCAGACTCTGCTCTCTAAAAAACATGGCATCAGATGAGGGCTGCAGAGTGGTAAGTGGACAACTGCGTTGCCACCTATTCTGAACTCATGGAAACAAATCCTGGAAACACACCCAAGATAGCACCTTTGTGGAAAGTCTATAAGGCATACAACACAGAGGCGCTGCATGGTTGCAGAAAAATAGGACACGGTCCTTGGCCTTCAGAAACTTATACATTTGGGAGATAAAAGAAAGTCAGGAAGCAGCAATTAACATTTCAGAACAGTACAAGATAAGTGTAAAGCGAGTGCTAAGACTTTTTGAATGTAATCAGAATTCATAGAAGGGAGCCCCTGGTCTCTTATAAAGATTTAGGAGAGGAAGTAAGACTTAGATTTGTGATTGAGTACGTGGGCAACAGATGAGGACAATAAGGCCAATGGCTATGTATAGATTTATGAGGTTCCAGCTCCTGGCCATTGGGACAACTGATTTGTTTTTATTTATCATTATTTTGATTTCATGCTATTAAAACCATAAATAGCATTACTGACTTGAGTAACACGAGGTATGTTCTAGGTGTCAGTTAACGGACACAATATTTGCAAGAGTAGGACTCTCTTACTAATTCTCCAGACTGCAGAGATGGCATGCCATGTGTACGTTAATAGCCTTAATGTGTTTAGGAAAATATTATTGGATTAAAAACCAGACATTTTTAATTTAATAGAGCTACAATAGAAAGAGTCACAAATGACTCACCCAATTGCCTCTTCATGGCTCAGTGTTCATTTAACACCAATATAAAAATAGTAAAACATCATACATAGAATTTAACCTAAGTGCTTTACAAATGAGCATTAGAACAGGTTTTAAAGATAATTCAGAGGGACATCAACTGAAAGACTATATAAGCACTTTGGAGAAAATCAAAGTAGGACAAGGGAAAGGAATTATGACTGAAATACAAGCAATTAAATACTGCAGTACTCATTTGGGCATATGGACTTAAATATGCTGCAGGTCCTTCTCCATCTGGATTTTAATAAGCTTTGAGTTATTGCCAATAAAATACCAAGAAGGCCCCTTCCGGCATTCATGGGCATCTGCCCACATGGTTTAAACAGGCAGCTGATGGGTTACAGTTGCTATTGAGGGCAAGATAAAGAAGGATGCCAACATTTCAAAGTGGACAAAGGTTTCACAAACTTTGCCTAGCTGGAGCTTTTAACTGGACTCTAGCCTTAACTAAAATTATTTGCTCTGGTATCATTTAAAATAATTCTACGTGACTGAATCCTTTCTCACATTTTAAGTGCACATGTTCACATGTTTAACTTGTCATCTTAAGTAGTAGTATAGAATATATTTTTAGCAAATATTGGTATTTTAATTAAGTCTATCCCCACTCCTTTAATGTATAGAATATAAATGCCAGAGTGATTTGATAAACATCATTATTTAAGCAGTACATGAAGTAGTCTTTCTATATCCTGAAATACAATATAACTTTTTGCTGCTTATATTCATATTTTTGTTTCACTTCCCCAGATAATTTTATTCTAAAATTCAATAGTTTGTTCTTTTGGTGTTATTTTCACCATTTTAGAGTGTGTATAGTAGAACTGCATGGTGATTTTAATTTGTATTCCCCTCGCTATTAGGTTTTATTATTTTTAAAACATTTAGTGAATTATCAAAAGTTTAATTACTACATTATTTTTACATATTTTACAAAAAGTCACTGTCATTGCATATATGTGATAATTTTTATATTGAAGTCATTGACATTCCCCCCCAAAACCTTTACTATTTAGCTTTTCAAGCATTTATATATGTATGTATGTAAACACCAATAGATATTTACCATTCAACTCTCAAACCATCTCCAGGCCCTACTTTATTTTTCATTTCTGATATTTAAGAATGACCTCAGGGTGAATACTAAGATGCAATGAAGGTACTGGTTTTAAGCATCACTTACTGACAAAAAGAAAATTAAAATGGTAATTCGTGGGCTTATGAAAAAGGTAGGAAGTTTCAAAAGTCCAAATATCAAATGTCATATTTTGTCATCGTGCCCTTTGAAATAAAGGCAAAGTAGATTTGTTAAAATATACAGCATTTAAATTTAATTCATCTTTTTGTGGATTAAACAATGATTCCAATTCAGCAGCCTTGAGTTTTGATTGTAGCTTTGTCACTGGTTAAATTGTTTAGGCATCAGGTTTATCCAACTGTAATATGAAGTACTGGAGGTGCTGACACTGCCAATGAGCAGATAGCTCTACTCACATACTGTGAGGCCTTAGAGGTCATATGGACTAAGTTTAGACTGCTCAAAGGCTTCCTTCCTGCCTGTCCTTCTAAGGAACACTCAACATTTTTTATAAATTAAATCTGGAATATTTATATATCAATACAGTGTATGCTTTATCACATTTAACAAATTAAGTATTTGTAAGAACTCCATTTATTTTCCAAAGAAATGTTTTTCTACATTAATGTTTCGCATCTCTGGAACCCATACTGTATAAACCTACTAAAATAGCTCTAAAAGAGCCTGGTTGGAACAGAAACTACCATATGGCGAATGGTGGGGGAGAAAAAAAAAACAGAACTAAAAACTAGCTATGGTTTAAAGAAAAGGTAAAGCAGAAGAGAAAAGGTAAAGCAGAAGAAACATAAATGCATCTTCAAATATTTGATAGGTTAATATATGCAAAGTAGATTAGACTTACTTTTATTGCTAGGGTACATGGCTCTGAGGACAACAAAATTCATGGCCATGGGTTAGATTTATAGGAATATTGGATGTAAATATTTTCAAGAAATATTTTCCAATCATGTTTCCTTTCCTTGAAGACCTTCAAGGAAATGATGAAGGGAGGTCGTCATCACATCTATGGGACTGGTGAAAGATTCCCGCCTTTCGGAAGGTGAACTATTTGTAGCAAGAACTAGAGATCCTGTTTGCCCAATTATTCCTGGTTAAATGACCAAGGGACCAAAAAAACCATTAAAAGTCCTCAAAGAGATCAAGAGGCTGATTCTCCTTAGAGCCATAGCCCTACTGCAGAGATAGCATATTTGTCTGGTTCACCATTATTATATTAAGTATACATTGTTAAAATGGGTAGAATGAATAAATGGTCTCCAATGGCTACTCAACTATGAAGCTCTGTTAATTTATGAATTATATTTAAAAACATCCATTGGCATTTTAGCAGACCTAGAAGAATGGAAAACATAATTTTACCCATAAACTTATGGAAAAAGGGATTTCAAATAATTCAAATCAGAAGTGTAGAGTTAGAATACATTAAATCTATCTGCAAACATAAATTCTTAATCTGGCACCTACAAAATGATGCCCTGGATGAACTGTTATGAGTTGAAGTGTGTCCCCAACCAAATTCACAGGCTGAAGTCCTAAAATGCAGTACCTAAGAATGTGGCTTTATTTGGAGCTAGAGTCTTTACAGAGATAATCAAGTTAAAATGTAGTCATTAGGGTGGGCACAAATTGGATATGTCTGGTGTCTTTGTAAAAAGAGAAAATTGGAGCATAGAGGGAAAACAATGAGAAGAGACATAGAAGATGGCCAACCAGCCAAGGAGAGAAGGAACCAATCCTACCAACATCTTGATTGCAGACTCTAGCCTCCAGAATTGTAAGACAGTAAATTTCTGCCAGTGAAATCACCCAGTTTACAGTATTTTGTCATGGTAGTGTTTGCAAAGGAATACAGACTGTAATATCAAACTCTATGATTGACCATTAAATCAGAATTTTTTGGCCAGGTGTGGTGGCTCACACCTGTAATCCCAGCACTTTGGGAGGCCGAGATGGGTGGATCACCTGAGGTCAGGGGTTCGAGACCAGCCAGGCCAACATGGTGAAACCCTGTCTCTACTAAAAACACAAAAATTAGCTGGGTGTGGTGGCAGGCGCCTGTAATCCTAGCTACTCGGGAGGCTGAGGTAGGAGAATAGCTTGAACCAGGGAGGCAGAGGTTGCAGTAAGCTGAGATTGTGCCATTGCACTCCAGCCTGGGGGACAAGAGCGAGACTTTGTCTCAAATAAATAAATGAATGAATAAATAAATAAATAAATAAATAAATAAAAGATTTTTTTAGAAATGTTTGTATATATTCACATTCTGAAAAATCCTTCTAATTTCATCACTGTGGATGGAATCTATGGTAAGATCAAGAAGAATAAAACATGATTATAGAGTGTATTTCTAAATGTGGACTAAAAAACTCATAAAAGTAAGAGTGAGGTAGGTGCTGAGGCAAAGGCGTATGGGAATTTTGATTTCTGTAGTATAAGCAGGACCTAAAGTGTTCCATGTGGGGTTTAGCATATGCAGAGCAATATGTGAGAAGGAAAACCGAGTCTGCCTCAAAGTCAGTACTCTGGGCCTACCTAATTCTCTACTGGCTTATCCGCATGACCTGCAATATGTCCACTCTCACTGTAACAGAGCGACCCAAGTACCACTGTAAGTCCAGGCTTTGGATGACAGCATCCCAACAATTTTTAAATTCTTGCAGAGATAAGTTAAATAACCACAAACATCTTTTGGACAAAAATGGCATAAATGAAACAAAGACAGGTATTCATAAAATATAAGCAATTTGAAATCATAGAAATAAAAATTGCAGTCATTGAAATAAAAGACTCCACAGATGGCATACTCTCAAAAAGACATTTTCAAAGAGAAAATCAGAGAACTGAAGAATAGTATGGATAAACTCACCCAAAATTCAGGATGGTTATAAAGAATGCTTTTAAAAAAATTTATTAAAGACACAAAAGAGAGAATTGAAGCCAATGGATAAATTTATACATATATACATGCATAATACGCAGACAATAAGACTTCATGTAGAGAAAATAGCAGAAATGATGGGAGAAGCAAAACTCAAAGATATTTGTTAACAATTTCTAATGAAATTGATATTCCAAATAAGCCATTGTAAGGACTATAGCACTGTCTAAAGGGATTATTCATTAATAAATTCATCATTTTTTAAAAAGCTGGGTGAGCCAAACAAAATAGGAATGCTAGACAAATTTGGCTAGATCGCCACCAGTTTTCAAAACCTTCAGTAAATACCACTTCTGAAGAATAAAAATAGATGATGAAACCATACAAGCCCCATAAAAGTTCACCATAATTAACAGAGTAATAGTTCTTAAATAACCTGAGTTACTCTAAATGCTAGAGTCTTTTTGAAATCATAAATATGCTCAGTGTTGACAGAGAGCCTTTATTTGTATAGGATTGGCAGGAACATTTTGAAATACTGTGAATCGGTTTCAGACATGCCACAGTGTGTGATATTCACAGTAATGCACTACACTTACCGCAAATGCCTAGGAGTCTAAGCAGTTGATTTGTTGTTAAGGAAACCCTCACTAAAGAGTTCTTTTTCTCTCCTTTTTTTTTTCCTCTACCCCCACCTCCATTACATAAAGGAAGAGGAACTTAGCTACCGGTCATGAACTCTGTGTAATAAAACAACTCTGAACTTTTGTCCCAACTGTCTTCATTCATGATTGTAATTTATGTGTGTGCCACTGTCACCAGTAAGGTTTAGAGATTTATAGATTGCAATTTACATCATATCAGTTCTATTTTCCTTTAGTTTAATTTTCCCTCATAACAAGGAGTAAAGCCAAAGAAAAAGTAGAGTTTTAATAGAAAATTTGGGTCAACCCCAAATCCCTAAACGAACTTCTAAACCAAAAGTATATATTTAAACTACTCATGTGTGAGATTCCAGATTAAGTAAATTCCTTACCATAGCTAATATGCATATATATATATATAAGTTCGTTTTCACGCTGCTGATAAAGACATACCCAAGACTGGGAAGAAAAAGAGGTTTAGTTGGACTTACAGTTCCATAAGTCTGGAAAGGCAGTTTTTTTGTTTGTTTTTTGAGACGGAGTCTGGCTCTTGTTGCCCAGGCTGGAGTACAGTGGCGCCATCTCGGCTTACTGCAGCCTCTGCCTCCCAGGTTTAAGTGATTCTCCTGCCTCAGCCGCCTGAGTAGCTGGGACTACAGGTGAGAGCCACCATGCCCGGCTAATTGTTTTTCAGTAGAGATGGGGTTTCACCATACTGGCCAGGCTGGTCGTGAACTCCTGACCTCAGGTGATCCCCCTGCCTCGCTCGCCTCGGCCTCCCAAAATGCTGGGATTACAGGGGCCCAGCTGGCCAAGGCACACTTCTAACACGGCAGCAACAAAAGAAAATGAGGAAGAAGCAAAAGCGGAAACCCCTGATAAACCCATCAGATCTTGTGAGATGTATTCACTATGGGAAAGACCAGCCCCCATGATTCAATTACCTCCGACTGGGTTCTTCCCACAACGTGTAAGAATTCTAGGAGATACAATTCAAGTTGAGATTTGGGTGGGGACACAGCAAAGCCATATTAATATATGATTGTGATTAAGCGATATATTTTTTCATTTTTTTCTTTATATTTTAAAAGCATTCAGCCCAGCCCAGGTGCAGTGGCTCACACCTGGAATCCCAACACTTTGGGAGACCCAGGCGGGCGGATCATTCGAGGCCAGGAGTTCAAGACCAGCCTGGCCAATATGGTGAAACCCTGTCTCTACTAAAAATACAAAAATTAGCTGCATATGATGGCATGCCCCTGTATTCCCACCTACTTGGGAGTCTGAGGCAGGAGAAGTGCTTGAACCCACGAGGCAGGGGTTGATGTAAGCCAAGATCATGGCACTGCACTCCAACCTGGGCGACAGAATGAGACTCTGTCTCAAAAAAAAAAAAAAAAAGTAATTAGCCCATCTGTAGTTCTATAGAAAAGATGAAGGACTATAGTTTTAGTTCAAGTTTAGGAAGTTACCACATTTTGTTTTTAAGATTTAGAGACTTATTAAACCAAAACATTTGCAATTATAATCTATGATCTGAAAGATTAAAACATACATATCAGAGCTTATTTATTTTAAGTAATTTATAAATTTCTTCTCTGAGAGAAATATGATGCCCATGCCAACTAAAAAAAAAAAAAAAAAGAAACTCATTTGGCTTAAACTAATTCAAACACTGTGAGACACAGATTTTTAGTTGTAACTCTAAACATATGAATTTTGAGTAAGTACTAAATTTGGAGAATGCAATTTTAGTAACAACAACAAAAAAGCTTTGCTATGGCCAAATCCCACAGTGCGAAATGAATCCATTTTCCTTCTCAAATAGGCTAGCACGTAACTTTGTAACTGGGAGAGAAACTTCAGATTCTGGGCAATTAACACTGAAGGTTACAGTTTATATGACATACACTACTACATCTATATATCTCTTTAAGAGGATTTCTAGTTGAACTGAATCAGAGTTCAACTTAAGATGGAAACTTACTGCATAGTTGTCATTTTTCTAATATTGCAAGAATTACCTGATAGGGTTGATGTCTAGAGAGTTAAGTATGTTTGTTAGATAAATCTGCATTTACATGCTAATAAAACAAGTGTGAACACTTTCACGCCCACTAGATGCATAGTAGAAATGTAAGATAACATGGATATATTTAGGCACGTATATTTGAATGTGTATCTTTTCATCTTTTAAAAAATGTATTTTACTGCTTAGGATTAAGAAGAACCAGCCTTCAGTATGAGCAAGTGGGGCCCCAGCTTGAGCGTTGAACTTCAGATGGTTTTGCAAGGCACAAGTGCACACATAGAATGCATTTGCAAACACATGGGTGCCTGACTCAGAAGCCGGATCCAGCAAACACAGCACTCTCCCTGGTCCTAAACACGTGTGCCCATAACTAACACCTTTCAGACCCCACAAAAACACATCTCTGCATCTTCCGTACCCTGTTCTTGTATTTAAAGTCCACTAAGTCAAAATGCAGTGATCTTTGGGTTTAGGCCAAAATCAATGTAAGGCACAGAGGCTTCCTCAGAGAAGAGAGTAATTGAAGGGCAAAATTCTTCAAAAAGAAGACAAAGTAATTAAGTAATTATCTTACCGAATCTGCCTTTTGAGATAGTTGGACAGCAATAAATTATTGGGTTAACAAAGTAGGCTTTAATAGTGCTGAGATTCCAGTTTTTCACTTCTCATGCTCCAAATCATGACTCTGCAGGTATTCACAACAGCTGCATAATTCTAAAAGTTATCTCACTTTGAATTTCTATTAATAAATATCTAGATCTAGTGAAACAATGATGAATCTTAATGCTGATTCTTTACATTTCAGATAAATAGACATTGAATGCTAAATTCTTAATACTTTTATAAAACAAATTTTAATAAAACTTAAATTTTCAAAAGAAATTAAAATTTCATTTGTTTAAATAATTCTGATTTTATATTGAGATATTTACTAATTATAATTTGTATTTTACCTTGTAATTTTATATATGTTTTTTAAAATTTGGAAGAAAAATAACTTGCAAAAACCTTTAAGACAATGTTGTTTAAAATATATTTTGGATTGTGTTAATATGAATATAGTTTTTAATTATTAAAATAATTATTAAATAATAAAAACACTTTAATTAAAATACAAAAGATTTTTATATTTTAAAATATAAAACACAAAATTTCACTGCATTTATATTCAATTTATAAGACTTAAATCATATTTATCAATAGTATATCAATTAGGTGACTGTATTGATTATATAAACCAAACTTTACTAGAATGAAAGCAATAAAAATAAATACTATTAAAATGTATAATTATTTTTGAATTATATATATCTTTATTACATTACTCAAAGATTGCTAGCTTATGAACAGAACAGCAGGCATGTACAGTAATAAGTAAATTCACTCATCTTTGGTATTTTGCCAACTTTCAGTCATATGAAAGCTAAATCTTTGAACGCAGCTTTCATTTTTGTAATTCTGAAGATGTATTTGTCAAGAATAGAGGATGGAACAGATTTTATTTAACAGTTTGTTAGCTTGATATGTAACTTTTAAATATTTGACATACGGTATGTGGGCCTCCTTTCTGCTCTTGCTCCAGGCCCTGTAAATGTTAGAAACAATCCTGGTATTAAAGATCTAGAGATTATGTCTAAAGACTAGTATTTAACAATGTATGAGCCAGTTTCATAACTATATCATGTAGTCAAGCAATGGGAGGACATGCCTGTTCTTCCATGGAATTATGACATAAGAGTATGTTATATTATTATTTATATTATACTAATATAAATATGCCAGTCATAAAGTAGGTGCCACATCTTAAGGAAAATCACCAAATCTCCAAAATTCTATTTGGGATACCCTGTTTGTGTCTCCAGATCTACTCTCTACTGTGTACCTGGCTTATTGATGAGCACTTAGGTTGATTCCATATCTTGGCTCTTGTGAACTGTAAGAGTGCAGATATTTCTTTTTTTTTTTTCTTTTTTTTTTTTTTTTTTTTTGAGACAGAGTCTCACTCTGTTGCCCAGGCTGGAGTGCAGTGGCACGATCTTGGCTCACTGCAAGCTCCGCCTCCCGGGTTCACGCCATTCTCCTGCCTCAGCCTCCCAAGTAGCTGAGACTACAGGTGCCCACCACCACGCCTGGCTAATTTTTCGTATTTCTAGTAGGGACGAGGTTTCACTGGGTTAGCCAGGATGGTCTCGATCTCCTGACCTCCTGATCCACCCGCCTCAGCCTCCCAAAGTGCTGGGATTACAGGCATAAGCCACCAAGCCTGGCAGATATTTCTTATACTGAGTGATTTATTTTCCTCTGGATGCGCACCTAGTCAGGGGATTGCTGGATCACATGATTGCTCTGTTTTTAATTTTTAAACTCCCCCGTTTTTAACTTCCTCTAATTACCCAATTTGCATGTATTAACTCTCTCCCACCAGCACTCTGATTAATATACTTTCTAGTAACATAGGTATGACCTTGACCATTATCTTTTAGTTTTTGAGCTATGATTCATTGTCCAAGTTACAGGACTTAAATGTTCTACAGATAATTTAAGAACATGAGAATAGAGTTTCTCTTAGTAGAATATGCGCCTTAAACATTTTTCAAGCCAGTTCTCTTTGGGGAGTGCTCTAACACTGAGAACAGAGTCTGTCCTTTACAGGCACTTAAATAGTTATTGAATCAATAGTAAAGACAAGACAAGACCCCTCACAACAAAGGATGAATGTTGCTTCCTTTCCTGAGTCGGTTCCCTTCATGTAATGAAGTGTCTCCATGTCATCTTCCATCCTTTATATGGACATGGGTGATGATTATGGTATGGCGGAGGGAAAGAGACTGGTGGAAGGGAGATGAAAGTAATTGAAGGGGACGTTTTAAATGCATAGCATCAAAATGTTTGTAAAAACCCTATCTTTCAGAGATTAGGATTTGAATGTTGTCTGACTCTCAAACCATGGTGGTTTTAAATAGTGCACAGGTTATATATTTCCCAGTCTTCATATTACTTCATTGTAAATTATTAATATGAGTCTAATTCATTTAGAGGAAAATTAATCTGGTATGTGCCTCTCATTCCTCTATTAATGCTTCCCGTTACCTTTTCATTGTTCATGTTTAATATCATTTAATATGTTAAATGAGACAATTATGTAATTTATATTTTTCTGTACAACACTCCTGGGCAAATCATATTTTCAAATGAAGTCATGCATGGTAACTTAAGTATATATTAATAATACATTTTATTTGTTTATTTATTTATTTACTTATTTATTGAGATGGAGTCTCACTCTGTCACCCAGGCTGGAGTGCGGAGGTGCACTCTCGGCTCACTGCAGCCTCTGCCTCCCCGGTTCAAACGATTCTCCTGCCTCAGCCTCCCGAGTAGCTGAGATTACAGGTGCACGCCACCATGCCTGACTAATTTTTTGTATTTTTGGTAAAGACAGGGTTTCACCACATTGGCCAGGCTGGTCTCAAACTCCTGGTCTCAAGTGATCCGCCTGTCTTGGCTTCCCGAAGTTCTGGGATTACAGGTACGAGCCACTGCACCTGGTCAAAAATATATTTTTATTAGCAGTTTTATCATCACTTTTTTTTCTAAAATTTTATATTTTTATATTATTGGTATATAAAAAGTTAAAATATAAAGGATCTCCTTAGCAAGTCTTATTTTTATGTTGCCTAAGTCATTATTTCCTGATTTTATATTTGTGAATTATTCTTCCTATAACTTTTACCTCTTTATTCTTCTTGTTTTCTTTCTAGCCTCTTTAGATAAATGTTTCTTGAGTTATTTTCATTTTGTGATTAATAAGAGTAGTTGAATTACTTAATGTTGTAAATTCTAACCTTGGCTGTAGCCCACAGTGTTCAAATTGCTGCTAATTACTAAATATACCGTAATTGCAACTTTAATATTTTCAGGAATCCAAGATTTATTTACAAGTATTTTCTAATTTCTAAAAGCTTGAGGAGAAGTTGTAACTTGTTTGTTTATAAGGTCTAAGTGCATTACATTTTAATCAGAGAACACTGGTTACATTTTACTTTAATATATTGACTGCTTTTAGGCCTTTAACACACTCCATTGATCAAATTCTGTGGACATAGTAAAAGCTTATATATGTGTTATTGAGCTTTTTAGAATATATTATTCAGATTCATTTTTCCTTTCCCTGAAGATTAGGTACCTGTTCATAGGTAGGTGTATATACAGATAAATATATGTGTATGTCTCATCTGTTGGTTTATATATTTCATGCAATTCATCTGTTGAACACTGAAATGAAAATTTAGCAGTGAAGCCTTCCCTGATTCTTCACTGATAAAACAGAAGCTTCCCTGACATCTCTATTTCCCTTATGCTGCTTCATTTCTCTCCTTAGAATTTATCTCAACTGCTATTTAAATTCTAAATATTCTGTGTTCTCCTACTAGAATGAATACGGGAGCTTGATTCCTCAGCAGCTAGTACAGTTTAGCAGGTGTTCAAATACATTTGTTACTTTGTTTTGTTTTACTGTGTGTTTGTTTTGTTTACTCTTTATTGCTAAATGAAAGAATGCAAGCCAACTCATTATTCAACCCATAAATTTAGGTAACTATTAAAGGGAATTCAGTTAATAATTACAGAAAATCCTTTTATAATAGGAACTATTAATCTAAACCTTCTATTATGAACCCTCCTCATGTGGTTCAGTTGGTTCAGTAAGTAAAAGGCTTGTTTATGCTTTTTCTAATTCAACTCATATTTAATTAGGTATAAATCTATTTGGCCTCATTTTTATTTCCTTGATAGCTTCAACATTCTCTATCTTTGCAATGACTTCAACATTTTAAATTGTCAGACCCATCGAACCTTAAAACTTCTTTTTACTCTGACTCCTTTCTTGTGTGCAATCGTATCTCAATCATTCAGTGTGGAAGACAGCTATACTCCTTTACCTGCCAATAATGGTTTCTTCCTTCTTTTGATATATCACCATTCCGCAATTCTCAGCCCATGCAATCAGGTGGGACGAGGCTATGCCACCCCTTCCAGCCTGTGTTCCCTTAGGAAACCATTTTCCAGACCTGGCCAACCAGCATATGATGTGTCATTACCTATAAGGATTAAGCAGTTACCCTGCCTTCCACAAGCAGATTAATATGAGGTACACTTGGAGAGTAAAGTGTGAGGTTATGCAGTAGCTAATGAAAATTGAACATCATGTGAACAATTATACCTTTAGGGCTGACTATGATTAAAAATGTAAAACATCAGCTCCAGGACTTCACTGTGAGGGTAATAGAACTGCAAGGAGAATGAAAATACAGACTTATCAAGTCCTCTCTGATAAGGTCAGGTTCATGTAAGGAAAAGAGTGGGGCTCAGAAATCTCACTTGGCTCTGGGAGTGGGAGAATCATGAATTCCCAGATTCTCCCAAACTTTCCCAGGCAGTTAAAACAGCTCCTTCTCCTTTTGTAGAAGACAACCTCCCCTTGCCTGGAGACCATGCAAAGACCACACCTAGAGTGAGGTCATGTAAGGTCATAAAGCCTTTTCTCACCTTTATCCGTAGCCTCCAATAATTAGAGTCAGGTCTTAGCATAGACTGAGGAGGGAGATACAGTCCCTACTGTAGGAGGAAGTGCAGTATACAACAAAAGAATGACAGGACCTGGCTCACCTGATCCAGGAGAGCATACGTGGGAGTGGAAGGATGTTAGATTGAGACATTGGCAGAATGTAAGACTGGACAAGAGATAACTTATTAAAGCATTCTCCTGATACTTTTAGTTTAAAATCCTGGCAAAAATAGCCAGAGGAGCTGGGCATGGTGGCTCATGCCTGTAATCCCAGCACTTTGGGAGACCAAGGTGGGCGGATCACCTGAGGTCAGGAGTTTGAGACCAGCCTGACCAACATGGAGAAACCCCATCTCTACTAAAAATACAAAATTAGCCGGGCATGGTGGTGCATGCCTGTAATCCCAGCTACTTGGGAGGCTGAGGCAGGAGTATCGCTTGAACCCTGGAGGCGGAGGTTGCAGTGAGCCAAGATTATGCCATTGCACTCCAGCCTGAGCAACAAGAGCAGAACTCCGTCTCCAAACATATATATATATGTGCTGGTAAAGATGGGGTTTCACCACATTGGCCAGGCTGGTCTCAAACTCAAATATATATCTATATATGGGGGGGGGGGAGAGAGAGAGAGAGAGAGAGAGAGAGAGAGAGAGAGAGAGAGAGCCAGAGGAGTATATTCGGGCTTCCAGAATGTCTCCTTGAAGCTTGGACATTAGAAGAATCAAAGGTAAATGAGATGGATATTGCCACTGTGACTTTGGCAGAAGGGGCCCAAAAGCTCCTTAGAGTATGAATACATTAAAATGTATTCATTATGTGAGAGGAGAGAGTCCACCACATGACTGTGTCCCCAGGGGGAGCCCAAAGGACATTCTCTTTACTAAGTTATTAGAGAATGCACGAAAAAGGGATCCCTGACATCTTTAAGGTGATTGCTGGGATGGATGGCTTCTTTCCAGAATTGGAAGGAGGGCATGCTAGAAATCAGTACAATGATAATGAGGACAAAGTGACAATCACATTACCCTGAGCCACAGGTATCTATGGTGATGACAAATAGTTCCAGGATGAGATAGGTGGGCAGCCTATGATAAATTACATCACCAGAAAAAAAATGGAAGGTCACTATAATGTTTCCAGATCAAATGAGTTCACAAACATTGCACCCATTGATTGGCCCCTTAATGAAGAAATATTTGAGATTTTGTGAAGGATGTTGGTCGGCAGGCTTGAACTAACCTTAGTAATGGAAGATTCAAAACTCCATCACAAGGCCAGGCATGGTGGCTGATGCCTGTAATTACAACACTTTGGGAGGTCAAGCTGGGAGATTGCTTGAGCTCAGGAGTATAAGACCAGCCTGGGCAACATAGTGAGACTTCGTCTCTATTTAAAAAAAAAAAATTACCTGGGCATGGTGGCACGCACCTGTAGTCCCAGCTAGTTGGGAAGCTGAGGTGGGAGGATTGCTTGAGCCTGGGAGGTTGAGGCTGCAGTGAACTGTGATCATGCCACTGCATTCCAGCCTGGGAGACAGAGTGAGACCCTGTCTGAAATGAAATGAACACCCAGCACAGTCCTTGTTAGAGTGAAAGCTTATGGAGTCCAGAATAAATTTGGTCCTTGGTCCGTCAGTGGATCAGTGGATCACATGGCTCAGCAGACTCATGCAGTACTTGTTTCCTCTGTCCTCAGGTGTATATTTAGAGATGGATATATTTGGGTGCTGGTAGAATCCTTAACCCATAAAATAAGAGTGATTATGGTAGGAAATATCAGATGGAAGTCCCTGAAACTGCTTTTTCTCCTCAGCTGAGATAGTAAATCGGAAGCCGTATTAGCACTACCCTCGAGGACTTAAATGAGACAGAGTTGGTGGTCCCATTATATTCCAATTCAGTTCAGCACTATAACCTTTTCAGAAACCAAATGGCTTATGTAGGAGTAAAATGGGCTAACGCTAATTTAACCAAGTGAAACATTCAATCATGTTTACAGATGGGTTATCATCACTAAAAATGCATGCATGATCATGAAGATACCATAAGCTTTGAATAACGTGTTGAGACTGAAAACTCAAAATGATGGTAACTGAGAATAGCACTAAAGCCCTAAATTTTGGTCACACTCTCGTCTACGTAAGAACGTGACCAAAAGAGGTGAATTGTTAAACAAAATGACGGGACGCCATTGTTTTGGACTGAGCTCATGCACTAGGCCCCAACAGACCAGACCAAATCAAAATGGAGTCATTCATGCTAAATGTGACCTCATCAAATGGAAACTTTAAGAAAGAAGATAGATCCCATAACAAACCATTTTTTTTTCTTCTGAAATCAAGAAATTCCACCATAATAAGGAAGTCCTATCTGCTGTAACCCTTGCCAGAAAAGTAACCTGAAGTAATCTGATGTTAACCAATCGAGGTTTTTTTACTTGTTTCATTTCCTTGTTCCTACCTCACAAAATCCACTGTTCTGCTATTTTCCAGTGAGATTTGAAAGCAAGCAAGTCAACTTATATTGGTGACAGATTGACATCAATGCCTAAAGTTTTGGTCAACTTCTCAATTTTGATCAAACTTTTGGGAAGTTGACCAAACGGGAGAATTGTACATTTTAGCCTAATGCTGCCTCCTTATATATTTTTCGTTTGGTCTAAAGGTGTCTCCATACATAGTGAACTGTAACCTAATGGGATGTGAAAATATACTGTATCCCATTCTTATAATCAATAGCCAAGTTCCAGCCAGTCACAGAAGCTGAGTTTCAGCCAATCACAGGTGGCTGACTGTTCAAACCATTTTCAAATAAGGCAAACTCCAAGCTGTAACCAATCCAGCTGTTTCTGTGTCTCACCTGCTTTTTCTGTCCACAAGCATTACCGGACCATGTGGCAGCCCCAGAGTCCCTCTGTATCTATTATGGTGGTGAACTGTATTTTGTTCAGTTAAACTCTGTTACATTTGATTTCTCAACACTTTTTCTTTTAGCACAATAAACACTTGGTATCCAGCTTCCAATTTGGTAAATGTGTTTTTCTCAATTCCCGTGGTGATTCTGTTCTCTGTGATACTATCCTCAGTGACCTTCACCATCTTGACATTTTGTAGAACATCACACTAGCCAATTGTATTGATAATGGCACACCAATTAAATCTAGTTAGCATGAAGTGGTACTTGGCCTTGGTAAAACACATGTTACATTTAATGGTTGGTAAACCCACAAATACTCAGGGAACTGCTTTATCAGTCCAATTGTCTGAATCAATCCAGAACATTACTTCTCTCCCCTTTATGTACATAACAAATTGTTGCATCTTGTGGCCTCCTAGAAGGAAAAGATGTGTATGAGGGGGTGTGTACGTGTACACACACATTTGCATATATACATACATAAATGAATAGTAGGCATTCGACTTATAACAGTAATTATTATTATTATTATTTTTTTTTTTTTTTTTTTTTTTTTTGAGACGGAGTCTCGCTCTATCGCCCAGGCTGGAGTGCAGTGGCGCGATCTCGGCTCACTGCAAGCTCTGCCTCCCGGGTTCACGCCATTCTCCTGCCTCAGCCTCCCAAGTAGCTGGGACTACAGGCGCCGCCACCTCGCCCGGCTAATTTTTTTTTTTGTATTTTTAGTAGAGACGGGGTTTCATTGTGTTAGCCAGGATGGTCTTGATCTCCTGACCTCGTGATCCGCCCGTCTCGGCCTCCCAAAGTGCTGGGATTACAGGCTTGAGCCACCGCGCCCGGCCAACAGTAATTATTTTCATATGACAGATTTATTACCTTTATTTGGTAAATGCATTGTATATTTTGTTTCCGACATAACAAATTTCAGTAGGAGACTTTAAGGAAAGAGAAAAAAATGTAAAAATGTAGGTTTCTCTATTTTTTCTCATAATTAAAAATAAAACTTTTATTTTCTTGTTTACAATTTATTTTAATATTTGAATCATAATATCCATTATTCCCTTCACTTTTCCCATTCACAGTCTTGCACTTAAACACACAAGTTCCCCCCCTTATTTGTAACTTTTTGTGTTCTGATTATGATTTTGTTGTTGTTGTTATTTTGTTTTGGAAAATGGATAATCCAATACATAATACATCATTCCTGCTTATTTAGCCAAACTTTATTAGGGCTGAATATAGTCTTTCACTGGACAGATGTAAATCTTTATTTTAAGGTTACTTTCTTTAAACCACTCAATGAGTCTGTTACAAGCATTTAATTGTATTTGTAAGTATTATATAAATAATCAAAGTAGTCCTTTAATACAGCTGATATTGTGTTTGTTAAAACTGTATTCAAACTGTTGAGAATTTTTGTGAGAGGTCTTCCTATACACACAAATTGGTTCCAGAACTCTCGTTAATGAGGTGCAAACTTTTTATGTATGTACAGCATTGTTGTTCTGATCTTTATCCTGTTTAAGTCACACTTAGAAAACTCAGCTCCTAATTTCCTCCCTTCAAAAGGGACTGTTGTTGTTGTTTCAATTTTTAGCTAATTTCCTTTATTTATACTGCCTTTGTCATGTGTTGATAATGTTGACCAACTTCAGATATTTACAGATTCGAAACAGCTGCAAACATATAATTAGATCTTATCAACTTTGGCCATATGTTTGTGAACAAAAGTCTCTTCCCTCTGCCACCAAAGAGCTAAAAACACTTAGGAATTTGGCAAAGCTTACAGACTTCAGTATTCTAACTCTTCCTTCTAGGATCCTAGATCTTAATGAGCTTCCTAAAACTAATCTATGTAAAATACTCTCATAAACTTCAAGGAAGTCCATGATCTATCTTTTTAGAATGGTGTTATCCAATTTAGATAAAGGTTGCACTTCTGCTATCTGGTGATGTCCTTCACAGTAAACACTTCACCTATTCCTACTGAATTAATGACGATGAGGATCACCTAATCTGCTAAATTCTTCAGCATTTTTTCACCTCCTAGAAAAAGAGCAATTTATCAGAAAATCTCTCATGCATACCCATAGCTTGCTTTACAGGTCTGCAAACTGAAACGAACGTACCTGACAACCTTCCATTCCACTTCTGTTTGTCTTGTTAGGCTCTTGAAATTTAGCTTTGATTTTCATCAGTTATAACAGCATCAGACTTTTTTTTTTTTTTTTTTTTTTTTTTGAGACGGAGTCTTGCTCTGTTGCCCAGGCTGGAGTGCAGTGGCACCATCTCGGCTCACTGCAAGCTCCGCCTCCTGGGGTCACGCCATTCTCCTGCCTCAGCCTCCCGAGTAGCTGGGACTACAGGCGCCCACCACTGCGCCCGGCTAATTTTTTGTATTTTTGGTAGAAACAAGGTATCACCATGTTAGCCAGGATGGTCTCGATCTCCTGACCTCGTGATCCACCCGCCTCGTCTCCCAGAGTACTAGGATTACAGGCGTGAGCCACTGCGCCCAGCCTTTTTTTTGAGACGGAGTCTCGCTCTGTCTGTCGCCCAGGCTGGAGTGCAGTGTCGCGATCTCAGCTCACTGCAGGCTCCGCCTCCCGGGTTTACGCCGTTCTCCTGCCTCAGCCTCCCGAGAAGCTGGGACTACATGCGTGAGCCACGGCACCCGGCCGGCATTTTTCTTTTAATGTTGTGAATGCATACAGCATGTTTCAATAGAACAGACTCTATAATATTCAGGTACTTAATACGTTCCATTTCATTAGGGAAACTGCCATCTTCCTACCTACACCTCCTACTAGTGGATAACAACTCTGATTTTAATCAGCTTACTCTGCTGGTTACAAGTTTGTACTAACTGGTATGAGTCATTACCTTGTTGAGATTGTATTCCTTGTTTTCCAATTTTACAATCATTTCTTAGCAAAACTGAATTAGTGATAAGCTGCATTTGGAAGAAGGAGACGTTTTATCCTTGGTTGCTTTAACACAGTACAAAATCAAATAAAAATAAAAGGAAAAGGAAAGCAAACTGCAGAGGTAATGGAAATCAACGGAAAGATTACATAAAGAAGTGCAGAAAAGCAATTTCAGAAACAAAGAGTTCAATCAAAATTCAAATTAATTGAAACATTTCTAGGTCAAAAATCTGCAGTCAAATAACCCAGAATAAATGCATTGGGCTAAGCTGAATTGCTGTTTTCATTAAAAAATGGCATGTGATTTTTTACCTGCATAATGAACCTTGCAGGAAGATGACAAGTGTTAAAATAATGAAACATTTGCTGCAAGAAACTAGGAAAGAGGAATAAAGGAAAGGCATGAGGAAATAGCAAAGCTTGTCAGTAGGCAACAAAAATAAAGTTTGTATCAACATTTTTGCCTCACTTGGGGTGGGTCACAGAGCCATGGGTGTTAAAGAGTTTTAATAAACGTTCATGTTTAAATGCAACCTTCACAGTCTTAGTAGTTAGTAGAGATGTCAAGGAAATAAACAGATTTTGTAGCTCATTTTAGTTTTAAGCATGAATAAATTCATACTGTCTTCCTTTCTTCCTAGGGCTGTGGGTGGAATGGAGGATGGGGAACAGAGAAGAGACACTAGGTGGAGGCACATTTGAACAAAGCTGAATTTAGCTTAGATTTTAATTCACTTGTGTGGGTGCGCTTCTTCCGAGAAGACAGAATCCAAATGATCTTCTGGGAAAAAATGTTAACCATAATGAAAGCAAGACAAGTTCTAGAACCACTAGAAAAAATAAGTACCTGAACCTCTCATTTCAAGTCAAGTAGCCCATTTCTTAAGTAAACTGGTTGATCTAATAGTGTTCATTGTAGGCACTTTTCTTCCTTCACGCGCTCTAAGTCACCTGCTTCAGGACTTAACTCATAGAGTTCTTTAGAGAAACAATTACTTGAAGATTGACATGCTTTTCTCTGACGTATTTTTAACACAAATAATATAATGACACTTCTTGATTCTTCCTTGGTGTTTTCAGTACTTGTAACAGAAAGCTGTCTTTGCAAATTCAGAATAGAAGACACATTAAAAGGCGAATAGCAAACAAAAAAAAAAATCTGTAGCAAAGGAGAGTCAGAAACGGTTTTTATACAACCAGCTCTTATACCCTAGATTGCTTGTTAGTAAACAGTGAAGAATATGTGTGTGGCAGGGTTTGCTGCTGCTCAGGAATACCCAGTCCCCCTCTCTCCCTAAGGTTTTGCATTTGGGTGAACCACGTGACTAGTTCTGACCAATGGGTTGCAAGAGGAAGACAAGTGTGTTCCCTCCAGGCTGAGGCAGTGAGAAGTCAGCATGGGACCCTCTCTTCCCCGACATAGCAACCCTGGAAGCCATGTGTTTCAAGTGATAGAGCAGCAAGTAGTTGGAGACAGGCAGTTCTGTGTTCTTACCTGAAGAAAGTGCCCAAGAGAGCAGTTAGGTCTCACATGGGTTTACATAAATGAAAAATAAGTGTTAACGAGTTAAGATACTGATACTTAGTGGTTACTGCTTATCACAGTACAATACAATCCCTTACTGTTTATTCAAAACATAAATATAAAATTATAAAATTCACAATTCAGAAATGTAATTAGTAAGCAATTATCCAACATGACCTGTTAAAAGTAGATGTGCAAATTTTAAAAAACATATCAATTTATTGTTTAACACTTTTTCGAAAATTCATAATACTCCTATTTGACTAGGTGTGGTAAAATAGACACTTCCATGCATTTGCTGATGAAATCGTAAGTAGATGAAATATTATTGGCATTTTTTTCATTAAAAGTTCTCATAGCTTTGACCCAACACATACATTTCTGATAATCAAGACAAAAAAAAATCAAAGGTTACAGAGAAAGCTTTATACAAAATATGGTTATTTCAGCACTAATCATTGTAGGGAATAAAAGGAAACCCATTTTAAATGAGAGGTAATAGGGGATTTAAATAAACCATAGTAAACCAATATGATTAAGATCAATTAGCCATTGAAATAGTGTTCCTGAAAGCCATAGGCAATACAATTTTTTAAAAATGTATTATTCCCCATTTTTTTCTAAGTAACAGTAACTAAAGGGTTGTGTTCTGGAAAAGCATATTTACAATAAATCTAATTAAATTACTCTGAACAGGAAAGGAGAAAGAGACGGAGATAGGAATAATTGCTAGAAAGAGGACAACTGGCTATTGCCTGGGGTGAGGTTGAAGGAAAACAAAGAACTCCCAAATGGCAAAGAGAATGAGAAAAACTAATGTGATGGAAAATGTTGAAGCATTAGAAATGGGAAGTACAATGTGAGTCCTTTCCTTCACTGGCCAAGCAAAATATGTGTCAAGTTCTACCTTACTACCTTTTATGTAAGTGAACTATTTGGGGAATATTGGGGGAGAGATGCTGAGGTTTATGTTTAAAATGTACAGATGTGAAAACAGAAGTAGCATGCGTAGAATCTGATTAGTGTAATAGAATGGAGAATTGGAAAAGTCTGCACGTTAGAACTATCTGGAAATTAAAGACTAGAATGAAATATAACACCCTGAATGTAAATATCCTCCTGCCTCCTCTTTTTTTTTTTTTTTTTTTTGAGACGGAGTCTCGCTCTGTCGCCCAGGCTGGAGTGCAGTGGCGCGATCTCGGCTCACTGCAAGCTCCGCCTCCCGGGTTCACGCCATTCTCCTGCCTCAGCCTCCCGAGTAGCTGGGACTACAGGCGCCCACAACCGCGCCCAGCTAATTTTTTGTATTTTTAGTAGAGACGGGGTTTCACCGTGGTCTCGATCTCCTGACCTTGTGATCCGCCCGCCTCTGCCTCCCAAAGTGCTGGGATTACAGGCGTGAGCCACCGCGCCCGGCTGCCTCCTCTTAGAGAACTAAATTGTCTCAATGGTGAGACACCACATGTAGGGCTGAAACCCAACTACTGTATGCAATCCTACCAAAAGAAATATGAAATCAAATAATCTTGGAAAGAGAAGAGAAACAAAAATCTGCAGAGGAAGCTAAGAACTGACAATAGAAGAGACTCCTGTAACCACATTTAAAGAGGGAATGGAACCATACAGAGAAAACGATACCAGATTAGGAACTTGTCTGGTACTAGATTAGCTCAGCTACAGCAGCTCTAACTCCAGCGAGTAATGCCTGGATTGACTTTTTTTGTTTGTTTGTTTTTGTTTTGTTTATTTTATTTTAGATTCAGGGGGTATATGTGCCAGTTTGTTATATGGGTGCATTGTGTGATGCTAAGGTTTGGACTTGTAATGACCACATCCTCCAAGTCGCAAACATTACCCCAAACAGGTAGTTTTTCAACCCTTTCTCCACTCCCTGCCTCCCCACTTTAAAAATCCCCATAGTTTATTATTCTCATCTCCGTGTCTTTGTGTACTCAATGTTTAGCTTCCACTTATAAGTGAGAACATACAGTATTTGATTTTCTTTTTCTGCTTTAATTTGCTTAGGACAATGACCTCCAGCTGCATTCATATTGCTGCAAAGGACATGATTTTGCTTTTTTTTTAGGACTGCATAGTATTCCATGGTGTATATGTACTACATTTTCTTTATCTGGTCCACTGTTGCTGGCTACCTCGGCTGATTCCATGTCTTTGCTATTGTGAATAGTGATGTGATAAACATAGAAGTGCATGTGTCTTTTTGATACAATGATTTATTTCCCTTTGGGTAGATACCCAGGAATGGGATTGACTAACTTGACTGCCATTAGATGTTCCACTGGATGGAAGATATGACGGCTTTGTTGCTTGTTTTCATGGAAAGCTATAGATAGCATTTTTTTCACTTTTGCTTTTAGAAATTATTGGAATATTCTTTAGCATAAAATATATAATTTTATAATGAAATATAATTTTAATATTCATGGCTGGGTGAGCAAGAACAGGAAATAATGAGTTTAAGGAGAGACCATTAAGTTGGCAACAGTAAAATTGTGTTCGCCTGTCTCACTGTCTTCCATTTTAGGTCTTGTTCTCAAGTTTTCTAGCTTCAAATCTGAGATGATCCCATGTGACCTTTGCCTTTAATAAGTTTATAGCCCATGTATTTTCAAAAGCAACTTTAAATGACAGGCAGTAAAACATGTTTAAAGCAGGACACTTAAATAAACAGTTGGTTGAGTTCAGAAACCATGAACGAAAGGGAGGGCATAAAGATTTGCTTGTCTTCCTAGGTTACTCCAAAGTTCCTTTTCTCTGTAAATGAACCTTTTTGCTATAAAGTGACACCTCATTGATGGTGCTGGACTATGTGACCTGGCTATAATTGATTGAACCATTTGCAACCTCTTACCCTAGCTGGGCCAGTCTATTTCTCTCTGCATGGAATTTGGAATTGCAACTGGGAGATAGAATTAGGAAAGAGAGCTGGAATTATAATAAGGAAGGAGCAAGAGGAGAAAAAGCAAACCTGGTTTGGCGGAGAAAGACAAAGAGAGAGTTAGAACAAGAGAGAGAGAGAAGCCGACTCCAAGAAATAAGCAGATTTAAGACACAGAAGTCTTGAGATATTTCTAGTATTATTTCCTTTGCTGAGGCCCAACACTACTAACTCAACCACTGTGTTATTCGATCAACCCATTTATCTATTTTTACTCAAGCTGACTCAAATTATTTCATGTTAATTGCACCTAATGATTGCTGAACCATGCTGACAGAGAATCGTGTCAGAAACTAGAGAGAAAATTCTAATATGCTGACTTAACTGGAAGCCTTTACAAACGAGAAAAATAATAGATTCTATAGTATTTATCACTCCATACAAGGTAACATGCAAATTAAAATAATAAATACTAAACCATAGAATAAATTTATGATTTACTTTTACTCTATTTATTAACTGATACAATGGATGTATAATGTACATTTTAATAATAAAACATTGTGCTTAGTCATTTAATATACACATAAGAAAACACATAAAAAAATCTCCAGTGATATTCTGCAGGTGATTTAAGGGTTTATTTCTGTCTTTTATAGTATTAATATCTGTGTTTTTGCCTATAATAATTAGAATACAAACTGAAGTTTTCCAAAAGCACTAACTAGTTTTTTCCAAAATAAAAAACAGATTTGTTTATGCTTATTATACTCAAAATTATGAAGGTAAGTTAATTTGTATATAATTTAAAATATGTATACATAAAGAAAGCAGAATTGTTCCTTCTTAATTCCTATTAAATAGAAAGTTTCATTTCTTTGGACATTCTGATATTATTGTACCTTATTTCAAGAGTCCTGATACTTTATCAGAATACTTCCATTTTTTTATGAGGAATTGAGTAACATGTATTTTCTATTATAATTTTTGACTAAAAATAGAAGAAATAAATGATGACTTAAATTTGAATTAAATCTGGAAACATTTATATTTCCTTCTCAATTTTCTTTTAGTTCCATCAGGCAGAGAGAAGAAAACATTTAGGGGACTTTAAGGAGGATATTTTCAAAGGGAGAAAAAGTGAAGATGCCACTCAAATAAAATTTTAAGCTGGGGATAATTTGAAGCCTTCTTTTTGGAAACTGGATAGTTTGTAAGCAATAATGTTTCAATTCAGAGATGCCTTTGTTCCAGAAATTTTTCGGCTCTGATGACCTTTGAGCTTTTTCATGCAAATGCATGAATGTATCTCCCTATGTATACAGGCTGGTGGATCCTCTTTTCATTTATCTTATAAATGTAGGATCCTATTTCTTTCTAGTTCTTTCAGATAGCCATTTGCTGGCCCTGGTTCTGAAATTTTCTCTGGTTTGTTTTTAGAGTTATTTCCTTCCCCAGCATGAAGACTTCTAAAAACCATAATGTAGTAGATTTGGCCAAAAAAAATCTTCTTTTTTTTTAATTTATTTAATTTTGTAATCTAGACATTCATTGGTCTTGACATAAAACTTCTTGGGTTCAACTTTTTGCTCCTATTTGGTTAACTTTGGGCAGATTATTTTAACTGCCTCTGTTTATTCAATTGGAAAATGGAAAGACTAATTGAGCAATTTTCATTAGCTGTTGAGACAGTGAAATGAGGAAATACATAAACAAAGATTGAAACCGCCTTCCCAAAGATGATGACAGGGAGAGAGGTCTGGCATGGCTGACTCCATCTTGCTTCTAGCCTCACAGGCTCGCTGTCCTCTCTCATTCCTGGACGTAAGCCAGGCTAACCATAGGAGGAATTTCGTTTATAGTTTAAAGCAAGGATGATCATAGTCCCTCCCTGAAACAGATCCCCTCCTTCTTTCGGGATTGAAACTGCATTTGTAAAACTAATGAGAAGCCAGGAGATTAGTATTATGAGAGGAGCCCGAATTCTGTTAAGATGTAGTATAGCTAAACTCGCCATTGTCCCCTGGCTTGCCTTTCTACAAGCCTTTCTTGCTCAGGAGCCATATGGCCAGAAGTCACAAGACTTGTGACTTCCTCAGTTGCTCCTATAGATAACATCACTATTGTAGAACCAGAAATTGGTCTCCTGAGATGTTTTTTAGACTTTTGCATTCTGGCAACTGACCCCACCTGGACCTGTAACTCATGACTCAGCTGGTTCTGTGGCTCCCACCCAGAGAGGGACTGTTTTCTCCTTTCTGTGATTTCATCCCCAACCAAGCAAGATTGTCCATTCCTTAGACCTCTGCCCACCAAATTATCCATAAAAACCCTAACCTCGGAGTTCTCAGGGAGCCTGATTTGAGGGATAACTCCAGTCCTTCTGATTATCTGCCTTGCATTAATTAAATTCTTTCTTTACTGTACTACCACAGTCTTGGTAAACTGGTTTTGTCTGTGCAGTGGGCAGGAAGAACCTATCAAGTAATTACAGTATGTGGAGAGAAATGGAGGTCAGGAGTTTGAGACCAGCCTGGCCAACATGGTAAAATCCTATCTCTACTAAAAGTACAAAAATTACACTCCTGTAATCCCAGCTACTTGGGAGGCTGAGGCAGAAGAATCCCTTGAACCTGGGAGGCAGAGATTGCAGTGAGCCGAGATCACACCACTGCACTCCATCATGGGTGACAGAGTAAGTGAGACTCTGTCTCAAAACAAACAAAACAAAACAAAAAAACTGCACAGGTAAATAATGTACACAAAGGGCAGAGTGAATTTGCTCCACTGGCTATTACCAGGCATAGACAATATCAGGAATAGCTAATATTTTCTATTCATAATAGGGAATAGTCAGTCAGGGTCCAGGCAAAAAATAAATGAGTAAATTGAGGAGATTTTTTTTTTTAAAGGGAACATTTAAAAATACATACAGCACAGTTAAACTCACAGGGAGGTGAAGCACTGGAGCTGACCACAGTGGAAAGCTGTTACCAGCACAGGTTTAAAGGAGTGTGATGAGGGAATGATTATGGAAAGCCAGAGAAAGCTGTGGGATAGGACTGAGAAGAGCTATGACCTTTGCAAGAGAAAACCAATCACTGATCAACCACAGCTTGGCAGTGACACAACCAAGAAAATTAATAGCTGACTTTACTTTCCTCACACCCTCTGGGCACCAGCTGATGCTTCCATGGCCTGAATCCAGCTGGAAGTCAAAGGGCAAAAGGGACTTCATGATGAAAGCTGCAAAAGTCATCCCCTCAGGCACAAAGTGAGCAGTGGGAAAGAGTAGATCTGGAGGTGCTATAGGAAACTGCCCAGTCCATTACCTGATTCACTCCTCAGCATCCAGCCTTGTTGTTTTCCCAATGATTCATGGCCCAACAAGGAGCACCCACAAAATCCATTCAACAGTCATCATCTGTGTGATGGTTAAGGGATGGCCAGAGAGCTGGTAAATGTTATTCCTGGGTGTGTATGCGAAGGTGTTTCCCGAAAAAACTAGCATTTGAATTGGCCAACCGAGTAAAGCACATATCGCTCAGCAGTGTGGGTGGCACCATCCAATTATTTGAGGGCCTAAATAGAACACAAAGGTGGGGGAAGGGTGATACGGTTTAGCTGTGTCCCCACCCAAATCTCATTTTGAATTGTAGTTTGCATAATCCCCACGTGTCCTAGGAGGGACAGGTGGAAATAACTGAATCATGGGGGGCAGTTTCCCACATCCTGTTCTCACGAGAGTGAGTGAGTTCTCACAAGATCAGATGGTTTTATAAGGGGCTTTCCCCCCACCTTCACTCTGCCCTTCTCCTTGCTGCCGCCATATGAAGAAGGACGTGATTTCTTCCCCTTCTGCTATGATTGTAAGTTTCCTGAGGATTCTCCAGACCTGCTGAACTGTGAGTCAATTACATCTCTTTCTTTTATAAATTGCCCAGTCTTGGGTATGTCTTTATTAGACTAATACAAAGGGCAAATTTACCCTCTCTGTTTGAGATGAGACATCCATCTTATTCTGTCCATGTCCTGGTTCTCAGGTCTTCAAACATGGATCAGGCCTTCTGACTCTGACTGGGATTTACAACATTGGCCCCCAATTATCAGGCCATAGTTCTCAGACTGCATTTACACCACCAGCTTTCTTGGATCTCCAACTTTTGTACAGCAAATCATGCGATTTGTCAAGCTCCATAACCACATGAGCCAATTCCTATAAAAAATTTCCTCTTACGTCTGAGTCTGTATCATCTATATCTATATCATTTCTATCTATATCTTTATCCTGTATATCTATCTCTATCTCCTATTGGTTCTGGCTTTCTCCTAAACCCTGACTAATACAATGGGTGATGTTAATTTGGACACAATCCTACTTAAAACCTAAAGCTTGAGTCACCACCAGTGTTATTCATATAAAAGGGAGAATAGAAACAATTAACACGAAACATGCCTGCTAGAGTTCTCGCTTCTTCAGCTGGGAATGGGGTCCAAGTTGATTATTCCATCAAGTGTTCCCAGCTGCTCTGCCTTCCAAAAATCTTCGCATTTTATTCTCCGCCAAAATGTAATTGTTTTGCTAATCTGATTGACATATGATAATTGTGCCATGATTAATTCTTTAAACTCACTATGTACTTATCCATATATAATAACTATGTACAAGATACCTATGACATCAATATTAATTTTCCTTAGAAATGCGTATTTTAGCGTGCATTACCAAAGACATTGCATCAACCAGAAGAAATGAGTTTTTGAAGTGTTGTTCAAATAAGTCGATAAGCTATTTAAGGACAAAAATTGTTTCCGGTGCTTCCCAATTGTAGCCCTTAGGCAGTCAACTGCACCTTCAGTTTAAGTGTACACCTTAGACAGTCATTGTACTTTCAGTTATCCTCTCAAAGATATGCCCAGTTTTAATTTTATATTGCAAAGGTAACATATTTAGTGTTGCCTTTACTTGTGAAATATTGGCTATCATATATCCCCACTGTGACATGCTGAATGCTCTGCAGCAGTGCAAACTCCCTGAGAGTAAGTACTTTTTCTACTGTGTTCAGAGCTCTAAGTCCCATGTCTATGGCAGTGTCTGGCACATAGGAGGCCCTCAATAGATATTTACTTAAAATAGAGGCAAAATAAGTAACCAAAAATGACTAAAGACACCAAGGTACATAATAGGCAGTGACCGTGATGACATCTAACTGGAAAACGCACTCTCTAATTCAAAGTATTAAAATGCAAATATTTTTACTTGTGAACCAAACAAAATGCATTTGTGGACCAAATCTTGCCACTGGTTTGTGTAATAGAAACATGACACTATAGCAATGTGACCAACACCCTCATGCAGAGTGACCATGGGCAAACTGTCTAATAAGTTAAGCCTCGGTTCTCTCAACTATGAAATTGAAAAGAGATAATATCTACATCATGGGGTTGATAAAAGGGTTAAATAAGATTTATCATAATTCCTAGCATATAATTAGTATTCAACAATAATAATAATAATAATAATGCTAGTACCAGCTCATGTTTATTGGGTATTTTACATGTTCCAGTCACTATTCTAAGTTATCAGCTCCATATTAACGTATTTAAATGGAAACAAAACAAAAACAGGATTGATTGGAGCCCAGGGTAAGAACCTGGGCTCCTTACCGCTATGCTCAATAATAAAAATAATCGTCTGGACTAGAACTTCTTCTAAATTTCTGTAGTGACATTCAGATCTCACAAGAATTGTTCTTGCTAGGGGAAGCTGCATCATTTCTGAAAAGTTCCTTGATTTGGAAATACATTTAAATGATATGCATATATGTGAAGATTCCCATATGTGGCGGCACCTTATGAGAATTCCCTGACCTTTTCTGGTCTTTCATCAAGCCACAAAACCTTCACATACAATAGAGAATGGGGGAAGGGGAGGAAAGGAAATGAAGGGGGAAAATCAGGTCCTCTGCTCAGATAGCACCAATAGCCTCCCAGGAGGGTGATGCAAATTGCTAAGCTGTTTCCTCTTCATCTCCCTGGGGCTGGCTGCTGAGTCAGACAGGTCTCCTCACTTTTAAAGATGTGCTGGAACTTCAAGCACATCCTTTGACATTGTGACTGCTTTTGTTTTTCTGGTGAGGACACTTAAGTACTTTGGGATTTTTGATGTGAGGCAATTAGGAGCCTAGAATACCATTAGCTAGAAGAGGAGCAAAGCTCTTTTCCTGGCAGAAATGGAGGCTGCGGAAGACGTTTATTGCCAGCCTTCTGCCTCTAATGAGGAGCTTCGAGCAGCTTTGCCATGCAATTGAGATAGAGTGCACAAGATGCCCAATTAGGAGCAAATGGCTGCAGTCTTCAGAGGAAGTGATGAACTGGAATTCTCAGATGTAAACAGAATTGGAAGATTGATTGTAACATTTTGAGAAAGGAATTTTGTATCGCCGTATTATGAGTTTCAAAGCAAAAATTTTAATAAAAATGCTGCCCGTTAGCTTCAGGGATTTAAGATTTATTTATGCAGAAAAAAATTTTTTTAACCAAGCTATCCCGCTTTTAAAAGTTTTTAAAGCTATAATCTAGTTCTTATAACAGCTGCATTCTATACACAATTTGGAACAATATATGTGAAATTTATACAACATTAATTTTAAAAATCAACGAAATTTCAATAAATCTAACCACAGTGCCTTCACCATAAATAATAAGATACTATTAGAAATTTCTGCAGAACTCTTAAGAGGATTCAGTGAGGCAACTCAGCATTTATCAAATATTTATGGGCCATATCCTGTGTCAAACATTGTTTCAAGCACTTGGAATATGTCAGTGAACAAATGTATTTATTCCCTGTTATCGACGAACTTACATTCTGGTGGGGGGGCTGAAAGGCAATTACAAAACATAAATTATCCAACACGTAAATTATTTCGCATGTTAGAGAGTGACAAGCAGAGATGAGCAGAGAAAGGGGGCCAAGACAGAATTCCTGGGGGATAGTCAAGAGGAAAGTTGAATTTTAACAGCCGTTAACAGCAGTTGTCTCTTTGAAAAGGTGACATTTGAGCAAAACAAATTCAAGATGGTCAAAGGGATATCAATGAAGATATCTAGGAGTAGAGAGTTCCGGGTGGAGAAAACGGCCAGTATTAGGATGTAAGTTGAAAACCTGCTTCGGATGTTTGAGGCAAAGCTTTGAGGTCAACATGTCTGGAGCTATGGGAGAACAAGAGAAGAAGAAAGGGATGGAATCCAAGAATGGATCAGGTCATAGAGCACTCAAAGTCTATTGAGAGGACTCTGGTTTTACTGTGAGTAAAGTAGGAAACAGTCAACAAGATTTCAGCAGAGGAAATACATGATTTCAGTGTGGTTTCAAAGCATCCCTCCAACTGCTGTGTTGAGAACAGAGCTTCTGAGCAGAAGCAGGGAATTTGTTGAAAGCTAGCATAGTAATTTCAGCAAGAGACCAAGGTAGTTCAGTCCAAGGTGGTGATAATGCAGACAGAACTGAAACAATGAGCCTGGTCTGAAATTCATACTTCATGCCTCTCGGCTCTCAGTTACTGTCACTTTAAGGAGGTGGGTGATAAAATGACTTGTCTCATTAGTTGTCTTTCCCAGAAAGGCTGGGTACAGTTTGTAAATAATATAGAGATGTTCTCTGGACTTCAAAATGCTGCTTCCCCTCTGAGATTTAGCTCAGCTCAATCCTGAATCTAATCAGAGTAAACGGTGTTTAGATTTTTTTTCTTTACTCTAACAAGTTTATGATCACCAGTTTTATGACTCTCATAAATCTGCCAATCTGGGAGTCTGTTTTACATAGCCTTTTGGCTGTAGACCATTGAAAATAATGGCTTAACTCCCATCCATATTTTTGGCCTCAACTAAATTTTTCTATATCTTTGTTTATGCTAATTTATTACTGTTTCCATCCCTTCCTAGACGCTTTTATTTGTCATTCTTTTCTCACCACAGGTTTAAAGTATTTTAATTCATTGAAACTGTAATGTAATATATCATCACTCAGCATCCTTTCTTTACATTAAAATGATAATAAATATGTGACACAGATGCTGTCTATATATTCATTTTAGCTGTGAGTTTAGGCATATATGAGATAACACTTGCTAGAAGTTAATACCACTTAGCACATACTAAAATATGACTTTAAGGAAGATTTTATAAGTTGAAATGCATGCACCATTTTATACAGGTATGTTTAACAGATGTACGAAACAAAACAAATTATTAAAATGTCCATTCTGGGAAAAATTATTCATAGCCAACTTTAAGAAGCAAGGACTTTGTTCTAAGTAGGCATGAGCAGTTTGATAAATCTGAATACATTATGGACATATCTCTGAACTTAAGGCATTTTCCAGGGGGCCAAAATATATAATGTCCCCCCCTAAATTCAAGATAATTTATTCATTTATTGATTCAACAATTATTATATGTTGAATGCTTATTATGTTTCAGTCTGTCTAGCAAGGACTAACATTAAAATGTTGAACATGCACTGGAATACTTGCTGCTTTCACAGAGCTTACCATCTAGGGAAAGAGTCTGGAGTGGACATTAAAAATGTAATCACACTAATGAACATGCCACTACAAAAAGAGGAAAATGCTTTTAGAGAAAACATATCACCATTCTATGAGAATGAATTTCATAGAAAATAGAAAAGAAAGTAAATGCTTATGTATGGATTCTTATCAAATGGAACTTGGTTGTAAAGGTTAACTTAACAAGTATTTTAAAAACTGCAAATAAGAAATGTGTTAAAAATCACCTTGTAAGACTTATGGTCATTCAAGATATCATTTCCTAAGTAGGACACTACGCTCAAATATATTGGTAATTTTTTTCTAACAAAAACATGCCCTGGCAAAAGTGCCAGTTCATAGTTTACATTCGTTTCTATTCTATTTGTGGGTTTTCATACCATGTATCTATTTCATGGTCATTTGCTAAGTTCTCCTTCACAGAAGCCTGTGGGACTCCCTCCGATTATTAATATTTTTACCAAATTGGAAAAATATACAAGAAAGTTAAAGTGTGCTTATCCCTGCCCAAAATGCCTCTAGCAAATCAAATGTCTTTACCTTTGGTTGCCTACTAGGCTATTTGATGGACAATGTACTAAAAATTGAGGACATAACATAAATAAGGTAGAGGAATTGATGGCTCAGAGAAATAAGTGACTTCCCTAAGAAGTCACAGTTAGTAAGAAGTGAACTGGAAATTCCAGTTGCGGTTTGTCTGACTCCAACGCTCTTGTACTTTCCATGTTCAGAATCATATCTTCATAACAACAAGGACCACTTTTTCCCTTTCCAGACTGTAAGTATCTTTAAGGGGCATCTAGTTTACACGATGGAAAATAGCAACAATAAACAAAAAACTACAAGGACAAAAGTTATGTATACCCTAAAGGGCACAATCTCTTTTATTCTAAGACATTATTGTTGACAAGTCACAAATGCTGGTTTCAAAAGTACAAACACTTCTGTGCTGCATGAAACACAAGAGGAGGAAAAGCAGTTTGGTTCAAAAAGCCCTAACACAAAAACGGAAAAAAACACCCACATCTTGGCAATGCCCATTTCTCATTCCTGCTCATCTCTGCCTCATTTTCTTTTCCTCTGAAAATCAGCTTCCCCTGTTTCACATGGCTAAACATGGCTACCCTTGCAGCTTCCTAGTTTGCTTCTTGTGCATGCCAGCAACCATCACAGACCAACTAGCCTATCTCAGTAACAATTCAACATTTCTAGGAGACAGAATCTGACTAGCCTGGTCTTGGTCACCGGTTCGCCTGAATTCAGGAAGCTGTGTCTGGGGAATGGAAGACTTAGTACACTACAACTGACAGGAACCCAATATCTCACAGGGATGGTCATCAGAGAGAAGAAATGCAACAAGAGATAGAGACTCCATTAAGTGGCCTGGTTGTTGCGTAGCTTAGAAGGCAGGGTTTGGCCGGGTTCAGTGGCTCACGCTTGTAATCCCAACACTTTGGGAGGCCAAGACGGGCAGATCATCTGAGGTCGGGAGTTCAAGATCAGCCTGACCAACATGGAGAAACCCCATCTCTACGATAAACAAAAAAATACAAAATTAGCTGGGCATGTAGGTGCATGTCTATAATCCCAGCTACTCAGGAGGCCGAGGCAGGAGAATCACTTGAACCTGGGAGGCAGAGGTTGCGGTGAGCAGAGATAGCGCCATTGCACTCCAGCCTGGGTAACAAGAAAACTCCGTCTCAAATAAATAGGCAAGTTTTAAAAGATATGATATAAAAATGAATGCAATTGAGTGGCCTACAGTTAGACCGTGAAGTATCAATAAAACTGTTATGAAAATTCTTGGGTGAAATATGTCAAGGAGAGGAGGAGAAAGTGAAAATTTGATGAGGGAGAGAATTAAAGTCAAGATATCAACAGTGAAGAAAAGTGTGAATACAGAGATGCAGTGAGAGTTCACAGGGCAGCGAAGAAACTAAACTGAGGATGTTAGTAAGGATTAAATAAAAAAGGTTCAGCATCTGGTCTCTACTAAAAATAGAAAAATTAGCCAGGCATGGTGGTTCATGCCTGTAATTCCAGCTACTTGGGAGGCTGAGGCACAAATATCACTTGAACCCGGGAGGCAGAGTTTGCAGTGAGCCGAGATCATGCCACTGCACTCCAGCCTGAGTGACAGAGCAAGGTTTTTTTTTTGACAGTCTCAAAAAAAAAAAAGAAAAAAAGAAATGGAAATTTCAAGTATGTCTTCAAAGGTGAGTTATGGTAGATATTACAAGCCCAGGTTAAAAATGGGAAATTGTTATAAGTTTAGGGCTGAAATTATACGATGCAAATGGATTTTAGAAAAGATAACCTGGGAAAAGTGTCCCAGTGTCAGTGTAGGTCATCTTGTAACACTGCGTTGGAGTCTAAAGTTATGCAAAATATCAATATCAGTAAATTCAAGACAAGAAAAAAAAACAGCTTTTGGAAACTATGTGTAATGCAAGCTTGAACTGAAGGTCTGTTTGTTAAGGTTATGCTATGTTTAAATGACTATATCATTAAATGGTAAGTTGATAACTTTGCCTGAGTTTAGACACAGCTTGTGGAAAAATAAATGAGGGAACAAGATCACTGAGAATTTTCAAACTCTTTTTTTAAAGCCATGCATTTTTTTTTCTTTAAGAAAAGTGAGAAACAGTACCTCTGTGTAGTGTTCCTTTCCCAAGCAGCGTCTACCAAGTCCACCCAGCATTCGGTTAGCACATAATCGTGAGGCAGTTTGTACATAATTAAGAGAATTGGTTTATAGGCTGTTGGTTCCAAACAAGCGTGCATTTCTAGATGCAGAAAATCCTTAAGTTATTTCCCTTGAGGCTCAGTACTTTTTGTTTATTTTTTCTTAAAATCGTTCGGCAAATGTTGGAGGGTGGAAAATGAATAGTGCTAGTCAACTCTGTAAGAAATATGTCCAGAATGCTAACTCCAATCACTCCAAAACATGTATTTTTCATTTCTATAATATTCTGCCATCCTGTAGTTTGCATCCTGTTCTAATGTGTGCAAATCCTCCATTGTCTTGGAGCTTTTTTACAAAAACAACCCTACCTTTCCACTTTAATTGATACCTGAAACACTCATTCCCAAAAAGTATCTCCCGTACAACCCTCTATTCTTTGATTCTCCACTGTCTTCTCCGGAGACGTCGGCCCAGCTCGTGTTCTCATTTCTAAATAACTGCTCTGCTTTCCTAACCCAGTCATCTTTCCTCTTGTTAAATCCATAGTGTCCACTAAAAGATCCTTTAACCATTTACTTGACATTATAAAGAGCCAGGCTCCAGGGCACCTGCTCATCTCTCTCCACCATTTCAGCAACAGGCTCATGTCTTTCTTCTCTGCTGAGTCCCCTAATGTCATCTGCAGTGACACTGAGTGATGGTCATGAGCTGTACCCCAAACTCATAGTTCTCTAATTTAACTCAGTTTGGAAACCTTTAGTTCTACTCTGAGTGGTAATATAGTCCAGTCATTAATAGCCCAGACCACACAGTGCCAGGCTGCCTGGTTTAAAAATCTTCATTTTATTATTTATTGGTTGTACGACCTTGGGCATGTTATTAACCTCCCTAGCTCTCCTTGTCCTCAAGTTAAATGGGGGTTCTATTGATGTCATTTCACTGAGAAATGAATGAGTTATTACAGTGATTCTCAAAGTTTGGTTTGCAAACACCTGAGCACACTCAAGACCCTTTCAGGAGGTCCAAGAGCTCAAAACATTTTCATACAGTTATTACGATGTTACAGTATTTGCCTGTGACACTTCTGGTATTTGTATCAAAGGTGAAATAGTCATACTTGGTGAAACTACTGATGCTTTAGCCCAAATTAAGGCAGTGGTATTAAATTTTAATTGAATGTTCACTATCATGGATGCACATGCTGTTAAAAACGTCGAAATGTCCAGTTGCACTTAAAGGAGGCAGTAAAATTTACTAATTTTATTGAATTATCACTATTCAGTATATACTTTTTCTTTTCTTTTCTTTTCTTTCTTTTCTCTTTTTTTTTTATTATTATACTTTGAGTTCTAGGGTACATGTGCATAACGTGCAGGTTTGTTACATATGTATACTTGTGCCATGTTGGTGTGCTGCAACCATCAACTCGTCAGCACCCATCAACTCGTCATTTACATCAGGTATAACTCCCAATGCAATCCCTCCTCCCTCCCCCCTCCCCATGATAGGCCCCGGTGTGTGATGTTCCCCTTCCCGAGTCCAAGTGATCTCATTGTTCAGTTCCCACCTATGAGTGAGAACATGCGGTGTTTGTAAAGGATTTTTTTTTTTTTTTTTTTTGAGACAGAGTTTCACTCTTGTTGCCCAGGCTGGAGTGCAGTGGCATGATCTCGGCTCACCACAACCTCCGCCTCCTGGGTTCAAGCGATTCTCCTGCCTCAGCCTCCTGAGTAGTTGAAAGTACAGGTGCCCACCACCACGCCCGGCTAATTTTTTGTAGTTTTAGTAGAGACGTGGTTTCATCATGTTGGCCAGACTGGTCTCAAACTCCTGACTTCAGGTGATACACCCACCTTGGCCTCCCAAAGTGCTGGGATTACAGGTGTGAGCCACTGCACCCGGCCTCAGTATACACATTTTAAATTATTGTAATGGACTGGGATACATTCATAGGCCAGTATGCTGCCTACTGAAGTATGGTGGTTGTATTGTCATGCGGTTGTTTGAGTGGAAAGCTGAACAAGCTCCTTTCTTTAGAGAACACTTTTACTTTAACTGAAAAAAAAGAATAACCTATGATAACTACAGTTTTTCAGATGGGCATTTGGCAGAAATTTTCTTACAAAGTGAGCTTGTCAGTTCAAGGAATTCAACTGACATTATTTGCTTCAGTGACAAAATTTGTGCTTTCATAAGAAAATTGGAGTTTTGTAAACTTTATATTAGTTACTGTGAGCTTGAAGCTTCATGATAATTAGAATGCTTATTGATTTGATGACAATAGCAAATAGAATGTTTCATATTATGAAATGAAATATGTTAATATTGCAAGATCTGCATGACTCAGTGAACCAGTATTTTTCAAATGATCAATGCATGATGTTATTCAATTATGCAAGAGTAAAAGACATATTCAAAGTGCAGGATAGGCTACAGGATTCTAATATACCAGAGGAGAAAACCTTCATGAATAGAGTTTCAGACTTTACATTGCAAATAATCTTTAAGAATTTTCTCTTTGTCCAATATTGGTATGGTATCAAAAAATATCACAGCTTTCTCAAAGGGCTATTAAAATTATTATTTCCTTTCCAATCCTATATCAGAGTAATTTTCTTCATATATTTCTACCAAAATGTATCATAACAGATTGACTACAGAAGCTAGTATAAGAATAAAGATTTTCTATTAAGTTAGACATTAAAGATATTTGCAAAAAAACAAATAAATGCCTCTCTTTTCATACTTTTTTATTAGAAAATGTAGTTTTCTAATAAAAAATCTATTTATCTTTATATGTAATGAGTTTCTTATTTCACTGGCTTCTGCAATATTTTGATCATTAGGAGGTATGGAGGTAGGAGTAACTAATTAAAAGAACTGAAATGTGTTAGATGTTGCTAATCCTATCAATGTATTGAAAAGAGAAAAATGTCAGGTTCAGGTCAACGAATTACCAGCTTATGGCATGATGTGAAAATCAAAAGGCCTTCATGTCAGTATTTAATGAGGCCCTGGTTTCTGTAACCAAGGAGGAGTCTAAGCTGAAGACCAGGTAAAGCACTTATATGTAAGAGAAAAAGAACTTTAAGAAGACTCTAGCCAGAGTCCAGTGAAATCTACTGCATCAAAGCCAGAGCCCTGAAGGTAAGAAACAAGACTCTGAAACTTGGGAAAGGGCTATCCAGGTGGCTGCATACAGGTACATTGCACCATTGGTCCATGCAGATCTCTGAACCCCATGGTCTGCACAGGCTGATATCTCATTGCTTCTTACTAGAAGACAGCAACTATCCACTTGCCTGAAGTTGACATGGAAAGCTCATGCCTTGAAAGCCGATAGTTATCATCCTCAAGGCCTGCTCACTCTACCTCTTCCATGGCAACGGACCTATCATAATCTCCAATGTTGGCATGGACCAACTGGGAAGCGGGAGTCCTGCTTTGCAAGGAGAATAGTATAAAGGTGAAGCTGCAGGGTCTTTAAGAGGTACTATTAGCAATGGGAAGAACTTTTTTTTCTGAGATGGAGTGTCACTCTGTCACCCAGGCTGGCGTGCAGTGGGGCAGCCTTGGCTCACTGCAACCTCTGCCTCCAGGTTCAAGCAATTCTCCTGCCTCAGCCTCCCAAGTAGCTGGGACTACAGGTGTATGCCACCATGCCCAGCTAGTTTTTAGTAGATACAGGGTTTTGCCATATTGGTCAGGCTGGCCTCGAACTCCTGGCCTCAGGCAATCCACCTGCCTTGACCTCCCAAAGTGCTGGGATTACAGGGGTGAGCTACCGCAGCCAGCCCGGGAAGAACATTTATATAAATAAACCTTGAGTGTGCCCTGCAGAGGAAGGCAGACAGACTATAAAACTGATTAGGGAGAGGTTGGCTGATAGGAGGTACTCTCAAGATTCAGAATTCAGCTTCCTGGCAAGAGCTTCTGGAGTTGGTGTACTTGGTCTTAATAGCTAGAATTGTCATTGAAGACTTAGGGGAAAAAATAAATGGCTGATGTTAAATGATATAGACTCCAGAAATGTCTTAGCAACTTATTGAAGAAGGGACCAAAAAACTCACATAAATAAGCATGCTGAAATTAATCTACTCTAAGAAACACAAGAATACTCCAGCTACTAACATGGATGAACCTGAAAGACATTAAGCTAAATGAGATAAACTGGACACAGAAAGAGAAATACCGCATGATCTCATGTATATGTGGAATCTAGAAAAGTTGAACTCATAAAAGTAGATTACGAAATGGTGGTTGCTGGGGGAGTGGGGAAAATGGAGAGATGCTGGTGGAAGCAAACAAAATTTCATTTATGGAGGAAGAATAAGATCTACAGATCGAATATACAGCATGGTGGCGATAGTGAATGATGCCATATTGTATACTGAAATCTGCTAAGAGAGTAGATCTTAAGCATTACCAACACACGTACACAATGGGAACTGTGTGAGTTCATAGGCATGTTAATTAGCTTGGTCGTGGTAACCACTTCACAATGTATACGTATATCATAACATCACATTATACACTTTAAATATATATAGTTGTGTCAATTATGCCTTGATAAAGCTAGAAATAAACAACACACCAACTGACCGTGTTCCTCAGAAGAGCAGTTTTTACATACATCTGAGTATGAGCATTAAAGTGCAATATTTTTTAGATGAAAGGCATGCTGGCATTTTAAAAATACTTATGAAACAACTCGGTATTTATTACATAATAAATATAGAAGATATAAAATAAAGCCAAGAACATAATAGAGGTTAAATATACTAATCTCATAATGCTAACAAAAGCTGCCATCTTAATTTTTTCTTCTGTAAATTGCATGTATTTGAGATCATGTAATTGTAGATTTATGCACCGCTATTAATATTATATCACGACTATTACTCTACAACATAGTCTTCATAGCCACAATTGTAATGGCAATATAATAATCCACTATCTAGTTTCCACGATTTACTTAATCATTGCTTACTGTTTTTTTCTCTTACTATACTTAATTTCATTAAGTATTTTTCTACATGTTTTATGATGCCCTTAGGATAAAGTTATACACTTTTTTCTATCAGTGTGCCCATCTCATATCTTATCACATCCTCAGCAACAGCAGGTATTCATTTACTATCTCTCTCTCTTTAATTTTTGCCAATTGGAAAGCAGAACTGTAATATTTTATTGTTAGCTAAACAACATTTATTTTAGTGCTTATCAGTTTTAATATTCTGAAATTTATTTTTTACTCATCTTTACAGTGAATAGAACTCTGGATAGTGAATAAACATCTCATATCCTTTATCTTATTATCTTCTGAGTGTTCTTATTATCAATTTGTATGTACCCTTTGTATAGTGTGAATATTTCTCTTTGCCTTACATATGAGGGAAAAAGTGATCATTTGTTTACTATTTCAAATGATCCATCTTTTCCTTTTATGTGTAGAAAATCATTCTGATGCAAAAATTTGATAAACAGTTACTTATTTCAATATTAAAAACATTTAATTGTTTAAATTTAGATCTTTTGTTCATCATTTGAACTTTATCTTGGTACATGATATAATGTCTCTAGTTATTTCCACTTGTTTCTACCCCTTTGAACACAAAACCAATTTTCCTAGAATGGTTATTTAATATTCTTAAATACATTTTAATGAATACAGTTATTTTTTCTGATATTATTACTTAATGATATCAGAAAAATATTGTTAATAATATCAGAAAAATATTTTTCTGATAATGTCAGAAATATTTTTTTATCTGAGATCTTCTTTATTGTATCTATTGTTTTCTATTATGGCATTGATTTTAAGCAATCCATATTGTTGTCATGACTTTTTTGAAGATTAAGTTGTTTTTGGTACAATTAAGGGTATCAAAAGACTTAACTCAACACTTTCTAGGCACATTTAAATCAGGTGATGCCACCACACTGAAATTTCTCATGGTCTCTAACACCATGAGACCATGTTTATCTCACTTCTTATAGTTTTCCTTGGGCATTATGCCATCTTTGAGTAAACTGAATTCATACTAATAGCTCCCTTTTAAATATTTGGGATTCAACATTCTTACATATTTCAATAAACTTGGGCTCTTTCTTTGACTTGAGTCAATGTTGTGCTTCTCACTTCTCACCCACACATCTCAGCTGTCCGTGTAACAGGTACTGCCCTGAGAGCGTATGTATATTCCGATAGAGCAAAATTAATCTTACTCATGGATCAAAATCTGGTAAGATGAGAATATAACAATCAAATCCTTCCACTGAGAACAACTATAAGCGCTAGATAAACTTTTTCATAAGCTATTAGAAAGCGTCGGGAAGCAATCAATGCAGAAAGATTGCTTCAAAGATCCAAGATGCTGAGAGACAGAAGGTATAGCAGGGTGAGTCAGCCAGGCTCTGCCACTTTTCCATACAGGCTCATCCATAAGCAGTCAAGGGGCTAAGAGGCAAAATAAAAGGGATGGCTCAGGACCTTGAACAGCGTTACAGTAGCAACATCACAATCATATTTCAGCAGTATTACAAACACAAAGACTGGAGGTCAGGGCTACCAAGGCCGCAAGGACTTGAGGGGCCAAGATCCCAGAGAAAGGAACCCAAGATATAAGTCTCACATTCTGCATTAATATTACACATAGACATTTGCTAATGCCAAAGGTGGGCAATGGGGCAGCAGGCATAGATGCGTGATGCTGTGAAAATAATTGGGGGTTAGGTCAGGCTTTCAGTTGAGACCCCTCGAGGTTTACAAATCAGGAGGATAGGCACTCCTAGAAACAGACACACTATCACAGATGCTAAAACTTAGTCTGCCATGAAAAAGTTAATACTTTCTGCAGAAAGAGTTATCCAAAATTTTCCATAATTGTTCACACATAATAGCTGACATCCAATTAAAATCCTGAGGCATCCTGTAAAATAGGACGATAAACAAACACAGAAAATAGAGGCAGATTCAGAGGTGATCTAGGCATTGGAGTCTTCAGATAGAACATTTAAGATAATGATATTAACATTCAGAAAGCTAGAAATGAAAATTCCAAAGCTGAAAACATACACTGTAATTAAAATTAAGCACTCAACTAACTGTAGTAGGTTAGACGGAAGAGAAGAAAGGATGAGTCTGCTAGAAGATAGGTAAAATATCAGTATAAAACTCAAAGAGAAAATACAGAAAATGACAGAAAATATGCATAGAACATTCTAGAACAGCCTAAAATACATGTAGTTCAATTCTTAGAATTATGAGTTAAAAAGAATGAGGCAGAGCAATATATCAACCCAAAGATTCAAACTTTAGCAAACAACAGAATAATAATGAAATCATATATAGGCATAGCAAAAGAAAACTGCAGAAAAGAAAAAGTTTTAAAATCACCTAGAACAAGGGACAAACTTTTCTCAAAGGAAAAATAATGTTTGCTATTTGACTTTTTGACAGAAAATATAGCCACCATGTTTTGACAGAAAATATGGCAGCTGTAAGTTTGATATATGACTTTTTGACAGAAAATATGGCAGCCACAATGTTCTCACTTAATAAGAACATGATGTGCTTGTCCCCACAAAAATGTTAACCCATTATCCTGTACTGAGCAACATTTTCTTAAAATGCAGGTAGAATAAAGATATTTTCAGAAAAACAAATATTGAGACAACTTGTCACCATCAGATGAACATAAAATTAAATATTAGGAGTACTTTTTAAACAGAAGAAGTATGATCCAAGCTGGAAGCTCTAAAATTAGGAACTAAAGAGCAAAAGAATGGTATTGTATAGATGAATCTAAATAAATATTGATTTTAAATAACAATATTGCCATATGGGGATTAAAATATATGTACACTAAAAACATATCATAAAAGTGGCATAAAAGCCAATGAAGTCAGTTTTGTAAAGATCTTACATTATCCACAAAATAATAGCACTGATTCATAGTTATGAATGCATGTTGTACACTGAAAGATGCTAATTGAATAGCAAAATAATGTATGACTAATAAGAAAAATATATATAAGAAATATTTGATTACAAAGAAGAAAGAAAACATGAAGAATATATCATTACTGACAATATACTAAATATTATAAAATATCTCAAGGTGGAAATATAAGATTGAAAAATAAGAAATGTCAATAACATATAATGTAATTATTTTCATATAATGGAATATTACACAACAATGGAAATACAAAGTCTATGATAAAGATAAAATAAGTAAATTACAGAACATAATGTTGAGAAAAGATGCCTGATGCAAAAGATTCTACTTGCATGAGATTAAAAAAGAAAACAGACAAAACTAAAATATGAGCTACCATTTAAAATGGTGATTAATTCTGTGAGAAAGTAAGTGTAGGGATGGGTCCGAGGAAATTTCTGGGGTGCTGGTATGCTTGATATTTTGATATGGGTCCTGGTTACACAAGCTTATCTTGTGAAATTTCATTAAACTGCACAGTTGTGATTTGTGCATTTTGCTGAATCTATTTTATACTAATTAAAACAATAAGAAACTTTACCAATAAAACAATGAGTGCTATATTTCTAAAGATTTCACATCCCATTGAGTATTCTTTGAAATACAAAAAACCAGTATTGTCACTATTAGCTCTCAACAGCACAGTCTGTTCCTTTTTTTCTGCTTCTTTATCTTTTCTCCCATCCCAGCTCTATGAAATAGTTTATTAAGTGTTAGACCAGTCCCCTCTTAAGTCTCTTTAAAAAAAATTTAAGTGTCTTCACTAAGGGAAATTCATCTACATGTATTTTAAAAGCTGCTAATTGATTTATCTGATAAGCCAGGACATACATATTGTGCACAGTGGTGATGATGATAGTTATTTTTTAATAACATTTATTGAACACTTCATTTATACCCGGTATTGTTCCAGTCACTCACATACATTACCATGTTATCCCTTGCAAAAATCCTATGATATAAGAATATGCTTCAAAAGACACCAATAGCCCAACTAAGCTAGAATTACATTGATTTAATATATTCAGGGCACCTGAAAAAATAATATAAAACATGTTTATAACTGAATAAGAGATTGTTATATGTACAAAAATCATTTTACTAATATGAAAATCATTTTCTCAAACACCTTTCCAATTCCTGGTATCCATTTCTTACTCTGCAGTAGCTTTAAAAATGGTTTGTTCTGGCAGGGCACAGTGGCTCATGCCTGTAATCCCAGCACTTTAGAAGGCCAAGGCAGGATCACAAGGTCAAGAGATCAAGACCATCCTGGCCAACATGGTGAAACACCATCTCTACTATATATTAAAAAAAAAAATACAAAAATTAGCTGGGCCTGGTGGCACGTGCCTGTAGTGCCAGCTACTCGGGAGACTGAGGCAGGACCCAGGAGGTGGAGGTTGCAGTGAGCCAAGATCACACCACTGCACTTCCAGCCTGGCAACAGAGCGAGACTCTGTCTCAAAAAAAAAGAAAAAGAAGGTTTGTTCTGAATGTAAGTTCCTTCATTAGCTTCTCTGCCATTACCTCATCATTTTCTTCCTGGCCATGTTATTTTCCCTTTTGTTTTGGGACTAAAGGAAGTATTTGTACCTTGCAGGAATTTTTCACATCATACCCATAAATTAGAATATGGTAATGTTCTAAACCTCATTAATATTGTCACTTGGTAATTTTTTTAAAAAGGATCTGTTGCTGGGGAGGAAAACTACTGCTTAATAAAATAGCCATATTGATCTCAATTTTATAACAACCTTTGCTCAAATAAAATGTTTGCTCTCCAAGAGTACCAAAGAATAAGCAAGGGCTTTTTATCAAGACATTAAACTTAATATAATTAGATGTTTATGGTTTCCTGGCATTGGAGAGAGATGGGAAAACAGACATTAGTAAGCTCATGGCCATTATCTCTAATCATTACCTCCTCACATTTCTCTTGGCTTTACTAACGGGAATTTCCCAAAGGCGACCCTTTGTCATTTTACCTGTGGTTTGCACTTCAGTGGTTTTAGAAAACTATTTTTCTGATATTTTATTTTTAAATATTCCTACCAATCCTCTGTCTACTCTTAGCTGCCACTAAGCCTTTCCTCATCCCCTTTTCCTATGTCATTCATTAATTGACTTAAAAATAAGCTGACTGCATCTATGATGAACTGAAATCTAGAAACAAGCCTCACACCTGTTGTTAGCTCTCTTCTTAATGATTTGACTGCAGTTCATGAATGGGCTCCTAATGGTTGTTAAGGAAACCAGAAATTATTAACTCATAAAGTAAAGACTTACTTATTAGTGTGTTACTGCCTCCTCCAAACTGTTTCATTTGATCTCTTTGCTAGAAGGTGGGGAAAAAGGAATGGCTGGTCTTGAAAAACAATTAATTATTCCAAGAGATGCATTCATATATATTCTGATAGGCTGATTCTCCTGAAATATCAAGTTGTAAAGTTTACGTTCAGTTTCCAGAACATCCAAATAAATGAATAATTTAGCCAATTTGATTCATGTTGTGACAACACACTCACACATCATTTATAGGAATTGCTCTTGTTAAACAAAACATATAGGAGGAGCTTAACTTTTACCTTATGTTCAAAAATCATTTATACTTTGGTAAAAATTAAGGTATGGTTTTTAAGTTCAATAGCATATTGATAATAATACTAGCCAGTATTTACTAAGTGCTTACTAGTAGCTGGGCAAATATGCTGAATAATTGATACCATATCATGTTCACAAAAAAAACTCATTAAGCATAAACTATTATTTCCTTATTTTCTTGATCAGACAACAAAGTTGTAAGAAGTTTAGGTATCTTGCCCCAGGCCAGTCAATTGGTGAAAAGTCAGAGACAAGTTTAGACGCAGATATGTTAGACTCCAGGATTTAACCTTGCAACAACTTATCTGAGACTTCTGGCTCCTCCAGAACTCCTACCCAGTTATTGGTTGCTATGCTGGAGAACTGCATTGTAACTGTGCTGTAAGCACATTGGAGGTTTTTGGTTTTTTTTTTTTTTTAATCATATTATAAAATGAAAACTGGCAGCATTGTTGTGCATTGTTTTGTTTTGTTTCCAGCTGTGTAAGGCCTTTTGAGTTCAGGTCCAGAAGAGGTAGGGTTGGGCTTAGCCAGATTAGCATTTGCTAGGAAAATATAGGAAGGTTTTCTTGAAAAGAGGGTCAAGGAAGTTTTAAAGTCTGGATTCTAAGCTGTGTGAGGAGGAGAGTAAGGTGGGTGGAGTGATAGAGAAGTAGTGATAGGGTCTTAATAAAATGGGTGGAGTTGCCTTATACGCCTCACAGAGCATGCGACAGGGGTGTGATTCGCTTCTTTGGTGCCCTGCTGCTGAAGCCGTTAGGGGGAGCAGGCAGACAGGCAGTCATGGGGAGTGTTTTTGGGCTTCAGCCCCATCGCAGCATCTAGGGTTGGGTGCTTGCAGCTCCTGAGACCCCAGTGGGTGTGTGTTACAGTGCGCTCTTTCAGTTTTGCCATCTTCAGGCAGCTTGTGTAAGTCAGTTCCATTAGACTCTCTGCCTTATAGCAAGGACAGATGGCTTTCTGTATCCTGGGGTTCTTTCCCTAGTGTACCAGAAAAATCAGATCATACGTGGGCTTGGAGGATGGGTACAAGGTTTTATTGAGTGTTGGAGGTAGCTCTCAGTGAGGTGGATGGGGAGCCAGAAGGGAGATGGAGTGGGAAGGTCGTCTTTCCCTGGAGTCAGGCTGCTCAGTGGCCAGATTCTCCTCTAACCAACTCCAACCGAGTTCTGCATCATCCCACTGTTGATGGCCTGCTGGTGTCTGCTGGTGTCTGTCGGTGTATTGTTCTGCTCCTTTCAATGTCCCACCACTTGGGTCTGTGCCCACTAGCATCTCAGGTTTTTATGGGCACAGGATGGGGGGCATGGTAGACCATAGTGGTCTTGGAAAATGGAACATTTCAGCATGAAAACAGGAATGCCTGTTCTCACTTAGGTCTGTGGGCAGAGGCCTGAAGCTGGAGCCCTCACCAGGGGCCCCACCATTTTCTACCCAGCCCTTCCCTGCCCCATTCCGGTATCATTGGGTCATCTATATAGATGGTGAAGGCACCAAGAATGTTGGCAAGCGTATTAGAAAAGAGAAAGACAGCTGGCCAGATGCTAAAATTTTTCAATGAGAAAAAGAGAATTATAGAAAGCTTATTAAATAATCAACACAAAAAGCATTGTAGGTGGAATAATCTGATGACTTTTGAGGATATTTTGAGGAAGAAGGGAACAGGCATAGCTCTTAGAAGCAAAGCAAACACCAAAATCACTTTACATTATAGTAGTACTTGGTTAGCAAATGGAGCAATAGCCACCATTTGAGAGGCACATAGAGAAGACAGTATCCTTAGGGGAACTAAGTCTATCATTATTATTATTATTATTATTATTATTATTATTATTATTACTATTTTGAGACAGAATCTCGCTCTGTTGCCAGACTGGAGTGCAGTTGTGCAATCTCAGCTCACTGCAACCTCCGCCTCCTGGGTTCAAGTGATTCTCCTGCCTCAACCTCCCGAGTAGCTGGGACTAGTGGCGCGCACCACCACACCCAGCTAATTTTTGTATTTTTAGTAGAGACAGGGTTTCACCATGTCGGCCAGGATGGTCTTCATCTCTTGACCTCGTGATCCGCTAAAAGTGCTGAGATTACAGGCATGAGCCACCGTGCCCAGCCCTAAGTCTATTTTATTTTTTAAAAAAGCTTTATTTTATGTTTGGGGGTACATGTGAAGGTTTGTGACATAGGAAATCTCCTCTCATAGGGGTTTGCTGTACAGATTATTTCATCACTCATGTATTAAACCCACTACCAAGCAGTTGTATGTTTTGCTCCTCTCTCACCTCCCACCCTCCACTTTCAAGTAGACCCCAGTGTCTGCTGTTTCCTCTTTGTGTTCTTAAGTTCTCATAATTTAGCTTCCACTTTTAAGTGAGAACATGTGGTATTTGGTTTTCTGTTCCTGCATAAGTTCGCTAAGGACAATAGCCTCCAGCTCCATCCATGTTCCTGTAAAAGACATGATCTCATTTTTGCTATAGCTGCATAGTATTCCATGGTGTATATGTACCACATTTTCTTTATCCAATCTGTCATTGATGGGCATTTAGGTTGATTCCATGTCTTTGCTATTGTGAATAGTACTTCAATGAACATTCGCATGCACGTGTCTTTACGGGAGAATTATTTATATTCCTCTGGGTATATACCCAGTAATGGGACTGCTGAATCAAATGATATTTCTGCTTTTAGCTCTTTGAGGAATAGCCACACTGTCTTCCAGAATGGTTAAACTAATTTACACTCCCACCAACAGTGGATAAGCATTCCTTTTTCTCTGCAACCTCACCAGCATCTGTTATTTTTTGACTTTTTAATTACAGCCCTTCTGACTGGTATGAGATGGTATCTCATTGTGGTTTTGATTTGCATTTCTCTAATGATCGGTGGTTTGAACTGTGTTTTTTTATATATATATATATGCTTGTTGGCTGCATGATATACGGTCTTTTGAAAAATGTCTGTTCATGTCCTTTGTCCAAGTTTTAATGGAGTTGTTTGTCTTTCCCTTGTAAATTTGTTTAAATCCTTATAGATATTAGACCTTTGTCGGAAGCATAGCTTGGGAATATTTTCTCCATTCTCTAGGTTGTCTGTTTACTCTTTTGATAGTTTCTTTGGTTTTACAGAAGCTCTTAAGTTTAGTTAGATCCCACTTGGCAATTTTTGCTTTCATTGTGATTCCACTTGGTGTTTTTGGCGTGAAAACTTTGCCTGTTCCTATGTCCAGGATGACATTGCCGAGGTTGTTCTCCAGGGATGTTTTTTAGTTTTAGGTTTACACATTTAAGTCTTTAATCCATCTTGAGTTGATTTTTATATATGGTATAAGGAAGGAGTACAGTTTCAGTCTTCTGCATATGGCTAGGCTAGCCAGTTCTCCCAGCACCATTTATTGAATAGGGTGTTCTTTTCCCAATGCTTGTAGTTGTCAGCTTTGTTGAAGAACAGATTGTTGTACATGTGTGGCCTTATTCTGGGCTCTCTATTCTGTTCCATCAGTCTGTGTGTCTTTTTTTGTACCGGTTTCTAATACAGGAATGGCTCTCAAAGTGTGGTCCAAAACCAGCAGCATCAGCATCACCTGGGAACTTGAGGAAAATGCAAGTTCTGGGTCCTTACCACAGACCTACTAAATCAGAGAGACTGAGAGTAGAGACCCTCACCTGTGCTTTAACAAGCATTCGGGTGATTCTGGAGATGCATAAGTTTATAAAGTATTTGTGCTAAAGCAAGATGAGAAGAATTTTTAGATAAAAAGATTAGCCTATTGGAGTATTTACTCATGGCAGGGTATAAGATTTCAGAGGTCAGAGTGGGAGGATTGAAGAGTTATAGAACCAAGGGAAATAGAGGCATATACATATCAAGATACACTTCTGCTGGCAATTGGGATTGAGACCATTCATCCTCAGACTTGTAGAGGAAGGTAGAAAATCAATGACAATTATCATTTTAGGAGATGCAAGAACCCATCTTATAAGGAAGATGTGAAACTCTGAGCACCCGCCTTGAATTTAATGTCTTCTGTGATTCCTTACCAGGATCAGAAGTAGAATCACTTCCAGGACTGTAAAACAAAGGAAAGGAAACACGGTCAAAGGAAACCAAGACTTCTAAATTCAAATCCCCCTTTTGTATTGTACTATTCCATCCACTGATATCACCTTTAACTAGTTAGAAGCTGCATGATATTGTGTCTACTTTACTCAACATGCACCAAATATACCACAGAGCTAATTCATAGATTTTCGCCCAAGCTTGTCCAATCTGCTTTATTTTGTTGTTGTTGTTCTGTTTTGTTTTGTTTTAGGCTTTTAGCAGCCTAAAGCCATGGTGTTTAGTTTCCATTTCTAGTGATAAATGGAAAAGAAGGATGACAAAGGGGCTATACTGGCTCAATGAAAAACGGAAACTAAAAACTAATGACTGTAGAATAGAAGAAATTAATAAATCAATTTTCATCTTCCAAAAAAAGCAGAAGAAATTTGTTAAAATCGGATGAGGGAATCTCAGGCTTCAAACAAATTCAGCATGGATCAATAATAATCAAAAGATAATAAGGACAGCTCCTATAAGCCAACCTTCTTAGAATGGATTCCCTGTATCTGAGTAAAAATGTAACTTTTCGGAAAGAGTCAATGCAACAAAATGATGCTTAATAACCCTAGCAGGATATGAATCTGCATTACAGCCTTCAAACTTCACTCTTCTGCAATAACTGATTTGTACAACAGCTAGTGTTGTTCATCAATAACTCCCTGTCTTTCAATTCTGTGTCATGCTGACTCCAAGTCATACATTTCCATCCTAATCAATGATAATCAATGTTTGCTTTCCTAAAAAGGAGCTTAACTTGGGACACATCTTCAGAGAGGGAGAGAGAGTTCTATTTAAATGTCTTTAAAAAGCAAGAAGCCATAGTATATAAAGGAACAAGTTGTAGAAAAATATTAGTAATTGAAAATAGGACAAGTACTAGTTATGGGCAATAATTTAGTCAATAAAAGCTGAAGATAATGTTTTTATACTCCCAGTTTTCAACTAAACCAACTGGATCCTCTGATAGCCATTATGCTCAAACCACTCACCAGAGCCAGTTTTCCACCATCCAGCCTGGCATCAACCCCTCTTGTGAGCTGCTGAAAGGGTATGTTCCGATAGGCTCAAGCAGACAAGGAAGGTTCAAGTCTTTGCTGTTCTTTGGTTTTCTATATGCACATATGTATTCATGTTTGCAGGGACACACACATACACACACACACCCTGCATTTACCAATATCATTCAAAACTTCTTAGTGACCACCCACTAGCTGTCTAAGCACAGAGAGTAATATCCTCCTAACAAAGATGCTGTGGTCTGAATGTGTTCCCCAAAACTAATGTGTTGGAAGCTTAATACATACCCAGTGCAACAGTATTGGGAGGTGAGGCTTAATGGAAGGTGTTAAGTCATTAGGGATCCAACTTCATTAATGAACTAATGCTGCTATTAAAAGGGCTTACAGGAGTGGGTTTTCTCTTAAGCACTTTTCTGCCATGTGAGGACGTTGGATTTATCCCCACTTGCCCTTCTGCCTTCTGCCATGTGAGGAGGACATAGTAAGGAGGCCTTCACCAGATATTGGTGTCTCAAGTTTGAACTTCCCAGCCTCCAGAACTGTGAGGAATAAATTTGTGTTTTTTACAAATCACTCAGTCTATGGTAGTCCATTATAGCAGCATAAAATGATCCAAGACAAGAGATAATTTCACAAAAGGACAAAATATGCTTAAATAACATAAATCAGGTAATAGTAGCAAAGCTAATATAAATGTATGCTTTCCTAATGGCTCAAGGTGCTTAATGCTTCATTGCTTTTGATTTATTCTTCTTTATGTCAGATACTGTACTATGACTCTTCACAGAAAAAAATTGTATTTGTTTTGTCCAAAAGGTCATTTCCAATTAGCAAGTTAAAAACAAAAACAAAGAAAAACAAGGCCTAGAGAGCTTCTTACATTGGTCAAAGTCACGTAGCCAATTGCAGATAATGAAAGGGTATGGAAAAACTCTATTTGGCTCTAAAAGCTATTTGTACTTTTCCTACTGTTGTCTTAAGAAGACGTGCTGTCTTAAGATGCACATGCCATAGGGAAGAGTCAATATCATTATTATGGGTAAAACTTACTAAGAACTTTCTCGGTTCTAGGCACCGTTTTAAATGCTTACAAGTATTAACTTATTTAAATTCTACCACAACTGAAATAGAATAGTATAGTATATATATCTTGGATATGATAGAAATAAGGCAAAGAGAATAACTTGTCTAAGGTCACGTACCTGAACTACAGCTGAGATAAAATTTCAACAGGCGACATAGGAAGAGGGAGTTTGCCTATTTGCAATGAGCAACAAAGACTCTAAAGCTAAACCTCTGGGGTTAAAATCGAGGCTCTACCCCTTACAGCTGTGTTACCACAGGGCCACTAATTAACCACTCTACACTTCAATTTCCTCATCTATAAAAACAGGCATAATAATAGTACCCACTTCACTAATGGAGTTGTGAAGTTAATATCAGAAGTGTGCAGAACAGTGGTTAGCACTAGTCCTTAAGAAAACAATTGCAGCATCCACACCAGCTGTTAACCCACTGAGGCACATGCCTAAAACACTGCTACTCTTCAGGACTGGATGGTGGGTATGTCTCATTTGTAACAGTGTGGTCCCTAAAGACAGAGGGCAACATCCTTTAGAAAATGTTCTTCAACAGAAAGACCTTTCAATTATACTTGATGCTATCCCCACGTAAATGTAACCTCTTCTGCCCTCAGAGATCTGTGGAGAAATACTAAAAATTGTTTTCTACCCTACCCTCATTATTTATAGAAGGCGTGTGTGTGTGTGTGTTTTCTCAACCTCACCATTACTAACATTCGGGGTCAGATCATTCTTTATTATGGTGGGTCGGGGGGCAGATTTCCTGTGCATGGTAGAATATTTAGAGAGTTATTGATGAACAACACTAGCTGTTGTACAAATCAGTTACTGCAGAAGAGTGAAGACTGAAGGATGTAATACCGATTCATATCCCTCTGGGGTCATTAAGCATCATTTTGATGCATTGACTGTATCCAAAAAAATTACATTTTTACTCAGATACAGGGACTCCATTGGTCTTTACTCACTTAGATACCAGTAACACAAATTTTTTCCCTCCAATTGTGACAATCAATCAAAAACGCCTCTAGACGCTACCAAATAACCCTCTGTTGGGCAATGTGCCTCCACACACTGTTAAGAACTACTGCTGTATACCAAAGACCGAGTCCCTTCTCTGCTTATGATCCATGAGTCATCTAGTATGTTGTGGAAGGGACATCCACCCAGACTCTTCAGGTTGCCATTATGTTTAAGTTGCCTATATATTTGCCAGTAGGGTCCAGCCCAGTATCTGGCACACAGCAGGTACTCAGGAGGCATTGGTTGAATGTTAAATATTGGAATTGTGTTAATTATACATCAGAATTAAAATGTGGTCATGTTGATATTAAATTACAGCATATTTATGTTCCACGCCCAATCTTTGAAATCAAAGGTCAGATTAAGCACACCAACCTTTTACCATTAAACAAAGTGCGTTCTTTACAACAAGGGCAAAAGTGACTTCTGTTTATAGTAGGGACAGACCTCTTAAGTGGCTTCAGTTACTTATGAAGATTATCATCCACTCATCCCAGAGTTCAGGGAGGTGTACTTAAATTTTATTCCTAAGCCATCACATCACTTCCCACTATTAGGAGTAAGAAAGCAGCTGTCCACATCAGAACAGCAGTCAAGATACCTAGATAGAATAGTAGAGAGGGCAGTGAGGGAAATTAGTTTCACTGTTTGCCACATGCGTGTATTTCTATCCTGGAGACTTGAGCTCAGAGCAGCTAGACTACTATAGTATTTAATCCAACCCATTTTTTTTTCTTTAGTTACCAATTTTACTGATTCTGCTAACTGATTAAACAGGAATAAATTGGTGGGAGATGACTGGTACATACACTGTAATATCATTATACTTCACATTTGTGAATACTGTTCTCTCCTATTCTTGGAGTGATTGGCTGAATTATCATCAAGAATTAAGCCAAACTCTCCCTTCTCTTCCACTCAAGAATCGTATGATCCTTTCCACTCAGAAAATCACTAAGCACTTGATCAGTCTTTAAAGAGGCAGAGGGAAGAGGGAGAGAGGCATCACATTTGTTATCATGAGCCACACTTGATGTGAGCTCTGCTCTGTTTCAGCAGTTAAGAAATTAGTAGTTTTTTTGTTTTTTGTTTTTTGTTTTAAAGAAAACAGGCTGAAACATTTGCTGCTTTTGAAAGGTAATTTAGCACTATCAAGCTTATGACATGTCAGAATTCAGCATAGGAATTTTGTTTATTTAATCCAAAATCAGAATGTCAAGCACATTTTGGAGAAATAATAACAGGAAGAGTCCCTGTCTCTAGAAAGAGAGCTGCCAAACTTCGAAGCAATTTACATAAACATTGTAATCAGCTCTTGCAAAAAATTTCCACCTTACAAAACTAGTTGTTATGAACTTGCTCAATCAGAGAAATGTTTGGGGGGAAAGTGAAACTGGAACTGAAAAGTTCAAAAAGTGATGATCTAAGAAATAAAAACCCACTCTAGAAGAGTCTTTATATTGGATTCTCTTTGATAGGCATAAGGGAAAAAAATCATACTTTCAAATTTTTTTCCAAGGATTCAGTACGCTGAAAAGTCAGAACACCTAGTAAACTGTGTAATTTATCTGGTGCTAGAACTCAAAGAATTACAGTAATGTTTTTCAAAAGAGTATATACTGAATAAGGGAGCCCACAAAAAATCCATAGAACTTGCATTGTACATTTTGATTAGAAACTAAATCTTTTAAACAGATAAGCTCCAGTTACTTAACTAGTCATGTAGGCGCCCGAGTCACACCATCTTGTAGGCAAAGTAAACACCTTTCACATTTAATTTTGTAAAATAAACATTCTTCTATGGCTTTAGAGTTGCAAACAGATTTGAGTCTACTTGGAAATTCAAAGTGAAATATCATACTGTCACTGTGCTTCAGTGTTAAAAGAGAAATTAAAATAATGTTGGAAAAGACTAGCCAGAGGGGAAATAATTTCTTGGCGCCATACTGCCTTCTCTTTCTCTACATCAAATCCCATCCAAAAGCCACAAGACATTCACTGTCCTCTATGCCTCTCTCTGCTTGTCTCAAGGAGCCCTTTTAGTATGGCTCCCCAGCCAACTCTCTCCCCTTTCCAGAGAGCTCTTCTTGTTTTAGATCCATCCCTCCTTCCTCTTTATCTCTCCTCATCCCAATTATTGTGACCCAGGATCCCAAAGCAATGCTTGAAAGTTGATAAAGTAATTCTAACAATTACTTAGGCACTTACATAATAAGCATTTATTAAGTACAACTAATAACAGCTTTTGGGTTATCTTTTTTACAGGTATTTGCTCTTTACTCAAAGACTCTTGGAAACCCTAGTACCTTAAATATTCATTGTACAGCCTGATGAATAGAAGGGGGCTTGAGTATGAATTCTGCTTTACCTGTGCTAACACTGTGACTTTGGGCACATCATAGGGTATTTCTGTGCCTCATTTTCCTTATTGGTGAAATGAGATAACAATGATATGGATGTTCTTCTTATAGGGTTGTTTTGAGAACTCATTAAGATAAATCACATAAGTTATTCATAATAGCAACTAACGTATAACATACACAAATAAGCATTACTTATTCTTCATAACCTGGAAAACTGGGTCATTAGTGGTAAATGCCAGTCTCTATGGGAAATGATTTAAAGATACTTCTTGTAAAGGGAGATTGCATAATAAGCCCATCTCATAACATAGTTAACAATAATTTTCATGGCTCTATGTAAGAATGGCTCTAACGATACACTTCAGAAATCTATAGTAGTAGAAACTGGCATGAATGGGATTCATTATTGATATGGTTAGGCTTTGTGTTTCCACCCAAATCTCATCTAGAATTGTAATCCCCATAATCCCCACGTGTCAAGGGAAAGACCAGGTGGAGGTAATTGAATCCTGGGGGTGGTTTCCTTCAGGCTGTTCTCGTGTTAGTGAGTGAGTTCTCACGAGATATGATGCTTTTATGGGGGGCTCTTCCCCCTTCGCTCAGCACTTCTTCCTGTCGCCTTGCGAAGGGGGTACCTTGCTTCCCCTTCACCTTCCGCCATGATCATAAGATGCCTGAGGCTTCCCCAGCCATGCGGAACTGTGAGTCAATTAAATCTCTTTCCTTTATAAATTACCCATTCTTTATAACAGTATAAAAACAGGCTAATACAACTATTTTAATAAACAACCCAGCTAATCTTCAGTGGCTGTAATTATAAGAGTAACCATCCTACAACATTATAAGGAGGGAGGTTTATAATATTTGTAAAGACAAATGTTGAAAGATACATTAGCTCACTTTTGCCTTATATTATTAAATATGCTCATCCTTATGGGGGTGGAGTGTAAAACTACATAAAAACAATTCTCATCAACATCTATGGGCCAAATTTGTTTTTATTTAAAAAAGAAATAATGAGATTCTGATATACCATTCATTGCTATAGATTCTGATGATTTCTAACAGCCATGAGATGCACTGAATTAATCAATTAATTAATTTCCCTTTCTACGCTGGTATAGAACAAAAAAAAATGTTATTTGCTAGAAATTAAGAAAAACATATGTCTCAGTACCTTAGGAAGTGAAGTGCTAACGAAGAAGAGGAAAAAGCGTTAGGAAAGCTTAAAGTAAGATTAAGAATTTCTAGACTTTGTTCCAGAGCACGAAGTATGAGCACTTAATTGTCAGCGTGTTTCTGGTGGAGCAACAGTTATAATTAAATTTGAATTTTAAATGTATGTATTATTATCAGTTGTCTAGCCCCTCAATAGTCTGTGTAAGAGATTGCATTGTCCAAGAAGAGATTAAATTTTGGGAAAAAAAACATGTTTATTTTATGGCTCAGCGCCTGTGAAAAGGAGGAGGAGGAAACAAGACTGGATAGAGGGAAAAGTCAGCTTGGATGTCAGCCAGACAAAGCCTCAGCCCACCCTTTGGGGAGCTTAGCTCAGGAGTATCACTGGTCAATCCAGCCACGATGGGTCATTGGATCAGTGGCACCAGGGCATCGCCTGACCAAGGGCGAGGCAGCTCTCTGTAGCTGAGGCAGACACTGCAGGAGCTAAGAGCTGGAGGTCTCTGTTGACTGTACTCCCTGCAGCTGGACAGCCAGTCCTTCCTTCAAGGGCCATGGGGTTTTTGTGAGGCTGCGTTTGCCACAAGCTGTTAATTACTCATTTGATTTTTAAAAATCGTTTTACCACAGAGTTTTAGCAAACACTTGTTTAAACATTTTTTTTTTTCAACTTAATTTATATGTTTTAAGAGACAGGGCCTCACTCTGTTATCTAGGCTACAGTGCGGTGGTACAATCATAGCTGACTGCAGCCTTGAATTTCTGGGTTTAAGCAATCCTCCTTACTCAGCCTCCCAGGTAGCTGGGACTACAGGTACATGCCATAATACCCAGCTTGTTTTTATTTTTTGTAGAGATGGACTCTTGCTTTGTTGCCCAGGCTAGTCTCAAACGCCTGAGCTCAAGTGATCCTCCTGCCTTGGGCTCTGAATATGCTGGGATTATAGACATGAGCCACTACTCTCAGGCTCCAGTTTCTTCATCCATGTAAAAATACAAAATAATATGCTAGTGTTTTGGTTCCAAGCAAATATATCCCTATCTAAGAAGAGGTATTAATCAGGATTATCAATACTAGCGGTTATAACTACAATAATAATATAAAATAAGCCAGTGGAAAGTCCAACTGGCTTTCAGCAGCTGGGCTTACACTGGTGATCTGGGAATCCTGGCCTTTTCCCTCTAATGGCACCATTAGTTGGAGTCCTTTACTGGATCTTCCATATTCAGCCAGCCAACTGGCAGAGAGAGCAAGGAAAATCAGGTATGGCCTGACCATCATGGATGTCACTTCTTCCCTAGCCTCAAACCTATCACATAGGAGGCTGGATATAGGCTTCTTGTGTGTCCAGGAAAACAAAATAGAATAGAATCAATAAGCATCTAGCCAGTCTCTGCCACAGAGGGTTGTATAATGAGCATATGTTTCTGAATGTTTACTTACAATAGTCCCAATCTATTCTAAAATTATTAAAATTTCAAAGTATTGCCATTATTTGGAGGACAGTGTCAGGGGAATGTTAGTTTAATCCAATGAATATAGCATCATGAGTTTATATGTAAATATTCCAGTATGCATTCAACGTGCTGAATATTTCTAATAGGATTAGCTAAATTTAGAATTGGGACTCATGTCAAAAGGAGTCTATCATAATTCTACGGCTTGACACTGATGTAGAGTCTAATAAGTATGTAGTTTTGGGGGGACCATGTGACAACAATCCCAACACCTCCCTTTCGGTGAACTTCAGGTTAAGAAAGCTTTGCTCTTAAGAATTGAAGAGCTCCTTACTTCATGCTTGATGAGATAAAATACATATGCATCTTTAATATCACATTTAATTTTGCTTCTCTAGGCTGCGAATTCAATCAAGTCAGGAGTCACATCTATCCATTCACTATAATATATGCTGAGCCACTGCTGTCCTCAGCTGACCTCCCACAGGCTTGCCAGAACCAATTTTGTCGATTTCATCCCATCTCTACATTCAGAACCATCACGTCGGCAGCTTGAAGTTAACTGTGCTGGGTGCCTAACGTGTTTGGGTTGCTATAACCAACTACCATAAACTGATTAGCTTATAAACAGTGGAAACTTATTTCTTACAGTTCTGGAGTCTGGGAAGTCAAAGACAAGGCATCAGCAGATTTGGCATTTGGTGTCTGCTTTTCCTCATAGATGACTTTCTTTTCACTGTAACCTCACATGGGGGAAAGCGCCAGTGTCTTTCTGGGGTCTCTTTTATAAAGGCATGAATCGTATTCATGAGGGCAACCCTTCGAGACCTGATCACCTCACAAAGGCCCTGTCTTCGTCCATTTTTTACCACTATAACAAAATACCACAGACTGGGCAATTTACGAAGAACAAAAATTTGTTTTTCAGTGTTCTGGAGGCTGAAAAGTTTTAGATCAGGGTGCCAGCGAGTTTAGTCTGTGGTTTGAAGATGGCACCTGGTTGCCACATCCTCAGGAGAGGAGGAATGCTGTGTTCTCACGTGGCAGAAAGGAGAAACAGATGAACCCATTCCTGCAAGCCCTTTTCATAGCAACCTTCCTCCATCGATGAGGGTAGAACCCCCATGATCTAAACACCTCCCATGCCCATTAGTTCCCACCTCCCAACACTGTTGCATTAGGAGTCAAATTGCTAACCCACAAAATTTGGGGGCCACATTTAGACCATAGCAGTCTCTGTCTCCTAATACCGTCATGTTGGTGATTAGGTTTCAACATATGAATTTTGGAGGAACACAAGCATTCAGGCCACAGCAGTGGGAGTATTTGCTACACAAAAATCCCCCAACATTACTGATGAGAGCTTCCCCCAACCTTGGAGGGTTGACACACATCATTGGCACAACTTACTACATATTTGGCAGCAGCATAATTGTCTCAGGACAAGCTAGATGATACTATGGTTACAAATATGCCCCAAATCTCAGGGTCTCAACAACACAACAGTGTATTTCTTGTTCATATTGTGTGTGCTACACAAGGTGATTGTACTCAGTGTGGTCTGTTAGGGTGACAGGTTGACGGAGACATCATCTTGTCATGGCTTCTTTAATCACAGCTGACATGAGAAAGGGGAGTCCTGAAGCCTCTATCCAGAACTGACTTATGCCATTTGTCTTATTTAATTGACCAAAGCAAGTCATTGGGCACATCTAACCTGATGATGGCAAAGGAATGAAATCCTTCCATGTGCCTTAAATAGGAATGAACTGGAATTATTTGATAAACAACAGTACTAATGGCAATGGAGTAGCATTCGTTAAATAAGAGCATATCCTTGATGAACAAACTCAGGCTCAGGTGACAGTTTTACTTCTTACCTGGTGGGTGACTTTGGCCAGCTAGTTAACTTCTCTATACCTCAGTCTTTTTAACTCTCATATGCATCATAATAATTGAAACAGTGTGTCTTAATTAGGCTTTTCAACCTTTTCTATATTTTGGAACACAGAGGAAATGATACTTAATACCAAACAGTAGATTAAAAAGATGCTGCTACTTGTGGCCAGAAGCAAGTTGCCTGGGTATTCTGGCTTCCCCAAGACCAGAGAAGAACAATATTTAGGCACACTTGTAATTTATGCTATGCCAAGGATGTGCCCAGTACATAGGAAAAGTACATAGCTCAATAAATCTTAGTTTCTGCTACTATTATTTTATTAGTAGCTCAATTAATATTAAATGAGTATATGGATGTGAGCCACACAGAGAATGTGAGGTTGATAATAGTATTTTCCCTTTACAGATGGAGAAACTGAAGATCAGTGGGGTTAGCCTTTACCCAGGTCCCAGATGTGCAGGAGACATTTTGAGGAGTTCCATCTGAGAACTCTGACTTCAGATCCAGTGCCTAACAATGAAGCCATAGCGTCCACACTTACTTCCATGAGGGAATATAGCAATTGTGTACAGTATGAGAAATCAACTTGAATTTGATTCCACTTGCCTCCCTTAAATAATCAAGTTCCCTGATGCTCTTATAGGACATTTGTATTTACTTTTGTTTAGAGACTATTTTTTAGAACATTTCGAAATTTTAAAATGAGGGTATCACCTCTATTTGGCCTGAAAATATATGGGAAATGGCTTTTTCCTTTAAGACAGACGATGTCAAGGAGATGTGTTATGTTCAGGACTGCCCAATGTTTTAGGAAACTTTAAACTCACTCAAAGAAAGAAATGTACTGTTTACCCCATCACTATGCTTCAAGCACTTAGTGTCTTCTCTGGCCAATTCGCAACAATAGATAAGGCAGGGCATTTCAATTCCATTCAATTCTACATGACATATGCATTATTGGGGATTTCTTAAAGTTGCCCTAAAAGGGAGGGAAAGTTCCTAAGAAAATTTATCACCATTATCCTAATTACAAGAAGGGACAGATTTATTAGATGGTTATATTTAGCAAACCCCAGTGGTTTCAATAACCTATAAGCTCAGCAACCAGGAAGTGATTTCACTGGTTGCCTGAGTGAGAATGATTTACGTTTGTTATCCCAAGAGGGCTTGTATATTTTCCAATGCAATGAGACACTATTTCTTTTTCTTTTGCTCAAGAAAACATAGAATTGAAAGAATTTTAATATCATTCTACTTCATTACCTCGATCAGAGTAAAGATTAAACCTGTCTTTAGATCTGTTAAAATGATTGTAAATCTGATTCCCTTTCTTCTCCTTACCTCACTCGAGCCCCAAATCTCAAGGGTAACAGGAAATAGGGACTAAAACAAAGTCTATCTTCAAAGCTTTCAGCACTATTATCTGCACCATGGGAAAGGAAACATTTGATAAAGGAATTAAAACAGAAATATTAATGGATTGGTGTGGGAGAAGGGAAGTTTTAATTCTGCCTGGTTACCTTGCAAGGTCATGCTGAACTTTGCAAACTTCAGTTAAACTGCAGAAGTACCTTAGAGGTATAGGATTTAGCATTTCTTTACACTTAAAAACGCAAAGTAGTTCATTATATGGAATTTGGATTGCCTGTAAAAAGTCAGTAAAACGGATTCAAATTTTTTTTGAGTTTTTTTTCCACCTCACATCTAGATTTTTATTGCCGTATCTCTTATTAACACAATAACATGTGATTCATGAAGCACCGTCTTTAAACACCTCCATAAATGAGTCAAACGCATTGAAATACATGTTAATGACATTTACAACAGAATCCAGTACTGTAGAGCAGTTTCACTCACATACAAGAAATCTTTCAATCCTTTTCTGCCATTAAGAAGCAAAAGAAATCGAAACCTTTTCAGGATGGCCGTGTGTATTCAAAGGCATTTCTTCATTACAGTCTTTAAATCTGCTTCAGATCCACATTAAATATATACCAGTTTTATTTGTCAATTTGAACTTAATTTTGAAAGCAGCTTCAATTTTCATAAATTGTGGATTTGGATTTTTGTGTTTCTGTATCAAGAAATTCACTTTTTAATTTGAAAGTCAGAGTTGGCTTGGATATTTAGATTTCCTTATGTTATTGCAGCAGAGAAAAATAAATAAAATGTATTTCAGATAATACGCTGAATGTTAATACGTATTCTTTCATCTTACAATGAACTGGGCAAACCCCTGGAGACCGTGCCTGATAAGGATGTCAGATGACAGAGACAGGAGGGCCCCACACAGGAGGCCTCAGGACCTCCTTGCAAAGAGCACAGAACCCGACTGCAGGCAGCAAAAAGAGGCTCAGAACCCTCTTCTGCTGATGGCCAGTCAGGACCAGCAAGAAAGCATATCTTGCAGAGTTTCATTTTTCTTATCTACAAAGTGGAGCAATAAGATTTACTTCTTAGGACATCTGGGAGTCTTAACTGTGCTTATTTCAGTCAAGTACTTAGTTTAATATGATACCTACAACAGAATGGCTGTATTAGACAGGATAATGCCCTGCCAAAGACGTCTACATTCTAATCCCTGGAACCTGCTAATATGGCTACTCACTTGACAAAGGAAAATGAAAGTTGGAGATGGAATTAAGGTGGCTAATTAAATGGATCATCCAGATGTCTAAAGGGATCACAAGCACCATTAAATGTGGAAGAAGGAAGTAAAAGAGGCAGCGTCAGAGTGAGGCAGAGTCTTGATTGGCCATTGCAGACTTTGAAGATGGAGAAGTAGCATAGGCCAAGTAACGTGGGAAGCCTCTTAAAGCTGGAGAAGGCTAGAAAACAGTTCTCGTTTAGCCCAGTGAAACCTATTTCATACTTCTGATCTCCAGAAAAATAAAGCAATAAATCTCATTTGTTTTAACCCTCAAGTATGGCAATTTATTACTGCAGCAATGGGAAACTAAGACACTGGCTAACCAACAAATAAAACCTTTTTTTTATTTTTAAAGACAAGATCTTGCTCTGTCACCCAGAGTGGAGTGAAGTGGCGCAATTATAGCTCACTGCAGCTCACGCTCCTGTGTTCAAATAATCCTCTCACCTCAGTCTCCCAAGCAGCTGGGACTTCAGACACACCACCAGGCTGGGCTAATTTTACATATATATATATATATATAATATATATAAAATATATAAATTATAATATATTTATTATTTTATTTATTATATTATATTTATTATATTTATATATTTTTATATATTTATAGATTAAGTCTCCCTGTGTTGCCCAGGCTGGTCTCAAACTCCTGGGCTTAAGCAATGCTCTTGCTTCAGCTTCCCAAAGTGGCAGGGTTGCAGGCATGAGCCACCATATCCGGCCCCAAATAGAACTTTTGATGATGAACAAAGTAAGTTCTATGTGAGAATGCCAAGTTGTGTCTGATGTGACTCCTTGAGAGTGGATGTTCTTTGGAAGATTGAACAGAATGTAAAAGAAAATCAAATTGTCAAAATTAAGACAGTTTTGAATGTTTTCAAAATTAAGACCGGCTGGCACAGTGGCTCACACCTATAATCCCAGCACTTAGGGAGGCCAAGGCAGGTGGATCATTTGAGCCTTGGGGTTCAAGACCAGCTTGGGCAATATGGTGAGACCTGTCTCTAAATAAAAAAACAAGACTAGAGATGAACATAAACATAGAAACAAGACAGTTCTTCAAGAAATTAAGTATCAAGGAAAGGGTTACGTCTTGCTAGATCACACCAACATTTTCTGAACAAATATGCATTTGATATAAGTTTCACTTAATAAAGCTTTCAATGAATCAGCGAATAATTCTAAAAGCTCCCTTTTATGACCACTTAAATGTGCCCAGTTTTTCACAGGCCTGTTTGGCAATTACGACAACCTCTTGAGTTGATTACTATTGTACTTATTTTGTAGATACACAACAGGTCCAGATAAGTTAAGTCGTTTGTCAAAATAAATTCAGTAAATAAATGACAGACCCAAGATTCAAACTTTTCTCCCATCCAAAAGCCCATGTTATTCTGTGCTGTTACATGTATGTGACTTTCAAGGACAAACCATTTATTTGTGCAACAAGGATGCCTATATGCCAGGCACCATGTTACTATAGCTGTAATGATAAGCTAAAGATACATGTATTCTGTATTCACAAATGATTAAATCAGCAATATCCTAACATATGACCAATACAATGTTGAGGAACATACAAGGTTATAGAACCATAACAGGTGAATCTGACCCATTAAAATTACAGAATAATGGAAGGTGTTCTGAAGTCAAATTCAGGACGTGGAGGGTGAGTGGGTGAGAGTTAAGCAAAAATGGCATCAGAGGAAGTAAGAGAATAATAGACCTGAAGGCAAAGCGCGCGCGCACACACACACACACACACACACACACACACACACACAAAAGAAAAGAATGCTATGTGCCAAATGAAAGTTGAGAATAAATGGAAGGTAGATGAGAAGGGTGAGAAGTGACAATAAATGGGGCTGAAGTGGTGGTAGGTGGGTATAAGAATGGAAGCCTGTGCTCCCATCTTATTCCAAGGTCAATATAAGTGTAAGAAGGGAATAGCATAATCAGACTTGCATTTTTGGTAGATTCCTTTGATTGGTGTGTGGGATGGATTAACAAGGGAGTATACGCTTCGTTACACAGCTGCCACAGGTAGTATGACAAGGTAATGGCAACGAGGGTAGAAAAATTATAACATTTGAGAAAAGCTTGATAAGCAGAATTAACAGAACTGCATTAAGGGGAAAATTTTCGTTTTAAAATAAAAGAAGTTGCACTGAACCAGATTTCTGGTTTAGTTAATTTATACAGAGCAATGAGCAGGAGCCTTTTGGGAGAGGACAATAATGATTTATTTTTGGGCAAGTGGAGATTAAGATACCTACAAAACTTTTAAAGAGACAAGTCCACTAGAAGTTAAGCCAAAACCACAGGTTTGATTTTAAAATAGACTTATTAACTGAACATAAAGTGTGTGTGTGCGCGCGCATGTGTGTGTGTTTGGTACGTAGATAGTAATTAAATCCATGAATGGATGATAAAGTCTAAGTGTTAAAGTAAGGATTAAATAGATCCAAGGGCAGAGCTGTGAAAACCAGCAACCTTTAACAAGTGAGCAGAGGACAGGGAACGTGCAAAAGAAATATAAGCAGGAAGAGAGAAAAATAAGGGCCTAGAAGGGGAGAAGACAGAGGAGGAAAGCAAGTCAAGAATCATGGAGTGGGTGTTTACTAGAGTTTGAAAGTCAAGGAGAATATTTGATTGTTTTCCATGATTATTTATGTCAAATGTCTACACTTACCAATCCCTCTACCTGAGATGTTCTTCATGCATCTACATCTCCCCTCCCCAGCCTTCCATAGAACTCATTCATCTTTGAAGCTACACCTGAAAATTTCCTTCCTCTGAAACAGGGCAGGACCTCCTGCTACAGGTTCAGTAGCACCCTGGCCTTTTCCTTCAAAGAGCCATCAGAATCATGGTAGGTTAGAAATAAGTAAATAAATACCTATCCAGCTAATGCCTTGCTCCTTGTTCTATTTTCAGCACCCTATCTGCAGTGCCTGGTATAGAGCAGAAACTCAGTAAACGAAGTCTGTGTGTTTCATGTATGAATAACCAGTAACTTCTCAATAAGCATTTGTTATGTTGAGGCAGATTGAAATTAAGTGTACATACTCTACAGCCATATTGCCCGTGTTCTAATCCCATCTGAGCCACTTCTTAGCTACGTGATTTTGAGCTATTACTTAGCCATATCATCCTGCAAACTAAGCAGAAAATCTCTTGGATTCTATTTATGAGTTGTTAATTTTCTCTGTAAGATTTTGAGTCTTTATAATTTCACTCTAAAATCCGTCTTTTATAAAATGACCCCATAGATGATGGCCTCCACCCTATCTTCCCCCACTAGAGCTACAATGAGGATTACATGTGATAATGTACCTGAAAGTGTTCATAAGTTATTAAAACTAAACCAAAACAATGTTCAATTACTGAAGCGTTGATTAGCCCAACTGGCACCTGAAATGATCTTTGATCTATGGCTGGGTTTACTGTTGGTTTAGTTTTAATGACGGCTGCATACTCTGTTGTTTGAACAGCGATTCTCAGACTTGGAGTGGAGCAGGTGAATTCAGTAATAGCTTAATTGTATGTGTAGAATAAGGCTTGGCAGTTTCAATAATATTCACCATGATAAAACAGTGGAGAAAGACAAATCCCCCTGGGTAGATCTAAAAGTCTAAAATACTAACAACAATTACCCAATTTTTCTGGCCTTGGAGAGTCACGCTACGTCTGAAAAGCAGTAGAAAGAGGTCCTGATTTCAGAAACATGTGGCCTCTGTTTTGAATCAAAGTGGGATTACTTGGCATGATCTAAAGCTTTTTTGTCACACACACAACAACAACAACATACTCCTGGCACAAATACATCATAGGCCTGTTTTAGTATAAGTATGTAATTTGAATCACTTATCTTTTTAAAAGAGGGCCAAGTTAGTCCATAGGCAACTGATATAGTTCAGATCTGTGTCTCAGCCAAATCTCACGTTGAAATGTAATCCCCAGTGTTGAAGATGGGGCCTGGTGGGAATTGCTTGGATCATGAGGGTGGATCACTCATGAATGGTTTAGCATCACCCCTTGGTGATGAGTGAATTCATATGAGATTTGGTGGTTTAAAAGTGCATGGCACCTCCCACCCCTACTCTCTTGCTCCTGCGTTTTCCACGTTATGTGCCTGCTTATGCTTCAGCTTCTGCCATGAGTAAAAGCTTCCTGAGTGCCCCCTGCCAACAAGCCAAGCAGATGCTGGCACCATGCTTGTACAGCCTGCAGTGCTGTGAGCCAATTAAACCTCTTTTGTTTATAAATTACTAAGCCTCGGGTGTTTCTTTATAGTAATGCATGGCTGGCCTAATAGAGCAACTAACTCTACCCCCAGTTTTGAAACTCCTGTGTGCAACAGTACAACAATGTGGATTATTGGCTGCAGGAAGAACTAAAATCTGTGACAAAGACTAATTTTATGTTTGATGCCAACTCACTTCAAAGTGGCATGCGATTACCAATCCTCCTGCCTTCCCCACTCATATGCACACAGACATGGAGTTTTACTGTCATCCTTTATGCCCAAGAGAAAAAAAAAAGTTGTAGGTAAACATTAATTTCAAGCAGTCTACACAGAAGTCAGCAAACTTTTCCCGTGAAGTGCTAGAAAGTGAGTATTTTAGGTTTTGCAGGCCATGCAGTCTCTGTCACAACTATTCATCTCCACCATTGTAGTGCAAAAGCACTACACATATATCTAAGCAAGTGACTGCAATTGTTTCTCAATAAAACTTTATTTACAAAAACCAACAGCAGGTCAGATTTGGCCCATGGGCTATGGTTTGTCAACCTCAACTTAGCAGCATCATGTTACCCTTTTGAATATTAACATGTAAAATATGTTTATAAACTGTGGGATTCATAGGTATAGAATCCTTCAGGATGTAACATTTACACCATGGGATTACGGTTTTCAAAGAAACCCAAGGCATGCCCCAATTTTTATTTATTTATTTATTTTTTATTTATTTATTTAAATTATACCCTAAGTTCTGGGGTACATGTGCAAAATGTGCAGTTCTGTTACATAGGTATACATGTGCCATGGTGCTTTGCTGCACTCATCAACCCATAATCTACATTAGGTATCCTAATGCTATCCCTCCCCTTGCCCCCGCCCCCGCAACAGGCCCCAGTGTATGATGTTCCCCACCCTGTGTCCAAGATTTCTCATTGTTCAATTCCCACCTATGAGTGAGAACATGCAGTGTTTGGTTTTCTGTTCTTGTGTTAGTTTGCTGAGAATGATGGTTTCCAGCATCATCCAAGTCCCTGCAAAGGACATGGACTCATCCTTTTTCATGGCTGCATAGTATTCCATGGCATATACGTGCCACATTTTCTTTATCCACTCTACCATTGATGGGCATTTGGGTTGGTTCCACGTCTTTACTATTCTGAAGAATGCCGCAATAAACATCTGTGTGCATATGTCTTTATAGTAGAATGATTTATAATCCTTTGGGTGTATACCCAGTAATGGGATTGCTGGGTCAAATGGTATTTTTAGTTCCAGATCGTTGCCTGATAACATCAAAATGTTATCTCCTAGCCAACTGCTTTCACTTGGAAGTGGTACTTCATCTAAATACGTACCCTGATTTTAAATTTAAAATTTGTCACAGTGGCATAGTTAATCTGATTAACTTGTTGAAAAAGTAAGTTAAGGAGATTTTTTTAATGCTGAATATTCAGTGGAATAAGTAAGTCACTGTAGATAATCCACTAAGTAGTCAAAAATCTCTATGCCTTTTTGCCTTCTCTTTTACTGTTTGCCTTCTAAATAGCAAGCAACTTGTCAATTAGTTCAGAAGATATTAATCTGAAATATAATATAAAGTCTCTAACAATTACATTAACATCTTACTTCTCTGTCAGAAGGCAAATATCGTTGCATTTTAGGCACCTGAAATGAACAGAAGATTCAGCACCCGCCTTCTTCTTTCATGAGAAATCCTCTTCTTATAAAATTATTTAACTTTCATTACTGAAAGAAAATGACTTTATGATTTAGGCCATTGACCCTAAGTACTAGAAATTATCTGTAAATCTTCACCAGAATCTTCAGCTTGTTATACGAAGTACCATGGAGATTGTTAACAGAGATGTAGATAAAAATTTGACTTTTTTTTTGCTAATCTTTTTTATTGTTGTTGTTTTGGACCATTTCTGTTGCTCTATGTTGTGAGAAAACAACTGGACATTTTAAAAGGAAAAGATATCCATATGAATGGATGAGAAAAGGAAGCCAAACAGAAAATAAGGAGCACTGAGAAGAGGTTAGGTCTACCTACTGCCCAGTGCCAGAGTTTCTTAGAATACATTAATGGGATTGTTTTTACAATTATTCCCAACATGATAAAACCTTTAGTTTTCCATTTCAAGAGTTTTTTCCCTTTCAGGAAATTGAAGACGCTAATAACGGGAAGGTTAATTCTTTCCCCATTGTATACAGGTCAGGTACGACTGGGGACAGATGCAAGCTAGTCTTTTTCTATTATTGTTTTCATGAAATCCAGCTCAGGGTCTTATTCTGCTTGAGCGGTAATCTGATACAGGTGAGTGGTGATGCGGGCTCTCTGACCTACCTTGTTGCAGAACAGCTGTGGCTTCAGTCTGTCTGACCTTGATAAAGAACCTCAGTGCTCTTAAAGATCTGGCTGGTCTAAGCAGTCAGGACCAGATAGTGCCTGCACCATTCTCTGAGCTCCCATATGTTATGTAATAAAATATGTTGATAGTTATTTCACCACCATTCTAGAAGAATCATAGCTTTTTGACCTGTGTCAGAAATCTAACTAAAGGCTAAGGCTGGTTACATTTATGATAGATATACAAGTACTTTTATAGTACTTAAAAGAGAATCACGCAAAACTACTTTTTTTTTTTTCTTTTTTTGAGACAGAGTCTTGCTCTGTTGCCCAGGCTGGAGTGCAGTGGCGCTATCTCTGCTCACTGCAACCTCCACCTCTTGGGTTCAAGCGATTCTCCTGCCTCAGCCTCCCAAGTAACTGGGACTATAGGGGCCCACTGCCACACCTGGCTAATTTTGTATTTTTAGTGGAGACGAGGTTTCACCACATTGGCCAGGCTGGTCTCGAACTCCTGATTTCGGGTGCTCTTCCCACCTCTGCCTCCCAAAGTACTGGGATTACAGGAGTGAGCTACCACGCCCAGCCACAAAACTATTTTTCAGGAAAGCAAAAATCTGAAATTAGTCATTTATTTGAAGTTTGCTTAAGGGGAATGAGCAGGGGAAAACAAAAGGGAGAATTTTAAAATGGAAGCCTCCACCTTCCCTCCCCATTCTTTTTCTTTGTAAATTATGTCCCAGTTAATGGTGAGAACATGAACTTCCTAGAAGAAACAGAGACCTGGGTTTGCTTCAGGTCACCAACCCTCTCTTGGCACAAGTCTCTTGGACTGCAAGTCACATTTCTCAGTTAAATATTTTTCAGCGGCACTGCAGCTGACTTCATACAATCTTTATGTTGTGGACCATCAGATATCTACATCTGACTATGTTTCTTTTCTAGTTTTCACATCAAACAGGAGCAGTAAAAATTGATGGAATCGGTTAAAATTTTAAACTATAATCAGTTGCTAAGTTAGCTGTGAGTCTGTGAAACGAAGTACTGGCAGTTATAGGCAGGTATCCAACCAGGAAATGATAGATGAGCAGGAAGAACTGCCAGGCAAGATGATCTTGAAATTTATGAGTCAAAAAAAATCAAAAAGTTTGCTGTCCTTTTAATCCCACTCGTGGTGTTAAAGTTACGATTCAAAAAAATCAAAAGTTTTCTGTCCATTTAATTCCACTCATGGTGTTAAATCTATGCAAATACATAGATTTAATGTAATTTCATTCTGTTGTACTGTGCGATCAGTTAACTGTCAAAAACTCTTTACAAATCTGCCATGAAATAAGTGGGAGCTATATGATGAGAACACATGGACACATAGAGGGGAACCATCCACACTGAGGCCTGTTGGAGGGCGGAGGGTGGGAGGAGAGAGAGGGTAAGGAAAAAAAATCAATGGATACTAGGCTTAATACCCAAGTGAGGAAATAATCTGTACAACAAACCCCCATGAGACACGTTTACTTATGTAACAAATCTGCACATCCTGCACATGTGCCCCTGAACTTAAACTAAAAGTTAAAAAAAAAAATAGAAATACTCATTCTCTTCACCCAACAGACCCATTTTCGTTCAGTTGGGGAAACGCATTGATATGACCAGGTGTTTTTGCCTCTGACTGGGCAATTTGAGTAATGGTAAGAAAAGCGGACGTCTCAGTTGGAAATTATAAGTAGAGAGAAAAGCAGATCATTCTCCAATTTTTCCACAAGGTAGATTGTGTTACATTCTCATGTCAATGACTTGGACTCAATACAAAATGAGACGTAAAAAACTGCCAAGATGTATCTCTTGTTCTCCTTCTTTAACAGTAAGTGTCATCGGATGGCCGTTATTAAACACAAGTCAGTCGTTTGTCTTCCTTTTTAGATAAACACCATCTATTATCCCACTAGGGCCTTTTTTCAAAAAGAGGGACATTGCAAGTCTTGGCATTGCCTGCACCTTACTCCAGCCTTGCTTCTGACTGCAGGCAGGCATTATCCCCTAGCAGATGGAAGATTTGGCTTATGTTAGATTCTTTATTAGTGTGTCTCTGGTGTGTGCACAGAGTCATTTTTAAAAGCAAGGTGATCGTTGACGCAACATAAGTCTGCTGTTCTAATTTGAAAGAATGAGAACTACGATTGAACCACAATCAATAAACAAACAGGAACGGCTGTCTGCAAAACTTCCCGATTAGACTTGGGAGTGTTGCATTCACTGATCTGAAAATTAGCATAGCTGTTTCACTCATGTGGATGGACAAATTTGAATGAATCAATACTTTCCTTGGACTAGAACACCCCTATATGTGTCTACTGCCACTAACAGATACTCAGAAAAGCCTTAAGTTAGATCTTATTTCTTTCCTATGATTGTTAATTACGATAATTCAGATTTTTGTGCCCACTCAATTCATTTTATATGAGTCATTCTGAAATGACTCATATTTTCATAAAAATAGGTAATGACTAGCATCTGTATTTCATAGGCCCAATAAATTTTAATGTAAACAGAAGTTAATTTATTATCTATAAGAGATTAAATGCTTTGATTTTGAAGAGCAAGGTATAAACAGATTTAAGGTACTATAAAAAATGAGTTTTCTATAAAAATTAAAATTAGATTGTGTATAGATGATATTTAAACATATTTGTATCAAGAATCTTCAATCAACATTAAAATGGAAAGTAAGAATTTAAAGTTGACCCTCAACATCATTTTCTCCTTCTGCCTCAGATGGAATTTTCTCATCCAGAAACACACACACACAAACACACACACACACACAAACACACACACACGCACTTGTATACCCATACATACATGGCAACTCATATACACCCACTGATAGTTCTGATACTCTTGCATAGCACTGCATGGGTTCAAACCCACTAAATATTCACATTAGCAAGGTTCTGTGTAGGGTGCAGACATTGTAAAATAACTAGATAATAGACTAATTTGACCCCATTACCTCTAGCACCTAATCATATTTATGTTTAAGTGACATGCAGCTACAGATGACATATTACAGAGAATATCACATACTCTTTTCTATGGCACATATTCTAAAAATTAAATCTGAATGTTCCATGTTTGTAGTTGTTTTAGTTATTGCAATGGCCTTCCAAATGGAGTTATAACCGCCATCCTTTCCACTCTCAAATTTAGTCTCTGCATTGCTAATAAAGTAGTCTTTATGCATGCAGGATTTGATCAACGAGGTCCCCTGCTTTCAAATCCCTCTGGTTCCAAATTTCTTTCAAAATGAAGTACCACCTCCTAAAGTATAGACTCCAAGGCATTTTGCAAACTGATTCCACTGTATCTGTCCTGGCTCATGGCTTGCTATAAACTTTGCTAATCCTGCTCCTTTATGTCTCTTATGGTCTTAAGGGAGACGAAATAATTGACAGCAACTCAAGCATGCCATGTAATATACGTTGAGTGCTTCCCATGCAAAATATGCACCCATGCAATACGTTGGTTGAGTACTTTCTGTATGCCTTGTTCTGTAGTAAATATGGGATAAGTAAGCAAGAAAATATGAGAAAAGAGATACATGATTCTTCTAAAGGCTGTTTTGATGGCCTCATGTTGTTTTGACTTGGCCCAAAACATGAATTATTGGATTTTTACATTTTCATGATTTTTATCTTGACCTGTAAAGAAATTATCTTACCACATTCCTAGGCTTCACGCCATTGCTCTCGCCATCACCCTACTGAAGGGAAAAATGACAGCAAGGAATAGGGAGAGGTTCATACATGGAGTGCCAAATGGAACATAGAGTGAGGCACCATTTAGATTCACTTGGCACATGTTTCTTTTTCAGATAAAACCATCAGTTAATTTTTCCTCCTCTAAGAGTTACTTGTCCCCGGAATTGTGTGCATCTCAAGTTCTTTAGGTCTCTCCTTAAAGTTATGTATCGTTGAATGAAGGATAGCTGGACTGAAATATGATTTATTTTTCTTGTGTCCAGAGTACAGTTACTAAGCGTCTTCTGAGATTTTACTATTGCACATATACTTAATATCATTAAGGCTTTACATGATAAACCTTGGGGACAGAATTGAAATTTTGTAAATACTAACTCAGTTTGAATTAAGCTTTTGAAAATATCTCTATCACTTTTAATTTTTTTTTTTTTTTTTTTTTTTTTTTTTTTTTTTTTGAGACAGTGTCTCGCTCTCTCCCAGGCTGGAGTGTGGTGGCGCGATCTCGGCTCACTGCAAGCTCCGCCTCCCGGGTTCACGCCGTTCTCCTGCCTCAGCCTCCACAGCAGCTGAGACTACAGGCGCCCGCCACCACGACCGGCTAATTTTTTGTATTTTTTAGTAGAGATGGGGTTTCACCTTGTTAGCCAGGATGGTCTCAATCTCCTGACCTTGTGATCCGCCCGCCTCGGCCTCCCAAAGTGCTGGGATTACAGGTGTGAACCATCGTGGCTGGCCCATTTTTTGTATTTTTTAATAGAGACGGGGTTTCACCGTGTTAGCCAGGATGGTCTCGATCTCCTGACCTCACGTCACTTTTAATTTTTAAAAGGTATATATTTTCTAGTAAAAAATTCAAATAATTAAAACAACAAAAATAACTGGAAATAATCTAAAGTAGGAACGGGGTTAAGGGCAGTGTTTTGTATACATTACTTCATAATAGAAAGGGATTTTTTGCACACTGATGTGGACATTGTGATGAATCCTGCTTCAGTTAGGTTCAGGAGAGTCATGTATAATTGTCAGTGTGTAGTAAAAATTGGATAAATTATCTTTTTTCTCATTTTTTCTGGTTTATTTATCCCATGTTTACTACAGAACAAAGCATACAGAAAGTACTCAATCCGTATATTACACGGGTGCGTATTTTGCGTGTGGAATCTTACATAAGGAGATTGCCAAAGTGCTGTGAGAAAAAAAAAAAATCACGTAACTACTCTTTGTGGGAAGAGAAAGGGACTCAGAGCAAACAAAAGAAAAAAGTATCCGTTAAATTATAGTTTGAGGTCTCATCAGAGATTTACCAACAATTTGAGAAGAAGGAAGGACGTTGTATGCTGAGGTAACAAGCCTGCACGAAGACCTCAATAGAGGAAAGAGTCGTCATTTTAATGGAAAAAGAATGATCTCGTGTAATTGAACACTGAGCTTTATCAAGGTCCAGATGGGATTTCTGGTAGAACCAATTTACGTGTTCTGAGTTTCAATAGATTCACACAAAAAGTAAGACACTAAATCTTAGAAAAGTCAACTTTATCAAAACAGCTTACAGTATAAAATGTCACTTTGGTAGGCTGACAATTGTCCCCAAAGATATATCTCAATCTTAGTAACCTGTTGCCTTATGTAATAAAAGAGATTTTGCAGATGTGATTAAATGAAGGATCTTGAGATTTTGAGATTTTGAGATTATCCTGGATTAACTGGATGGGCCCAATATAATCACAAACTTATAACTAGGGAGGCATGAAGGTCAAAATCAGAGAGATGTGAAGTTGGAAGCAGAGACTGGACTGATGTCCTTTGGTGGTGGTAGAAGGGGCCACAAGTCAGTTAATAAAGATGGCCACTATAAGCTAGATAAAGCAAGGAAATAGATTTTCCCTTAAAATCTCTAGAAGGAAAACAATTCTGACAATATTTTGATTTTAGCCCTAAAGATCTACTTCAGACTTCTGACCTCCAAAACAGTATGATAATAAATTTGTGCTATTCTAAGCCACTAAGTTTGTGGTAATTTATGACAAGAGCAATAGGAAACTAATACACTCACTGCATTGGGTATCTGTTTTTTCTGTTTTGTTTTACCATTGTTTTGCCAATGATGTTTTTCTTAGAATACTTAATTTAAGAGACTAGAAAGTACATAAAGAACGTCCATGGTGCAATACTTGCTGACATATTTCTCCTTGTGTTTTCACTTTTGTGAAACAAGGTACATCTACTAAAAATAACTTTGAGAAAAGGAGTTCAAGACAAGCCTGGGCAACATAGTGAGACCCCACCTCTAAAAAAGAAAGTAAAAACTACCTTGGCATGGTGGCATGTACCTATAGTCCCAGCTACTCTGGAGGCTAAGGCAGGAGTGTTGCTTGAGTCCATGAGTTCAAGGCTGGGGTGAGCTGTGATCACACCACTGCATTCTACTGCCCTCTAGCCTGGGCAACAGTGCAAGACTCCATCTCTAGAAACAAAGAAAACAAAATCTCCAGAGGGTTATAGTAATGATCAGTGATACAGATCTTTGAACAAAGTAAGTGACTATTTGGGATAGAGAACCCTAAGTCAATAGCTTTCACAAAGAAACTTATGATGGCTAGCAGAATTGTGAAGAAAATGTTAGTACAAGGTAGACAGAAGCTATCAAAACAAAAAGTAACTGAACCGTACCCAGACCAGTAGCTGCTTCCTAATTCATCATAGTGAAATTTCTTTGAGTAGTGGAAGACAAGAGAGATGCTTGTTTATTCGTGGCCTTTCTTGAGATTAATGGCCTATACATTTTAATTGTTTGCTAGTTGTTGGTATATTTTTCAAGATGGCAGGGATTCAATACTTTTAGAGGTAATACATTGTTCAATTGTGCTAAGTATATTTAACAAATGGAGGAAAAAATAAAAATATCATCTGGATATCATCTTCACAACAAAAGTGCGTTGACAGTTACTGAGTGTATGCTTACCAAAGTACCAGAATGTCACGGGACCATAGCTTATGAATATTTACTCAGACAATCCGGATGGTTTTGCTTGAGGTGATCTTCAAGTACCCTTGCTAGTGTGTAGTTTACTCAGCCTAAGTAAGTTGGTTTGGGAAAATAGTTAAAAATGTCTAGTATGGTAGGATACTTCCTTGAGAGTATGCAAATGCAGGAGTCTTTCCGCTGGCCAGCATGCTTGAATTCTCTCTCTCAGGTCTTGAGCTTAGCCATGAGCATTCCATAGAAGACTGACATCTTTTGTGTTCTGTAACTTCCTGGAACTTTTCTGCAGTGCCTTCCAAGGTAACAATTCTTACCCGACCCTTTCACCCTCAGATTGAAATGCAATTTTTGTTTTAGCTTTTTTTTTTTTTTTTTTTTTTGAGATGGCATCTCGCTCTGTCACCCAGGCTGGAGTGCAGTGGCATGATCTTAGCTCACTGCAAACTCTGCCTCCCAGTCAAGCGATTTTCCTGCCTCAGTCTCCCCAGTAGTTGGGATTACAGGTGTGCACCACCATGTCTGGCTAATTTTTGTATTTTTAGTAGAGACACCCAGTAGTTGGGATTACAGGTGTGCACCACCATGTCTGGCTAATTTTTGTATTTTTAGTAGAGACAGTGTCTCACCATGTTGGCCAGCCTGGTCTCGAACTCCTGACCTCAGGTGATCCATCCACCTCGGCCTCCCAAAGTGCTGGGACCACAAGTGTGAGCCACTACACTCCTTGTTTTTGCCCATTACATGTTTTAGATGCCATGGTGGCATTTCATCCATTCCTACTTACCCCGCCTTTCAGTTCTCTTACACACTTGGGCCAAAAATGAATTTGCTCTTTGCTCCCTGCTTCTTCATCACAATCACCCAATAAAATGTACTCCATTCCCAGCTCTGGCTCTTGAAATACAAACCTGGGCCAAACCCTCAGCCCTCAGTTGTTCTAAGGAAGAGATGACCCCAGTTACATGGCTGAAAAATGGAGGATGTCTATTGGTGACACAGATGAAAGATCAATGATTTTTCTCAAAACTCAGTATAACTTGATGTGAGTGATTTTGAAACTTTAGATATTCAGAAAGGAAAAGAAAGAGAGGTGGGGCAAGGGTTCAAAAAGGCTACATTGGGCCCAAAGTCTGACCCCATTCGAAACGCCAGATTCTCCAATGTATGTGGGTGTGTCTGAAAGAGCAACAGGAAGGCCTGTGGTCTGGTACACGTTGGCCTAAAAAGTCACATCTGGCTAGTGGGATATTAAAAATATTCCTCCAACGTGTAAGTTACAGCTGAAGTCAAGGAGATGCAGCCTCTTACCTTCCAGCCACTGGGTAACATTAGAAAGTACAAAAATCACTCCAGTGGGGAGACTCGGTTGTTCTACAAAGGCAGAAACCTAGTAAGATCACGAGTCAGCACGTCAGGCTACTACTTGGCATAAGCCATCATCCTGACCTGATGGAGTTTTGCTTGAATAGGTGGAGTCTGGATTTATCTTTCTCTAGCCGTGTTTCATTTCATGATTTTTGAATACAGATAAAGAGAAAAGAGATTGGGAAGTAGGAAGAGGATTGGGAGCAGTATCCAGGTTTAGAGTTTTGTGCCATTGAAGGTCAGAGGCAGAGAGACTCGAGCGTGGTGGCAGTGTGGAAATAGCAGCTCAGAAATCCACGTGGAGGCACGGGGAATGTAGTAGTGATTAAGATTGGAGCTGAGTCCCAGGTTTCTTAGGATGTCATATTGGACCACCTGGACCACAAGTTTATAGGGGCAAAGTCCAAGACATCTGAATTGTATTAAGCACTCAGCGGGTCTTTCCTGTACACTGAGGTTTCAGGACCTCTCGCCTACTGAAACGTGAGTGGAAAAATGAATACAAGGCATGCAGTTGGCAGAAGGCACAGGAATTTGGGAGGAGAGGTGATTGAAAATGGCACATACTGTATACTCTGCATAGTAAGTAAATTTTAAAATGTATTCGATTACATATTTATAATATGTTTTACTTTAAGTTTTAATTCTGTGGGCAATATAATCTATTCCAAAGGTAGAATAAGGTGTTATGAAGCATAGTGGACATAAAGTCAGAGGTCCTGGAGTACAGTCCTAGTGTGCCATGTATTGGCTTTGTGGGGTTGGCAAACCACTTGGCAAATCTCAGAGACTGTTATAAGGACAAGTGAACTCATACACATGGGTAGACTGTCAAAAATATGCACACAAAATGATAATGGTTATTTTATTTGTACTGTTAACATTTCTAACTAGTAATACATTATTTTGTAGACAACCAGCTTGGTCCTATGGACACATATTTTACTACAAAAGCAAATAAGATGTATTTTTCTAAAAGGCAAAATAGAGAAAATTTCAGAGAATAGCAAGCACTGCAAATTCTGTCTGCAAGTATTTTCCTATCTCTGTCTCTCTACAGAATTAAGGCAGCAGCTAGACAAGAAGACAACAGGAGACACTTTAGGGTGTTATGTGCCATATATTTTAAAGCTTGACATAAAACATTATCCTTTCTCAGCAGCTCAGATAAGCAACCCCCGTGATTTCTGAAGCATTATCCAAGAGCTGATGGGCTGGATGCCCGAGAGTCCCTCTAAATAATTGAGTGCCTGTGGTCTAGCTCCAGAAAGCACAATTAAGTTCTCCAGAAAGGCATTGATTTGCCAAGTTTAGTTACACCCTTAAGAGTTATCCACTTCGCTTAACAAGATTCCCTTTATGGAAAAGGAAAGAACATTCTACTCATTTGTCAGTAGATATTGCACAAATACCCTTCCTGGCAGCTGTTGCAATTTGGTATTGTATGTGCTAATTCAGATTTTTTTAAAGTCATTTCACTCCCTAATATCCCTAGGCACGGACACTTTGAGTAAGACCTTCAATCCACCGCCGCCCACCCCTTGCTGTCATACTCTGCAATAGATTGGGGTTTCCCCCACTTGGCAACTTCCTAAATTATTTTTTGCTTACTTAAGGAAATGATAGAGAAAGAAAAGGAAGACTATCCTAAGTCTATAGGATGGAGAACAGAGAATTCAGAAGCTGTTGTCAAGTGTAGCACATCTTTGGATAAATTACAAGAAGGAAAACAGGAATATTAGTAATAATACTATTTAGATTGTAGGTGCTTGTGTTACAGAAACTATGCTAAATGATCTATAGACATGCTTTCACTTACATATTCCAGTAATCTCATGACATCAAAATGAGATGGAAGCCAGTACAGAAAGGTGTAGTGACTTGCCCAAAGTTCCACAGCAGTAAATCACAGTCAGAATATCAACTCAGACAGTCTGAGTCCAGAATAAGTATTTAGCTATTTCATACAGTTCTTACACTAGTTACTTGGAATTATTTAGAATTTCTCCAAAAGCTAAATGTTACTTGTCCCTGTTGGTACAATTTGGCTAGTTGGCAGTTGGTTCTGAAAGAGATGATTAGTCTGCTTAACAATAATTAAATTGTGGGTTTTTCTGGCTAAGTAGTGTTCTGTGATATGTACTGTATTTAAAAGTGATTCCTGTAGCTATAATTTTTCTATCCTAGACTGGTGAGAGATACACAAAGAAAAAATATTCAGTTATAGGTGGGAAACCTGTTTAACCACCAAGACAACATCATTTTAAGAATATTTGCCTAAGGAATTCATAACGAATATGAAATGAACTGATGAAACTCTAAGATGTTCTTTGATTGCTGGGGATATAATTAACACATCTCATCTAGAATGGGAGGGAAAAGCACCTTGAGTCTTAGCTAATTAAAGGATAGATATAACCTTGGTCACAGAGTTGAAAAGAACTTGTCACTTACTCCACCTTTAGGTCACTGGTATTTGGAAACATCATTCTTTCAGTGGTTGAAGACAATTTTCTGCAGTCATGGTGTTATAGTAACAAGGCTTGAATTATTAAGGGTTTTCATCATTGCAGAAATTGTGCTAAATACTTCACTTGCATTACCTTGTTTTAAACTTATAATGTCTGTTGGGTCCATTTCACGGATTAGGAAATGAAGGCGGAAGTATTAAGTAACTTGTCTAACTTCACTTTCCTAGTAAGTGGCAGAGCCAGGTTTCAATTCCAGGACTCCTGATAACTATGTGTCTATATTATATATTAATGAGTGTCTATATTATATATTATGTGTTTATATTATATATTAATGAGTAGGTCCTGATGCCTCCGGTCACATTATAGGGTAGGGATGCTGATTAGGAGTCAAGGAATCTAGGATTTGGTTTCAAATCTGCCACCCACCAGTCAGGAAATACCGTACAAGTTACCTACCACCCACTTTCAGATCCAGACAACACCTGCTCTACTTCTCCCACAGTTTACTTCCATTGTATAACAGAGTTTTCTTACATGAAGGATTTGATAACTCATAAGGATAGTTAGACTCTCAAAAATATTTTCAACTTAAACCAAATTAAATTAATCTTTTGGTCTTCATCAAACATGATTAGACTTGAATTACACATTATGGAAAAGGTTACTTTGGTAAATAAAAATATGTAGGAACTAACATCCCAGAAAAGAGTAATTATGTGAGCAAAAGTATATAATTATTTTGTAGCCCCTCCCCCAAAATACTGAATAAGAATAGAGTTCAATGTAGGCATTTGGTAATTGACATGCGATGCAGTTTGGATTTAACCTGCAGGCCAAGTGGAAGCGCTGAAGATCTTTTCGCACGAGGGTTGTGTTCTAGGCCATTGCCTGTTCTGTGGTAGTGCTGTCTAGGATAAAGTAGGAGAGCAAAAGAAGAAAGCCAAGCAGACCAGTAATCCAACTGCTGCACTGCTTGAAGTGTGAAGCCATAAGCTAGAGAAATGGCCGTGAAAGAGACTGGACAGATGTGAGGGGGAATATGAGGGCCCTGTGTAGATTCTGGAGACTCGGTAATTAATCTTAAGAAAGAGAAATAAAGGAATAAGGAAGATTTAAGAATTTGGAGGCCAGGCTCAGTGGCTCACTCACTCCTGTAATCCCAGCACTTCGGTAGGCAGAGGAGGGCAGATCACGAGGCCAGGAGATGGAGACCATCCTTGCTAACACGGTGAAACCCCTTCTCTACTAAAAAGCAGAAAAAATTAGGCGGGCGAGGTGGGGGGCGCCTGTAGTCCCACCCACTCGGGAGGCTGAGGCAGGAGAATGGCGTGAACCCGGGAGGCGGAGCTTGCAGTGAGCTGAGATTCTGCCACTGCACTACAGCCTGGGCGACAGAGCGAGACTCCGTTTCCAAAAAAAAAAAAATTTTTGAGCCTGAGCATATGGGAAGAAGAGATGAAATGGGAAAATTTGGAGTAGAAATTTTCATGAGGCAGAAAAATGATGGTGGAAATCTTTTGTGGAGATGGTAAATGGGCAGTTGAAGATAGAGAATCAAAACAGCTTGAATCCCAGGGAAAACTACGTGAAGCCATCTGGGTATTAGTATGTTTAACAGCAAAGCCATGAGAACAGCTGAGTTTCCAAGTCTGCCAAAGAATGACTGGGCAAGGTATGCAGCTCAGTGTATCCCTGTTTTTGAAGGATTGGAGAAGGAACAATTCACAAGAAGTTAAAAAAAGTGGATCTTGATTAAAAAGATTCATTAATCTGAAATTATATGATATGTATGTGTATATATATAAATATACACACATATATACTCATACAGACACACATATGTGTATATACACGTATGTATATATAATGTACATGTATACATAAACATATACACACGTGTGTATATATACATACAAATATATACACACGTGTGTATATATACATACAAATATATACACACGTGTGTATATATGTATATATACACACTCATACACACACATATGTGTGTCTGTATGAGTATATATATATAACAATTCCAGAATGAAAGATGAGGAGGAAAACATAAACAAGAATCAACTAAACTCTGGTACTTTTATCACCTTTGTTAATATCCTTGTGTTTTTCTTAACATCTGAACAGGGGCCACTTTCTGTAGGTAGACACATTGTTAGAAATGTCTTCTTTGCCCAAATGCATTTGTTTTTCCCAATGAATAATTTTCCTTTATGCCTATTTTGGCATTGCTCATTACATAATTTCCCTCATCATCATCTCATTTTGCTTCCAGAAACATATTCTCAAGTGCCTGTCTCCGTAATAAAAACTGTCTATGGATGCTGCCCAACTCTTGATTATGTGCAGAATTGCTGAGCTGTAATGCTGCTACTGACTCTAATATTTCTAATGCGTCTTGGAATTATACCAGCATTAACCATTTATAAAATACCAACTGCTGCTTAATATGTCGAAATTGATGTGATTGCATTTCACTTCTTGCCAAAACAACAGGCCTTTGTGAGATCATTTTTTCTTGTTTTGGTTTCTGGGAGAATGTAATATTGAGGCCCATGAACAGTTGTCAAGTGCAGACTAGTGGTAGCTGTTTTTCCTAAATGATTTTATGGTATTGAAGATGTGCCTCTGTTCAGAATATTCTACAGAGACTAACATGTGAAACCGTTTACTTTATATGGTGACCTTTCATCCCGTTCCACTTCTCGGTGTCTATGTAAAGTTTAATAATATAGTACTTAATGAAGAAATTTAACATTGCATTGCAAAGGCAAATAGTGGATCTGTTTTGCACATGGAAGATGCAAAATGAGATTGGGATAACAGGTTCAAGCCACTTCACCTCTTTGTTTTAAATATTTAAGCTAGAATCAAAGATGGAGAATATCATGGTGAAGCATGGTCTGCCACTGATCACAGAGTGATAACTACTATTTGCCAGTTGCTCAGGCCATTTGTACATACATAAAAGTGGGATTCAACATGCTATGGACAGAGAGAGTCATAGATAAGGTCAACTGAATATTTAGACCTCCTTATGAGCTTTGAGCTAAATAATCCCAGTCTGTAATTTTCTTTGACTGCTGTAATATTAATTTGTGACACAGAAAAGTATTTCAAAACAATGTATTTATTGGGTCTTCAATAAAAGAAACATTTCTCTGAACTTGAGGTTGTCAATCAGGTTTTGTAATCTAAAGAATCATTACAAATATTGAATAAGCAAATAAAAACAAAACAATATTTATCCCACTAGAAACAAGAAAGAAACAGTTGATTCTGCTTATATTCATTCTACAGCAAAAGTCCGGAGATGTAACCTTGTCAATTGATTGCTTCCATAATAGCTATTTTTAGTCAATCAATATGCAGACACATTTAGTATTTATGGAGTTGAACATGGTACTAGTTTTTGGGGATAAAGACCAACTCTAGAATACCTCACATTCTATGCAGGTGAGAAGGAATAAAGGAAGGCTTCCTTTGCAGAAGAATTTGGGTGGGGTTTCAACAGGCAATTAAAAGCTTTTCTGGAGGGAAATGGGAAGAAGAAATAAAATTCTAGCAAAAGGAAACAATTTGTATAAAGGCTTGGAAATTGCTTTTTGTTAAATGTATTTGTTTGTTTCACATACTAAGAGTCAGAGAATAGAAATAGGGAGAATTGGCCGGGTATGGTGGCTCACGCCTGTAATCCCAGCACTTTGGGAGGCCAAGGCAGGCGGATCATGAGGTCAGGAGTTCAAGGCCAGCCTGACCAACATGGTGAAACCCCATCTCTATTAAAAACACAAAAATTAGCCTGGCATGATGGCACATGCCTGTAGTCCTAGCTACTCCTGAGGCTGAGGTAGGAGAAATGCTTGAACCCAGGAGGACGAGATTGCAGTGAGCCGAGATCATGCCACTGCACTCCAGCTTGGGCGACAGAGTGAGACTCCGTCTCAAAAAACACCCCAAAACAAAAAAAGAAATAGGGAGAATTATGAGGGAATGTCAGAAGAAAATATTAAGGAGGTTCTGATATTTTAGTGCCTCACTCAAGATGAGATAAAGTAAATTACCCTACTCACCCTACTCATAAAATTATGATGTAAACATGAAGGACATTTAGACATGGTTCCTGGAGAAACGTCTGACATGCAGAGAACACTTTATCTCTATGATTTTAAAAAGCTGTTAGGGTAAATATTACTTCTCAGCCAATCAACTTAACCTTGAAGTTGAGCTTCAAGATCATGACACCTGTTACTTAAATCAGTCCAAGCATAGTTAAGTTCATGGCATTTGCCTAAGGAACAGCCTGTATCTGGAGGAATCTCATAGATTAGTCTTCCAATATAAAATAAATCCTTTGTAGATGTGACTGTTTAAGATGTAAAATTTTAAACCTGAAGAATCTCTTAAACCACTGATTCAGGAGTCTGCCTGCATGCCTCCTCAAACCTTTTGCTCTCAGAACTCTGGAGTAGGTCAGGTTAGGGCTATAGAAGACCTATGACAAACCCCCTTGTCCTTCTCTACCATCCAGAATGTTAACAGAGAGTCACCACTGCACACTGAAAAACGTGTAATTCAGGCATGACCACGTGTAGCTACAATTCTAAAAGGACTTCATAAAACTACCTGAATGGGCAGAATAATGACTCATCAAAAATGTTCAAACCTTAATAGGGCAAAAAGAGACGGCTTCATTGTGACTGTGGTGACAGGCCTCGAGATGGGGAGATTATTCTGGAGGGGCCAGGCACGGTGGCTCACACCTGTAATCTCAGCACTTTGGAAGGCCAGGGTGGGCGGATCACGAGGTCAGGAGATCGAGACCATCCTGGTTAACACAATGAAACCCCGTCCCTACTAAAAATACAAAGAATTAACCGGACGTGGTGGCACTCGCCTGTAGTCCCAGCTACTTGGGAGGCAGAGGCAGGAGAATGGCTTGAACTGGGGAGGTGGAAGTTGTAGTGAGCTGAGATCGCTCCACTGCACTCCAGCCTGGGCCACAGAGCAAGACTCCGTCTCAAAAAACAAAAACAAAAACAAAAACTGGAAGAGGAAGGAGGATGTTTGAGGCTAAAGATGGCAGCATGAAAAGGACTGGAAGTGACCTTGGTGTTCTGAGATGCCATGACCACATTCAAAGGCCCAAGAGAGCCCCCTGGGAGAGAAGCGTGGCCTCAAGGCAACAGCTGGTAAGGAAATGGGGCCTTCAGTCCTATAACTGCATAAAAATGAATTCTGCCAACAACTGAATGAAGAAGGGGCTCCACGCCTAGCGCCTATAGAAAGAAAACCAGTCCTGTAATACCTTGGTCTTAACTGAGTGAAGCTGTGTCAGACTCTTGAGCCACAGAAATGCAAGGTCATACATTTACGCTGTTTTAAGTCACTACATTTTTGGTAATTTGTTATGACAGCCTAGAATCCTAATATACAACCAAAATGTCTCACAAAAGTAATTATTCTACTGACATTTAAGAAAGGGAAGGGAAGGATACAATTTTTAGGAAGAGTTCTACTGAAGTGAAATTTGAGCTAGCTTTGAAGGACTCCGGAATGTGGACAGGGTTTAGGAGGAAATAGTCATTCCTTCCCAAGCAAAGTTCACAGAGAAGAATCTGAGGAGAGGCCTCTGATGAAAGCAGAAGGCTAGTGTGGGGAAAGAGTTGGAATGAACTCTGGATTAGAAATGTGTTCTGGAGGACTTTGCCTACAACAAGAGAAATTTGAGCTACTGGAGGAAATTCTTATTTCAGCCCACTCTTATAGAGAAGCTATTTGAGTTTACCTGCTTGCTGCCCAACATGCGCTGACATCATTGCATCTTGCTGCCTTCTCACACGTCTCTTCAGCAACATCAAGTACAACAACCAACAAAAAGAATTCACACTTATTGAGTGATGACTAAATACCGTGCACTATACTAGGAACTGTATTTATGTTGTATATTAAATCCTCCAAACAAATCCTGTTTTTAAATGACTTCTTTGAGGCTTAGAGAGATTCAGTTAACTCGCATTAGGACACAGAACCAACCAGGGACAAATCCAGTGTTCAAATCTAGAGCCCAGAGTCTCAGCTGTTTTCTGTAATGCCATCTATGAGCCTCAGATTTGCATTTCATTTTTCTTGCCTGGAGATTATTTTATTCATGTGTGTTTGATTAGGCATCTCCAGATACAATAAAGATTATGCATGCTGACATATGTATAATCAACTGTTTTTAAAATGAAACTGAAAAATAGATCCAGTCATTCAGTCCAGAGAGAGGCTTGTAATGACCACAGCATGATTCATCCAAAAATTGTTAATACGTTATGGCCAAAAACTCCAGCTGGTTACAAAAATGATTCAAGGATCAAATATAAACCTAAGCAAATTTGCATCTGAGTCTAAAAAAACACCTGGCGTTTATGCAACTATAGAGACTACTATGCCCACAGTTTTAACCATAGTGAAGTGCAGCTGGGACCCCAGCATTGAATAGGTTAATAGAATTGCTTTTGTTTTATTCCGTTGAAATATCTCTCTGCTCCCATCATTCTCCATAGATTGTCATGACCGGAGGTAAACTGAACATCTGAAAAGGACCTAATTAACATTGTGCGCAAGTGAAAGAATAAATGAATAAAAGAATGAATGAGTGAATACGGATGCTGAAAACTGAGATGTGGCATCTCCATACTGGCAGAAGCTCTGAAAGAAACAGTCATCCCTTCCTGGCCTACTGCACGCAATGATGTAGGCAGCACTTTGCTGAAATCCAGAATATAAAGTTAAACTTTATGAGCTAAAAGTTTGAACTTTTGAGTGAGACGTAATTAAGCACAAATTAGTTTGTAGAATCCTAAATGTCAGTGCATCTAAACAAAGTACATCTATTTTTATTTGAAAGCAAAAAATGATGACACATTTTTAGAGAATTAAAAGGTAACAAATTGATCATTGAAACTGAATTAGTTTTTAATGGTAAAATTAATTTGTGTACAGGGGGAAGAATGTGGCTCATAATGTTTTATTGATGATGCATAAAAATGATCGTAAGTCATTACTCATTCACTTGAAAGCCAACATTCTTCCAGGACAATAAATTTCTGTTGTTTTTGTTTGATTGGATTTGATTTTAAAATTGTGTTTGATTAGGTAGCATAAGTAAATATACGAAATGTCAAAAGGTTAATTCTCTCATCCTCATCCATTGCTACTTTATTTTTCTTCTAGAGGCCATTATAGTTTCTTTTGTATCCTTTAGGATAGCTGTATATCTATACTATGCCTATAAATCTACCTATCTATGAACAATGAGAACACTTGGACACAGGGTGGGGAACATCACACACCAAGGCCTGTTGGGGAGTGGGGGACTGGGGGAGGGATAGCATTAGGAGAAATACCTAATGTAAATGATGAGTTGATGGGTGCGGCAAACCACCAAGGCACATGTGTACCTATGTAACAAACCTTCGCGTTGTGCACATGTACCCTAGAACTTAAAGTATAATAAAAAATATTTTATGTGGCTGTGAATGACAATAAATGGAGCTAATGGAGTATGCATTATTGCTATTGTTTAGCCTCTATAGAGGGCAAATAGAGTGTATGGTAGTTAAAATCATGAGCTCAAAAACCAGACTCCAGCAATGAGTTGTGTCACTACTCTATGCCTTCGTGTGTAAAATGTGGATTCAAACAGTGACACCTGAGAGGATTAGTGAGACAATTCAGGCAAGCACATTTTAGAACAAGGCAATAGAAATTGACAGGGAAGAGGAAAGAAACACAGCAAAGATGGGCCAGTGAGTGTTCAGACGATGGGTCAGTGAGTGTTCCGGTGTGTGCGTGTGTCCTTAAACTCAGAGTGCTTTGAAAAAACCTTTATAATTACGTTGCGCATTTGCTTTCAGAAAATGAGACTATTCATTTTTCTTTTTTTTTTTTTAATTTATTTATTATTATACTTTAAGTTGTAGGGTACATGTGCATAACGTGCAGGTTTGTTACATATGTATATTTGTGCCATGTTGGTGTGCTGCACCCATCAACTCATCATTTACATCAGGTATAACTCCCAATGCAATCCCTCCCCCCTCCCCCCTCCCCATGATAGGCCCCGGTGTGTGATGTTCCCCTTCCTGAGTCCAAGTGATCTCATTGTTCAGTTCCCACCTATGAGTGAGAACATGCGGTGTTTGGTTTTCTGTTCTTGTGATAGTTTGCTAAGAATGCAATCTCAATTCATTTTCAATTAGAAAGCTCATTGATACATTTGGAATCTGTCGCAATTGCAAGGATGTGGAGCCAACCTGTGTGCCCATTGACCAATGAGTAGATAAAGAAAATGTGGTATATATACACCATGGAATACTACTCAGCCATAAAGAGGAATGAAATTCCGCAACTTGGATGCAACTGGAGGCCATTATTCTAAGTGAAATAACTCAGAATAGCATTATGTTCTCATTCCTAAGTGGGGGCTAACCTATGAGGATGCAAAAACATCCAGAGTGATATAATGGACTGACGCTAAGGACTCAAGGAGCGGGGTGAAGGATAAAAGACAACATATTGGGTAGAGTGTACACTCCTCAGTTAAGGGGTGCACTAAAAAATCTCAGAATCCATTACTAAAGAACTCATCCAGGTAACCAACAACCACCTATACCCCCAAAACTATTGAAATAACAAACAAATTTGGAATTTGAGATTTAAAACTTGATTCAAATACATTTCTTATTTTTTTCCAGCAATGTATTGAAGTAATGAACGAAATCACGTTAGAGTTTTGAAACCTCAAAGGCTTAGACTCTACGCGATAGGTCAACAAACTATTGCTTTCCTATGGTTCTAGCTTTTGCACTAATTTACTGCTCCAGGCCGTTATTACTCCTTTTTCTTTAGGATCCCATTGTACTTCTTTTACCTTTCTTCACCTGCTCTCTCACATTTGACGACATAATAGAGTACAAAAAATATAATATGTGGTTTTTAAATACCCAGATTCTCATTCTCAACCACAGCGCATCAGTATGAAAATCTTTTTAAAGGCAAGAGAAAATGCTTTCAACAGGAGCAAGTGGACATCGAAGCACACGTCTCTGCCATATCGGTTGTCATCGTTCCAACCAGCCATGCTTCCACTTCTTTCATATTACCAAATGTAGTGCTGACAGAGAGGTGGGAGAAACTTAACCTTTTGGCAAACAGTAGATAGATGTGAAAATAGAACCAAGCAAATATATCCAGTTCCCCATAACCTCTCCTCAAAGGACCTCGCTGAAGTTGATATCACCTCGGCTCCCATGACAACCCCCTGACAAAGATAAATAGGTGTCAAATATGCATTTGCTCCTAAGGCCTCTGGGAATTGCTACCGAACACAAATGCGAAATTCAGGCTGAGTTAATCTCCTGATACGCCACTTAGCGAAAAAGCCTCAGAATGTGGGCTTGCCAACCTCAGCAGCCGCTCGTCGTGCTTTTGCAGGGCTGTCGGCACTCTCTAAAAAAGTAGGTTGATAAAATTAAGCAAGCAGTTTCTGCTGGCATTTTCACACCCTATGAAACACATGTTCTGTTTATAATGCAAACATGACTTCAGAGTTGTGGGATCTTTTTAGGATTTATGCTGATTAAAAGATTTCTGATCTCAGGATTATGGTCTCAAAATGTAAAACTTGGTTGAGCCTACAGCAAGCAAGTGAGGGCTTTTCTTTAAAGAGAAGTTTAGACAAATATCTAGCAAATTTGAGCCATGAAGTTAATCCTTCTACAAAAAGCAGTACTTTCCTTTACCCTTCGAACACTCTAAAATACATTTCTGGTCCGTGACTTAACATAGGTGTGATAATCAAATTCTGTTTAGTAGGGGTATTGTCTGCTGTGGAGAGAAAAAGAGCCTGAAGTGGAAGCTAATTTAGTGGTCACTTTTGCTTTTACATAATGTGATGATACCAAATAAAAACAAAATTATTGTACCTAAGACAAATTTCACCAAATGTATATATTAGTTACATTCAGTGTACTACAGTAATTAAGAGTTAAGCTTTAAAATGTGATGGCCTGGCCGGGTGCAGTGGCTCAGGCCTGTAATCCCAACACTTTGGGAGGCCAAGGTGGGCAGATCACGAGGTCAGGAGATCGAGACCATCCTGGCTAACACAGTGAAACCCCATCTCTACTAAAAATGCAAAAAATGAGCCGGGAGTGGTGGCAGGTGCCTGTAGTCCCAGCTACTCGGGAGGATGAGGCAGGAGAATGGCGTGAACCCGGGAGGCAGAGCTTGCAGTGAGCTGAGATCGTGCCACTGCACTCCAGCCTGGGCGACAGAGCGAGACTCCGTCTCAAAAATAAAATAAAATAAAATCTGATGGCCTTTATCTGTTGGTCTCATTTTTATCTGGTTTAAAATGGGAACTACAATAGTAGTATATGCTCCATTGAGTACATATGAAGATTAAAGGAAATCATATCTATAAAGCAAAGCTCACAGCACAAGATGAGACACATATTGCATAGTCCATATATAATGATAAAATATATGCTATATGAATGTAGAATAAAGCAGTCAGTAGGACTCAAGACTTCTAGCATATATTTACTGCACATATTCTGTATTCCATATGGTCAAATTACTCTGTTAGGAAGGAGAGACTCTAAGGAAAGGAGAGAAAGTTATAGGTTCACAGAAGATTATAGGTTCTACAGAAGAATCAACAGTGTAGCAGAGAGATTGCTAAGGTTCAATATTCTGTTTTCTCCATATCTCCGCGTGTCAGTACTTTTCTCTCCAGAAAGGGAAAGAGCTGAGAAAATGGTTATATTCACGTTAAATAGAGCTCAGAACAGAAAGCTTATAACCTCTTCCTGTGGCCAATAGAGTTAAGTCAAAATTTTCCTCCTCCTCTCTTGCTGTTTTAGGTACTAATCCAAAGTCTCAAAATGATACTCTGACTGTCTCCTTGCACTGTCCTCTGATAGCAAAATGTCACGTAAAGGGAATAGACACAGGCCAGAAACCTTGGGGGTGAGCCTAGCTGTGCAGCTTATTAGCGCATGACACAAAACCCTCTGATCCACAGCTTCCTCACTGAGCGTGGAGGTTTAGCTGACTTGTGGCCATTCACATCCAGGCACTTGGCTATCTAAGTACAAAAAAAATTTGTTTTTGCTGTATTTTATTATTTTTCCTTTCCAGAGAAGTTATTTTATATTTATAAATGTCATAGTACATAGCTGAAAAATGACTGATAAATTAACCTGAAAATGTGTAGGCCATAATCTCAGGCTGCTTTGGGTTTTTATTTTTTTAGAGAATTCTGGAGGACCAGGCTCTGTTTTTTTTTTGTTTGTTTGTTTGTTTTTAATTTTCACATAATTTGTTCAGAAAAGAAGCACAATGTGAAAATGCCTTAATCTTGGACAAAGCTGTACTACTTTCATATAAAAGGGAAATATTAAAATGTGACAATTGTGATTATTGACAGAGTTTAGTATAGCTGTGTCCTCTGTCAAAAAAACTTCTGTTAAAAGCATTGTTTTTTCGGTCCATCCTCATAGGTTCTTAAGAAGTCATAGGCAATGCGAATGACTCTTGAAGGTTATTTATCATAAATCAACCATACCTTCTCTGTTCACCTTCTAACTCCCCTGTCTTGCTTTCTCTATAAACTTTACATGACTGAAATTGAATGAATCAACCTACTCTGAAAGCCCATTTCCCAGTCCCCAGTGGGATCTATTTGAACTTTATCACTTTTAAAGTGTACCTCATGCTTCCAGTAACATGAAAGGAAAATGACCTCAGAGTGGCAGCCTCTGAGTTTAAAAGATTTGGACTCTAGAGCAGAAACTCTCTTGTAATCCTCCTCAACTAAAAAGGCTGCAAAGCCTCATTGAACGTATGTTGAAGAGTTTTTAGTCTCCTATGGAAAAAAAAAAAAAAAAAAAAAAAAAAAAAAGGATGTTTATGTCTTTGCTGAAATCCTAAAAAGACCCAGGTAGAAAATTTTCCATTCCAAGTCTCTGTTTCTGTTGTGTCCTTTTAGGTAGAATAAATGAACAGGATCCGATCACAGTCTTGTGAATGTGAAATAACTCTTGAGTAATGTCAAACAGCACAAACACCCCACCTTCTATCTGCATCGCAAGTCTCCAGGGCTCCTCTGGAACACTGCCCATGGATCATCATTCTTCCCTTCCCATCCCTATGGTTGCTTTGCAATGAGGCTGATACACGGAGCTCAGGCATTTGTGGCACTTGGCCTCCAAAGTATTCTGGGCTGGGCTGGAGGTGGAGAAGGTGATTCAGAGGCAAAGCACAGCTCTGCTGCCAGAGGTCCAGTACTGATGGCTGCTGCCTGGGGTTTACCTAGTAAGGGCTGCAGTCTCATTTCAACAGTAAAAACATTAGGGAGGAAGAGAGGTTAAAGTTCCTAAACCTGCCCTCATAAACCATAACCTCTGACTGTCTACCCTTCAGTCCTGCTGACTGTCTAACTGTGGATTTGGACGCCTCTCATTGACCCCATTCATGTTCTAAATAAGCAAACGGATGCTTGGTTTAGAAATATCAGGTTGTATGGAGAAGTGAATTGATCGAACTTAATCGTTGTGAGGACGAGGCCTGACGTCTGTGGGCAGGGAGTAGGGTCTCTATGAATAGTACCCATTTCTGCAGTCAGTTACCTAAAGAACAAGCCGAGTATCTGTCCGTCTTAAATGGTGAGGGTACCTCTGTGGGAGGTGAGAGGAAGCCTCCGCGTTTCTCTCAGTTGGGCTAAGGAGCACCTAGGCATCTAAGACTGTGCCCTGGATATCACATATTAAATACGGGATTCAGCACACAGAACAGTGGTTCTTTTTGGGGTCATAAGTCTCAACTATGGGGGCTCTACCTAGAAAAAAATGCATGTAAGTATAAGCATACATATTTTGCAAATAATTTCAGGTATTTGCAAGATCACTGAGACCCATTCCTTGGACCCCAAAGTAAGAAAGATGTGAGACGCTGGAACCTGGTGAAGGGGAAGCTGAAAGTTTCCATTTGGATATAATGATCCTGTGACTCAGACAAGGAAGCCAGATTTTCTTGTTCCATGGTGCTTTCCCTGTAGAAAAGATTTTCAATGTAAAGAAAAGACATTCAAAGAAAAGGCCTTTGTTATGTTTCAGATTCAATTTAGTCGACATGGCAAAATCAAGGGAAATATTCTTGGTGAAGAGGAAGCTCCCTCCCTTTCCCTTCCCTCTATCCCTGGGCCAGTACATTACATGGCTGTAATCCAGAGAATTTTAGACAGGGTTTGTTCCTATATACCTGATACTAAACTCTGATTTCTTTGCTAATCTTGGCATAGCTGAGTTATAGTATATAGGCTAACTTTTCACATTTGGGGTTCTATTTTTTTGTTTGTTTTAAAAATTTCCTGCTCAGGGTCTCCTGGTTGCCTATAAACTCGATTTCCAAACTCCTCATGATACAGTTTAAATAGCAGGTATCCCTACTGCCTTATCTCTAAACACTCAGCATCTCAAACTTGCCCTCCAGTCAAAGGTCAAATTAATTACTCATGTACCAGAAAACATTGAAATTCCAGATGTGTGTGTTGAGGAGGCAGGGGTGGGGGTGGGGGGGGTGTGTGTTTCAGTTTCATTCACCATCCATTTCCCAGGGCTTTATCTCAACCCTTGTTTCTCCTAAACTGACTCTTTTCAAAAAGCTGACTTCTAACCTTTCTACAAAGCCTTCCAGAACAACTCCACTCCCACCCTAAGATGATTCCTCTTGCCTCAAAACCTAATAATATGTATTTCCTAAATTTATTTAGTAATTAATATAATCAATAGTACATATCCTTTTCACAATGGCCTTAAAACTTCACTTTTTTTTTTGTTTCCCCAACTATGTCAGTCTTCTTTTAGTAAGGATTATGTGGTAAGTGTTCTTACTATGCAGTGCCTGGCAAAGTATCTGAACTTTTTAATGTACAAAGATATGTGCAGATTGTTTCACTGCTTTGTAGAGAAATTACTTGTTTCCTAACTCTTGGTAAATGTTCTACAGTAGCATTTAACACCCAGACTCCCTGACAGAACAACAAATAGAACATAAAAACATCAATGCCACTTTCTGCTAATTGACACCAAGGGCAAATACATTTTGTTTGAAGATGCTCTAAATTTTATTGTTATTAACAGTTATTTCAATATAAAACGTTAGCTTTTAGAATACAGGTCATGCACCAAATTTGAATTTGAATTTACAAAAAATAATAGTCTCATTCCACCTATCTTTTATGAATTATTATTGTCCGTTTTCTATGCTGCTGCCCTAGTGCTGAATGGTTACCTTAATTTGTATTGTGTTCTTCTAGCAAATTCCCTGTGACTATTAACGAATACTTCCAATTCTCTTCCACTTCCCAGAAATGATTCAGCTTCTCTCACTTTCAATAAATCTTTGGTTTTTTTATTGAGAAAATTCAAATCATATTAGTTATCTGTTGCTGTATAACAATCACCCTAACTTAGTGACTTAAAACGATAACCACTTACTGTGCTTATGACTCTGTGGGCTGGTTTGCCAGGACTCAGTGGGAATGCTATCTCTTCTCCATGTGCTGGCAGCTGGGCTTGGTCAGGTGGATGCAATCTAGGCTGGAGGACCCAAAATGGCTTCTCTCATGATCTTGTTCCTGTGCTGGGGTAGCTGGAATATTGAAGCCATTCACTTCTTGTGGTCTTTCATTTTCTGTGGTCTTCCACCCCTTGTGGACTTTCACCCTTCAGAATGTCACACTCTCCATCTGGTCTGTCTAGCAGGGTAGCCAAAATTATTTACATGGTTGATCAAGACTCAAAAAAAAAGTAGAGTCTACCAAAAGTCTTATGGCCTAGAAATATAAATACAGGGACAAATACATGTAGGAATTTAACATATGCTAAATTCTATGATCCGAATTATTGAGTAAACTGATATATTTTAGTAAATGATGTTGAAGCCATTAACTATTAGGAAAAAGAAATCTAGCTGCATCAAAGATTATAATGAATAATTTAAAACTTAACCATAAAAAATACTTTTTTTCCTCACAAAGTGATAGAAAGTTTAAACTTGAAATTTTTTTAAAAAGACATAAATGAGAACTCTAACTGGTTTGACAGAACTTATAATATTCAAGCTGTAAAATGGATACCAAAACTTGGTGCTCTGCCTCCACTTAAGATGGCCAAATCTATGAGAAAATGTTGCTGCCACCCTAAGAAGGAGAAAAACAGAGGCCAGATAATTTATAATATCATAACCTTTTTTGAGTTTAATAGAGATCAGAAGTTACACAGCAACCAGGTGAATTGAATTCCAAAGTGTAGCAGCTCACAGCCCCTCTGAGGAGAGATGGAACAAAGAGCAGTTGAGCACAGTATGAGAGGCAGAATGAGCCCCCATAATAGCAGGTAAGAAGAAAACAGCCAGATCTTTAGTGAGCTTATAAAGCCAACACGATAGTTAGAATAACTAGGAACCCGAGGCTTGTAGGGAGTCCACACTCACTTCCAATTTCCTTTTTGTGAGACTCTACTGGTGCTCTTGGGAAAGATTAGGGGCAGGGCAGGAGATCTAAGAAAGGAGAGCCTTCCTCAGTGGTACTCAGCATGAAACCTCACCCTTGAAATCCCACTTCCTTGAAACCTCTCCTACAAAGCAAATGTCTTGTCATTGTGGTATGGCAGGCAACCTTCCTGTCCCCAAGGCTCAGATAAAAACCCACCACCCCTGAAAGAGGAGCAAAACAAGAGCCATCTGCTACAGAAGGACATTTGCTACCAAGGCTGGAAATCCCTTCTGCCCACAGTCTTAATCAAAGGTAAAAGAGAGGAAGAAAGAAAAGAAAAACAAAAAAACAAAAGAAAAAACAGTACAGAGATAATGCAGTCAACAAAATGGGATTTAGATATTATTAGGCTGATGTATGTTAACATGTCTAATGGGAAAGGTGAATGACATGTATGAACAGATGAGAAAGTATCGCAAATAAAATAAAATGGAAATGCTAAGGGGAAAATAAACAATCTAACATCAGAAATAAAGACGTCTTCCATGAGTTTATCAGCAGATGTGATGATGAAGATCAAGGAGTCGATGAACTTGAAGATTGGTTATACATATTATCTAAACAGAAAAAAACATAAAGAGAGCTATAGCAAAGGTTAAAGAGTTTAACATATACACCATATCAGTCCCAATAAAAGAAAAGATATTTGAAGAGAGAATGAGAATGAATTCCCAATTTTAAGGGGAAAAAAATTAAACCATAGATTGGTAAATTTCAGAGAACTCCAAGTGGTTTTTAAAAAAAGACGAAGACTATCATAGCCAGACTGCACAAAACTAAGTATAAAGAGGGAATCTTATGACAAAACAAGACTAAAGAATCATTACATATAAAAAAGAATAGTAACAGGTTTCTTTCAAAAACCGTATAAGCCAGTTTAATGATGGAACATCTTTAAAATTGGGGGGAAATTTCAATCCAGAATAGTTAATCACAGTGAAAATATCTTCCAAAACTGGAGGGTCTGTAAAGCTTTTAATTTTTTCAGATACACAAAGACTGAAAGATTATATTGGTAGATTCCTGTATTATAAGAAAGGTCAATGAATGTTACACTAGCAGAAGATTATAGAATCAGATGATAACTTTGAGCTATTCAAAAGAAAGGAAGAATATCAGAAAAAAAATTTTAAAAGAGGATTTTTTAAAACTGAAAGCATGTGTTTTTAAATTTTTTTAAATGAAAAGCATGATTTTGTTTGTTTACTATTTATATACTACTTAAAGAAAAATTGGATTTCTAAATAAAAACTACAATATATTGTAGAACTTACCCCATTTTTAGTAGTTATGATGCCAATAGCATGAGGGATGGGAGGGAGAAAATGAAAATGTTTTAAGGTTTTTCGTTTTATGATAAATGGGATGATATTAGAAAATAAATAATAAGTTAAAGATCTATATTTTAAATAATACAGCAACTGAAAAATACATAAAAAGAAATAAATAAGCCAATAATGAAAATTAAGAAAATTGTAAAAATTCTTAATGCAAAATAGTATGGAAAAAATGGAACAAAAAGAGATAAGACAACAAATCAGTAGCAAGATAGTAGATTCAAATATTGTATCAACGATTACGTTAAATACTCACTATCTATATGCTCCAATTAGAAAACAGAGATTGCCAGATGGGAGAAAAGAAGGTCTTATTATGCTGTCAATAAGACAGTCACATAAATTGTTTAAAAGTAAACAGATGAAAAAAGATCATGCAAGTTCTAAGCAAAGAAAGCTAACGTAGCGCTATGAGATCAGAAAAGCAGACTTCAAACTGTTACGAACTTTAAAAGGTTCAGTACATATTAAATGTACCATTCTGGTATAAGACGTTGACAGTAGGAGAGGTTGTTGGATGTGTGGGAACAAAGGGTACATGGGAACTATCTGTACTTTCTGCTCAATTTTGCTGTGAACCTAAAGCTGATTTAAAAAATAAAGTTTATCAAAAATGTTCATAAAAAAGGAATCATACATAATGATAAATGGGTGAAAAAATCAATAAGAGATAATATTCCTAAATATGTGAGTACTTAATCCCAGAACTTCAAAATATATAAAGCAAACACAGGTAAAAGTAAAAAGGAGAAAGAGACAAATCCACAACTATAGCTGGAGACTTCACCACACCTCTCTCAGAAATTGATAGAGCAAGAATATAATAAATAAATTAATAAGGAAAGAGAAGATCTAAACCACACTATCAACCATCTTGACCTAATTGAGGATTATAGAAGAGCACTGCACCCAGCAATAGTACAATGGACATTATTATTAAGAGCATACTATTTACCAAGGCAAAAACATATTCTGTGACTCAAAACAAAGCTTAAAAAATGTGCAGGATCCCAGCACTTTGGGAGGACGAGACGGGCGGATGACGAGGTCAGGAGATCAAGACCATCCTGGCTAACACGGTGAAACCCCGTCTCTACTAAAAAATACAAAAAAAAAACTAGCCGGACGAGGTGGTGGGTGCCTGTAGTCCCAGCTACTCCGGAGGCTGAGGCAGGAGAATGGTGTGAACCTGGGAGGCGGAGCTTGCAGTGAGCTGAGATCCAGCCACTGCACTCCAGCCCGGGTGACAGAGCAAGACTCCGTCTCAAAAAAAAAAAAAAAAAAAGGCAGGAATTAAAACTATACAAAATTTGTTCTCTGAACTACATGGGAATCAAGCTAGAAATAAATAAGAGAAAGATATTTGGAAAATACTAATGTTTTGTATATTAAACTACCAAACTGTAAATGATACATGGGTCAAAAAAGAAATCACAAGAAAATTTAGGAAAAAGTCAGCTGAATAAAAATTAAACAAAATATCAACATTTGTGGGATGCAATTAAAGTGGTACTTAGAAGGGTATTTATAGCAATAAATGCTTCTACTAAAACATAATAAAGATTCAAGTCAATGATCTACGCTTACCTCTTAGAAACTGAAAAAAGAAGAGCAAATTAAACACAAAGTAAGCAGAAAAAAAAGAATACTAACCTTAATAGAAAAAAAATCAAAGAAAGAGAAAACACATAAGGGATTAAAAACAATAAAACCAAAAGCTATTTGAAAAAAATCAAAACAAATGATACACCTCTATCCATACTGATCAAGAAGTATAATAATTTACAAATATCAGAGCTGAAAGAGTACGTATTGCTACAGATCCTATTTTAAAATGTTAATAAGGGAACATTACAAAAAATTTTTGTGTCAAGAAATCTGATAACATGAAATGAACGAATCATTTGAATTACACTAGTATCAAAGCTCACTCAAGAAGAAATCGTCCCCATTAAATAAATTAAATTTAAAATTTAAAATCTTCTCACACAGAAAACTCTAGGCCCAGATGGTCGCATTGGTAAATTTTAGCAAAACATTTAAGGAAAAATGATAGTAATCAGACCAATCACATAGACAAAATAAAAAACAAGGAAGAAACACCCTCCAACTTATTTTATGAGGCCAGCATTTCCCTGTTAAGAAAACCAGTCAATGACATTACAAAAACAAAACACAAGCCAGTATTTTCCCTGAAGATAGAAATATTTTCATATACAGTTTTAGCAAATTGAATCCACCAATAAATAAAAAAAAGATAACAGAACATACTGGCATTGATCTCAGGAATGCAAAGCTGGTTTAATATTAATAAGAGGAATCAGTGCACTAGACAGTTTAAGCAAAGTAAAAAGAAAAACTATATCAATACGTGCAAAATAATCCTTAACAAAATTCAATCTCTACTTATTTAAAAACTTTCAGCAGACTAGAAACAGACTGAAATTCCTGAACTTAATTAAGGACATCTATGAAAAACCTACAGGAAACCTCATACTTAATGTGAATGACTGAATACAATCCTCCTACAATGGGGAAAAAGCCAAGCAGATTTACTCAGCCCATTTTTATTTAACATTGTACTGGAGGTTCTATTACTGCAATAAAACAAAGAGGATAAATAAAGGCAATAGATTGGAAAAGAAGAAACAAACCACTTTTGCACAGAACATATTATCGTTTACATAGGAAAACAACAAATAATTTACAAAAGAGCTACCAGGACTAAGAAGTGAGGTTAAGAATGTTTGAGGATGAAAGATAATATGCTGCATTTCTATATATCACCATAAACACTTAAAATGGAACCTAGAACAGCATCAACAATTACAATAGCATCAAACTCAGGAAATAATTAAAAATAAGTTTGACAAGAGATGTGCAAGATTTAAAAGCCAAAACTACAAAACATTGGTGCGAAGAGCTACTTGTTAAAAAGGTACATACATGAAAAAATAATCATATATTCATTGATCAGAAAGAAGACTCTGTATGATTAAGATGCCATTTCTCCCCATTTCAATCTACAGATTGAACCTAATACCAGACAAAGTCCTTCCAGGCTTTTTGTGAAAATTACCAAGCTGATTCAAAACGATTATGTGAAGGCCGGGCGCAGTGGCTCACGCCTGTAATCCCAGCACTTTGGGAGGCTGAAGCGGGCGGATCACGAGGTCAGGAGATCGAGGCCATTGTGGCTAATAGGGTGAAACCCCGTCTCTACTAAAAATGCAAAAAATTAGCCAAGCTTGGTAGTGGGCGCCTGTAGTTCCAGCTACTAGGGAGGTTGAGGCAGGAGAATGGCGTGAACCCGGGAGGCGGAGTTTGCAGTGAGCCGAGATCGCGCCACTGCACTCCAGCCTGGGTGACAGAGCGAGACTCCATCTCAAATACATACATACATACATACATACACACATACATACATACATACATAAATTAAAATAAAATTATGTGGAAATACAAACGACCTACAATAAGCAAAACCATTTTGAAAAAAAACATTAAAAAAAAAAAGTTAGAGGAAACCCAATGCGTATTTCCAGGCTTAGTATAAAGTTGCATAATTAGGACTTGGTGGTAGTAACACTGTAATAGACATACACGTTAATGGAACAGAATGCTTCTTTTGTTTTCAGATAAATTCGGTGTCCATTTCTTTTAAAAAATTAATTCACTTCCAGTTAAACCATTCATCCCAACTGTCTTCTGTACTCTCTTCTGCACAGCTGACTTTCACGACAGCCCTTCTCCTGGGAGCTTCCTCTCTTCCGTCTCTCCAGAAACTGCTTCCCTTTCAGGGGATTTCTGAAGCTTTTTTGCCAAACGCAATGGCTACATTCTCTCAAAATGAATTTTCCCTAACGTTTCTGAGAAAGTTGACAGAATCTGTCGCCTCTTCCTTTTTGAAACTCTCATTTCAGCTTCTAATAGCATGTTTTTCTGGTTTTTTCCCCCAAGGTTACGTGCTTAGCTCTCTCCTTTGCAAGTTCTTTTCAATTTGGTTTCTATATCTTCAGTCGTCACCTTCGTGAACCATTCTCAAATCCCCAAATGCAGCCTCAACTCGTTTAGCAAAATTCACTCCATAGTTTTGTCCTTCGGGTGTCCATGATAAAGTCTTCATATGGATAACCTGTCCTCTCTTTACATGCTTCAAATATGCTTATTTTATTTACATACACCCACACATTCTTAATTTCTCTCTCTATGTTGCTGTCACTCTTACTCTCTGTCTTGACTAACATGATACAATTTCCTCAGCTTCAAAAATTGGAGGGGAATCACCATCTATTCCTGAATGAGTCAGTTGCCAATGGTGATCGAGGCTTCTTGAACATTTCTCACCTCCGTTTTATTCCTTCTTTTTTTTTTTTCTTTTTTGAGACGAGTCTCCCTCTGTCGCCCAGGCTGGAGAGTAGTGGCACGATCTCCACTCACTGCAACCTCTGCCTCCGGGTTCAAGCAATTCTCTGCCTCAGCCTACCGAGTAGCTGGGATTACAGGCACCCGCCACCATGCCAGGCTAATTTTTGTATATATATATATTTTTGATAGAGACAAGATTTCACCATCTTGGCCAGGCTGTTCTTGAACTTCTGACCTTGTGATCCACCCACCTTGGCCTCCCAAAGTGCTGGATTATAGGCGTGAACCACCATGCCTGGCCTATTACCTTTCTTATCAAGCTTCTAACTTGGCCATTTTCTTGCTCAGAGAACTTCAAATGCAATACTTGCACATTATTTTACTTATTTTTTCGTATCTCCAATTATGGCACTACTCAGTACACAAACATTTCATATTCCAGCCTCATCTGTTTACTCCTTAATTATTTTTACTCCTTAATTATTCCTGAGTTAAAAAAAGATTTATTTTTATTGTTCTGCCACCTCTAGATGACTTTAAAAAGAAACTCTAGAGTAGGAGACAAACGTGAAAACAAATACCTGTAATGTAATATAGTAGGCAGTATAAAAGCAACTTTAATTTGGCAAGATAAGTGAGGGCTAATTGCCTCTTTATTAAAGGTAGTAAAAGATACAAAAAGGAGATGATATGTAATGTGGCCTTTAAGAGTTGCAGGATGGGCCGGGCATGGTGACTCACGCCTATAATCCCAGCACTTTGGGAGGCCGAGGCAAGCAGATCACAAGGTCAGGAGTTTGAGATTAGCCTGGCCAATATGGTGAAACCCCGTCTCTACTAAAAATACAAAAATTAGCCAGACGTGGTGGCAGGCTCCTGTAATCCCAGCTACTCGGGAGGCTAAGGCAGGAGAATCACTTAAACCCAGGAGGCGGAGGTTGCAGTGAGCCGAGATCATGCCACTGTACTCAGGCCTGGGCAACAGAGCAAGACTCCATTGCAAAAAAAAACAAACAAAAAAAAGAGTTACAGGATGGATTGTAGCAAACGATAAAGAAGGGATTTGAACAGAGGAATAACATGTTAGTATGTGCAAAGTCCTCATGCCTGACAGCCTATGATGTATCTTGGCAAGATGGAGTTCAGAACTTCTAGTGGCCTTCTCTCATAACTGAGACAGACTACATGTTGCCTGTGCTCCTGGGTCCATCAGCCAATCTTTTTCATCTTCTAATTCTAATTCATGCTGATCCCTACCTTCTTTTATAAACTCTTACGAATGGCTTATTTCACCTTTTTTTTAGGAATTTCGCTATGAACTCTTTTGCATTAGCCACAGCCTATGCTGTTTTGGTGCTAATATTGTGGGTGTTTCCTGTCCAGATTGTACGAATCTGAGGATGAGAAATAGTGATTTACTTTTTTCCTTTCCCCTCCTTTAACTCTCTCCTTCTGTCTGCTTCACTGCCATGTACATAAAAACTCCCTGAAATTATTATGGAATTGGCTTTCTATACTTGCGAAGTAGAGGTAGCATAGACATTATTAACTTCAGTGGTCTTCAACTGTAGTTACTCCTTAGAATCATTTGGGTAGATTTAACATATAAATTCTACTCTCTGCCTCTATGAAATCTGCCTTTTTGGCTCTCACATATTAGTGAGAGCAAGCAATATTTGTCTCCCTGTGCCTATGTTATTTCATTTAACATAATTGTCTCTGGTTCCATCCATGTTGTTTCCTGTCATAGGATTTCATGCTGTTTCATGGCTGAATAGTATTCCATTGTGTATATAGGCCACCTTTTCTTTATTCATTCATCAACTGATGGACAGTTAATTTGGTTCCATATTTTAGGTAAATAATTTAAGCCAAGTCACTTAATTTGAGGTAAAGCTGCAAATGGAAGCCAGATCGCCTGACTCCTGGTAGGAAACTTTGATTCATGCCCTGCTCTCTCTCATGAACCAACTCCATCCTCCTTTTGAATGAGAAGATTAAATTCTCCCCATTTCAGTGAACCTTTGAGACATCAAACCTATTTTAAAGAAGATAACAGTATATGACATTCTTTAGTTACTGCAGTCTCCCTTCCCCAACGTGCCAGGCTATTTTTACCAAAGTACATTCGGGGTACGTGCAAAACCCAGATATAAAGAACTACCACAGTGGATCCTACTTTCGAAAGAAAAGCATAAAGGTATAAATCTATGCAGAAAACTTTGTTGGAAGAAAGTCTATCTTAGGTCATATAAAAGCAGTTCCAAAGTTACATGAGGAAGCAGAGAACCGGCTGAAACTTCTCCAAAATGCCACATGGCACAGCCCAAGCCAAAGCAACAAGGGTGTCCTTCATATGACACTTGAGTGACTCTGATAAACTATAGCAGGTGGGAGCAATGTGAGCAGATGGAAATAGAGCCATGGGACTGAGTGGTTTTATATATATATATATTTATTTATTTATTTGTGATTGCTATGGACTATTCATATAGTTCTATGTTTGTTCTCATTCAGTACCTCGAATGCGGGGTCCTATTGTTACCTCATTGTTTCCCGATCATGAGAAGTAGGACATTCAGGACTTTACTTCTCTGAATCTCATTGTAAACTACCTGGCTTTCTTTTTCCTTTATCCCCTTTGATGCATTGTCTCATATATTTCAATTCCCAAGGATTCTTTCTGTTTTGATTTTTTTTTTTTTTTTCTGTAGAGGTCATTGCTTAATCCCTCAAAAGTTTGCAATTTCTCAACATTATTTCCTCTTTGGCTGACAGTGGTTGAGAATGTTTCTTTTAAGTTCTCCATTTACAAGAGAAACTGGAAATACTAAAATACCCTGTAGTGTGTTTTTCTTAAACTGAAGTAAATATGCCCTCAGGGAAGTAGGTATTGACCTGGTGTCTTTTTTTATACGTGTTGTACTTTCATAGACACTGATAGAAAGTAAAGAACACCAATAAAGTCCTTATGTACCCTAATGAAGAGATGAAAGGGAATGAGTTATTGAAATGGCATAGGTAAAAGATTTCTATAATTTTTGGATTGGGAAATTTTTTTGCATTTAAGCATAATGTATCTGTGGGCTTTGTGGTATAGAATATAGCTTCAAGTAAAATATTGAAGATAATTTCTAAACATTTGACCAATAAGTACCCACAAGTTGCCTAACCATCTGCACTAATCCCCCCTCCTCAATTAGAGCAAAAGGGTATAAGCTGAGAAAACCACTGATGTCTCAGCCTGTAGAAGTAAACACCTGCAATGTATTTAGGACTAGGGGCAGTAATTGGTGAAGTATTCGAGTTCCAGGTCCCTGCTGGGATGGATATTGAATCTAAATTTAGATCAAATAAAGAACAAGCTCTCAAAAAAGGTATGATTTAGCAAGCTACTTCAGGTATTATCAATATAATTAAAAGCCCATTTGCCACAAATGTGCTATCAGAAAAAAATGCCTACAGAAAACCAGGTAGTTTCTTCTTTCAGTTGGAGATTTTCTATCTCTGGTCTTCATTGTCCCCATTGTTCGTTCACTGTTTTTAAAAACACACAGTAGGAAAACTTCAGCTCTCTATCTGCTCATACGTAAATTTATCTTGTGTTTATAACACTTTGAGTATTGAGAGGATTTCAAGTTTCTTATGATCAGAAGCTCTGAAAAATAAATTTGTTATTGCTATTGACTATTAATAGAGGTAATTATTCCTAAAAAATATTAAGAAATTACCTTAACCTTTCCTAAGCATGAGTTTCTTTTTCTTTTTCTTTTTCTTTTTCTTTTTTTTTTTTAAGTTCCAGAGTACATGTGCGGGAAGTGCAGGTTTATTACACAGGTAAACTTGTGCCATGGTGATTTGCTGTACCTGTCAACCCATCATCTAGGTATTAAGCCCAGCATGCATTAGCTGTCTTCCCTAATGCTCTCCTCCTCTCCAGAAAGGCCCCAGTGTGTGTTGTTCCCCTCTCTGTGTCCATGTATTCTTGTTCAGCTCCCACTTACAGGTGAGAACACGTGGTGCTTGGTTTTCTATTTCTATGTTTGTTTGCTGAGGATAATGGCTTTCGGCTTCATCCACGTCCCTGCAAAGGACATCATCTCATTCATTTTTTCTAGATGCATAGTATTCCATGGTGTATACATACCACATTTTCTTTATCCAGTCTATCATAGATGGACATTTAGGTTGATTCTATGTCTATGCTATTATGAACAGTGCTGCAATGAACACATGCATGCATGTAACTTTATAATAAAATGATTAATATTCCTTTGGGTATATACCCAGTAATGGGATTACTAGGTCAAAAGGTATTTCCAGTTCTAAATCTTTCAGGAATGGCACCCTGTCTTCCACAACGGTTGAACTAATTTACATTCCCACCAACAGTGTAAAAGCGTTCCTATTTCTCTGCAATCTCGTCAGCATCCGTCGTTTCCTGACTTTTTAATAATCACCATTCTGTCTGACATGAGATAATATCTCATTGTGGTTTTGGTTTGCATTTCTAAGCATGAATTTCTTGGTCACTGTAAGTGATAAGAATACTTGTAGTACCCGAATCATATCATTGTTTTGAGAATTTGCTTAAATCACCGATTTAGATGATTAATGACTGACATGTAGCAAGCACTCAGTTGATAATATAATGATCATGACAACCAATTTTAGTTAACTAATAAAATATATTACTAAATTATAGGTGGAATACATTTATTGTACAAATATCTCTTCATTTCTAATTACTTTAAAAATAACACAACACATCTGATTTTCCCTGATGTTAAAATTGACAATACTGAGATAAATATTAAAAGTTAAAGCATCATTTTGAATTTAATGTAAGAACATCAATCTATCAATCAAGATTGTTGATTGAACTATAATCAATAGGTATGTGAAATACATTTATATCTATCAACCCTCGATTTTGATACATAAGGCTTGTGAAATTACAAGAAATTGATTTTAACAAAACACACTCAATATAGCCTCCCTTTATAAACTTGGTCTAAATTACAGCACTTTGCAGTAGATTTAAGACTCTTGAGTAACTCCATTGGAAAAAGAGTGATTAGTTTCTTGACATCACATTACAGAGAAGGAATTAGTTATAGGCTACAGAACAGGGTTCCTGACGTTGTTCAGTAAAACATATGTGTGATTTGAATACAATTATAGTCACACAAATACTGTCCCACAATGTTGCATGACACAAAATTGAAAGCTATAGCCAACGTAAGATACAAAAGAATCAAAATTCCACTCACCAGATTGGAGCAGTGACATTTAACAGAACAAATAAAAAGTGTAACATTCTAATTTTAAAATAGTCACTGAACAGATACAGGATAAGTCAAACTTTCCAAACAGAAACCCAGGGAACACTACAGTTACCCAAGATGATAATACAGCACTACCCCTCCCCCTCGTGGAGGGGGGTAGTCATTTTCCCTCCTTCCTAGGAAGATACTACAATGCCTCCATCTAAATAAATAAGTAAACATTAAGTAAATAAGTAAGTAGTTGAAACAAGCCAAAACGCAAGGGGTGAACAAAAAGCAAATGTCAGAAGACTCCTCTAGTTTCCATCATCTGTTACTGACATCAGCATATACACACATCCCGTACCACTGCTATACTTAGAAACATTTTGGACCCTTTTCTATCTCACCTCACAATCCAGTGATTCACAAACAGGTAAGAAGCAGTTTTCTTCTCTCAATCTCATCTGCCCAAACTTTAATTCTGGCTCCACTCCTCATTCCTTGGGGTTTCTCCTGATTTATTGTTCACTTCTCTAGAATCTCAATGTTATAGCCCTTCTAAAATACACACCGAATCCTAGCATTTCCCTGCTTAAAATTATTCTGCAAATATCTATAACCTAGACACTTAAGTCCAAATTCTTTTGCCTGTCATTAAAAGCCCTTTAAACCTCTGGTCCAGCCACTTATATCCATGCTCAATTGTGTTGAACTCTTTACATATTTCCCCCAAATATTCTGATCTTTTACAAGCCAATTCCCTTTGCATTCTTTAGTCTGCCTAGAATTACCCTCATTCCTGATATCTTACTTTGTCAGACTTCAAATCTAATGTCAAAAACCAAATCTATATAAAAAAATGACATGTTCTATCCTTTGTCTTTCTCTGGCCATATATATATGTTTTGTGATATAAATATTAGTTTATATGCCTTTTTCTAATACTATGAAAATTTTAGAGATTTATATCACAATGGCATATCCTCAGCTGCTGTAGAGTAACTGCCACATTGGAGGTGTGTAATAAACATTTGGAAAATTAATGCATGAATTGATGGGATGGGCATATCTGATAATTCAGATAAAGTGATTCTTCAAGTTGTATATTAAAATTAAGAAATTGTCATTGATTACATGATGTCTACACTGTAACTCTATGGGGCAATTATATTTATTTGTTTTGAGCCAACAAAACAAGACTCAGAATGTGGTGAAGAATTACATATGACTAGGCCCTTAATATGCTTTTCTCTTGGAATGTGATTATGTTTTCTAAATTCTACAAGAAGAATCATGCATTTCACTCCCACATTGGAAAGCCCTGTGCTAATTTTAAGAAAATCCTAGAAGAAGCTATAGTCATTAACATTGGTATTGATGTTTCAGAGAGAAAAACTGATCAATGAGTCTGCATATGGTTACAAAACAAGAGGCACGTTTCCAAGACAGGAATACAGATGGCCACAGTTTCACCCACGACTTATTCCCATTCTTGATCAAACAATTGCCAGAGAAATACTATTTTTAATTGAACAAGTGATTCATGTCTCTACAGTACAGAACATGAATTTCACGTAGTACAAATAACCAGCTAAGGAAAGCTCAGAAAATACACTGGTTAGTGTCTCTATCGGCCCTGAGTGTCCCGGCTTCGAAAGAACGTTACCTTGAGTCAGCAGTTCTTAAGTACATTTCTGGAAAACTCTCTGAAAGACATATAAATTGATTTGCTGTTGGGAAATTTCCTCCTGTTGGGCTTTATAATTTTAATCTACTAAATGGTAATTCCCAAGAAATATAGCACCTCACCAAGGCAGTAAAACCATTGGATCAGTTGGTTTCCAAGGGTACTGAAGAGAAAGTAGACTCATTTTGAAATGAATATTTTGCCTGGAATCATAGAAAATAATAAAGATGAGGAAGTCTCCAATAAATTGCATGTATCGTAGCAGCTCATTTAGAAGTTGAGGCTCTTAGATTTAAATTTTCAAAGATCCCTGATATTTTAGCATCACGAGCTTGAGCACCATATTGTGTATCTTGTTCTATGATGGGAAGATATCAAGTTTTTTTTTTTTTTTGAAAATAAATACTTTAGATAGGGTTCACCTGTTGGGAGGGAAGGACACTAAGTTGAGCAATAAAGAGAGAGAAACTCTGAGCTGAGTAATGAAGGACGAGAGACTGAACTGAGAAAAAATACGGATCTACTCATCTGGAGCTATATTTTCACCTATTTGAACTCTGCACAGCCATCGATCTTGGCGCAGAACTGTCTGAATCACACTCTGAGGGGAGAGTCACAAAAAGTAACTGAAGAAACAACGTTCTGCCCAGGCCAATTGGATAAATTAGCTTTGTGCTTTTCCATGACTTGCTCTTGCCAGATGGAATACTTGGCCCTGAAGACAGTGGCATTAGAGCAGATTTTGGAGCAGTGGGGTTTTTAAAAATGATTTACTTTTTCCTTCCACAGACGGTTACTCTGCCACAGATGACTTCTCTGAATGATGAGCCCAGAGTCTTTTCCATCATATTTTGCCATTGTAAAAGTCTATCTCCTGTAGTTTCTCTATTTGCTCTGTGTATCCAAGAGAATATGTAAGAAATTTTAGAATGAAGGTCAAACTTCGGCACTTCACATGTATAAATCTGAGGACTTCAGAGATGGCTCTGTGACTCTGATGAGTTGAAATATTTCCTCTCCTTCCACTCCTGTTCCTATTATGAAATTCTATCTTCTACAACTAATGTCAACAGGGAAAAAACTCAGCTAGAAAATAGTGAATATTTATAGTTGCCTTCTTTCCCAAGACTTGCAAGCAACCTTTGACTGTGTTTATAGAAATGCTTAGTACTTTACTATTAACCTTCCCAAAGAGACTTAGACCTAATTAGAAAGCCCATATTAACACCGAAAGAGGAATTATGGTAAGAAAAATGCTTCCGTTAAAACTCAGCCGTGTGCCATGTATGCAAGGTAGCAGCTGACCAATTTCTGTGAAGGAAAACCTGTCTTTGGAAAAGAATCTTAACCTTTCTTTTAGAAATTATCACGCACCATAAATGCAAATCTCTAAAAATTACCTAAGACGTTGTGGATTTTTAGTTTCCTTTTATAGATAAGTAAATTGAGACTTAGAAAGATAAAGCAACTTGCCCAAAAGCACTCCAGTAGTTTGCAGAAAAGACAATAGATTGACCACGAGGTTCTTTACTTGAGAGTTCTGCATTCTAGCATAGCATATCCTTTCCATGTTAATCACATGTAGGATACAGGAATAAATGTTATTTTGGTGGGCAAGAAAGATGATAGTGATACATTCTTTGATGTCATTAGCAGAGTAAAATATACATAATGATATGCCTGGCATGGTGTACTTCTACAGGGGGCTATGTAATGGAGAAAATAACAGTGATAACTGCAGGATGTGATTCCAATGCATGAAACCCAGCCAGAACTGGAGTCCGTCACAGCAAAATGGAACACAAGCAATCATCTAATTACATTGAACAGATTTGGCAAGAGAGGACAAGAATGAACATGTCAGTTAATTATGAATAATTATGTTACTTCTATCTGTCACAACTGTGAGAGTTACAAATAGCCTTACAATATGGGATCTTTGAAAGAGTATAAATGTATTAATACTTTTCCATATTGATCCGTTGTATATTTTGGGTAGCTAAAGTTAGATTGTTTTAAAAATTAGATGACTTTATTGGAAAATATGAAAGTGTGTGTGTGTGTACACCGTCTTGCAACTAGCCAACCAAAATAAAAACTGTAGTGAGTAGTAGCATATCAGAGTTTTTGATAGTCATGACCCAACTCTGTAACTTTTGGTGAGTCACTTTTCTTCGTTAGTGGTAAGTTGCTTCATGAGCGTGGTGACGCAATGGCATTACACCTAAATTTCCTCATTTGTAAACTGAGAGTAACAGGAACAAAACGAATATGAGAAATACATAAGAGATAAAGCACTTAGTACAGTCCTTGTGATATAGGTCAAGTTACTATTCACTATTATTATTTTTGTTATAAATTTGATGAGCTCATTGAACCAGATATCCTTCAAGGTACTTTTAAACACCGAACAGTCTTTGTTTTCCATCTTGTGGTCCCTTGGTCCATTTTTCAAAAAATCTCTGTCTATTTCCCCTGCTTTGTTAGATGAGGAGAGCTGTATGTCTCATGTGTCATTAATATCCCTCCCTAAGGAATAATATATGCTTTGTATTCATTGGCAAAACGTATTAAAATAGGGATCCCCTTTTACTCAGTGAGTCATAAAAACATGGAAGACCAGTGGAAATGAGATACAATAATCCAAAAGCATAAGAATCATCACTTATACATCCCCATCAGGTTTGGGCCAGATGTCATTCCCATAATTCATAAACAATGGCCTGCCTTTTTAGATTTTTACCTTCTTGTTCACCTTTTGCTACTGATATTATCTATGTATTTATTCAACAAATGTATTTAAAATACATGTTATTGTGCATCTTTAAGGTATACAATATTATATTGTGGGATACATTTAGATTGTAAAACTGTCACTGTAGTGGAGCAAATTAATATATTCATCGTCTCACATAGTTTCCCATTTCTTTGTTGTTTCTGTGGCAAGAGCAGCAGAAATCTATTCATTGATCATGAATCCAAAATCCAGTACAATTTTATTACTGTAGTCTTCATATTGTGCATTAGATCCTCAGACTTGTTCTTCTTACATATCTGCCATTTTGTATCCCCTGCCCTACATCTCCTTGTTTCCTACTAATTGTACCTGCTTGCTCTGCAACAGGCATCATCCTTGACACTTAGATATGCAGTAAGAAAGACAGACACAATTCCTGCTGTCATAGAACCTAGAGTTTACAGAGATGGGGGACTCTCCTGATGGATCCATAAATGTGCTGAGGGTGAGCACCAGAGAGTGCTATGTAAACGTATTTCTGGGAGGGCAGAGAGAACCAAACTACTATTTTTCAATGGAAATAGAAGAAATGCAGCTCTGGAAAAAACAATATTTAAGCTGAGTGAGAGGTGAAGGATGTATAGGACTTAGTTGAAGAAAGAAAGTGTTAGGGTCAGAATACTTCAAACAGAGAAATCCGAGAACAAAGGACCTGAGGCAACCCAGAGTGAGGTGAGTGTGATGAACTGAAAAATGCCCATTACAATAGTAGAACAGGTAAAAGGAATGTGATTAGTATCTTGGTGTATAAACCTTAATTCCAATTTCTAAAAATTTATTTATTTAGATTGCTTAAAGTGAAATAATTAAATTGATGCATGTTCGAAAAGTTTCCTGATAAGGCAAAAATACTTCTCAGAAAGTTCATACCATTTTTTTATTTCTATAAACTGTATATATGATGATCTTTCTCACCTTATCCTTAGAGATAGTAAGTATTACTTTTGTTTTGTTTTGTTTTGTTTGAGACAGAGTCTCTATCTGTTGCCCAGGCTGGAGTGTAGTGGCATGATCTCGGCTCACTGCAACCTCTGCCTCCTGCGTTCAAGTGATTCTCTCACCTCAGCCTCCTGAGTAGCTGGAATTACAGGCACGCGCCACCACACATGGCTAATTTTGTCCTTTTAGTAGAGACAGGGTTTCCCCATGTTGGCCAGGCTGGTTTTGAACTCCTAACCTCACGTGATCCACCTGCTTCAGCCTCCCAAAGTGCTGAGGTTACAGATGTGAGCCACCATGCCTGGCCAGTATTCTATTTTTTAAAAGATGAACTGGTGTAACATGCTGTATTAGTCTGTTCTCATGCTGCTAATAAAGACTTACCCGAGACTGGGTAATTTATGAAGGAAAGGGGTTTAATGGACTCACAGTTCCACACGGCTAAAGAGACCTCACAATCATGGTGGAAGGCAAGGAGGAGCAAGTCACGTCTTACATGGATGGTGGCAGACAAAGAGAGAATGACCGCCAAGCAAAAGGGGTTTCCCCTTATAAAACCATCAGATCTGGTGACACTTATTCACTATCATGAGAACAGTATGGGGGAAACTGCCCCCATGATTCAATGATCTCCCACCAGATCCCTCCCACCATGTGGGAATTATGGGAGCTACAATTCAAGATGAGATTTGGGTGGGGACACAGCAAAACTATATCACAAGTTAACCATTGTAATGAAAAAGTAGCAATATCTTTTTAGATTTAACACAAAAGTTGCTCACTTCCTCTAAATTTTTTTTCTGATTAACTCTACTCATTTAAAATAGCTTCTACAAGGCATACTTCCCCATGATTCAGATTTTATACTACATTATATTGTAATTTTAAATGCTTTTTTTATTTTATTAATATTACTCAATGTACTTTTTTTTCAATTAAATTAAAAGCTCCACAGGGCAGTTCAATACAATTCAATCCAATCAATAGTTTTCCAATTCCTACTTTGTAAAAGGGGTAGTGCAAAACACTGAGAAAGATAAAAACACAAAAATACACAGTCTCTGTTCTCAGAGAGTTCACAGTTTAATTTAGTTGAGGGAAGTTAAAACTTGCACAGTTAGCAATGACAGAGGCTAACCTTGTTTCTCATTTCTTCATACAGTAAGTAATGACAATTACTAATTAATAAAGAATAAAATAAAATTTAATAATAATGTATTAGAACTCAGGACAGGGGGAATTTAATAATGGTCAGGGATACTGGGGAAATACGTATGGATCAGATGTTAGAGCTAAGGTTTGATGAATCAGTAGGAAAAATGTCCATAAGTAGAGAGAGAATACCATTGACAGTAGGAAATGAAGGTCACATGCAATTAAAAAGTGACCTGTTCATTGAGGCTGAAGCCAGCACGTTGGCTCACGTCTGTAATCCCAGCAATTTGGGAGGCTGAGGTGGGCAGATCATGAGGTCAGGAGTTTGAGACCAGCCTGGCCAACATGGTGAAACCCTGTCTCTACTAAAAATACAAAATGTAGCTGGGTGTGGTGGCCGGCATCTGTAATCCCAGCTACTTGGGAGGCTGAAGCAGGAGAATCACTTGAAACTGGAAGGCGGAGGTTGCAGTGAGCCAAGATCATGCCATTGCACTCCAGCTTGGGCAACAAGAGCAAAACTCTATCTCAAAAAAAAAGTGACCTTTTCATTGATGCTGAATGAAATTTATTGATCTTATATGGAAATAATTTACATGAAGAATCCTGAAAACTTTATTCTGTGATTAATGGTTAGTCCCTAAAAGTTTTGGGAAACAGGAGGGTTCATGGTTCCCCATGAACAAAAGTCTATAGAATTTTTGTGGTTCTTGTAATAGTCACAGATTTGAAAATTTCAAAGGACACAATTAAATTCTTATTTCTACCCATCATTGTCAAGCACAGGTTGTCTTTGTGGTAAATAAGGATATAACACATAATAAATTCCCTTAGGATCTGCTCCAAAGACAACCTTAAACTGCCTCTAATAAGATCAAAATATTCTTAACCAGGGATGATCCTATGAGTGAGTCTCCCACCAACAGTGTGCAAAAGTTCCCTTCTCTCCATATCCTCACCACACTTGTTATCTTTCATCATTCTGGTAATAAGTGTAAGGTGGTATCTCATTATGGTTTTCATTTGTATTTCTCTAATGATTAATGATGTTGAGCATTTCTTCATGAGTCATTTGTATGTCTTTGTTTGATAAATGTCTGTTCAGGTCCTTTCTCCACTTTTAAATCATGTTATTTGTTTTATTGTTATTGAGTTGTTTGAGTCTCTTACATATTTTGAATATTAATTCCTTATCAGATGTTTGGTTTACAAATACTGTCTTCCATTCTGTAGGTTGTCTCTTGGGTTTGTTAATTGTTTCCTTTGCTGTGCAGAAGCTTTTTAGTTTGATGAAGTCCAATTTGTCTAGTTTTGCTTTTGTAGTGTTTTCAAGGACACATCCAAAAAAATCATTGCCCGGACTCACATTGTGAAGCTTTTCTTCTAATGCTTTTATAGTTTTCTTCTAATGCTTTTATGGTTTCATGTCTTATATTTAACTCTTTCATATGTTTTTAATTGATTTTTGCATATCATGTGAAATAAGGGTCGAATTTCATTCTTCTGTCTGTAGATATCCAGTTTTCCTAGAATCATTTATAGAAGGGACTGTCCTTTCCCCACTGTGTGTTCTCGCCACCTCTGTCAAAAATCAACCGGCCTAGGTTTGTGGGCTCTCTATCCTGTTCCATCAGCTAATATGTCTGTTTTTATCCCAGTATCACACTTTCTTGACTACAATCACTTTATAGTATATTTTGAAATCCAGTAATATGATGCCTCCAGCTTTGTTCTTTTTGCTCAATATTGTTTTGGCTATTGGGGGTCTTTTGTGGCTTCAGATAAATTTAAGAATTTTTTTCTATGTATGTGAAAAATGGCATTGGAATTTTGATAAGGATTATATTGAATCTGTATATTGCTTTGGGTAGTTATGGACTAAAGAATAGTAATTATTCTAATCCAGGAACATAGGATAACTTCCCATTTATTTATGTTTTCTTCATTATCTTTCATTACTGTTTTATTTTTCTCAGTATACAGATCTTTCACCACCTTAATTAAATTTACTCAAAAGTCAATTTGTACAGTTATATGGCAAATGATATAGAGGTTCATGAAAAACCTAAAAATACACCTGTCATATGGTCCAGCAATCCTACTTCTGGGTAAAAAGTCAAAGGAATAAAAATTGATATGCTAAAGAGATATCTGCACTCCTATATTCATTGCAGCATTATTCATAATAATTAAGATATGGAATCACCCCATGTGTCCATCAACAGATGAATGGATAAATAAATGTGGTATACATACACAATGGAATATTCAGCCATAAAAAGAAGGACATCCTGTCATTTGCAACTACATGGATGAACTTGGAGGACATTATGCTAAGTGCAATAAGCCAGGCATGGAAAGATAAATACTTCATGATCTCTTATAGGTGGAAGATTAAAACGTTGAACTTACAGAAGTAGAAAATAGAAAGGTGGTTACTACAGACTGGGGTGAGGAGGAAGGGAATAGGAAGGGCCAATGAGTACAAAATTCACTTAGACAGGAGGAATACATTATTGAGATCTAGTGCCACAACAGAGTGATTATAGTCAATAATGATGTATTATATATTTTACAGAAGTTAAGAGAGTAAATTTTAAAGGTCTCCCACAAAAAATTAATAAAAAGTAAGTGAGGTGATGGACATATTAACTAGTTTGACTTAAATCATTCCACATTGTGTACATATATAAAATATCACATTTTCCCCATAAATATGTACAATTTTGATTTACAATTAAAATAATATTAATCTAAAAAGTTTTTTTAAAAAAAATCAAAAGAGTGAATCTCTCCCTGTCAGCACGTGGGCAAATCAGGTGACAAAAAAGAAAATGATTCATCTGATTTTGAATTTGCTTGCTGTTAGCAGCATTCACAAAAGAGTGGGGCAATTGGATTGCTAACCCAGACATCTGCTGCATTCACAACTCTCTGTGATTCCAAATATAGGACAGTGTGATCTGACAACTACAAATGAGGAGGATCTGGGAAATAATTTCTTGGGAACAGGTGGGAAAATGAATACACTTACCTGGATGCATGTTCTCCTGGAGGGTTACGTTTCATTCTATCATTCAGACATCCATTCAACAAATATTTAAGAACTTTCTATAAAAAGGTATTTTGTGAGATGATATGGTGAATATGATGATCATTACATAGATCAGACCCTCTGGTGTTTTATAACCTAATAGAAGAAAATTGTCTTTTTAGAAAGTGCCACATTTTAGTTGAACTGATTCATATTAACTAGATGTTGTAGTTTTCAAAGACTTACTTTCCCTGAAAAATACTCGCAGACTTCCCCCCACAACCTTCTCTCTATTCCAATTGTCCATTTGGCCCCAGAGAGTGGAAAAACTAATTGACTTTTCCTATGCCTCGCTGAGCAGATCAGGTTGATATGGGTTGCAGCTGTGGCTTAATTTGTGAATGTGCAATAGAAAAGAAAACACTTATTGGATTACAGCCCCTGACCAACTGTTTGGCAAAATAGCAGCATTGGCCAAAAATATGGGAGTTGCATAGTAATCAGAGAAATGATTACAACTTCCAGAGGGGTATCCTGGTTTTATCAATGTGGAGATTTTGCTGTAATTTGTTTTAAACACATCCCCAGCCTTTGCTTTTAGGATGAAGTCAGTCTCACAGTCTTCTGGATTTTGCTTTCTTTGAAACATTCATTTTCTCTACCTCTGTATTGTTGGTGAGAGGCTCTCACCAACCTTTTGTTCATATACATAAATAAAAATGTAGACCATAGTATCTTTTCTTTGCTGATTGGTAAATGCTCTTTGGTAAAATCTGTTTGCCTTTTAATCCATCAGATTAGAGAAAAACTCAATTATAAACATCTCTGTGTCCTGGATTGGCAAACCACTGTAAGTTTAGGAATAGATGTCATCAAAGGGAGCCAATACTTTATCATGTGAAAGGACACAAGCTGGTATTCTTTCCTAGATACTATTTCTGCACTAGCCAGGAGTAGTCATTGTTTCTTTCTCTCTCTCTTCCTTCCTGCTCTTCTTCCTTTCTTTCTCATTCCAGCTGTCCCAGCAGTATTACTATAACTGGGGCTGAATCTGCAAATTGAGAAAAACTATACTAGCTAGTGCCTTCTCTGTCTTTGCATTGATGACCCTCCCATTGTATCCTGGGATATCCATTGCTGTATGCTCCTTCTGCCATTCTCACCCCCAACTAGTAAGCAGCAGTGGCAAAGCCTCCACTCACATTGGTCTCCTGACTCCAAACTTGATCTATTAATTTATAGTTGTAGAAAGCTTAGAGAGGCACAAGAGAGAACCTTTCAACTATAGAGATGCATAAACTCTAATGCCAATTCGTAAATATGTAGCGTCTCTATCCCTGGACATCTCTAAAAGACTTTGAATATACTTACAAAGCCTATTTCCCAAATGCATTTCCAATTGCCGAGACCAGCTCTGTTAGGGAAACCCTAACCCAGCAGCACTAGAGGAATTAAAGACGCACAGAGAAATATAGAAGTGTGGAGTGGGAAAGCAGGGGTCTCACAGCTTTCAGAGCCAAGAGCCTCGAACTGAGATTTACCCATGTGTTTATTAACAGCAAGCCAGTGATAATCATTTTTTCTATAGATTATAGATTAACTAAAAGTATCCCTTATGGGAAATGGGATCAACTAAAAGTATCCCTTATGGGAAACGAAGGGATGGCCAATATAAAGGGATGAGTTGGGCTAGTTATCTGCAGCAGGAGCATGTCCTTAAGGTACAGATTGCTCATGCTATTGTTTGTGGTTTAAGAATGCCTTTAAGCGGTTTTCTGCCCTGGGTGAGCCAGATGTTCCTTGCCCTCCTTCTGGTAAACCCACAACCTTCCAGAGTGGGCATCATGGCTGTCATGAACATGTCACAGTGCTGCAGAGATTTTGTTTATGGCCAGTTTTGGGGCCAGTTTATGGCCAGATTTTGGGAGACCTGTTCCCAACACCAATGACTAACAATAAAGGATGCAATAATACTTCAAAACATGCATTGCCTGCTTTGGCCAGTTCAAGCAATTTATGTAATTACAATTGTGTATATTTTAACACATTATGAAAAGAACAGATAAAACTTATTTTTTATGTTTTACTCCAATTTTATGTTAATTGAAATAAAAGCAATGAATTCTGATGAAAATACTCAAAGACGATGTGTTGCAAATTATGTTTATATTGTGATAAAAATGAATAGATTATCATGCCTTTCACAAATTTTTGTTTCTAGAAATTCAAGGGGGATGAGTTTGTTAAGGACATATTTGGTGGTGCAAGTTTTTTTTGTGTATGTTTGTTTGGCAAATGTATACTGAAAAAAGACAGATGTTGCAGGGAAAGAGAAGAAATAGGGATGAATAAAATTAATTTGAAGGTCAAATGGTATATCTAAGTTACCCAGCACTTATTTTAGTAGCTGATTCATGCTCAATAGAGTCGGCTGTTCGCCCACACAACTCTGAGAACTGAGAATAGTGAATAGAATAGCTCCATAAGCTGGCAGAGACAGATGAAGAGGGTTATTAAGCAAAAACCTTTAGGAAACCTACATAGGTCTATCATTGTGCACTAGATAGGGTTCACCTGAAACAATGACTTTAGCATTCTTCCTCTTTTTAAAATTATTTTATTTTTGCAGTTTGAGGCGTTGCTGGTCGAGATCTATGAAAAAAGACTCATGATGTGATAAACACACATTTATTAATGCTTATTTAAAAATATTAACATAAACTATCCCTACTATTATATTCTGTTAAATGAGACAAATATAGGTGATATCTCATTTAGCCTCTTTAGTAACCTAGCAACCTAGTAACCTCTGATCACAAAAGAAGAAAATTCAATCACGTATTTTCCAACATCTGCCTTGGGTCTAGGATTGTGGGATTCAGGGTAGGGATAGAGTTGAGACAGGAGAGAGGAAGCATACTCCTGACAGGCCTAAGAATATAGCATTTTTAAAGAAGTTAACTTGAAGCAACTTATAATAAAAATTCCAAATACTGTAAAATGCAAACTATTAAGAGAAGGCATAAAATATTCAAGAAACACTAAAATGCTAAAATTGACCTTTTGGAGCTAGATGCAGTTGGAAATCATAGAAAATCAAGATAAATGTAGACTGGGGATATAATCCTGTTTTAGACGGGTGACTCTCTTTTCGAATTGATATAATAATCCATTTTGTTAAATAGGTTACTTGGATTGCTGCTATTGCTATTATAAACCAGGTATTTTTAACATTGTTTCACTATTTGCAAAGACTATAGGAGAGGAATACGGATCGGGAAAGGATGGAAAACAGGACGAGTGAGCTAAGGTGAGAAGAGGATTCAGGATTTTTGCAGCACAAGCCAAAGGTTTTTATTCTAGATTCAAATCACATTGAGTAAGATAATCAGATGATGAAGACGATGTTTTAGCTTTTATTTTTCCCAGAAGCCCTTTGTTCATAATACAGCTGGAGTCCTTGTCATGTTACACTTTTTTTTTTCTTTTTTCTGTTTTTTAAGACAGGGTCTCCATTTGTCACCAAGGTTGGAGTGCAGTGGCGTGACAACGGCTCACTGAAACCTCTGCCTCCAGGGTTCAAGTAATCCTCCCACCTCAGCCTCCTGAGTAGCTAGGACCATGAGTGCACGCACCACACCCAGCTAATGTTTGTATTTTTGGTGGAGAAAACAGAGTTTCATCATGTTGGCCAGGCTAGTATTGAACTCCTGGCCTCAAGTGATCTGCCCATTTCAGCCTCCCAAAGTACTGGGATTACAGGCATGAACCACTGCACCCAGCCTATGTTACACTTTTTTGTTCAGGGATGGGGAGGTGTTGTTTCTCTGTGACCCACCTCTATACTGGATTGTGAGCTATGGATGTCAAATAGCACATCTTACTTCTCCATGGATTCCAGTTTCTTAACAACATGTCTGGTGTATCATAGATGCTCAATTCCTGGCTTAGGGGATAAGTCAGATAAAAGCTGGGTAGTAAGTTCTGTCTATTTCTACAGTGGATTTAGGTGGATTGGTGGTGATATTGGGAAAAATCCAATGATAACTCAGGAATTCAAGAGTTACAAATGATATTCTAATGAGAGCCATTTGCTTTCATTTTAATGGGCTCTCAAAATTGAATAAGGAGATCTGTGGTGTGAAAAAGAATAATGTCACATGTGCTGCCCATGTTAATTAGTGTCTACCCACTTTTCATGGGTAGAGTGGCCTACCAAAACACTATCGCACTGACTACACTTTCTTAATTTAGCAGCGTTTTTATTGTAACTCCTTTACAAGTGAGACAACAAAAGCACTGTTTCTCTATACACTTCAGGTCCTTCTTAAACATGGTTTTAAAAAATCTTACAGTAGTTATGAGAAAATTGTTATTAATCTCAATTGAAGACAACTAGAACTCAGAGAGATTTCAAAACATGTCTAACGTCTTGCATGTGGTAAATTGTAAAGCTAGGATTTGAATCTGTGTTTGTTTTAACATCATGTTCCTATCCTTCCACAACATCTGCCGTGGAAGAAATGACATGTGCAAAGATCACCAGTGGCTGAGCCTGATCCCCAACCCCAAGCACTAGAATGCAACAACCCTGTGGAGAGTCTGTTGCCTGCTTAGGGAACAGCAGGGACACTTCATAGCAGACTTTGGAGGGTGACCATGAGGTATGATTGATAATCCCTCTCATTCTCTGTGGGGAAATGTGTTGCTTGTTCAGACCTTAGCAAGATCTTAGGAAACCTGTTTTTTTCACTGAAGGAGCTTGCATATTACTGTTGCTCACATTTCCTCATCAGAGTTTATGAGAATTTTCAATACAACAAAGGCCAGAGTTCCTGTCCACAAAGTAGATTACAATCTATCAGTGTGAGAAGGACAATGCAGCTGGTGCGGCACAGACTCAGTCCTTATTCATAAACACTTTGTTGGACTTCAAGCACTTGTTACCGACAGCAGGGCATGTTTATACAGCTCCTTCCAAAAATAAAATTCAAGGAAAAAATCAGTAAATTCATAATGTAGCACTTTCCCAAACTCAAAAACATAGAGATATTTTTGTTTTGGATTTGGAAATATTTCCCATTGAGAAATCAGGTCCCAGATACAAGAGAAAAGAATGGATTCTAAATACAGTAAAACCCATGAACCATGGAAAAGAATGAAGTGTCCTCCACAGACAAAGAGAAGCTATGGAGATGATTAGCTTAGGTTTGTTTAACTCTAGATTTCTTTATTCCATAACATTCAGGTGTCTGAGTCGTAAAAACACAGGAAGCAATCGAACAGTAAATCATGGATCTAATATTGATCTGAAAATGTGTAATTGACTTGTTTATATGTACATGCTTAAGAAAAGATGCCACAGATTCAAATCAGTTGAGCTCATTAGCCCCGTTGACTCACTGGTCAATTAACTGACGTTTTCTCTATTGATGTTTCACTCAATCCTAGACAGAAATAGAGTTCAGTGTCAAAAAAAAAAAGAAAAAAAAAATCAATATCTTCCAATGTCACTGAACCCAACTACTCAAATCAGCTTTCTGTTTGTAACTTCACTGATTCTTTTTTATTTTTCATTATACAAGAAATAAATTCGCCTCATAATTTTAAAATGCAGAAATAAAGAAAATAAAGCCCAATTGTATTTGACTATACCCAATTTAACTGCCTTCTGCAGAAGACACAACTCTTTGTAGTTTGCTATGGATCTTTTCAAACCGTGTGCTATGCGTGTTTTGTGTTTTGAATATCTTCATTTTGTAATGTATTATTCTGTAACTTGCTTATGTATTCTTAATAGCTCACCTTAGAAAACTTTAATCCTTTTAAATGGCTGTATGGTCATCTGTATTGTGGGTATACTCTAGTTCATTTTACTATCCTAATAATCAAGAGGCATTTAGTTTGTGTCTAATTTTTGCTAGTGCTAATAGTACTGCAAGAAATATCCTTGTGATATTCTATGTCAGAAATTCACAGAAAATCTTATTGTTTAACTTAGCTATAGAAGGTATGTGTCATTAACTTAAACTGTAGGATATAGAAAAGTTGTTTTAGACAATAATTATGACTAACTTTTGCAGAGTACTAATTATTTACTGGTTTAAGTTCCTTTCACACATTAACTAATTGGCCTTTAAATGACTGTACAAGCAAGGTAGCTACTATTATTAGCTTTATTTTACATACTGAGAAATTGAGTCATAGAGAGGCTAATTATCTTTGCTAAAAGTCATAAAAGTAGTAAATGGTGAAAATGGAGATTTGAACCCACACAAAGCCCTGGTCATTTTACTGTTAGCTGTTATGCCAGATTGACCCTCAGTGTGAGTATATAAGGAAGTAGTAAAGTAATTTGACACTTTTTGGGGGAACGTTGGTGTCTACAGTTGGTTTTTGATGGGGAGAGGGGCTATGGGATTCACGTGGTGACATTTCACGTATACAAGGAGTGTGAATCAGAAAGGGGCATGAAAGTTCAGTCAACCCAGGTGAACAAGATTTATAGGGTGGCTAAGGAAATCAAAAATTTAAAAATATTCATGAATTCCAATGACACAGTTTTATTCTTTACACGTGTGTCCCTGGAAGGTACTTTACCAAACTTACATTTTTAAGGTTGTGGAGAAACTGGAGTACATCCAGGAGAAGGGAAAAATGAATTAAGTGATAGAAAGTAAGTACTAAGAACAAAAGCCAAGAAAATCAGGCTTGTTCATTCACTCGGTGACTGTTTATTGAGTATTAACCACATACATGGCCTTGTTCCAGGTGCAGTGGCAGAAATGAAGTTGAAATGCTTTAAACATGGTATCTCTAGCAATTTGCTTGTTGTACAGCAATGGAGATGAGACTTGAGAATAAATATTGGCAGTATGATGTAGATATTATATAAACAAGATGAATGGATGATATGAAACATTTATGGAACACCTACTTTGTGGTAGACACCATCCAAAGAGTCATCTCATTTTAATTCCCACAAGGAGCCATTTTCACAGCTAAGGAAACAGATGCTCTGTTATTAAATAGCGTGCTAAGACACATGCATAGTAACTTTGATTCCAACTTACGTCTGCCTCACTCCAAAGCTCAAGTGTTTCTTAGTTCCACTCCCACTCCTAACATTATGTAGAAAAGAGAAGATAACTGGGAAACAATTACTCTTTTAAAGCAAATGAAGAGTTCTTATAAGAGGTCCATAGAACAGAAGGTTATGCCAGAGAGATTTCAGAAGGATACACTGAAGAGCTCTGTGTTAGACGAAAGACACTCTCTAAAGGGAAGTCTCGTCCTAAAACAATGTATGGTTAGGGCTGATATTTGGATGGTATCCTCTCAAAGACTTGCATTCCTCATTAAAATATTGAATTATGTATTGAATACTATATACACCACTCTGGTGAAGTGGGCACTAAAATCTCAGAATTCATCACTATATTATTCATTCATGCAGCCAAAAACCACTTGCACCCCAAAAGCTATTGAAATAAAAAACAATAAATACCATTTACAGACACATATATAAATATATATATATGCTTGATACATAACAGCTGTCCTCAGTCCCCTGACTATCTCTCAATACCCCCACCACGTTGACCCCATGCCTGGCTTAGCCCCATCCCCTCCCCATTATCCAGCAACAAATGTGCCCTCCGGAATCCTGCTTCAGAGTAACTGCAGAGCCCATTCCAATTGTTGGTGCCCCTGCCTTACCAGTTGTTATCATTTTGAATACTATTCCTGTGTATAACCACCTGATCCCCAGGCAGAAGAACTATCTCATACTCTTGCTTCTGGTCTTTTTCACCTCCATAAACATTACCTTATATTACTCAGTAGGCAATTTGTAAGTCTGAATTCCCATTAGTTCCTGAATTCAAGCCACAGAAATTGTATTTTTTGAAACACACATTTTTGTATCATCATTCTGTTCTCCTTTCCATTTCTACTCACATGCCCAAAGAATGTTCAGAGTATGGATTCTAATCTTAATTATCCTAAATTTTACCTTAATGAGTCATATGTAAGAGTGATCTGCATAGCCTGAGAGAATCCACTATGACTTAAATCATGAACTATGAAGATTTTAGTTTGAAATATACACAAGACAATAGAAACAATGCCATAAAACATGGAAGAACTTCTTAATGTGCCCAATAAGTACCAAATATCACATAACTCAGTTTCCCAACTTTTATTTTTTTTAATCTAGTAATAAGGGAAAACGGAAGAACTCTGGGTTTCTCGATAAATATTCAACGAATGATGACTTTCCTCATTAGCTCATATTCCATACATGCAGTATGAGGAATAAAAGAATAGTCTAAGTTTAGGCGACATTACCAGAAGCAGCCAGTGGAATCCCACAGGGGTTAATTTATTCATCTGTCTTTCCTCTAAGGCCAAGAATCTTTTTTGTAACTCATAAAAGATAAATATTCCCAAAGAGATTGGGGAGGAGAAAGGCAAATTGGCGCAATGGATCCAACATTTTAACCATTCTGCAGGTAGGACTTCTGGAGAATTCAAGAAAGTTTCTTGCAGTGTGTTCATGAAAACACATAGCACATGGGTTACAACACAGGTATGTTTGCTGGGGGTAGGAAAATCAAAGGAAATAAATGCATATGAACTGAGCTCTTAGGCCACCTTGCTATCTTTCTCATATAGAGGAAAACAAATAGTTCTAAATTTCAAGTGCTTTCCTGACTCTATTCATGTACAATCACTTTTAGTTACTTTTGTCTTGCTCTTGCAATACCCTTTAGAATGGGTCATTTAATATTACCTCTTACTCATTAGCTTCCATCTCTGCCTGGTTGCAGAGTGAAATAAACTAAATTACTTGAGCAAGTCAAAACAAAATTGCATAAAACTGAGGAATAAAAAGGCTAGCTCTACCTTCTCCAGGACATGATGCACTTCCCCTCTGACACAGTATGGAACCTTGTACTTCTCAATTCTGGTTCTCCATATCTCTACCCAATGTGGTAGAAACTATCATTTTGAAATGACTCGTGAATTCTGCTTTTTAAGTTATTTAGTGGTCCTTTCTATTCTATTCCCCTAATACGCTCATATTCACACGCACATTCACGTAGACATAGAACTCTTTTAACTCTTGTTGTGATCTAGCCTTCTGCTGCAAGTACCTGGGAAAGAATTGTTTCAAGGGAATGCAGAATTAACAAACTCCCTGTTATAGTTCTTGATTTGAACTTTGAATTCAAATTATACATGAACTGGATGACTTTGGCCAGATAGATAAACCATTTCTTCATTTGGAACAATGCAATGTGATGACTAGATGAGGCTAATTTAGGCATACAGTCTAGCACAATGCAAGGTACGTGGTATTACCCTATAATACTGTCTAGTGGTACTGTTATTGTCCTACCAACAACAAAACCTTTCATCAAGATGGATAATCTATTGTGCATTTAACTTCTCAGTAAAACACGGGACAAAAAAATTGTATGTGAAGTTAAAAAGCCCACTGACTGAGTGCAGTGGCTCATTCCTGTAATCCAGGCACTCTGTGAGGCAGGCAGATAACTTGAGCCCAGCAGCTCAAGGCCAACCTGGGAAACACAGAGAGATCCTGTGCCCGGGAGGTCAAGGCTGCCTTGAGCCATAATCGCACACTGTACTCCAGCCTAAGTGACAGAGTGAGTCTTTATTTTGAAAAATAATAATGAAAATAATTACAGTAAAAAAAGTAAAAGCTCAATGAAAAGAGTTTGATTTCTAAAACAGAGACAACATGGAATCATAGAAGATTATAGCTGGAAGGTAATATAGATAGAACTTTTCTATTTTTGAGGTGAGGAAATCGAGGCTGTAGATTAAATGAATAGGGACCCTGATTCCTGTATTATTTCAGCTACCACTAAACCAAAATAATTCCGCTGCATTCTAACCATCAAGATAGGATGATTCTAGAAGAAATGTTACAACCTGAATAGATATCCTTGGCTGCTAGGAAACTTCTGTGTCATTTTCTCATAGCTGCCTGTCTCTGAGTAGTATGTGTCCAAAGAAATCTAGTTCATTTTCATCTTAGCCAGCATAAGTCATATCTCAATAAAGTAATCAAGACATATTTTCAAAGATACATCACATCTGAGGTTTTAAAATGTGAATCACTTTACATTTACATCTTAAATGTTAAATTATGTATTGTTTTTCATGGCATAGGCAAATTTTATTCTCATTAAGATGTCTGTGTAGATAAATGTTTCAATATCAAATCGTTTTTGAATTTATTCAAAGATGACCAATTTTTAGCAGCAGGAAAAGTTGTGTTTCCTTGGAGCACACATGCACATCTTTATCATAACCACAACTCACACGGATACTGTCTTACATAAACATGCATTCACAAGTGTGTGTACACGTGCACCCTCACACATGTGCACACATGCTCACACACTAATACGTCCTCACACACACACAGAGATGTATTCAAACACAAACACGCAGTTACACACATTTATGCAGTCATTATATATATGTTTAATGTTGCATGCATTTATGCAAATATATATGTATATATTTGACTGCATAAATAAATATATATATATATATATTTGAGACAGGGTCTCGCTCTGTCACCCAGGCTAGAGTGCAGTGGTGTGATTATGGCTCACTGCAGCCTTGACCTCCCGGGCTCAAGCGATCCTCCTGCCTCAGCCTCCTGAGTAGTTGGGACTACAGCCACATGCCACCACACCTGGCCAATTTTTGTATTTCTTGTAGAGATGGGGTTTCACCATATTGCCCAGGCTAGTCTTGAACTCCTGGGCTCAAGAAATCTGCCTGCCTCGGCCTCCCGAAGTGCTGGGATTACAGACATGAGCCACCATGCCCAGTTCATTATATGTTGATTGTCCAAAAGCTACTAGAAAACTTAAACCAAATCTATGGTCCATGTCTAACATTAATACTAAATGGTATGGTATTCATTTTTATATTAGTTAACATTATTATTGTTCTTGTCTTTATACTTGATTTTTGGTCTGATTCCTCCTAGTATTTATTATTTTCCTTTTTGTTATGCATAATATTGTAAGTTTATTAAGTTCTGTGGAGTAAGACGGTGAATGAATTAATGAAGATCGATAGGATAGGGCTATAGCACACACAATCTATCAGACTGCACTTACCTCTTGGTGTTCTGGAAAGATCACTTAATTAGGAGTCACATGTAGCATAAAGGAGTACTGCCTGTCTTTACAAATACAAAGTTAAGGGTCTCTGATTTATAGCATGTCCCCTTCCATCTCCCAATTTATTAGGAGAATCCCTTCCTTTGTTCAACAAACTGTCTTCACAATTAATTCGAACCTATAGAACTTAAGTATAAAATAGCTATTTGTACATGCACTATAATGAAACAGTTTACTGTCATAAAAATGCTGTTTGAAATGGAATGTGAATATATTTGACAATATATATTTTTTAACATGTGTGACTCACCTGGACTTTAGCAGTGTAAATTCAGTTGCCTAACTTTCTCAAAAGGGAGTGGGACTATCTCCATCAAGATTCACCATTTGGCATGTCCCTGGAGCATCCTAAAATGGCAGGGCCCTCACCTCCTTCTTGCCACTGATGTTGTGCTTGCTGAGACCTGCCCACGGAATTATTATTTCCCTGTAACAAGAAAACTCAAGACCAGTTTCTAGAAGCCCCAGGGGTTTTCAGAACAGTGTCCACCCTCCTTTCTCATTATCAGTATATGCCCATCTGCCCTAAGTAGGGGAACAAAGTGACCCAACTCCCTCTGTTTTCTTCACATGCCTCTACTTTTCTTCCTTAGATCAAGGAAAAAGGAAAGCAGCATTAATTCTTTCTTTTGTTTTTGTCTTAACATGGGAGTCTGTTTTCTCTGCTAAAGACCCAGTGATGGGTAATAAAGGAAGCCTGATGGATCTACTTTTGAAATATAAAAAAAGAAGGTCTTTGATCCAATTAGCAAATGCATTAAGTAGCTGAATAACCTGCAGCAAATCACCAGGACATTCAGGATTGTCGTTCCCAAGATTAGTGATCCTCTAGCTAAGCTCTCTTAGATCCCTTCCAGGTTTATTTAAGAATCTGTAACCCTATCCCAGTATCCTGACTCTAATCCAGGCCTTTAGCTTGTAGATGCAGACAAAAATAATTTCTTTGGAGAGCGTGTCACATGCAACTCTATTCTCAGGAAGGACAAGGGATCTTCCCATTTGAAGTTACATGTTATTTGCTAATGTCTTCATGTACATCCACCATCAAGAATTACAAAGTGGAGGATTTAAAATAAACCTGAGGAATGACTTCACTCTGCGTGTTTCCCAGTGTGAGTCTAAGCTCGTTGAGATTTGTCCACTAACTTTTGGGAGATGGCTTGAACACAGGTCTGCACCCAGAATCCAAAGAGATAAAAATATGGTCTCTACAGCATTCTTCCACGTTTGTGACTTATTTTTCTTTAATTTTGCTTCTTTATTTTTCTTTACTGTTAAAAAACACACCATTGCCACGGTGTGATTTAATTATAATTGCTATAAAGGAAGACTGTAAATGTGTAACATGCTGTGAGACATGGTCATGTGAGTCTCTTTGAAAGCTATTTTAAATCGTTCACTCTTCGGGAGGGGAATTCAAGATGAGCTTCTTACTGGATGGGCGCCCAAGGTAAAAGACAACATAGATGATTCCTCACAAAAGAATGAGGGAGCACACCTATTACCAGCTCTCAGAAAGCACAGCCTGAGCCTTAGGCATGTTAGAAGTGGGAAGAGAGCTCTAGGCTTGGGTTATTCTAGTAATGCAAGGGAAGCGGCTCCATTCTTGCCACTGGAAGGAGACTTGAGACCACTTAGATCCTTTATTCAAAGGTCAGCTGCCTTATTCTGCTACTTCCTGCCTCCTATTTCCTTTTCCTTATGGAAGACAAAGCTTAAAACTAAAGGAGCGATTTGAGACTCAGAAAGAAACATGAAAACATACGGATTACCAAGGCAATGCTTGCTCAGTAGCTGATGATTTCCCCCCAAGTTTAACAGGTCTTTTCACACATATTAGAAAAAGTTTCACAGTTTTCCAAAAAAGCTGCAGCAAGCTTCCAAGCCTTCGAGTGCTATTGCCTACTCAAGCCTGGGCCGCCTCAGGTGGAAATAGCTGTCTCCTGTTCAGTCTGATGAAGGGGCCAGCAGGATGAAACGTCCTGGGAGAAAGTGTGACCAAGAACTCGAATTCTGGGGCACAAGGAGCATAGCTAGTCTCTGTGGCCTGTTCCTACGTGTCTGTCACTTTATTCCAAACCCCATGTTAATCCTGAAGGGAGCCAGGAGAACTTTCTGCACATTTGAAGACAAATATGTTGAAATGGAAATCAATCAGTTCCTACCCTAGCAACTTGATCACAATGACAGATTTAACACAAAGCCTAAGGAATAAGTCTACTTCTTTTTAAAGCACAATGCCCTGTTGGTATTTGTTTGATATGAGATGCCATCTAGTCCTTGGATCCTGCTTCCTTATTCCCCGACCTCCTCCTTGAATCTCCCAGCACGTCTTATTTTTTCCATGCTATTTTTTTGTTAAATTTAAATCTAATTAACTCAACTTTGAAAATAGTATAATCATTAAAAGTCACTGAGATTGCCACTTACTGCGCTAAGGACTACCAAATAGCTATGTGACTGATTTTGAGCAGGGATCAGCAAAGCACAGCTAACTGGCCAAAATCCAGCCCACCTCCTGTTTTTGGATTTCTTGTGAGCAAAGAATGTTTTTACAGTTTTCAATGATTTTTTTAAATTAAAAGAAGAACAATACTTATTAATATGTAAGAAGTATATGCAATTGAAATACCAATGTACAGAATTAAAACTTATTGAAACACTGTCATCACACTCATTTGTTTAATATTGTCTAAGACTGCCTTCTGCTACAATAGCAGAATTGAGTAGTTGCAACAGAGACCATGTGGACCACAAATCCTAAAGTATTTACTCTCTTGCTGTATATTACTCTGTTTTTGTACAGCTATAAAGACATACCTGAGACTGGGTAATTTATAAAGAAAGAAGGTTTAATTTTGCTCACTAGTCTGGAGTCTTCTTCTGGCTTCTGGCGAACCCTCAGAAAACTTACAATCATGGTGGAAGGCAAAGGGGAAGCAAGCACATATTCACATGGCCAGTAGGAGAGAGAGAGCAAAGAGGAAGGTGCCACTCACCTTCAAACAACCAGCTCTCATGAGAACTCTATCATGAGACAGCACTAGGGGGATGGTGCTAAACCATTAGAAACAATCCACACTATCCAATCACCTCCCACCAGGCCCCACCTCCAGCACTGGGGATCACAATTCAACATGAGATTTAAGTGGGGACACAGAACCAAACCACATCATGCTGCATTAGTTAGGGTTCCCAAGAGAAACAGAACCAGTAGTATATAGATAGATAGGTTGATTGATAGAAAGATTTTTTTTATGAGGAATTAGCTCATATGATTATATGGAGGCTGATAAGTCCCACAATTTGTCATCTGTAAGCCGGAGGTCTGGTGGTGGAGTTCCAGTTCATGCATGAAAGCCTGGAAACCAGGGGAAGCAACAGTGTAAATCCAGGTTCGAGTACTAAAGCTTATAACCGGGAGTGCACATGTCTGGAGGAAGGAGAAGATGGATGTCCCGGCTCAAACAAAAAGCTAATTTGTCTTTCCTCCACATTTTTAGACTTTTTCAGGCCCTCAAGGGGTTGGATCATGCCCACCCACATTGGTGACTGTGATCTTCTTTACATAGTCTGCCAATTCAAATGCTAACATTTTCCAGAAACACTCTCATAGACACACTTGAAAAGAAATGTTTAACCAGAAATTTGGGTATTCCTTAGCCCAGTAAGTTGACACATAAAATTAACCATCACCTTTGTCCTTTGTAGAACAAGTTTATTGGTCACTGGTTTATAGATTCACCCATATTTAACTATGTAAGTTGAATACTTCTCCAAAATGAGGGTGTTAAGAACCTGCAGGCTTAATGGACTTTAAAGTTACAGTTTGCTTCAGCTGTCAGATTCTCTCGTATTTCTCAGGTGTCTCTGGAGAAAAGCTAAGTTTTGCATTCGGAAATGTATCGTGTGCAAAAAGATATGTGGAGTTCCAAGACATGCTGTGTCATCTACCAATGCCTGGGAGTTGGATAGAAAGGGCATGATCATATGTATAGTTTGAGGCCAGAATATCTTTGCTCTAAAAAATTGAGTAAAGTCTTGGTTGAAGACATTAACAGTAGAAATGTGTGTATCTCTCCTTATGGTATACAGATTCCTCTGAAAATTATTGTGCTTAAAATGATTGTTTTTAGCAAATTAAGTAATAAGTTTTATGAAGCAGAGAATCTATGTATTTAGGTTCCTTCTTTTTGCATTTTGTAGACTGTATTGCCTCATGTTGCATAACAAATTATCACAAACTTAGCAACTTAAAACAACACCCATTATTATTCTACTGTTTATGCATAGCTTAGCTGGTCCTCTGCTTCAAGACCTCAAAAGGCTCCAATCAGCATATTGGCTGGGGCTGCAGTTTAATTCCAAGGTTCAATCGGAGAAGGATACCCTTCCATGCACATGTGGTTGTTGGCAAGATTCAGTCACTCGTTGAGGGTGGACAGCGGGCCTCGGTTTTTGCAGGCTATTGGCTAGAGGTTACCCTCATTTCTTCCTTGTGTGAGGTTCTCTGTAGGGTAACTTACAATAGAGCAGCTTGCTTTATTGCAGGTAGTAGTGAATACAGTCTTCTAGCAAGACAACTTACAAATCAACTTAAATACTATAATTTTGGAAGTGAGAGCCCATCACCTTTGCTGTGTACTATTATAAGCAAATCACAGGTTCCCCTCACATTTAAGGGGAGGAGGATATGAAGTGGGTACAAATACCAAGAGTGGGAATAACTAGGAACTACTTTTAAAACTGTCCACAACATAAATGAAAATTATTTTTGCTTCTGACCAGATATGTTCTCAATGAGAGGTATAAAAATGTGAGAATTGTAAGAGAAGTTCCAAGGAGAACTATTGATTTTCATTTCTCCCTTGTTTGATTAAAATTAGCCTTCATCAATTTTTAAACATTAAAAATCAAGGACTTTTCTTAAGGTGTTAAAATTTTCCTGACTTTATTTATTTATTTATTTATTTATTTATTTATTTATTTGAGACAGAGTCGCTCTGTCACCCAGTCTGGAGTGCAGTGGTGTGAGCTCGACTCACTGCAACCTCCACCTCCTGGGTTCAAGTGATTCTCCTGCCTCAGCCTCCCAAGTAACTAGGACTGCAGGTATCCACCACCATGTCTGGCTAATTTTTGTATTTTTAGTAGAGGCAGGGTTTCACCATGTTGGCCAGGCCAATCTTGAGCTCCTGACCTCAAGTGATCCACCCACCTCAGCCTCCCAAAGTGCTGGGATTACAGGCCTGACTGACTTTAATTTGTTCTGTTTAGTTCCCTCATCACACCATGGTACATCCTTCTATCCCAGCATTAACACAGTGATTGCTAAACATCAACTGGCACATCTAGCTCCCTCATTATATTCTGAATTCCTTGCGGGCAGAGTCTTCAAGCTGGTCGTTGAGACCCTGCGGGGCAAAAAAATAAACCCTTAATAAATGCTTGCTAAATGTTTGAATGAATGAACAAATAAATGAATTTAATTTTCCGCATACCTTTTTCTCTTTGACCCAAACTTGACAATAGCCTAGTGTGATGTAAATAATAATTTACTTATATGTTTATTTTATATATTCATTACATAAATTTACATGTACTTTTCCAAATATTGTATGTGCATCACATTTGTATTTGCAAATATGCAAATATTATGGAAATATTTTTATTTCCAAATATTGCAAAATCTGGAGTTTCCGGATATTTCACAGGGCCGGAAGTTAAAACCATAAATTTAAATTCCTTAATTTTTTCTCCTAGAGCTGGAAACTGATTGTTGACCTTATCTTTGAACTGCTAGTCAACTGATCTTGATTACAAAGACCATGTATGTCAAGCCACATGTTCGTCTCTAATATGTGGTATAAAGAAATAGGGAAGGACATGTGGTTACAGAGTTCTTTGATGGTGATGGGGGTGGGAAGGGTCGAAGCATTTGTGTTTTTCATAGCTAGAATCCAGAATGTTCTGAAATGAACAAAAAATAAATTTGTTTTAGCAGCTTCTCCGCTGGGGTAAGGAATGCTGATTCTTAAAAGAACTTGAGAGAGAATGTTTTGGTGAACTTGTATACTGTACCATAAATATTTTTACTAAAATTATAGAATTGTCTGTTTCCTTTCAAATTGCATCAGGATCCAGGCAAGACCAATGAGTTTTTAATGTGGAAATTTCATGCACACGTTTCAGCGTCTTCCTTTTCTTCATCAACTTTGCCAAGTTGTTTTATATTTAGTAAAGATTGATTTATCGGTGCTTTTTTGGCCTACCTGATGTGTTATGCAACTCTTTACCAACTTCAGGGATACAACCATCAGTTTGCAAGCTTGCTTTGTTGTAGCCCAAAAGAGCTTTATTAGATTCAGGCTGATTTATTTACTGTGCTGAACGATTTTTGCATAGCCTAAAGCCTGATTCTTCTCTTCCATTTTTTCTTTGAAATTACAGAAAAAATTAATGAGACACGGTCACAGTATGACTTGTTCTCTTCCTCAGGGTGCAGAATAAACAGATTCTGATCTGCTGCTGTTTGGAAACTGCAAAATGATAGAAATTCCTATTCTGGGTTTGGAAACAGCAAAATGATAGAAATTCCTATTTTGGGTGACTGGAGAGGGGAAGCTCTTGAAGCATGATTTTTTTTTTTCTTTCCAGTAAAGTGTGAGTAAGGCAGAAAAAAGAACCCAGCAGAACAATCTGCAAAAGTAAATATATTTCTCTTTGGCAACCGTAAATAGCAGAGGAAGATGTTGAGAGGCACTGATGCTTTTAAGTGGAAGGCACTGCAACCAGGGTCACTAGGCCTGGCTTCCAAACGGTGGTTTACCCTCTGTGGATAGACTTCAGATGTGGTTTCAATTCTAATGAATGTAGTTGACATGAATACTTGCTGGGTCAACATCCCAGTGATGTATCTAGCCTCTCCTTCTCTCTGAGCATTGCCAAGAATAGGCTCCAGGTCAGCACTGGAGAAAGCGTTTGCCCCAAGTTCTCATCAAACAGAATTTCCACTTGTTCTCCAAACAACAAATCCCGAAAGGAGCATCTTGCATGCACTTTAGTTTGCTGAGATGACTGTTCAGCGGCACACATCGTTGCCTGGCATCATTGCAACATGAACTATATTTATAATCCAATGTTTCATCTAATGTTCAACAGCACATGGTGAGTCAAGAACCTGTTAATGTTAGTGAAGAAGAAATATAAAGTTATGAACCCAGGCTAATAAATAAGGCATCATTTTGGGGTGTTGTGGGTTGAATTGTGTCCCTGCAAAATTCCTATGTTGAAGTCCTAACTCTCAATATCTCCAAAGGTAACTGTATTTGAAGACAGAGTCTTGAAAGAGGTAATCGAGGTTAAATGAGGTCGTTAGGGTGGGCACTAATCTATTATGACTGGTGTCCTTATTAGAAGAAGAGATGAGGATGCAGAAAATACAGGCGAAGGACAACTATGTGAGGACACAATGAGAAGATGACCATCCTCTAGCCACGGCAAGAGGCCTCAGAAGAAGCTGACCCTATGACACCTCAGTCTCAGACATCTAGCCTCCAGAATGCAGAGGAAATTAATTTCTGCTCCTTAAACCACCCAGTCTGTAGTAGTTTGTCATGGCAGTCCCAGCAAACTAATACGGGAAATTAGTCTTCTAGTGAAGTTACCTTCCTCAGGCAAAATTACTTGTTCTGTGTGAGATTCAAGTTAGATCTCATTGTGCCATGTGGCTTCAGTTTTTCCTATAGCTGCCATTTATTTGTATAAGTGACTTAACACATATGATTTTCCTTGACTCTCTGCTGTTTGTCCTGGCATCAAGAAGACTGCATACTGACTCTTCAATGGGTAGAAGAAAGCATTCACAAGCCAGCCGTGGTGGCTCACGTCTGTAATCTCAGCACTTTGTGAAGCCGAGGTGGATGGATCCATTGAGCCAGGGAGATGGAGGTTGCAGTGAGCCAAGATTATGTCATTGCATTCCAGCCTGGGCTACGGGTCTGGCTAAGAAAGAGAGAGAGAGAGATGGAGAGAGAGAGCGAGAAAGAGAGAGAGAAAGAGAAAGGAAAGAGGGAAGGAAGGAAGGAGAGAAAGAAATGAGAAGAAAAGAAAAGAAGGAAGGAAGGAAGGGACGAAAGAAAGAAAGAGAAAGAAAGAAAGAAAGAAAGAAAGAAAGAAAGAGAGAGAGAAAGAGAGAGAGAAAGAAAGAAAGGAAGGAAGGAAAGAAAGAGAAAGAGAAAGAAAGAAAGAAAGAAAAAGAAAGAAAGAAAGAAAGAGAAAGAAAGGGAAAGAAAGAAAGGGAAGAAGGGAAGAAGGGAAGAAAGTAAGAAAGGGAGAAAGAAAGAAAGAATTAACAAAAAGATCCACGGGACAATTTTCTTAGAGGGGATTATATTGTTGAAAATAATACCAATTCAGGTGGAAAATAATCATTGTTTTAGGACCTACATGGATATGCTAAATCACATTACCTTAGACCCCTTGCTCCTAAAAGAAGATGGCTACTTGATACAGTGGAAAAAGCAATACACTGGAAGTAAATAGTATACGTGAAATTTCATTAACTCTCTGGAGTACCATACGAATGCAGTTTGCTCTTTCCCTTGGGAGTCTGTTCACTGACCTTGGGATGTAAGTGGGACTTGCTTTATTTTCCCCTTTTTTTTTTTTTTTTTTTTCTTTTTGAGATGGAGTGTCACTCTGTCACCCAGGCTGGAGTGCAGTGGCGCGATCTTGGCTCACTGCAACCTCTGCTTCCTGGGTTCAAGCAATTCTCCTGTCTCAGTCTCCCGAGTAGCTGGGATTACACACCGCCACACCTGGCTAATTTTTTGTATTTTAGTGGAGACAGGGTTTCACCGTGTTGCCCAGCCGAGGAGACAACAATTTTAAGTATTTAAGGGATTTCTAAACTAAGTACAGTCATGCATTGCTTAATGACGAGGATGCATTCTGAGAAATGCATTCTGAGAAATGCATTGTTAGGTGATTTTATCACTGTGTGAACATCATAGAGTGGACTTACACAAACCTGTATGTTATAACCTCCTACACACCTAGGCTGTATGGCCTATTGCTTTTAGGCTACAAATGGTAATCAGTATTCAGCATGTTACTGTACTGAATACTGTAGGCAATTGTAACACAATGGCAACTATTTATGTATCTAAACATAGAAAAATTAGAGTAGAAGTATGGCATTATAATCTTATGGAATTTCATTGTATATGTGGTTTGTGGTTGAGTGAAATGTTATGTGACATATGACTGTTTTTGAACCTCAGACGCTGGTCTTCTGACTTGAAAGTCTATTCCTTTCCCATCTCTCCACATTAACTCATACGTTCAGTATATTCAGTAGGGGAAATGCATAAAAAGCACATAGCATATGCCTATCATATAGTAAATGGTCAATAATGTTAGATGAAATTAATATTGTTATTATAGTAAAAGCTTCAATTAATAAACCAGATATTTGCTAAGTATTAGTCAACTTTAGTTCATTTATTACTTAATGAGGGGTCTTAAATAATTCTTTTGTTAGATAGTCTTGATAAAAATATTAGAAAGATGCACTCGCCCATTTTGTTGGAGTACAATATTATATGTGTAATTTTTAGTTTATCACATTCATTAGTTGTAACACTATAATTCAATTCATAAATCTGCACAGTAAAATATGTCATTATGGAAAAGTATGAGGTGGTTTGAACCTCTTGTGACTAAGAGTTCTATTTGAAATAAGTAGTTTGATTTAAGAAAAATAGCAAATATTCTGCAGTCACTGTGTAACCAATGAAATTTGAGGGGATTAATTTTTTTCCATTTAATAGGCATGTACGAGAAACTTATTATGTGCCCCAACCTATACTAGGCATTAGAAAATTGCATAAAAATAATACTTGAGGAAGGTGAATATGGAGCAATGAGAAATATACATGGAAAGAACAGATAAAAAGAAATCATTATGAGGTCTCATCTCATTCACGTTTAACATTAGTGTGGTCATAAAATAGCTAACATTTTGCCAATTACCTATGAAGCACCAGAAACTTCATGTTATTATGAAAAGTTACCCCAAATTTTGATATAGAGCAAAAATATTACAGGTCATACAAAAGCATTATTTAACAGCTTGCTTAAGGGTTATCTGATATTCCAGGGAATATACACGTGCTTGGCTTACTCTTTGTTACTGCTTACGCTCTACATTCTGTAATGTCAAATGTTAACTTGTAAAGAATTGAAAAGATGCAAATGTTTCTGTTCTATAGTCAAGACAGCCTGGAATGCTACAGTTTTCTTCCCTTTTACAATAATCAGTTCTGTATCTAATGTTGCCATCTTACTTCAGCCTCTTTCTCCTCCACCAGTAATATCTTTGTCAATGTCTCATAGTCTCATTTGAATGAGCATATCATTCCACTGGTTCCCTCATTAGTGAGCTAAAAAGACCTAACATTGCTCACTATTGTGCTGTGTTGGATGAGAGCCATGTTTTTAACATTTTGAAAATTATACTTTGTAAATACATATTAGCCTTTCAAAAAGGGACTCTACTGATAAATATAATAGCCCCTTTTGTACAGGTTTGGTGAACTTAAAGCAAATTGTCCCAAGTCACAAAATTAGGTGACTTAATGGAATAGTATAGTACATGCTTTTTATTTTTCTCTGCCTAAAGGTGATTATTCTCCCTCCTTGATTTTCCTATGGGGAACCTCCTTCAACCATCTTGATTTATATGGTTTGGAAGAGGCCAACCCTATGCTGCACCTTTCTCCTTAGCCACTAAGGGCTTTACTGCCCAAATTACAACGTTCAAACTGTGAATGAAGAACAATCTCAGTGTTCATCTTCATGCCAAGTGTCTTCTAGTTACTTTAGAAGGAACCCAAAAGATAGAGCACATGTGTAGTTGAAAACTGTGAAAGAATATACCAAAATCTGGGACAAGAGTGCTATTCATAGATGTTCTCAAAGCTTCGGTTCTCATCAAGCTGCAAGATACAGGGTTGCAACAACTCTGTCTAGATGTGCTTGTTTATACTCATTGTGAACAACTCCTTCATTTCCTGGTTTCCACTGCCTGTGCCATAGAAGTCTAAGTCCTATCCAACGGAACAGACAGTATAGAACAGTTCCCCTCCTACCACCATCACTGTGATTCTCCTGTTTGCCTGGAAGCCCACCCAAACCAGAACCGCTTCCTCTCACCCCAGTTCCTCAGCAAAAGACAGACAGACAACAACTCTCTTTAATTTAAATAGTCCCTATTAGTTCTGGCCTGCAAAGTATGCCTTTATAATAATCAAGTGAAATAAGAAATGAGTTATCAAATACAGACATTGTATTACTGATTTTCCCTCTGCCTTCATAAATAGTATTGATTTGGGCTGTTTTAGTCAGTATCGAATATGGAATTAATTGCCAAATAGTGTATCAGTAGGCTGGATTATGTTACATTGCACTGCAAGTGGGAAAACTAATAACATGTATTTTGTATTCAGGGATCGGGGTGTGCTTCAGATCTAACATCTCTGTTCTACTGTGGTCTCCTGAAATTACGATCCCAAGCCTCTGGATGTGATAAGAGATGTGTTTGAGCTGGAGTGAGGAATGAACGTGGCAGCTAGGGCGCCTGAAGGATTACCTCGGCCAATTTTTTTTTTTTTTTTTTTTTTTTTGTGATGGAGTCTCTCTCTGTCGCCCAGGCTAGAGTGCAGTAGCACGATCTCGACTCACAGCGACTTCTGCCTCCAAGGTTCAAGCAATTCTCTGCCTCAGCCTCCTGAGGAGCTGGGATTACAGGTGCCTGCCACCACTCCTGGCTAATTTTTGTATTTTTAGTAGAGATGGGGTTTCACCATCTTGGCCAGGCTGGTCTTAAACTCCTGGACTTGTGATCCACCCACCTCGGCCTCCCAAAGTGCTGGGATTATAGGTGTAAACCACCGCGCCCGGCCACCTCTGCCTATTTTATTAACAATAGCGTGAAATTGCTAGATGAAAAGTGGACGATCAAGATACCTCCAACTTCTTCACATCCTTAAATCCAACACCCTTTCATAACCATCTCACTGAGGCCCTTTATTCCTCCACAAATAAGAAAGATGGCAGGAGACTCGGGGTGCTCAAAGGAAAGCATTAAGCCAAATGCATTTACAAACCACTTGACATGCAATTTTTAGCAGCTCTACTAGAAAACTTTATTAAATACCTAGTTTTCTATATAAAGAGTGACTATTTTGAAGAATGGTGTTTGGTGAGCATATTATGCAATAGAAATCTTGTTTGAATTTTAATGCATATGACTTTGATATGCATTATGTATTGATATGCATTGGAGGGCAGAAAGGAGATTCCAGAGGCCTAAACTGATGTCCTGTCTCCAATTCTGCCTTGCTGTGTGATTCTATGGGAGTTATTTAAGTATTTTGGCATTCAGCTTCTTCCTCTCTTCCTCCCATTAAGGAAAATCCTATCTTAGCCACATTGAATCCTCAGCATACTGGGTAAAGAATTAAAAAATAAGCAACAGGGTAAAGTGCAAAGACAAGTTTGAGTGATTTACTCCAGAAAGGTAAGAGAGATAATGAATAGATAAAAGAGAAATAGATTCCTTGCGGAGAGAAGACAGTAGACTACAGCCAAGGTGGCCTGGGTCTGGCACAGTTTGGGGAAATTATAGTGATGAAGGGGAGACTTTAATTGCATTACTTTGCCAGTGAAATGGAGAGAGAAGGCAATGGGGCAAGACATCTTAAGAGATTCTGCTTTTAATGTAAATAGAATTCCTTTTGGGTAATTTTCAAGATCCTCTAGTACATATTTCTTTTATTATTATTATTTTTAGTTAATTTTAAATTATGACACAGTAAATTTTACCCTGTGTATATGTGTGTGTGTGTGTGTGTGTGTGTGTGTGTGTGTGTGTGTGTGTGTGCATCCTGACTTGGGAATTTTAGTAATCAGCACCACAATTAGGATAGAGAACAGGTCCTTCATCTCTCAAATCTCCCTCCTCCTACTCTTTTACTGCCACATCTTCCTTCCATACATTTCTCTAACCCCTAGAAACTTCTGATCCATTCTCTATCACTACAGAGAACACCTTTTCAAGAACTGTATGAATGAAATGATAAAGGGTGTAACCTATTGAAAGTGGTTTATTTCACACAGCATAATTCTTCTAAGGCCAATCCAAGTTGTTGGGTGTAACAATCATTCATTCATTTCTATTGTTGAGTATGATTCCATTATATGTATGTATCTGGTTTTTAATCCATTTCCCTGTTGAAGGCCATGTGGATTGTTTCTAGTCTGGGACAATTATGAATAGTCTTCATAAAACATTTGTGTATGGCTCCTGTGCTTGTACATGTGTTTGTGAATGTAAGTTTTTATTTATCTAAAATAAATACTCAGGAGTAGGTTTCCTGGCCTCTATGGTAGGGGTTAATTTAACTTTATTAGAAAAAGACTGAACTGTGTTCCATAGTGGCATTATAATTTCACATTATCACCAGCAATATATGTGAAGTTCAACTTTATGTAATTTTCAGAATTTAGTATCATCAGTATTTTTATTTTAGCCATTCTAATAGACATGGTATCTCATGTCTATTTGCATTTCTCTAATGACTAATGATATTGAGTAGCTTTTCATGTGCCAATTTGCCATCATTATATCCTTTTTGGTTAAGTGTCTACCCAGTCTTTTGTCTAATCGCCTCCCACCAGGTCTCTCCCTCCACACGGGGGGATTGCAATTCAAGATGAGATTTGGGTGGGGACACGTGAGGATTACAATTCAAGGTGAGACTTGGGTAGGGACACATGAGGATTACAATTCAAGGTGAGATTTGGATGTGGACATAGAGCCAAACCACATCACAGATTCTGCTATAATTTTGCTTCTGACTGTCAAACCTATTTTAAAGAACTCAAGAAAGTAAGAATAGTCTAGTATATTTACCCAGATATTTACCATTTCTCTTGCTTTTATTCATTCCTGATATTCCACATTTCTGCTTGGTATCATTTTTCTTTTGTCTAGATAATTTCATTTTGCAATGATTTTAGAGCAGATATGGTGGCAACACATTCTCTTAATTTTCCTTCATCTGAGAATGGTTTTATTTCACCTTCATTGATGAAGGGATATTTTTTACTGAATATAAATTTTTTGTTTGAAAATTATTTTCTTTCATTATTTAAAAAAGTTGTGCTGTTTCCTTCTGCTCTTCATTGTTGCTGATAAGAAATGGCAGGAATAGAATTATTCCTGTCCTACAAATAATGCAGAATTTTGCTTTAGATTATTTTAAGAATTTGTTTTTGCCATTAGTTTTCAGTAGTTTGATTTTTCTGGGTCTGGGTATGAATTTCTTCGGGCGTATCCTTTTGGAAGATAACTCAGCTTCTTAAAATTGTGAGGGTTTTTTTTTTGTCACATTGAAAAGTTTCAAACATTAATTTTTTTTAGCACTGCCCTTTTTGTTCTCATCTCTTTCTCATAATCTGATGGCTCTAATGTTAGACCCCTTGTTATTGCCCCATAGTGCATGAACTCTTCATCCTTGTCATGCTTTTTATCTAAGATGTTCAGATTGGATAATGTTTATTGCTTTGTCTTCAAATTCATTCAGTCTTCCTTCTGTCATCTTCAAACTGCCATTGAGACCATACAGTGAAGGTTTTGTTTTTCTAATTTCTACTATTGTGCTTTTACATTTTCAATTTTCCACTTGGATTTATTTAATGCCTTCTATTTATTCTCTGAGACTTTATATTTCTATTCATTTCAGAATGACTGTGATTGCTTGTCAGGGCATTTGTATAACAGCTGGTTTTAAATATTTGTCAGATAATTCCAATATCAGTGTGATCTCGGTGGTGGCCTCTGTTAATTATTTCTTTCCATTTTAGTTGAGATTTTCCTTATTTGAATATGCATATTAATTTTTGATTGTATGCTGGTCATTTTGAATATTATGTAATGAGATGTTGGGTCTATTTTTATTCCTATGAAAAATGTTGATTTTTTTTTTTTAGCAAGCAATTAACTTGGATAAGTTCAAGCAGAAAATTCTAGTCCTCCATCTATAAACTGTAGTTATGAAGTCAATTTGAGTTTCAAAGTCTTTGCATTATGATTTGGATATGTCCTATGTGTGTGGTGGTCTTTCTCTTGGTTCACTTCTCAAAGTGATATATGACTTGAATAAGATCTATGAAATCACAGGTCAGAGTCATCCCAGGAGTTTATAAAGAGTTTTATGGGGTCACTTTTCTGAGCTCTAACATCTCTGTGATCTCCTTGGTAATTTTTTTTTCTTTTTTTCACTGAGGCTCATCTTTTCAGTCCTCCACCCAGAAAGCTGGGCTTTAATTCCCGTTCTTTTATGCACTTTCATGATTGCCTCCTCACTGGTTCTAAAAGGTGGGACAATAGATTGAAAGAGAGAGAGAGAGATGCAAAGGGAGGTTCCCTACCCCTTTGAGATCACAGCCTGCTAATCAGAGTAAAAGATCCCTCCCTAGAATTTTGGCTCTTGTAGCCCCCAGTAGATTAACATCGGATTGCTTGTGGACTGAAAAGCGAGAGAATGAAGAAATAAATAAATACATAAAAATAAACAAATAGGATTTACTGTATTTTCCTTCATTAATAATTCTCTTTCCCTTTCCTAAAGCAGAACTGGAATTCTTTTCCTCTAGCTCTCCCTGTCTGTGCCAACGTCCATTCTGGTTTTTAGGTTGTATTGCATTCAGGTTGGGGATTGGAGAAAAAAAAATTGTATACTCACCACAGACTTGGTGATATATTGAATTCTTATCTTTCCCCACAATTTACCTTCTTCTATTGACTTTCTATAGTTTTTGAATAACTTCTCCATGCACTTGGTCAGTTCAGCGTTCGTAGTTGCATTAAGTGTAAGAAACAAAATGTTGTGTAGTTACTACAATTTACCTGGAAGCAGAAACTTAGTTGAGATTTAAATATATTTCTAATTATTGTGTAGAGGGGTTGATATTTTTTAAATTTAATATTGTACTAAGTGTTTACAGTGGAGCAGCTTAGTTTATACTAGTCATACACACATTGGTGATCTTGATCTATATTACGCAGCTATGAGAGATGGAATATGGCATGCACTGCCAGTGCCACACCTGTATAACCTTAGCACAACTGAGGTTTTACTGAGAATTACTTTATGACCTTACCTTACTGTTATTGTAAACACTTAAGACTCTACTCAAAGGTAATCTAGAAGTGTCAGAAGAGTAAATGGTCCAGAATCAGTCATGAGACAATAACAAAAGTTAGTGCATGAATATCCATCGTCCTTTCTTTCTTAGAGTTGGGAAGGATAGTTCTAAAGTATTTTAAGCCAGATTTTAAGAGTTCCTGAGTAAGATCAAACTTGAACCACCTATGGTGGTAACTAGCTTAATAATGTACACTTTAATGGTTTCCTTTATTTCTCTGTCTATCTCCCCTACTAGTGTTTCTCAAGAATGCATCCCAAATAAACTACTTATATTACACTGGGGAATTCAAACTATCAATTGTCCAAATTGGTTAGCCTATTCAATCAATTTGAATAGGTTTTTTATTTTTTTATTTTTTTATTTTATTTTATTTATTTATTTATTTTGAGACGGAGTCTCGCTCTGTCACCCAGGCTGGAGTGCAGTGGCCGGATCTCAGCTCACTGCAAGCTCCGCCTCCCGGGTTCACGCCATTCTCCTGTCTCAGCCGCCCAAGTAGCTGAGACTACAGGCACCCACCACCATGCCCGGCTAATTTTTTTTGTATTTTAGTAGAGACGGGGTTTCACCGTGTTAGCCAGGATGGTCTCGATCTCCTGACCTTGTGATCCGCCTATCTCGGCCTCCCAAAGTGCTGGGATTACAGGCTTGAGCCATGAATAGGTTTTTTAAAGGAAATTTTCCATATGAGTTCAAATCAAATTTTAATTTCATTATGAATTGCTTCAATAAAATAATTGAGTAACCTTTTAGAAAAATAGGAAAATTCTTTATAGATCTTAAGAGTTCTCAATGACAATGATAATGTTCATGGATAATATATGATGTAATTTCATTTTTATCAGAGAACAAACACATACATCTTAAAATATTTATATTCAGACATGTAATCTAGTATATACATATATTGGTCATATACCAATAGATTGATAAGAAAAGTAGCTGGTCCAGCGATTCATACCTGTAATCCCAGCAACTTGGGAGGCTGAGACTGGAGGATCTGTTGAGGTCAAGAGATTGAGACAAGTCTGGACAATATAGAGATACCCCATCTATAAAAAAAAAAAAATTTGAAAACTTAGCTAGGCATTGTGGTGCATGTCTACAGTCCCAGCTGCTTGGGAGACTGAGGCAGGAAGATCCCTTGAGCCCAGGAGTTTGAGGCTGCGGTGAGCCATGATCACACCACTGCACTCCAGCCTAGGGAACAGTGCAGGACCTAGACTCTAAAAAATAAACAAACAACAGGAAAAACTATTTGCTAAAGGTGTATTAATAATAGAATTCTCATTTGGCATAAAAGTACCCCAAATTTGATTCTAACCCAGTCACAACCTGGTGACAAAATAGTACTATGGGGTGGAGAATCTCATGGTTTAGGAGTCAGGCACCCTTTTTAATAGTGTGTTCTTGGGCATGTTACTTCACTTCTCTATTTTATTCATGTATAATGCCAGGGTGTTGAACTTAAAACAAAATTTCTTAGTCTGTGGTCCATGGATTTCTGGAACTGCTGAGATCAGTGGATATGGAAACGCTTGCAACCTCCAAAAGCTGCCAACTGCTAGAATTACTAAACATGTTAACATTCTATTATTCTGTGAGTCTATCTAAAGTCACAAAAGACATTCTTTTCTCAAAGTTATCCAGAAACAAGAATTAGGGCAGAATATTTTTGATAAAAGTATACACAATGAATAAGACTGTAGAAAAAAAGAACAAGCCAAGAGAACGAAGAGAATGTAAAGTTAAAAAAGGACATTCAAAGTCATGAAATATATTCTATGAACACTCATTTATGTAAGATGACTTTGGAAAGAGATGTTTTAAAGCAGTTTGTAGGTGACAGTTGTTTAGGCAGTTGTTAGGTGACTCAGCCACAGACAAAAGAATACTCCAAAGATATATTATTTTTTGCTAATGAGCAAATAGTGAGTAAAGTAGTTAAAATGATCACATCTGCAAAATATTCTAGGTGCAAGGGCAGAGAATAAGAGTAAATAGCATTAGTGAAATAGTCAAACGAAAAGATAATCCATACAGAGAGACAACTACTATAATGGCTCAAGAAGCGAATAGGCACCCCACATGTGAGAGAGAAAGAAGGCTAATGTGGTCAGGGTAGGCAGTGTAAAAAATATGACAGGTGGAAAGGAGTCAGACCACGTAGAAGCCTGCAATTCAGGATTTTATTCCAACTCATATTAGGGAATCTGTTTATCTGTTTAGAGTATTTTAAGGCAAGGAATGAAATGCTCAGATGTTTAAAAGCTCACTCCGGATGTTGTATGAAAAAAAAATGATAATCCTTTTTTTTTATTCAATTATGGTTGAGTGTGTATCTTATGTCATACACTGTGTTAGGTGTTCGGAATGCAAGGATGAATGAGTCCTTAAGAGGTTCTCAGTGAGAGGAACAAAGCAGGTGTGTAATTACATCATCACCATTTAGGATGATAAAGGCTATTCGAAAAAATGTAAATAATTAGCTCCCAAATCAATTCCTCCTTCAATGATTTGTGTATGTGTTGCCCATGTCCCTAACATCAGAATCGTCTTTGCTTTTACAAATACTCAGCAGTATATCAGACTAGAATGTGGGCTGGGATTTACGGAGGAGAAGATGAAAAAAAGAAAGGAAGGGCACATACTCATTCACTCCATTTCCTTCTTTCCGAAGCATGAGCATGGAAATTTACAAGGTCATTACATCTTATCTAAAACAGAAGTAGTAGTGAAATAGAAAGAGTAGTAGCAGTGTTAGTACTACTTGTCGTAATAGTAGGATTAGTACTAATAATCATTTGTTCATTTGCATGGTACTGTGCAGTCATATGCTTTCATGCACAGCCATTTTTATTAGCCTTTTTTATTCTCAATACTACATGGTGTAATAATAACATAAGATATTTTTACTACCTCTATTTCACAACTGAAAAAACAGACATGGAGGAGTTATTTCAGAAGATTTCAAAATTTTTAAATGACAACACAGGATAAGGAATGCATTTTACTTTGTGATACAGAAAACACACAACTATGTATTTGGAGGCAGTGTCTGCAAAATTATCTTAAGGGCTTGATTCTGGCTCACAGATGCCAAATATCAGGGACTTTTGCTAAATTTGTGAACCTCAGGAAATGTACCCAAATTCATGTGCATGTGTATATGTGCATACACAGATATGTAAAATTCAATTTTATTTTTAAAACATGTATGTGCTTAAATCAGTCAGAATATTCCATTTATGCAACTCATTAGTTAATAATGACTGCATTAGTTAATGAGTTAATGGTAAATAAAATCATTGACATGTATTTATATTTATATAGATGTTAACTTTTTGACATTTTGAAAAGTATTTGTTGACAGATTCTGTTTTAATTAACACTGTCATAAGCATGAATATAGAACAAGCTTCTTCAAATAAAGGAAAATAAAGAACTGACCTAACATAGTGGCTTTCACAAATTAAGGGCTACTTCTAATCAATATCAGTTGGCCATAGGACCATAAATGGAACCAGACAATTAGCTTTGCTAATAGTCCTTTTTGACAGGCCTTACCACATGTTGCTTGTAGGTCGTAGATTACATAGAGAATCTTTCCTCAAACACCTGCTCATCTCAGATGTCACACATTCCATTGGCTGCCCTGAGATGCAGGGGAATTTTTATTTATAAAGGTCATGATAATTTTCCTTTCTACTCTAGAGCTAAGAGCTCTCTACCCTACCAAATGGTTCATAAATGAAATTTATTTCCAAAAGGTTATATGTACCTCATATAGTCTTATAACCAACGTCTCTACTTTCACCATTGCCATCTATATTCAATTTCCTTAGAAGAGTAACGTTTTAAAAACAATTAAATATAATCATGAACCTCCAAAGCTTCCCTATACACTTAGAATAAAATAATGACTCATAAAGCCCTACATGATCTGGCTCCCGCCTACCTCTCTGACTTCATAGACTTCCCATTGCTCATGTTTCAATCACAACAGCTTGTTTCTGTCTCTAACACCCTTACTCCAGTGTTAGGGGCTTTGTCCCAGCTGCTCCAATTACAAACAAAGCTATGCCATCATTTTCATCGATGTTTCTTTCTTATCATTCTGGCCTGCATTTGTGTCCTATTGCTGCTGTACAAATTATCACACACTTAGTGGCTTAAAATAACACAAATTTACTATTTTACGGTTCTATAGGTTATAAACCAGACACAGGTCTTGCTGGCCAAAATCTAGGTAAAAGCAGAGCTACATTCCTTTCTGGAGTCTCTAGAGAAGAATCTATTTCCTGACTTTTCACAGCTTCTAGAGGCCACCCACATTCCTTGGCTGACGGTCCCGTTCCTCCACCTTCAAAGCCAATTTAGTTGTATCTCTCCCATCCTCTCCCACAGTCACATTTCTCTCTGAAAGCGAGGGAATGAGAAACCTCTGCTGATTTCAAGAAGGCATGTGATTAGATTGGACCCACATGAATAACTCAGGATACTCTCCCTAGCTCAAGGTTCTTTTAGTTTGATGGCATCTGCAAATATCCTTTTGCCGTGTAAAGTAACATATTCTCAACTTCCAAAGATTAGGATGTGTCCCTTTTAAGGTAGGGGTGAGGCATCGCTGATCCACCCACCACATGGATGGAGTCCAAATTTTCAACTCTTCAAAGAGACATTTCCTGACAACTTAATCACTGTGATTGCCACTGAATCACTCCTTATAGTATTGCTCTGTTTGATCTGACCAGTACTTTTACTGCCTGTTGCTTTACTGATTCATTTTTTTATTGTCTACCTCCCTCGGCCAGAATATTCGTTCTTTTAGAATAAGGAGTTCATATATCATACTTACCAATGTGTCTCCAACGTCTGACGTGCCAATTGCATAGTAAGCTCAACTGATAATTGTAAAATATGCAAGTCTTCCCTTCATAGTATAGTGAGATTTACAAAAAATAGCATAAAAACAAAGCAACGGTAGCAATAAAGAAGTCAATTCTTGCAGTCTAGGACTTCAGCACAGTAACCTTTGTCCAGCGACCTGGTACATGGCAATTGTGACTAGTATTCACTGCCTTTCATGAGGCAGGAAATGTAGTCATTATTTGACAGAGGAGGATTCTGAAGTAAACCAAGAGGTTAAGAGTATTTTTTCAGTATTTCAAAGTCAATAAATGGAGGAGTTGGGATTTTGCATTCAGGTATTGAATTACAAAACCCAAGAAATTGACCAGTATGGTACAAAGATATTGCTGGAGAGAGAGGAGTTTGTCTTCATAAACTTCAAAACACATTACTTGGTTCTTGTTTGGTGAGTGAAGAATGTTTTTCTATATATTGGCCCACTTGAATATGAGGCTGAATATGAGACTGATGGATTTTGGAGTTTGGTTTGGTTTGTGTGTGTGTGTGTGTGTGTGTGTACGCAAGAGCTCTATTTACTTGTCAATGATGTGAGCTAATTGTTTACTGAATTAGATAACAGCTTTTAAGTACTGAAAAAATATTTTTGTTTTTGTGCTAGCTGCAGTATAACAGCTACAGGAACAGCACATATGATAGTTTACATTATTAACATTTCTGCCATTATTTTCTTAAATCTGGGACAGCAACAAAACAATCAACCAAATACAGATTTTTTAGTGTTTGCTAATTTTCTTGGGTGATTTATTGCTACCAATATGGCATCACTGAACGTGGGGTCGTGAAGGGTATATGTAAAGCAGCACACTATTCTTGTGTTTCTTGATGATACAACTAGTTTAATCAAGAAGGCTGCATTTGATTCTGTAATAGACATACTGTAATCCTAAGCATTGCTCATGTTTAACAGATTTTTCCACCCCCTTTTGTGATAATATGTAATAATGCTTGTTTTATAGCTTGTACTAGAAATGTTTCTTTCTTGTGTAACCATCAATTTCATATTGAATGGGTGAGCCTTAACAGTTTTTCAGATAAGTGTTACTCAAAATGTTTTGTTCTTTATAGAATAAAAGCCTTATGACATTGTGAAGGATTATAGATAGTGTAGGTTACTGTTACTAGGAAACAGGTGAGTAAAGGAAGAAGAGGCTCGAGGCAATAAGTAGGATTAAGAGTTGTTTGTTTTTAAGAGAGAAAGAGTGGATGTGTTGATTGATGGGTTGCTTGAGTAGTTAGAAAGTGCTAGTGAAGATTTGAAGACATTGGAAAGACAGAAGAAAATTGTTGTAGACATATATAGAAATGGGGTAAGGTAAAAAAAATGGAATAAACTTTTAATGGAAGACTAAAGTTATATAAAAAGATGTATAAGAGTACTATTATGTATGTTAAAGGAGTCATGGAGAATAGCAATACTCATAATTTTAAAAAGAAGCAATCAGTTTGATTGTGAATTTTCTGCAGCAGCCCAATATTATCAAATAGAAAAACAGTAAAAACATTTTTTTTATTTCTAAAGTAAATCAAGAGACTAGGAATACTTTTTCAACATTTCAAAGTCAACAATAAATAAATGTTTATTTAGCTCTTGCTTTGTATTAACACTGGGTTAGCTACTAAGAATTTAAAGACAAATATGGCATGGCCTCTGCCTTGGGGATCAGTTCAGGGAGGAAGCAAGTACACAGACACTGACACCACAGAGTGGGGAAAGCCACAAAGGGGAGAATTTTCCACCTTCAATGACTTCAGGGTACTTCCCTAGGGGTCTTGGAACATATCACCAATGGATAAGGGAGGACTAGGATGCATATTTTAAATCCTTACTCTTTGTTTTCCAGCTAGTGAAAATTACTTTACCCCTGAGGCTTATTTATCTATTCCTGAAAAAGAGATGACAATAACATTCTCTTCATGTTAAGTACTTATCCCAGTGCCTGGCAGTTAATTTGCACTGTGGGATTGTTAGGCAATATTCATAAAGTACAAAGGAGGTCAGTAGAGAGCCAGTGAGAATTGTAGAGCCATATAGGGGAAAGAGCATAGAAGAGAATTGGTGGCTAAGAGTGTTCTGTGTCGTGGAATAGAAGAATACTTTAAGAAAGAGATAATATGGGCCAGAATTGAGTAATGCCACTTAGAATGTGGCTGAGTGGGAGGTTGGAAGAAATATTTTGGAGACAGAAGCAACAGGACTTGGCAAATGGATAGTGTGGGCATGTGAGGGAGTGGGGATGATATCTCCAGGCTTTGAACCTCTGTGACTACAAGGGTGATGCCAATGGCTAAAGTAATATTAATACATTTAAGAGAAAGTTTAAGCTGAAAGGTGGGCATGGAGTATCAGGGCTTGCTTTTTTTGAAAATGTAGTCACTTGTTAATGCTAGTCAAATATTCAGGTGGAGATAGATCCTGTGGACAGTTGGAAGGGTGAGTGAGACCAAAGATTGAGCAGTGTGGGAAAGACCAGCTGATGCTCGCCAGTTCCAGCTGCTCCTCCTTGTTGCACACAAAGGGCACACTTGCCAGCATGCTTTGCACTATTTGCAGCCATGTGACCATGTTGCCCAAGGAATAGGTGCAGAAGCAAGGTACACCATTTCCAGAGCTGTTGTTGAAACTTACGCATCATTCTACTTCTTTCTCCTTCCTGCACAACTCACATAATTGGAAGTGAAGCATATTGAGAAAACAAAGCCCGACAAAGGAAGACATTCATATCCCTGAATCACATCCAGGGGCGGCATTGCCATCTTCAGTACTGAACTGTGACAGAAGCAAGCAAACAAACAAGAAACAAGATTTTCTTTCTTTAAGTCGATGGTATTTGGGGGTTTGTTTCTACCCAGCCTACTATGACTAAGGAAGCAGTCAGTTTTAGAGACCTACATTGGAACTACCTTTTAATCAACAGTACTGCTTCCCAAATAAAAATGTGTGTCCTGGCTGCATGTGAATTATCTGGTAGTGTGTGGGGGGAGGTCTTTTAGAAATAAATATTCCTGGGTCCCAAACTGGATATGCTGGTTTAGAAGCCCCAGTGAGAGGCCCTGAAATTTTATTAAGAAGCAATCTAGGTGATTCTTCTCTAAGAAAATAATGGAAGTAATTGACTGGAGCAGATTATCAAGAGGGAGAAAATAGGAGTAAAAGTAAGGGCCAAACTAATGACTTTGAAGAATACCTGCTTTTTTGTGATGAAAGGAGGGAATGAGTTAGAGACAATTTTTAAAAATTAGGAAGTCAATAAGGAAAGTGGAAGATAAGAGAAAATGTTAACACTTGTATATGTTCGACGATGTCAAATATTTTACCTGAGTGCTTCTCAAACAATAACGTGTCTAAGAATGACCTGGGTAGTTTCTTAAACTACAGATTCTAATTCCGTAGGCCAGAGATAAGTCTAGAGAGTCTACATTTCTACCAAGCTCCTAGATGGCAGTAATGATCTGGTCCACAGACTACACTTTGAATAGGAAGACTTTACAACAATTGATAAGGATTAACAAAGAATGAGCTGTTGGAATTTTTTTTTTGTTTTAACTAAGATGCCAGTGGTGATTGTTAAAAATGAGGGCTTTTTCAGGAGGCGGAGCTTGCAGTGAGCTGAGATTGCGCCACTACACTCCAGTCTGGGTGACAGTGTGAGACTCCATCTCAAAAAAAAAAAAAAAAAAAAAAAAAAAGAGTGTTTTTTGTTTGTTTGCTTTTTTCTTTAACGCAGTAAAGGAAGAAGCCAGATGGCATGGATTTAAGATGTGGGTAATGATGAAATGGAGGCATTTCTTATAGACTATATTTTCTTAAAAATTGAGACTAAAGAGAAAAGAAACAAAAAGAATCACAAAGGGCAGCAGGGTTGTGAACAGCAAAAATATTTAATTCAAAGAATATTGTGGGATGAGATAAACTAGTACCTGTTAATAAAAAGTTAATAAAGTATATTACACACTTACCATTTATTGCTTTGAAAGATATAGAATATATTTTACTTTCCTTAACAAAGTTAAAGATCAATCAATAATATTCCCCCTTATATTATAAAGACCTTAAACTGTTTATTATCTTCAATATTCATCTTAAATATCATTGTTTTCTAGTACTTTATTTCAGCATTGCTTTTCTTAACCTATCAAATTACTCGCTGTTGTTTTATGTGCACATTGGTTTAGATTTACCCACATGTTTACCATCTCTTTTCTCAGCAGGTTGTCTTGGTAATTAATTCTTTCCAGGTGGATGCATTATCCTTCTTCCTAAGTAGTCTTGCTACTTGAAATGTGGTGGCTGGGTCAACAGTATGGGTATAACCTGGGAGCTCAGTGGAAATGTAAAAATATCACAGCCTAGATCTATTGAATTAGAAACTGGCTTGGCATGGTGGATCACACCTATAATCCCAGTGCTTTGGGAGGCCAAGGCAGATGATCCCTTGAGGCCAGGAGTTCAAGACCAGCCTGGGCAAGATAGTGAGACACCCTCCCTGCAACACACATACAAAATTAAAAAAATATCCAGGCATGGTGGTGTGTGCCTGTAGTCTTCACTACTTGGAAGGCTAAGGCAAGAGGATTGCCTGAGCCCAAGACTTTGAATTGCAGTAAGCTGTGACAGTGCCACTGAATTCCTGCCTGGGTGGTAGAACAAGATCCTTTCTCTGAAAACAAACAAACAAGGAAACAAACCCCTACATTAACAAGATCACTAGGTGACTTACAGCCATGAAACTTTGAGAAGTCCTAGGTGGGACCTGAGATACTGCATTTCTAACACCATTCAGATAATGTCCACGCTGCTGGTCGTGGCCCAAGAGACACAGTTTGCAGCAAGGCTTGAGGGTCATTTAGTATCATTTGCTAGTAGTAAATAATCTCAGGCTTTGATGTTTGAAAAAAATCTTTGTGTTTATCTTGGAGTTAGTGTCTAATGGGACATGACATTTGAGGTTGAGAGTTTTTATTTATTTATTTATTTTCATTTTAGAGATAGTCCTCTTCTGATCTGTTGAGAAATTTTCTTTTCTTTTCTTTTCTTTTTTTTTTTTTTTTTTTTTTTTTTTTTTTTTTTTTTTTTTTTGAGGCGGAGTCTTGCTCTGTCACCCAGGCTGGAGTTCAGTGGCATGATCTCAGCTTCACTGCAACCTCCACCTCCCGGGTCCAAGTGATTCTCCTGCCTGAGCCTCCGAAGTAGCTGGGATTGCAGGTATGCACCAACATGCCTGGCTAATTTTTTAAATTTTTATTAGAGACAGGGTTTCACCATGTTGGCCAGGCTAGTCTCAAACTCCTTACCTCAAGTGACCTTCCCACCTTGGCCTCCCAAAGTGCTGGGATTACAAGTGTGAGCTACTGTACTGGGCTGAGAAATTTTCCATTCATATGATTAACCTTCCTTGTAGGTAACCTCTCTTTTTCTCTCTTGATGTTCTTCTCTTTATCTTTGAGATTTTATTGTTTCTTTACTAATCATTTAATAGTGAATTTCTTTGTATTTATATTGCTTCATATCTATTGTGATTCTAGAATCTAAAATTTGGTCTGTAAACAATTCTGAAATGTTCTTATTTATTTTCTAGGTGAATATTGCCTTCCCCATGTTTTTCCTCTTCTCTCCTTTTAGAATTTCTTTTTAACATTTCTAGGCCTGGCGCGGTGGCTCACGCCTGTAATCCCAGCACTTTGGGAGGCCGAGGCGGGCGGATCACAAGGTCAGGAGATCGAGACCACGGTGAAACCCCGTCTCTACTAAAAATACAAAAAATTAGCCGGGCGCGGTTGTGGGCGCCTGTAGTCCCAGCTACTCGGGAGGCTGAGGCAGGAGAATGGCGTGAACCCGGGAGGCGGAGCTTGCAGTGAGCCGAGATCGCGCCACTGCACTCCAGCCTGGGCGACAGAGCGAGACTCCGTCTCAAAAAAAAAAAAAAAAAAAAAAAAAAAAAAAAACCATTTCTTAGATCTTCTCATTCAATCCTTAGTATCTCTTAATCTCTCTTTTATATTTTATACAGTTTGCCTGTATGTATTACATTATAAATAATTTATTGAGATTTACATTCTGGTTCACTAATTCCCTCTTCAGCTATGCCTTATTATGTGTTTAAAATTTATACTGAGTTTATCATTAAATACCTATGTTTTCCATTTCTCTCTATGTTTTTGTTTTTTTGGGGAGGGGGGACGGAGTCTCGCTCTGTCGCCCAGATGGAGTGCAGTGGCGCAATCTCGGCTCACTGCAAGCTCCGCCTCCTGGGTTCACGCCATTCTCCTGCCTCAGCCTCCCAAGTAGCTGGGACTACAGGTGCCCGCCACCACGCCCGGCTAATTTTTGTATTTTTAGTAGAGATGGGGTTTCACCGTGTTAGCCAGGGTGGTCTCCATCTCCTGACCTCGTGATCCACCCGCCTCGGCCTCCCAAAGTGCTGGGATTACAGGCGTGAGCCACTGCGCCTGGCCCATTTCTCTCTATATCTTGTTAGTTTTTTTTCAGTGTTATCATGTTCTGTTTTACCTATTTTAGACCATTTTTTTTCTCAAATAATTTTAAATGTATTTATGTTTTAGTCTGCATTCATTATCTCCTCTACTAAAGGTTTTTGGAAGTCTAATATGTTCTTTATGCAAGATCTTGCCTGTGGTGACTTGTTTCCTTGAGCAGCATTTAAACTTTAATGTACACAGTTTACCCTTGAACAATACAAGCTTGAACTCTGTGGGCCCACTTAATACAATGAGTCTTTTTTTCAACCAAATGTGGATTAAAAAATACAGCATTCAAAAGATGACAAACCCATATAGAAAGCCAACTTTTAATATCCGCAGCTTCCACAGGGCTGACTGTGAGACTTGTGTATTCATGAACTTGGGTACATTGAGGTCTGGAAACCAGTGTTTCAGTGTATCAAGGGATGATTGTAGTTGAATTACGCAGCATCTTGTGAAAGTGAGTATTTTGATTCAGTAGGTCTAGGGGAAATCCAAGATTCTTCATTTCTTTTTTTCTTTTTTTAGACAGAGTCTTGCTCTGTCGCCCAGGCTGGAGTGCAGTGGTGCGATCTCGGCTCACTGCAACCTCTGCCTCCCAGGTTCATGCCATTCTCCTGCCTCAGCCTCCCGAGTAGCTGGGACTACAGGCGCCCATCACCACACGCCTGGCTAATTTTTTGTATTTTTAGTAGAGATGGGGTTTCACCGTGTTAGCCAGGATGGTCTTGATCTTCTGACCTAGTGATCTGCCTGCCTCGGCCTCCCAAAGTGCTGAGATTACAGGCGTGAGCGATTCTTCATTTCTAACAAGCTCTCAAGTGATGCTCATGCTGCTGATCCATCTGTCATTCTTCCAGTAGCAAGTTCTAAAGTTTTTGTTTGTTTATTTTGTTGTTTGTTTTTCTGTTATTTACTTACTTAGCTTGAAAGAGATTCATGTTTGTGGCCTGATTTAAAACCCATCTGAAGAACATTTTAACCTCTGTCAGGGGCATTAACCTGGGACTGTTGTCTTTGTATCCATGCGTACATGCTGATTTTGTTTTTTGGCATGTGGTTTCTAGGACCTTTCAAGTAGTATAAATTTGGATGCCAAATTCGCATTAGAGTTAGGTGATTGTTATCAGCTCTCAGAGGAGAGTTTTCTGTGTCCCCTTTCCTCCAATCTAGGGCCAATATGAAAAGCAAGATGCTGTGCCATATCCCTTTGCTGGTGGTCAGACTCTTTCTATTGTACTCTCTCAGTGAAGGTGTAATCCTTCAAAGATTTTATTTGAGGGTGTCAGACCCAACTCCCCACCTTGTATGGACCCAAGGACTTCTCTTCCAATTTGTTCATTAAACCCAAATTCTCAGGACATCCCAACAGTAAGTAGAGGCTTATTCTATGGTTTCTAGATTTCCTTTCATTTTTGACATCTGGTTATGTTTCTTATGTTTTATCTAGTATTACTAGATGTTTCATATTGAAATGTATTGTATTTGAAGATATCTGATATTCAGTATCATTGTAATATAAAACTTTTAAGCATTTTAGAAGGATTTCTAAAAAAATAGAATTTTTTAAGTATATATGTCTAATATTAACAGTTAAAATCCTAAGAATCTGGAAGGTCTCAATTCTAAGGGACTCCTAAATATATAGAATTTTACTTTATTTAGGTTTTTGTTAACTGAACTTTACCATTATTACGCTGAATTTTTCCCTTTTTTAACCAGTTGTGTTGGCGTAGTATAGACACAGCCTGAATCATTGTGAGGAATGGAAATTGGGTTTGACTCTATAAAAAGCCAAAAAAAAAAAAAAGAGGTGTGATGCCATGGAGACTGATGATATTTTCTCTCTCTCCTAGGGAGAGATTCAACCAAAGTGATGAACAAATTTAATTTAGGATTACTAAACTCAACTACAGGTATATCAACTGTAGGCATTTGCAAATGTGTCTGGCTCTGGTAACTAAGATACTCTTGAAGAGATTATTCTACCAATGCTTTATTCTAATTTCATGAAAACGAACAGGCTAGTAAAGCAATAGTATAGGCACTTTCTCTCTCATCTCTTCAGATGCTTTAATTTCTTAAATTGTTTTACAAAAAATAAAACAAAACAAAATGTAAGCAAGAAAGTGCCCCTTATTGAAATGCCTTGGGCAATCCTGAATGTGGAATATGCTGGGATCCAGGCCCATAGAAAAGAAGAAAGCTGGGTCCAAGTGATCTAGAAGCTTGGGAGAATAAAGTGAATTTAGAGGTTCGTGCTTCAGATTGTTTATAGAATGTCCAGTGTTGTGCTCAAAAGAGACCTTAGACTCAAGGATAATTCAAGTAATCTTTGGTAACAAAACAGAATAGAAAGGCTGAGAGAGGTACTCTCCAGAGGGAAGAAAAGTATTAGGAGGAAGGCCATGCTAAGAGTGACAATTTGAAATATAACAAACAGGAATACATCCTAGATAATCGATTATTTACGCCTGAAGGTCAGGGATGAGCTCATGGAACAGAGATGAGAACAGAGAACAGTTGAGTAGTTCAGTGTGAAAGCTCTAGAGGTAGTCTAACTGGCTTCAAATTCCATTTTCACCACTTATTATGTGTGGGATATTATGCAATTAATTTAACTTTGCTAAATCTCAGTTTCTCCATCTGCAAAAGAGAGGTAATAAACCTTACAAAGTTGTAGAAATAAGTAAGATCATAACACAAAGTGCTTAGCAAAGTGCCTGGTGTCTCGTATGTGCACAAATATAATTTTATTTATTTATTTTTTGTTTTTTTGAGACAGGGTTTCACCCTGTCACCCAGGCTCGAGGGCAGTGGCACAGCCAAGACTCTCTGCAACCTCAACCTTTCTGGGCTCATCAAATATAATTTAAAATGATTATAACGATAATGGTGGCAGTGGTGGTAGCATTACGGTCTAGCTAGGGTCTGACCAAGAAAGCTGGGGATAAGATATAGTTGGAGTTGTTTGGTTGTCCATTCATTCCTTTAATCATTCATCAACATTTAATACATACCAGATACTGTGCTAGGTATCTGGAATTTGGGAACAAACCCCAGCCATAGTTTTATAGACTTGCCAATGGAACAAAGAAGAATATATTACAAATGGAAGGCTTTATTACTAGTCACCACTCCTCACTGGTGTAACCTTCTCAATCCACCAACTATACGGCTACTGTTAGATCACACACAGTATTAAGATGGACCCACTAATATATTTCCTCACTCGTTATGACTGACTTGGAAAGGAAGCGAAGGTTGGTGACAGTGACAGCAATGATGGCAGCAGGAAACAGTACTGAAGTCTGAAATAACTGTAGCTAATTCTGGATTACTCGGTCTTCTCCAGGAGCCCGACTCTTCATAAAGAACATGCTGGAACTACAAAAAAATGCCCCCAAGTGTCTTGGAGCCTCATGCTTATATTTGAGTGTTGGTTTGACCACATTCTAGTTCTAGAAACTTTAACCTATGAATTATCCTCCCTGATCTTCAGTTCTTTAATTCTATTCAGGACTGTGAAGTTAGCTGAGCTGATTGAAAAGTATACAGAAAAGTGGATAATAGAGGATGTGCTGAGTATTTCCAGATCCAGTCTCTACTGTTTTTTACCTAACCCATATGAATACTGAATCAAAGGGCTTCCATGCCTCTGATTTCTAGTTGCTTTTGACTAGGAGGAGTCACAGGATGGTTGAGAGGAGAATGATATCAGAATAGTTATCTCTCTACACATTTCATACGGACTATGTCTTTTTAATAAAGTCCATAATTCCTATCAAAGGTGCTCTCAGTTTAGCTCTCTCTAAATTCCTACAATCATTTTATTCCTGCATCCCTAAGGTATGTTTTACCTCTCTCCCTAGCTCCAGGTACTGAAGTATCTTTTGCCATAGATTCTAACCCTGTGTACATCTTTGTAATAGTCCTTTTGTGAAATGCACTCCAAATGCTCCCATTTATTTTTGCCTCCTGTTTCTTCCCGTCTTCTTGACCTCACCATATGGCTCTGATATTTCAGTCGGGATTTATATTTGCTTCACTCTCTTACTAACAATGTGAACTTTGGCAAATTAATTAACCTTTCTTGCCTCAATTCCCTATCCATTATTTTGAGCTAAGGATCATTGTGAGGATTATATGGAGCATAATAAGAATGTTGTACATGATAATTATTGAGAGGTGTGAACCATTTTGACAGATCTCAACTACTCTGCACCTGGAAGGTTAATGACAACAACTTTATGAAAACCGAGATTAGTGCCCCACTTGCTCTTATGGGGGAATTGGGAAAGAACTATTTTGCAAAAGAAAATAATATCCGATTTTAAAATAGATTAAAATTGGCACAAATATTTTCGGTAGCCAGCCTCCAAAGTGACCTCCAGAGATTCTCATCCCCTAGTCTTCATGCCTTCCTGCGGTCCCCTCCCATGTTGAACAGGGTTTGTCTGTGAAATCAGTAGGATATTACAGATGATTTGTGAATCATCTGTCTGGTCATAAAAGACATGGTGGCTTCTACCTTTTCTTTGGATCATTCTTTCAGGGAGATGTTAGATGCCATGTCATGAGGATACACAGGCAGTCTTATGAAGAAGTCCAAGTGGCAAGATAAGTCCTCTTACCAATAGCCAGTACCAGCCTCCCAGCATATAAATGAGCTATTCCAGGCTTCAGCTCCAGCCGAGCCTTCAGATGACTGCAGATGCAGCGACACATTTTTTTTTTTCCTTTTTTTTTTTTTTAGAGCTGGAGTCTCGCTTTGTTGCCCAGGCTGTAGTGCAGTGGCACGATCTTGGCTCACTGCAAGCTCCGCCTCCCGGGTTCAAGCCATTCTCCTGCCTCAGCCTCCCGAGTAGCTGGGACTACAGGCGCCCACCACCACGCCTGGCTAATTTTTTGTATTTTTAGTAGAGACGGGGTTTCACCATGTTAGCCAGGATGGTCTCGATCTCCTGACCTCGTGATCCGCCCGCCTCGGCCTCCCACAGCGCTGGGATTACAGGCGTGAGCCACCCGCCCAGCCGCTGCAGCGCCATCTTGACTGCACCATCTTGAGAGACCCTAAACCAGAATCATCCATCCAAATTAGTCAATTCCTGATCTGCCAGACCATGGGAGATAATAAATATGTATTGATACTTTAAGCCACTATGTGTTTGTGAATTTATTATACAACAATAAATAATTATGTTCTCTGTATTCCAACGTATCTGTTGAATACTCAGGAATCTGTGATTGTAAAAGGCAAAGCCATGACCTTTGACAATAATTAATTTTAAATTCCTGAATCTCATGGGAATTAAGCCACAATGATCTATTATCCTAATGAGGAAAATCAGCATGGCTTTTCTTTCTCACTCTCGAGTAAGAAACTACATCATGTTGGTCTGGGTTTATTGAGTCTGTCTGTCGTCATAAAACAACTTCCACTATTACCCCAGAGATCTCCTTTTGTAACGTAGTAATTCTTGGCCATAGCAAAGCTACTTGATGAGTTTAGTATTGTTTTACATTTCCTCATATTCTCTACTGTTTCAGTACTACATTTATTTTATTGTACCATGTAATTATTTTCATTAATGTTTTTAACTTTCAGTGACGTGTGCTTCTAATCCTGTCATGCTCTTACACACAGCTTAGACAAAGCCTGTTTATTTGGCCTCTATAATGTATCCTTTAATCTTCATTTATAAATCAGTTGGTTCATCTTCTTTCCTGGTTATTCCAGTTCTTTGAACTCATTCCAGCTCTGAGAAGAAAAGGAGTTCCCCACTGAGAAATGTAGTTTGACCACAACTTTATCTCAGCAATGCACTGAATACTCATTTGTAAAGCTTTCACTTATTTTGGAAGGCAAAGCAACTCCTAAGAATAATAAATATTTGTACATTTTTTTAAAAATTATTACCTCTTGTGAAAATGTGCTTCAGTAAAACATGCTTGGGCTACCAAAGGTTCGAGTTATTGAAAGGGTTGCTCCCACCTAGAACTGAAAGTTCCTATTTATGTGCCAGCGAGAAATCAAAAGTAAAAGGTAAACAAAAATAACCAGTTCCCTATGACTACAAGTTTTAATTTTATGGTATCTGTTCTATGGAAGATTTCCTCCAAACATTTACTTCAAAGCTGTTTTCCACACACACACACAAAATTTCTTCTAGTGTTTTCGTCAAAGATTCTAAGCATATGGCTTACCAGTATATATTACCTTTGCATTGCTCCACAAACACATATTTTGTTCAGGTAGTTTACATCATTTTGTTTTATTCGAAATACTATGACTTCATAGCAAAGCGATTTGGAATTCGGGAGCCCTGAGCTTTCATATCTTCATTCTGTTTTTGTTTTGTCTTTTGAGGGTTTTGGAGGTAAATTGTTATTTTATATTGGAAAACAAATATGCAACTTGGAATGGATTTGAGGCAAATTCTGCCATAAGTAGATTTTCTTTAAGTGCCTAAACAAAGTTTAAAAAGCAAGTAACAATAAAGCAAAATGTTTCTGGTATAGGACCAGCAGTATAAAAAAAATAGTGTATGAGTACCTGGATAATACACTCCTTTTGCAATAGTGCAACTTTTAGGTACATATTGTTGACTGTCAATTGTGTATGCAGAGTTACAACTCCACACTGCAACAACAACATGCTGCAGTTTCTAAAGAAAACTAAAAAAAAAAAAAAAAAAAAAAAAAAAAGGCATAACCCAGATGTTCCCCCTTTGACAAACTCCATCTAAGTTTAGTTGTGTAGAAGGGCTTAGATATATCCAGAGTAAGCCACACGTAACGTGTTAGTTGATCAATTTTCTAAAATAAGTTTTCAGAACAATGACTGTAAGGTAAGAGAAAAAAACATGGAGGAATGGAGTCCTAGTTACTATGCATGCATTTTTTTGACAGTAGGAATAAACCTTTTAGAGATAATTTATAAACAAAGAAAAAGGCAAATAATTTTGTACAAGAAATGTAACATATTCTGTACAAGGTCTTCACTTTGCTGTCATCATTTGTACAAACTCTTCATCATTTACTTGACCATCACCATCACTACCTGCTTCCCTGATCATTTCATCAAACTTGTCATCTGTTAACTTCTCTCCAGGGTTTGTCATGACATGGCGAAGTTCTGCTGTACTGATATAGCCATTGCTATCCTTATCAAACACACGGAATGCTTCTCTAAGTTCTTCTTCACTTTGTGTGTTTTTCATTTTTCTTGCCATCATTGTCAGAAACTCAGGAGAGTCCGTTTTTCCATTACCATCAGCATCTACTTCATTAATCAAGCTCAGTGACCCTGCTTTTGTGGGATTCTACCCAAGAGACCTCATTATCATTTCCAATTCCTTTGTTGATATAGTTCCATCATCATCTCCGTCAAATAGTGAAAAAGCTTCTTTGAATTCTGGAATCTGCTCTTCAGTCAGTTGGTCTGCCATGCTGCTAGTGCTACCGGTTTCCAAGACGTGACCACGAAACCACTCCCATATCTTCATTCTCACCAATGAAATCTCTACCCTGGGGCATGCCATTTGCCTTCTGTTCTCTTCAATGTGTTCATAACTAAAATGGAAATATACCCACTCTTCCTTTCTCAAGGAAATGCTGTTGGGAAAACGTAAGACATCTTATCTACAAATAAATATACATTATAAAGATATACTGTAATAGTATACTATAAAGTACATTTGTAACATATATAAATATACTTTAAATATAATGACAGTTTTTAATAGTCTAAAATAAGTCAATGATATTGAAATAAAATCCAGTTATACACAAAGGTCACTTACATTACAATAGAGATAGTTGAGATTAGAATATTAGGAGAAAATAAAGATTAACACACATGTTCAGGTAGATTAACCTTCATGTTGTCATGGTGGATATTTATTAGGCTGTAATACTAGGCTGAAGTATCTCAAATTCATATCCTTTTACAAAATCAAGAGCATAATTTTATATAACGAGATGAACACAAGGGGTTAAAATAACATGTCTTTGTCATGGTGGGCATTCCACTTCAAAGTTATAGATCTGCATCCATCCTAAGAACATGATTCCTTAGCTCAGAGAAGTCTCCCTGTCCCCATCCAGTGGGGACACTTTGGCATGCTAAGCTGAGTCAGTGCTTTCAGGGTGACCCGTGAGACACACAGACAGCAAATGAAATAACTGCCATTCCGAACTCACAAGCCTTCTAGAAAATGTGTTGTATTCGCTGAGTTCAATGTCTCCTATTTAAAGATTGTACAGGCAAAATAGATTTTTGGTCTCATAATCACTTGAGATAACATGTGTAAATCTCTACACATCATGTCTAGAACAGAATAAGTGTCAATACATAATGACAGTAAGAATCATTGATTTTCTCATGTAAAGACCATCCTTTCTATAAAATATTGAAAAGCAAAAAGCTAATAGGAAATATCATTTCTTATGGACAACTATGCAGCCATTAACATAGGAAATATTTTTAATAGGATCAATATGTACCTCCAACTAGTATAATTCTTGTAACTGTCCTTTAAAATCACTTACATCAACCACAGTTTGTCACTTTTTCTCTTGTTTAGCACACTGCTAAGAGAATAGAACATTAATATTTTTATACTTTGTATATTATTTTTAACTCATAATTTCAAGCTTGCTTCTTAAAGGGTTAGAAACAAGTTAGAAACATAGGGGAATAAAACAAAGCAAAAGGAAGAAAAAAAACCAAAAACGTCCAAGATATAGATAGGTCTGTACTTAATGGGAGAAGATAAAATGAAACCAGATGGAGATTTTATACGTCTATTTTTGTTTCACTTCATGAAGCAGATAACTTAAAACATGTTTTTCAACATTGGTCTAATCTTCTCTGTCACCTTCCACCAAAATGTTAGGTTGGCAAAGGTTCATGTGTACCTCCTCCTTTATCACCCTTTGCTTTAGAGAAACATATGCTTTTATGACCAAGCTCTGAAATGATCACTGAAAGAAGCTGGGTAAATATTTTCAAGATAAGCCTGGAGATCTTACTGTCTCTAAATCATCAACAGACAAAAGGGAAAGAGAAAGAGAGTTTCCTATTCAAACATGTTGCTCAAGAGCTAATGGGAGTATTATTATGATTGATAGGCCAGAATCTTTGTCTTTAGGGAAAGTAGCAGGAATACTTAATGGGGTAGGAACTGACCAATATTTACACTGGAGATGAAGCCACATTTTATTTCATCTGGGGTCAAATATTACTGAATGTGAAATACATTCCTCAGATGAATGTTGCCCTCTCTTCACCCCAGTCAGGGTGTCTGAGATTCCCATGAACTCTTGCAATCAATCTCCATTTGTGATACTCCCAAGATTCAAAGTGTAGCAATTAAGGAGGATTACACGACGGCTTCGTTCTAAGTTGGGTGGATACCAAACTATAGGTAAGTAAAGCTTATTATGCAAACTCTAAAAGCAGTGAATGTTCTAAGTGGTGTCCCAACCGCATGAGTGCACAACGCCTATTAAAGTAAAATGATCTCTACATAAATCAAAATATTGGGCTGAATATTTCAGATTTATGATAGCGGTATGATTCCGCCAGTAATGGTTGTGACTGAACAAAAAAATAAGGTGTTGTTTATGCAACTATTTTAGCTATTAAGTAGGAGATGATTTTCTTATTTTACTTTCATATTCTGATATTTAAAACAGAAGTTTCAGATCGATAACACTGTCAGCACCTTCTTTTCTTATCTGGTTTGTGATGCCTTTAGTATATTAAAGTGAGAAGAACCAGGCCATCCTTGAAATTACACAGAAAGAGCTTTCTATTCAGGGCTTGCGTTTGGAAGATCCCTCAAGGCTAAATTCTTACTTTCAGTTTGAGAATCAGTCACTGTAAGTAAAGGAATGGAAGCTTCCTCAGGCTAATGATGCTATCATATTTATACCAGGTTGAGGATCAGCAACGAAGTGTTGTCTATTCTCCTTTCACTCTCAGCTTCCTTGCTTCCCATTTTTTAAAAAACTGCTCCAATCAGGGTTTTATCTTTGCCGTTCCACCCATACTGCTCTTATCTGTGTCATCCATGACTTCTGTACTGAATACCGTGGCCAATTATTTTATTTGATACAGTTGATCACTTCCTTCCCCTGGATTTCCATGACATTATATTCACATAGTTTTATCTTTCTGGGATTTTTCAGTGGGGTTTGCTTATTCCTCTTCATCTTCCCAACCTCTAAATATAGGCAAGCTCAAGGGATCAGATTTGGGGCTTCTTTTCTGTCTACACTCACTCACTCAGAAATGCTGATGACACATAAATGTGTACCCCAGCCAAGACTTCCCCGTGGAGATCTCAACTAGTACTTCCAGCTACCTATCTGAAGTCTTCACTGAGATGCACAATGGGAGTCTCAAAGGGACATGGATGCAGCTGGAAACCATCATTCTTTGCAAACTATCACAAGAACAGAAAACCAAACACCGCATGTTCTCACTCATAGGTGGGAACTGAACAATGAGATCACTTGGACTCGGGAAGGGGAACATCACACACCGGGGCCTATCATGGGGAGGGGGGAGAGGGGAGGGATTGCATTGGGAGTTATACCTGATGTAAATGACGAGTTGATGGGTGCTGACGAGTTGATGGGTGCAGCACAGCAACATGGCACAAGTATACATATGTAACAAACCTGCACGTTATGCACATGTACCCTAGAACTTAAAGTATAATAATAATAATAAATTAAAAATTAAAAATAAAAAAAAAGTCTAGAATTGCTCAAGATGGATTAAGACTTAAATGTAAAACCCAAAACCATAAAAACCCTAGAAGAAAACCTAAGCAGCACCATTCAGGACATAGGCATGGGAAAAGACCTGATGACAGAAACACCAAAAGCAATTGCAACAAAAGCCAAAATTGACAAGTAGAATCTAATTAACCGAAGAGCTTCTCCACAGGAAAAGAAACTAGCATCAGAGTGAACAGGCAATCTACAGAATGGGAGAAAAATTTTGCAATCTATCCATCTGACAAAGGTCTAATATCCAGAATCTACAAGGAACTTAAACAAATTTACAAGAAGAAAAACCATCAAAAAGTGATTGAAGAATATTAATGGACACTTCTCAAAAGAAGACATTTATGCAGCCAACAAACATATGAAAAAAAAAAGCTCATCATCACTGGTCATTGGAGAAATGTAAATCAAAATCACAATGAGATACCATCTCATGCCAGTCAGAATGGCAATTATTAAAATATCAGGAAACAATAGATGCTGGCAAGGCTGTGGAGAAATAGGAACGCTTGTATACTGTTGGTGGGAATGCAAATTAGTTCAACCATTGTGGAAGACAGTGTCGTGATTCCTCAGGGATCTAGAACCAGAAATACCATTTGACCCAGCAATCCCATAGCTGGGTATATACCCAAAGGAATATAAATCATTCTACTAGAAAAACACATGCACACATATGTTTATTGCAGCAATATTTACAAGAGCAATGACACGAAACCAACCCAAATGCCCACCAGTGATAGACTGGATAAAAAAATGTGGTACATATACACCATGGAATATTATGCAGCCATAAAAGAGAATGAGATCATGTCTTTTGCTGGGACATGGATGAAAAAATGTGGTACATATACACCATGGAACACTATGCAGCCGTAAAAGAGAATGAGATCATGTCTTTTGCTGGGACGTGGATGAAGCTGGAAGCCATTATCTTCAGCACAGGAACAGAAAACCAAACCCTGCATGTTCTCACTCATAAGTGGGAGTTGAACAGTGAAAACACATGGACACAGGGAGGGGAACAACACACACCGGGGCCTGTTGGGCGGTGGGGGCAAGGGGAGGGAGAGAATTAGGACAAATACTTAATGCATACAAGGCTTAAAATCCAGATGATGGGTTGATAGATGCAGCAAACCACCATGGCACAGGTATACCTATGTAACAAACCTGTACATTCTGCACATGTATCCTAGAACTTAAAGTAAAATTTTTTAAAAAAGAATATATAGAAACTTCTAATCTTCTATTCAAAATCTTTCCTACTTCAGTTAATGACAAGTCTCCCCTTGCTTTCATCTAAATATCATGGACTCATTCTTGACTCCTCTCTTTCTCCTGTATCTCATGTCTAATGGCAAATATTGTTGGCTCCAACTACAAAATGTTCCACTGACTCTGAGTGCTTTTGACCATCTCCATGGTCATCACTGTGGCCATTGACCACTATCTTTCTGGTTTCTGCAAGAGGTCACTGTTTCTGATCTCCCTGCTTCCTCTGTTTCTACTTTACAGACTTCTCCAAACAGCAGCCAAAAACATCTTCAAAAAAATATGTTTGACTGTGTCATTCCATACTAAAACGTTAGTTTATACTCTTGCTTTTCCATCCCATGAGACTTTATGATCTCGTGGAACCTAGATACTCACATAGCTGACTCAACTGTAGTCTCAAAGTCCACTGACTTTTTAATATTCTAAGTTCCTCCCTTCTTCAAAACACTCACCTTCATCACAGCAGCTTGTGATACTTCACTTGAATTAGCCTTATTAACTCTGATCATTTAAACTCCAATACTATTCTTCTTAATTAACAACATTCAACTTTCATTCATAAATTCATTCAACAAACATTTTTTAAACATTAACTATCTTAACCCTTGGAGATACAACAATGTGCCTAAAAGGTAAATCTCTGCTTTCATGGAGCAAATTTCCCAGTGGAGGGAGACATGGCTATCTAAAATAATATCTTTGCAAAACTGTATAATTACAAACTGAGATAAGTAAGAAGAGAGTAAAATATAGGGTGCTATGAAAACTTGCAGCAGCATAACGAAACATAGTCTGGAGTGTAAGGGAAGAATTCCAGATTAAGTCATGTATTAGTTAGGGTTCTCTAGAGGGACAGAACTAATGGAATATATATATATATATATATATATATATATATATATATATAATGGAATAAATATATATATATATATTTGGGGGAGTTTATTAAGTATTAGCTCACATGATCAAAAGATCCCACAAGAGGCCATCTGCAGGCTGAGGAGCAAAGAGAGCCAGTCCAAGTTCCAAAACTGAAGAACGTGGAGTCTGATGTTCGAGGGCAGAAAGGATCCAGCACGGGAGAAAGATGTAGGCTGGGAGGCTAGGTTAGTCTCTCTTTTCACATTTTTCTGCCTGCTTATATTCTAGTCATGCTGGCAGCTGATTAGATTGTGCCCACCCAGATTAACAGTGGGTTTGACTTTCCCAGTCCACTGACTCAAATGTTAATCTCTTTTGGCAACACCCTCAAGAAACACCCAGGATCAATTCTTTGTATCTTTCAATTCAATCAAATTGACAATCAGTATTGACTATCACAAGTTATTATTGAATTGAATACAGGATGAGTAAGAGTTAACCAGATAAAAATTATTTGCAGGGAAGAGGGTATCCTCACTCAGAGGACAATGTTGATGAAACCTCTCTCCTCTGGAAGATCATGGTCACCAAGAATGGGAAGAGAATCTGGAAACTGTGCAGGAGCACTCGAGGCTTCCTTTGACAGTTTCATATGTTAATATTTTCCTTTAGGCTGATGAACTTCGCTTTTCTTATAAATCAGTTCTGCTGGCAATGAATTCTACCAGCTTTTCATGCCTAGAAGAATCTTTATTTTTGTCTTCATTTTTGTAGAATTCATTTTACTAGATATAGGATTCTATGTTGATGGATATTTTTGTTTTTTGTTGTTCTTCCAACACCTGAAAGATGACATGTCTTTGTCTCCTGGCTATCATTGTTTCTGTTGAGAAATCAACAGTCTTTCTTACCATTGTCCTGTATGTAATGTGTCTTCTATGTGTCTTCTTCCCCTTACTGAATGTCTTTAAGGTTTGTCTTCCATAGTTCCTTTTTTTGTTTTTTTTGTTTTTTTAGAAATTTGTTTATGATGGGCATTGCTGTGGTTTTCTTTCCATTTATTCCATGTGGGGAAACTTGCTGTTTTCCTGAATCACTAGTTTATATACTTTTAGCAAATTTGGAAACATTTTCATTGCTATTTCATCAAGTACCTTTTCAGCCCTAAGTATCTCTTTCTAGTACTTTGATTATAGGTACATTGGGTTATTTGATATTGATTATTTTGATATTTTCCTATGGGTCACTGAACCATGGTTCAGTATTTTTGCCAGGTATAGATATAGATGTAAATATAGATATTTCTCTTTGTACTTTCATCTGGATACTTTTTATTTTTCTAAAGTTTACTGATTTTTGTAATAGGGCAATATTTATTATGTAAAAACTAAACCAAGAAAAACAAAAACAAAGTAAAACTCCGATGTACTTCTGGAATCATAAAATTCAGCCACTAATTCAACTAATTCTTTCACATTTTATTCCAACCATATGTATTATCCCTTAGAAAAAATCTTTCCCTGAAATGTAAACCCATATATGTTTGGTTTAAATGTTACTCTATAAATTTGGGAGTGGGATAAATATCATAGTACTTCAGTTTTCCAGATTGTTTGTTTACTTTTTTCTCAATATGTTCATTATAAAACTTTAGATGATAGAGAAGGGAAAATAAATTGCAATCTAATTACAAAGGAACTATCCACTTAGAACATTTTATTTAAATATAAATAATCTAAAATTTATCGTTTTAATCATTTTAAGCATAAAGCTCTATGTCATTAAGTATATTCATAATGTTGTACAAATATTGTCACTATCCACCTTCAAAACTTTTTCATCATTTACAATTGAAATTCTAATGTCATTAAACACTAACTTCTTATTGTCCCCCCTCCCCAGTCCCTGGACACCACCAAATGGTGTCCATGAATTTGATAAGACTCCGTAGCTCATTTAGGTGGACTTATGCAATATTTGTACTTCTGTACTGACTTATTTCACTTAGCATAATGTCTTTAAAGTTTATCCATATTGTGAATATGTTAGCATTTAATGTCTTTTTAAGGCTGAATAATATTCCCTTAGATGTATAAGCCACATTGTTTATTCATTCATCCATTGATGAACCCTTTGGTTGCTTCCACTTTTTGGCTATTATGAATAATGCCACAATAAACCCATGTGTGTAAATGTCTGTTCAAGTCCATGCTTTTGTTTCTTTTCAGTCTATACCCAGAAATTACTGGATTATGCAATTTAATTCTACATTTAAATTTTTGAGAAATCAAGCTTACTTATCTTTTTTTTCTGCAGTTTCTAAACAACTGTGCAATATAGCGAGTGAATTTTTCACTCCAATATCATATTTTGAAGTGCTAAAATTTTTGGGTTTTTATAATTTCCATTTTAATGATTGTCTCATTTTTCCTATATTGTTGTTATATTTACTTTTAAATTATGTAGCACGTCTATAATTGTACTTTTAAAACACTTGTTTTTTAGTTTTATTGTCTAATTTCCGAGTCAATTTACTGAGTAATTTACTGACTTCTTTTTCTTTGTTAGCATCACATTTACTTGCTTCATTGAAGGTTTAATTATTTGGTTATGATGTTTCTTGCTGTGGTTTTCTTTTTGTTTATCCTGCCTGGGTCATATTGAGCTTCTAGGACCTGTTAGTTTATAATTTTAAACAAATTTACCATTAAGATATGATGGACATACGGATGTCAAGTTAGTGCGTGTTTGGATTTTGTTCACTCCTTCTTGAATTTTGTTCTGGAGGAGGAGTTAATTTGCGTGCACATCAGTGTGATTATTTAGAGATTTGCTTTTAAGCTTTGCTAGGGCTCATCTAATTGTACCCTTTTCCTAATGAGTGAACTTGCTGGCACATCTACTGAATGTTTATGCTCTTCAACAAGATTTTTCACTCTAGCTAGTAGAAAATTAAAGATCTCATCGCCTTGTCCAAGATTTGATCATTACAGCTTACAGCTCCCCAGGATCTTTTCTTTACTCAGTAAGTTATTTTTTGCCTAGACTTTTGGAGTATCTTCCTACATGTGTGAACTTACTATTCAGCCAAACACTTGATAGGATGCCTGTGAATATTTTAGGAGCTCCTTCACTACGCAGTTCTTTCTTTCTACAGCTGTGTCCCAAGAATTCCAGCTGCATCCCTAGCCCTGAACTCCATCCCTCTTTAACTTAGCAAGCCCTTTGTTTTCTGATCGGGCTTCTCCTTCTTGCACTGCCCTGCAGAAAATGCCTTCAGGCAGAAAGCTGGGGTGCCTGGCGGTCACCACTTCCCTTCTCTCATGGTTCACAGAATGGCATTACATGATCCGGCATCTATCATTTCTATAATCCAGCATCTATAACAATCAGATTATGTACAACATCTGTAAGAATTTTACAGATTTGGGTCTGGTTTTATGGTTGTTTTCAAAGGGAGATTTAATGCAGTGCAGTTACTCCATCATGACCAGAAGCTGGAATCTCTCCTTTCTGTTTGCATTCTCGGTTTCTATTGTTAGTTTTATAATTCTACTCTCATTTTAAATGTTCTGTAGTGGATTATTTTTGGCCTTCTCTTCATTTGATTCACTCTCTGGAATGATTTCATCTGCTCCCATGGCCTCAATTTTCATTAATATTCTAAGGACCCCTTAAATCTCTGTCTTCTGGCAAGCTTCTCCTTCCTATAATTCATGATACTCAATCTCCCATTGGACCTTACTATTTAGAAGTCCTAAGACATCTCCAAGTCTGCATCCAAAACTGAATTCATTATCTCTTCCCTTAGATGGGCTTTCTTCCTGTATTCTCTATTGCAGTGAAGAGAGACACACCATCCATCAGACACAAAACGAAAAACCTGGGGTTTATTCAAGCCTTCTGTTTCTAAGTTCTTACATCCAATAAGTTACTGATATGGTTTGGCTGTGTCCCCACCCAAATCTCATCTTGAATTGTAGCTCCCATAATTCCAGTGTGTCATGGGAGGGACCTGGTGGGAGGTAATTCAATCACTGGGGTGGGTATTTCCCATGCTGTTCTTGTGATAGTGAATAAGTCTCACAAGATCTGATGGTTTTATAAGGGGAGTTCCCCTGCACAAGCTTTCTCTTGCCTACCACCATGATTATGAGACCTCTCCAGCCATGTGAAACTGTGAGTCAGTTAAACCTCTTTCCTCTATAAATTACCTAGTGTTGGGTATGTTTTCAGTAGCAGCATGAGAACAAATTAAAATAGTTACCAATTCCTATAGATTCTACGTATTTAATATTTCACAAAATCACTTCCCGCTCTCTATCCTCACTGCACTATCAACCTGGATCTGCCTCATTTATCCCATGCGTCGCTTCATTGTTCTGCAAGTTTACTCTTATAGAACATTCTCTAAGTTCCAGGCACTGTTCTAAGCAATGTTTCATATATTCACTCTTCTAGTTCTTAAAAAACTTTACAGCATTGGTACTATTATTATTACAGAAAAAAAGAATCAGGACACAGAGAGAACTTCTGCAAGGATATTGCACAGCTGTTATTTAGAACAGCTAGGATAGGCAGTCTTTTCCCCAATCTTTGATCTTAACTGCTGGGATATACTGCTTCTCAAACTGTTGTTGTTGTTGTTGTTGTTGTTGTGTGTATGTGTGTGTGTGTTTTGCCTTCATTCAATTCATTCTTCACACCGACTTTTCTGAAGTGTGAGTATGGTCATTCTTCTCCAATTAAAATATTTCACTACATTCTCATTTTCAAGGTAAAATATAAACACTAAATCCTTTATGTACTCTACTTATCCAGAAACAAGAATATCTTCCCTTTCTGTCCATTTTTCTTCACTCTAATGTCTTTACATTACAAAGCCACAGTTTAGATGTTTAGAGGAAGTATTTCCTCACATCTCCTTTAGCCATGTATGGCTTTCAAGCTCACATTTCATGTTCTCTAATCCTGTAGGTTTACTGATACTTTAGTATTTATCACATTATTTAAATCACCTGCCATACCTTACAGAGTCAAAGACCACGGATGGGTCTTTTACCCTTGTGTTTTGTTCCCAAATCTAGCAGAGTTGTTGAAACATTGTAAGTGCCATTGTAATTTGCCATTAAAGTAAATGAGTGACTGAATTAATAGAACAATGCATATAACCAGCTGCACTCAACCTAACTCAAACTTCTCTAAAGACTTAATGTTGCCACTAAGTGAAGTGCTAGACACAGTGAATGGATATTCCTTTTAATGAAAAAAAAATGAGTCATCTTCAATTGAATTGCTTCTAGATATCCAATCTAAATATCCAGTGTCTTGATGCTCCCTGTATTTGAATGGTAGTACGTCATTAGTTTTTCTCAGAAAAGCATTTTTAATGATGGAATACTTCAGTGTAACAATTAGATTTTCTAGTAGAGAATTCTCTTTAAAAATGGAGGAAGAGGAGGTGGCAGACGTGGTTTGAAAGGCAGAGGTCACAAGTTGATTTATCTTTGTTTAGAGAGAGGTTTGGGAAGCAGCCACTAAAGTTCTTCTATTAACATGTGCGTTATCAGGCTGGGCACAGTGGCTTAGACCGGTAATCCCAGCACTTTGGGAAGCAGAGGCAGGCGGATCACCTCAGGTCAGGAGTTTGAGACAAGTCTGACCAACATGGTGAAACCCCGTCTCTATTAAAAATACAAAATCAGCTGGGCGCGGTGGTGCATGCCTGTAATCCCAGCTACTCAGGAGGCTGAGGCAGGAGAATCGCTTGAACCCGGGAGGCAGAGGTTGCAGTGAGCCAAGATTGCACTATTGGACTCCAGCCTGGGCAACAAGAGTGATGAAACTCCATCAAAAAAAAAAAAAAAAAAAGCATTATCTATCTTCATCAGTCTAAAAAAAAAACCCTAGGTGCACAATTCTAAGTTATGGTCTAAAATCCTTAGATAAAACATGAAGCAAGGTGGACCAGTCTCGCAAATCTTTCCTGTGTGACACCTTACCTACACTCTTTCCTATCACCCCACCACTTTACCCCTGGAGTGCGGCATCCCTTCTTCTCTGCTCATATCCATGTATGCAGAAAAGTTCAGAAACCCATCTAGCTAAAGAATTAGTAAACATAAATGTTTTGTGAATCTTATTTTATTTTCTCCCTAGCAGGCCAGATAAGATTCAGACTATAAATTCTATTAGGCATCATGTTCCTGCAAGGGAAATTCAGCCAACAGGTAACCAAAAGAAGTTGCTTCTGCTTACCTTTCTTACATACCTACATTTCTTTCACATACTTCTTTTAAAGCATACTTCCTTTAAAAAAATGGGAGAGTAACTATCTCCGCTAGAAAATTTCCCTGATAAATCCTCTTTTTAAAAAGGTATTCATTAGCAACAATTTCCTACCATTTATAATAATTTGTTATTAAACTTGTGATTTTATTGGGTATGACACCAGCTGTATGGGGCAGATAAACGGATTTTGTTTGCCAACCCCTATAGTTCAATGTAATTTGTTTACAGAGCTGATTTCCCCCTAAATTCTTGCTGATTTCCCCTCTGTCTCTAATAACAAGACACAAAGGAGTCTTTGCTAACATCTGTGGCTGGATTCAACACATTGACTTTTGCTCTTTCCCATCTTTTGCGGACAGAGTAAAATACACAATCAGTCAATATCCACAGGAGAAGTTCATATAGATAATTTTGAAAAAGAAGGTTGGGTCAGCAACAAACCAAGCCAAATGGCTATAAATTCACTCAGCATCCTATACGGCATCCGTCTCTCTTCCACACCTCCTAGTGAAAGCCAAGTGAAATGCGCTAAGTCATGTAGCCATATCTTTCCCCATACTTAGATCCAATCTTCTTGATATATGATAGTCTCTCTCTCTGTCTCTATGGCTCTGTCTCTCTGCTTCTGTCTCTCTCCCTCTCTGTTTCTCTTTCTCTGTCTCTATGTATGTGTATTTCTGTCTCTCCTTCTCTCTTTTTCTTTCTCATCTGTCTCTCTCTTTCTCATGCACACATACACACGTGCATGTGCACGCACACACACACATTCATCATGGTCTCCTTCTCATTCCTTCCACAATACACAAGGTTTCATGTTAGATCTGCCATTTGACAATGTGCTGTACTCCTTTACCTTTTCCTCCTTTTCTAAGCATTATGAAATGATTACAGTTATGAAACTTTAATCATCATAAACCTCATCCAAAAAAGTGAAACAATGTGTGACATGTTACTATCCCTCTGTGTTATGGTTACATAAACACAGCTTTTATTAATTTTACAGACTTTATCTCTGCTTTTAGAGTGAAAAAATTTTTTTGCCTTCTTAGATTTATAGAGAACTTAACAAATAAATACAAGTGTGTAAAAATATGCTTTTATTTCTTCTTTCTGACACTGGACAAATTGTTATATCATAAGGTGGGCATGTCTCCTCTGGTATTTTTAGTATAATGATTATATGAGGGAATATTCTTACTAGCTTTAATGAAGAGACAGTTGTTAAATCAAAGGATTTCTCATCATTATTTGTCCTGCTAAAAGACCTTTCCACAGAAGTGGTAGAAAAGGCATTCATGTTTTAGAAAAATGCTCAGGATTCCCTCTCATCTGCTCCAAGGAGGAAGAATTGGCATTTATCTAATATCCTTTTTCCGGTTCATTTATATTTTATTCTCAGAGCTTCTATGAGCAATTCAGAGCTACTTCGGTCAGTATTCTAAAACCAAACAAACCCAGACCAGCCTGGAAAACATGGCAAAACCCCATCTACACCAAAAATATAAAAATCTAACCGGGCATGGTGATGCACACCTGTGGTCCCAGCTACTCAGGAGGCTGAGGTGGGAGGAATGCTTGAGACTGGAAAGTGGAGGCTGCAGTGAGCAGAGATCGCACCACTGCACTCCAGCCTGGGTGAAAGAGTAAGACCCTGTCTCAAAAAACAAAACTGTAAAATGTTGTATTTTAAATAATTGTGTGTGTGTGTGTGTGTGTGTGCCTCAAATAGAAGCTTTTTCTATGAAGAGCAGATGTGTCTTCAATGCACATATATGCTCATTGGGCCAAAAGTCAGGAGATCTGAGTTCTGCTGGGAGCTCTGCTACTTTTTTATGTGTGATTCTAAAAAAAAAAAAAAATCCCTTAAATTTCATTTGATGCAGTGTCTCCTCTCTAAAGTGAGGGGGTGGAACTCTTGCTTTTCTTTCATTCCCAAGCTCTTTTATACACAGCCCTTCTGTGGTTTGACAAATATTGGCATATGATATGTTTAAGGCACAGATATCACATGCTATCCTTTAGCAGATAATGTAGAAATAAGATGTCTTAAGCCCTGCTTAGTATATTGTGTTAAATCCTTAAAACAAAGTTTATCCAGACTCACCTTACTCCTTCTATTTGAACCCAAAATTATAGGATTCTGAGGCTGCGGAGTTAGCTTACTCCTAGCCCTCATTTTGGTCACAAGGTGTAATCTAATATTCCCAAACTGTGGAATACTGAAAATCACACAAGAGCTGAAAAATGCCAAAACAAACATGTTTTTAACAGATTCAGGGAAAGCAGAAATACAGTGGTGTTTTCCCCAGGAAATTATCTGCACTGTCCAAACCCAGTTACAGCAGGTTTTTTCTGGCCTGGCCTTTCGACCATCAAATGGAACGATTTTCCTCCGGAGAGAATTCTGCAGCAGCCAGCGGGGAGGCCGGGACACATGCTCTACCCCTTCTGATTCTCCTTGCTCTACCCCTTCTGATTCTCCTTGCTCTGCCCCTTCTGGTTCTCCTTGCTCTGCCCCTTCTGGTTCTCCTTGCTCTACCCCTTCTGATTCTCCTTGCTCTACCCCTTCTGATTCTCCTTGCTGAGGTCTGAAGTCAAGCGAAGCTGCAAATTCACTCTGATTCCCCCGTCCAAAGAGTTTCTTAAATGATATTTCCTAGACCACTCCAGCAGTTTATAGTCTGTTGTTTTAACAACCGCACCTCCCTTTCCCAGGGTCAAGTGCCTGGTCATAAGGAGAAAGTGTCAACATCATTTATTTTATTCCCTGGTTCACTCCTGAGTCACACTGGTGAATGAGTTGGAAATGATTTGGTGCCTAAATAACCATGACTGTTTATATGTGAAGATGTCATTCATGCAGTGGACAAACCTCAGAAGATTATTTTTCCATGTGCTTATGTAAGTGCGGGGCACATATCTGAAAACTTATTTTGAAAAAAAAATTTCAATGGAAACATTACACAGATTTAATATTAATATTAAAATTTAATATTGGTATTTAATATTTAATTCTATATGTATGAAATAAAGATGACAAAATGAATACTTAGTTCAGCACATGTATTATTTATTCTGTGGATAGTCCAGAGAACACTTTCAAATGCTGCTTGCTGGCTGGGCACAGTGGTTCAGGCCTGTAATCCCCACACTTTGGGAGGATGAGGTGGGTGGATCACTTGATGCCAGGAGTTCGAGACCAGCCTGGCCAACATTGTGAAACCCCATCTCTACTAAAAATACAAAAATTAGCTGGGCATGGTGGCGTGAGCCTGTAGCCCCAGCTACTTGGGAGGCTGAGGTGGGAGGATCACTTGAACCCTGGAGGTGGAGGTTGTAGTAAGCCAAGATCACACCATTGCACTCCAGCCTGGGTGACAGAGTGAGTCTCTGTCTCAAAAAAAAAAAAAAAAAAAAAATGCTGCTTGCCTTCTGCCCTCTCCTCTGATTCCTCCTCTCTGTCTCTTACCAAACCTCTCCTATCTCACTCTATAGCTGGTACATTTGCTTGGAGAAAACAAATTCACTTCAATTAACGTAATTTGGAAGGCCAACCCAGCACCAAAGCATATGTACTTTATAAGCATGAACAACCTTTGAATTTTCTTCTTTTTGAAATTTTCTCCATCAACGTTTCTCTCTACTTATACAGGTAAATAACAGTGTGGATAAGTGTGTGCGTACACGTGTGTGTGCATGAAGACAAATTGCATTGTTCAAGAGTGCAGTGCTGGGAAAGTACACATTTAATACTAGAGTAAACATTTAAACCTATTTACTAAAACTAGATGTGAAAACATATCTTCCAAGGGAAGTTACTCTCTTTTTCTGACCATTCTACCCAAAAAGATGTCCCAGAGATATTGTCAAAAAATTGATCGGATGAGTCAATAATTGTCCACATGAATGGTTGAATACATTCTGTAGGAGCTGATGAGAGACCATATTGGCTTTTACCATGCTCTAGAATACGCCTACCTGTGAGTTTTTTAATTATGAAGGCTAATATCCCAAGGAAATTTCATCTATGAAATGAAACTTTTAGGCAATTGAACTTGTTCTTGCTGTTTGGGATATGGAAATTAGACAAAGTCAAGCAACCTACTAAGTTTCCTTCTGCTAACAGAAGAGGGGAAGGTGATGAATTGGGACTGTGTGAAACTTTCTTTGAACACGTGCAAAAATGTATCTCAAGTGGGAAATTGAAGAACCTAGACTGATACTAAATGTAATACATTTATTTCAATGCAGTTGCATCATTGGGAATCTAATTAATGAAAAGAAGTGCACTGAACATTTGATGAAGGGATAAAGGCATATGCCCAGAGTGGTCCTGCCTTGGTTTTGTGTTTCTTTCAATTCTTTGATATTCCTTTCAAGACATCATTCAGCCCCTGAGCTGGGCAGCCAAACCATATGAGAGCGTGCACTTTCTAATCATATGATGCTAGAACATTAATGGTAACATTCTTAGAAAACATACATTGATATTGTGATTGCAATAGGATCTTGAGCTCAGCAGCCTGTGTTTTCTGTTTTGTTTTGTTTTGTTTTCCTGCGTACACTTCCGTAATATCAACTGTAAAAATCAACACACTTTGTACTTGCCAAATGGGAAGTTATCAAGACAGAAGCTGGCATTCTTCTATGCAGTGAAATACCTTATTCAGACTCAGTTCCGCCACTAAACTGGCCAGGCAGGATTGCTCCTGGCAGACTCTCAGAAATATCAGTATTTCTTTCTCTCTTTGCTCTCTCAGAACTTCTACTCCCAGGAAGGAAATAACCACACTATTTGCAAAAGATTAAGATGTTCATTTTACTATGTAAAAGATGTCTCCATGCCATAATTATCATTGTAAAAGAAGTATATAATAAGAATAGTAATTTCCTGTTTGTCCCATCCATTGAGCTTTTCGTGTTCTTTGATAATTAGAGTGAAGATTTTGCTGAAAAGAAAATGATGCTTATAATTAGAGGTTACCAAGAGTGAGACTTGTTTTATTTTAACGCTGTTTATTTTACTTTATCTCTTTCCAGTTCTGGCAAGGAAATGAGAAATTGTTGAATTTTTAAATTCAGTGTCATGACATTTCAGCTCCCTTGGTTTTTGGTAAATAACTTGTTGCTGAAGAGAGAGGTTGCTGGAAGACTCTCAGAGTCAGTTGCATTTTAACCAAGAACTGCTAGCCTTGATGTGGGTTGGATCATTTTTGAGTCTGAGGCTAAATGCCTTCTTGGTTCCTTTTGAAAAAGTACTGATTTAAGGGGACTGATATTGTGTCATCACTATTCAACAGCTTAAAATAAATGGTTAAGAATCTGGAAGTGTGGCTGAGGGTTGCCTGTGCTGGCATTGTGTAAAAGAAGGAGATGTATTTAATTTGTACACTTGAATTAAAATGAGATAAAGGATTCTCCAATGTGTAACCAAATGGAATTGCCTACAGTCTTGTTTTGATAACTAAATGATAGGTGATTTCTGTTATTGTGTTTGCCACATACTTAATAATACTAATAAATTGTGTGCATTTTGGAAATTTCTTTTGGATTAGGACAATGGAAAGCTCTACATCTTGCTGCTACTGAGCAGCCTCTAAAACTTCAGAGAGAGGAAGGATCGCAATCCATGTGTAGTGTGTACAATGTATACAACAGTGCAAAGATGAACTATAAAAACCACTCAAGATAAATTATTGTATGTTTCCACACTGATCCATGCACTGGTGATTATACATCTGAACTCCTAAAGTAGTGTCATACTCAAGTGATAATTCTGGAAGACAAATATGGTGTTACCAACCTCAAAAGTGGAATGACCACACAGAGGACTAACTTCTGGTTAACTTGAGGAGGCAATTTTTTTTCTTTTTTCTTTTTTTTTTTTTTTTTTTTTTGAGACGGAGTCTCACTCGGTGGCTAGGCTGGACTGCAGTGGTGAGATCTTGGCTCACTGCAACCTCTGACTCCCTGGTTCAAGCGATTGTCCTGCCTCAGCCTCCCTAGTAGCTGAGATTACAGGCATGCACCACCACGCCTAGCTAATTTTTGTATTTTTAGTAGAGACGGGGTTTCACCATGTTGGCCAGGATGGTCTCGATCTCCTGACCTCGTGATCCACCTGCCCTGGCCTCCCAAAGTGGTAGGCTTACAGGCGTGAGCCACTGCGCCTGGCCTAGGAGGCAAATTTTTACCATCCAACCTGGGCTTAACTTTACCCAATGGCCAACTTTTTGAGTCCAGCAGAGAATTCTAAATTCAAGCTTGACTAGCCACATCATTAAAAAGCTATAAGCTATATTTGTGAAGACAGTTGAATGGAAAAGAGTTTGGAATTTTATAAGAAAATAAACAGGGACCAAGTAAAAGCATACTAATGACTTAAATATAAATTTTCTTCACATTTGAATAAAACAAAGCAATATCTATAAGCCTCTTCAGTGATACTATTTTATATGAGGGGGAGTAATATAATATCATTCTGGATTATATATATAATATACATGTATATATGTGTATATACATATATATATATGTATTCCCTAGCTTAAAAAGTATTCATAAAGCTCATTCATTATAGCGAACATATTAAACAATTATAGTTGCTTCATCAGACAGTCAGAAGAACAGATTGTTCTCGTTTCTGAAAAGTTATGTGCCATTATTGTTAGTGATTCTAATAAATCAGACATATGTCAAACTTAGTTTGAGGCAGGTATATGGACTCATACAGGACAATTGCCCTTGGCTCAGTTATCATTGGCTTCCTCTGGGTTTATAAAGGCCAGCTCTCAAAACCACTAACTAATTTAAAAACAGCAACCCATGTATTCTAATTTAGATTTAGGAAAAAGCAGGAAACCAGTGGTTTTAGTAATTCAGGAGACTTTACCAAAGCTGAGCTTAAATTAGATAAGATTGTATTGTCATTATCGTCAACGCCAACAGAAATTCAAGCACCACTAATTTATTCCATTAGACTCTTCTACGGTCAATTAAATAAGATCCAATTAGCAGGTGATATTGCGGATTTTATGTGCAAATATACCCAACCAGTCTTGGTTTTACAAGTTAGATTAAAGATTTGAATCGTTGCTAAATTGCTTATTAGGTACCAGATTTTGGAAACTGCTAGAAGGGGGAGATGAATGTTTTGGAACCATATTCTGAGACTATACCCAGAGGGCTATCATAACCAACGCTGTTTTATAGGAGTGTTCATAGATTTGTGCCACCCTTTGGGGAACCACAGAAGAGAATAAGTTATTGTGTTATGTAATACACAGTGGCTTCAATAAGCCATCAAGACAATTCTTAGAAAGGACCTCAGATTTTTGGTCTTATTGAATAACTCCATGATTGGCACTCCTGAACACAATAAGAATACTGCTACATCCTAGAAGAAAGAAACACAACTGTATTCTGAGGCCAAAGATTTTGGTCTACTGGGAAAAAAAAACAAAAATCAAAAAACCTCACGTAGTAGTTAAAGCATGAATTATTAGAGTCATCCAGGTTTAGGTCCGAATCTCCATTCTACGTGTTTTAAGCAGCGTGATTTTGGTCAAATCACCAAAATTTTCTGATCTTCTGTTTCTGTATCTGTTACATGAAGGTGTTCCCAGTACTGGTCTACTATTGTGAGCATTGAATTAGATGTGTAAAGGACTTAGCACAGAATAAGGTGCACTCAGTAAATTACAGTTATTATGATTTCTTATTTCCAAGATTCCTGGAATAGAATGTGGCTTTAAAAAAATATATGAAGAACACTGTAGTCCTGCAGAAAGGGAAAAATGGAGATTTTAGTTCATTGTGACTTACTGACCTCCAGGGAATCATTTACAATTTATTTGGGTATGTTGAAAATGAGAACTGTGCCAGTCCTCTCAACTCAACAAATTGCAGCTGGTCTGGGCTGGTGCAAAAGGAAAGACTGTTTCCTCTGGGAAGAGTCTGAACTCTATTTAAGATAAGTCTGAGTAAGCATTCTACTTAATAGTTGACCTTACTAGTTAAATGCCAGCTATAAAAATATGTATATAACGCAAAATAAAAGTGACGTTTGGGCATTATGCTTATCATTTGCAATGACATTCATAGAAGGCATTAGAGATGATCACTGCCATAGTTTACACATGAACCCAGGAAAAGTCTAACTTGCTTACCTTAGAGTTACTTAGTTTTATCATCCATCCTTCATATATTTATTTACTTTGTAGCTTTGCTTGCTTAAAAATATAAATGAATACAACTCAGATTAAGTCCATGGATTTCTGAGAATGGATATATCATTAGATTCTTTCCAAAGTGAGGGTTGAAGTAGGTATCTGATGGAATAGAAGGGTTGTTCAAGGTAAGGGGCTGACTCAAAGGGGCTGACTCAAAGTCTTTCCATAACAAGCCCCCAGTTTTATATTTCATTGTAATGTTAACTGTAGAAGTCTGATGCTAAAGTAATTACTTATCCTCTTACCCCTCATCCAACCTTGTTTGGCAACATTGTAAAATGAAGTATGCATATACAAATGACCGAGTCCATTGAGGTTCCTATTCAGAAGGAAACGTTTGCCTCAGCCAATGCCTTTATGATCTGTGAGGTCAATTTTCTGGGAAACTTGAAGAATTGCCTTTGAATTGACATTTGTTTCTAGGCACAAAGCATTTCTGTATAATCAAAATGACTTGTAGAGTAAAGAAGGGATGGAGAAGATTGTTCAAAAATGTCAAGAGGAGGCTGGGCCTGGTGGCTCACACCTGTAATCCCAGCACTTTGGGAGGCCGAGGCAGGCAGATCATGAGGTCAGGAGATCGAGACCATCCTGGCTAACATGGTGAAATCCTGTCTCTACTAAAAATACAAAAAATTAGCCGGGTGTTGTGGCGGGTGCCTGTAGTCCCAGCTACTTGGGAGGCTGAGGCAGGAGAATGGCATGAACCTGGGAGGTGGAGCTTGTGGTGAACCGAGATCGCGCCACTGCACTCCTGCCTAGGCAACAGAGCGAGACTCCCTCTCAAAAAAAAAAAAAAAAAAAAAGTGTCAAGAGGATCATAGAAAGTGAAGAAAGTGAATAAACCCCAGAGACCTGCTCCCTGAAGAAACACATGTATAAGGGAGGTTCATTTTGCAGTGAACAGTCTGACATATAAGACATTAGTATGAATGGAAAGAGTCTAAACTAGACCAAACTCACATAAAGTCATGGTATCCCATGTACAGAGTATTTCCTAAAATACAATGAAAAGGACTCATTGGGGATGAAGCTGAGTCCATGCAGGTTTGACCACAGCTTATATGTAATAACCCATGCTAAATTCAATTTTAAAAAATCATTCAGAAAACAATTGCAAAAGTCATGGGCCATTTGATTTGATCTTATCAATTTAGAACTTTGACCTAAGTTATCACAAAATGCTGTACAACAACCTAATGGAAGAATGATCTTTCCCCTTCCAATTGAGAGTTAAATATTTTCTAGATTATACTTTATAGGCAAGAATAACATGTATGATGGAAGATTGTAGAAGTATGCATTTCTGACATAGAAACACATCAGTGGTACTCTAGTCTCTGTGCCAAGGTCATACTTTAGAGGACGCAATTCTGTCCCTTGTCTGGATGCACCCCTCCTCATGAAGCAAAGAGAGAATAAGGGGACATGCCCTCCAAGGAACTATGCTTCTTTTCTAGACTATATTCCAGGAAAATCTAGAATCATTGAATTTCTTGCCCTAAGAGCTAGAACCTGCTTCTAGGTTAATCCTCCAAGACCATCACCCATATGTATACCCCATAACCCTAGGTTCAAGTAGACCAAGGTAGCTATTTATAAGGGTGGAGACGTTGAGGGGTGTGGAAGGATCTTGCAACTTGTAGGTGAATATCTGTACAGGCACACCTGCAAGTATTCTCACAGTTGCCTCAGAACCAGGAGAAGAGACACACCAGGTGAGCCTACAGCCAGACCCTAGGGACTGGCACTTCCTTACTCCTATGTGCCGACAAGAAACGGCAAAGAATCTGAGAATTCTAAATTCAAGCTTGACTAGCCACATCATTAAAAAGCTATAAGCTATATTTGTCAAGACAGTTGAATGGAAAAGATTTTATCTAATCATTTTGACTTGATTTCTAATTTAAATACTTAGGCATACAGTATATGGCCTTCCATATTAATTCTCACCCTGTGTCCCACAGATGTTAGGAAACTGCATTCTTCTTGTTTGCATTTGTCTTTGATCCAAGATAATTGATTGTGGGTGCATTCAGAGGGCTGCTAGACCAAGCTGAAGGCTTTGAGGGGCTAGAAAAAAGCTCAAAACTTATTCATACCTCTCAACTGAAATACAAGAAAAGGCCAATCTGTTCTTTCAGGATGTATCTAGGCACTGAGGAAACAATATTATCCAGACCTGTGTCTCCAACTCATCATGTCTATTGACGGTAAGAATAACTATTGATAGGAAGTCAAGCAAAGTTGTATATTTCCAGTGATTTTTTTTCACCTCATCTCTGAAAACCAGAGAGTGATATTTTTGTTGATAGAGTCTTCACTGATTTAGTGCCAGAATTCATGAGAACTAGTTTCTGTTGCTGAATTTATTTTAGTTTAATGTGGCTGAAAATGCCTTAAGGAGTTGGGGAGATTTTTTTTTTTTTCTGATTTTGAGCATTATACACAAACATTTAAAAGTGCTCTTTACATTTGAGGTTGGATGTTAACATAATTTCTCCTATAAGAGTCTTGAAATCTGCATGACTGATGATAATTATTCTTGATGTCACCTTCTGAAATGAAGCAAAGGAATCCAGGGGCATGTTATGACAGTGTTGATTAATGCTTTTTCCTCTGAGCACTACATCTTGTCTTTATGTTTGCTCTGGCAGGGAAAGATTTAACTGGATAACTCACTTCCCTAGAAGGGTTTTTAGTTTTCAAGTGAAAAGAGTAGCCATCAACCTGCCTGTGTATCCATTCATATCTTCAAAACACAGGACCTCCATTTTTGTTTTCCATTGCCTTGCCAATGCACAGTATACTCGGCACTAATACGGTTTATAAAACCTGTGTTTTGCCCCACCGTTGGGCAGCGCCTTAGAATCGTAAGCCTTACTATTGTAGCATGAAGAACAAAATCAATAATAGCATTGGAAAAATTCCCATCACTTTGCTTGCATTGGATTAAACAGATAATTTGGTTGTTCATAGAAGCACAATCCACACATCACCTGCCTCTTATAAATATGAGACTCAATGACAGAAGTATTGTGAGTGAGTATCGACTTCAGCAATTAAGATAATACTAAATCTTAGACTAATTTTTGCCTTGTGGTTGAAAACATGGACTTTGCACGTGTTGACTTGTCAAAAGTGGGCTTATTCTCTTCCCTTTGTCAAAGTGGAGATAAATCCTTATTTTGATTCCTCTGTTTGCCCCCAAAAGACAGCCGAGTTTTGATAACAACTCTGCCAAAATGCACTCCCATCTGTAAAATAAATTGGGAAATTTTTTTCTTGGAAGTCTTATTAAAGAGAAGCATTGAAATATTTAAAGACTTTCAAAAAAATAAACAGTCTAGGTTACTTTGTTCTACACTTTTGTCTGTTTCAGCTAGATTAACTTTAAGCTCTATAAGAAAAGTATTTGCCTGCTTCCTAGTTCTAAAATTTTGTAAATTTTTGCTAATCTTTATTGAATAAATCGTTTAACTTTCAGCTGAATTAATAGTTGCTGACCATTTATACAAGATATTGGCAACTTTTTTCTCTAAAGGTCCAGGCAGTAAATATTTTAGGTTTTGTGGGCTACATGTGGTCTCTGGTCACAGCTATTTAACTACAGCATTGTAGCTTGAAAACAGCCGTGAATACCATGTAAACACATGTATATGGCTGTGTTTCAATAAAATACTATTTGTAAAAACAAGAAATTAATTTCTAGACTCCTGATCTATAAACCTGGAAAACCATAAGAATGAATACTTTTTGGTCCTTGACTATCTCACTCTCATAAATTGGATCAAGAACTTTTTAGAACAGTATCCTGAGGCATATATAATCCTCAGCAATGGCCACCTAAGGAATCTTTTTTGAGAAAATAAACATGTTTTCCAGTGGATTATATCTAAACCATATAGCCCATAAGGGTAACAGTTGTCGAGAAAGCAACACATTTTTCAGTAAAATGTTCATTATAATTAATGATACCCAATTCTAGGTGCTGTGCTAAGTTCTTTGCAAGCTTTAATCTGTCAAAACAAAGCAAGAATTCCATTGGGTGATTTTATTAATACCATACCCTGATACCAAGTAATATCTCAATAAACTATGATTTTTGACTCTTTCATACAAAGAACTCCATCTGAAAATAGACAAAGTTGGATGAAAATAATACCCTTTTTCTTTTTACTGTATCACTGTGTCAACTTGATAACATAATAAAAAGAGGAAGTTAAAGAGAAATTTTCAGTCTGGATACTTGTTGTCATATAAAGAATCTTTTACTCAAGTCTTCGTCAGAAAAGTAAGAGAAAGAGAGAGACGGAAGGAGGGAAGGAGGGAAGGAGGAAGGGAGAGAGGAAGGAAGGAAGGAAGGAAGGAAGGAAGGAAGGAAGGAAGGAAAGAAGGAGGAGGAGGAGGAGGAAAGGAAGGTAGGAAGGAAGGAAGGAAGGAAAGGAGGAAGGAAGGAAGGAAAGAAAGAAATGGAAGAAAAGAGAGAGAAAGCAAGAAAGTTCTATGAGCAAAACCGTCTATTGGAGGTATTTTTAGACAGGTGGGTTGGGGGATAAAAAGCATATAGATAAGTAGCTCTCCGTATTTAAGCCATTTATAAAAAGCTATATTACAAATAAAAGTATGTTTGGTAGAGTAGACAGGAGTTATTTGCATCTGAATGGTACTGGGAAGCAACTTGTTCATATATTAATATAATCATTGTAATGTGTTTGATGGCAATAGAATATTACATGAAGCTATACGAGAGTGCTATTTTATTTTTAAAAAACACTGAACTGGTCTGAAGTAAGGACAAACTGTTCAAAAATATTGAAAAAGTAACCTAACACATGTTATTCAATGGATTAATGCATTAGAAGAACACTACCAATTACTGAAAGGTGAACTAAGTTGAATAGGTAGAGCAAATACAAAAATTTTCCATGTGAATCACATGTTTATTTAGAACAATTGTCATTTCAAACGGTTTGTAATCTCTAGGATTTAAGGGATCTGCTTTTATGTGTGTCATCTAAATTTCGTGTATTAGCTGATGAAACACAGAAGCCTTTTCATAAAGATATTTATTTTATCCCTTCTTGAACTTGAATGGGAGAGCATCAACACCACATTTATCCCCTTTTGAATTTGAATGAGAGAGCATCAATACAAAATTCTTTCTTAGATATCTGCTAACAAATGGGCTTCTTTACCTTTAGCTGTAAATAGCTTTCCTGAAGAAATTCTAGTTTAAGAATCATTGAAAGCCAAAGACCATGTCAGTGCTGTGAGCTGAAGGAATGGAGAAGGTTTTTCAGTTTAAAACACAGTTTGGTGAAGAAGGTTTGAGAGGCATCGATTTGGCAATTGCATTGGCTTCAAAGCATAATCACGAATTTGAGTTAATTATCACACCTTTCATTTTGGAGCAAAACTGAAGTGTGTATAATTCAGAAAATAGGTGTTTATCAAAATCGATTTTTAAAAATTGTTTTTGTGTGTCTCTCATGTTTTATACATATACATAATAGTATTCAGGTTTTATACATGAATATATAGTAATATTAAGTATGAAAGTTAGATCCAACTTTAGCCAAAGGTTTTTTTTTTTTTTTTTTTTTGAGACAGAGTCTTGCTCTGTCATCTAGGCTGGAATGCAGTGGCAGGATCTCAGCTAACTGCAAACTCTGCCTCCCGGGTTCACGCCATTCTCCTGCTTCAGTCTCCCAAGTAGCTGGGACTGCAGGTGCCCGCCACCACGCCCGGCTAATTTTGTGTGTGTGTGTGTGTGTGTGTGTGTGTGTGTGTGTGTGTGTGTGTGTGTTTTTAGTAGACACAGGGTTTCACCTTGTTAGCCAGGATGGTCTTGATCTCCTGACCTTGTGATCCACCTGCCTCGGCCTCCCAAAGTGCTGGGATTACAGGCGTGAGCCACCACGCCCAGCCAGCCAAAGGAATTCTTTTATCTAACTTACCAGGTCTTATCTTGCTATTTCTTACAAACCAGAAACTGGATCTCAGTTTAAGTTAGAGTTAAAACAATAAATAAATAAGCCATTTACATATGTTAGGAACTCAGCTTACATTTTTGGTTAATTTGTTGATTTTAATAAATCCTCTGAAGTAATTTGAACTTCATCTAGGCAAGATATTTACTGATACATTGTGAATCACTTACCATAATTAATTTAGGAATTTATTTATGTCTTGCTATGTCAACAGGAAAGTCTGGGGAACAGAGAAAGCCAGTTTTTCCCTATACAGTTACATGAATAATATTGTATTTTACGTTTCTTCATCAGAGTAGAAAAGTGGGGCATGCTAGGAGAAAGAGTATGAGGTAGCCAGCTCAAAGCTCATTTTTTTCCCCTCAGCCAGACTGAAATATGCACAAATGTGCCTGTTTCTTTTCTCATCTGAACTTTGAAGGTTGACCTTACAGAGCTAGGAAATTACAGACACCACAAAGAATCAGGTACTAAAGTGAACAGTGTCTGGGTGGTGTATACACACTTAAAAAAAAGTACGTGTCACAATGGGAAGAAAATAAAGAAATGTCTTATAGGCATTTCTATTTTTAAATGATGCCGCACTGTGCCATAGGATGAAAGATCTTCAGAACACATAAAATTAGTTGTAATGGAAACTCCTCTTATTGAATGGCATGGAAAATGGCCTGGGGCTACTAGAGAATAGGGGTAGTCACATGTTATCAGACTGCCTTGCTGTCAGCTTATCCAAAATCCAGTATTCAGAGCTGACTTTAACTCTCATAAATCACATTGCAAAAACATTTTCAGGAATTAGCACAAATCATCTTACTGAAATAAAAATGCACCATCCATAAGAATAATCAAATACCCAGTCAATGTTACAATGCAAAGGGGTTTCTTGCCATGTTCCTTTTCAGCAATAGGTTCCTCCAGGGTATTGAAAACGAGTCCGTAAATAATGAACATGTACAAGTTTATCCTGTAAAATACATGCAAATGCACAATATTTTTGGTAGAGTGATGAGATTCAGAAGTTTGAAAAGTTAAACAAATTTTGATGATAAATTTTAACTATTGATATTTTGTCATATTTCTGCAAGATCAGAGCGCTTGTTTAGATAAAACTTTACCAGCCACTGTAAGGAACCATACTTACAAATACTGAGTCCCACCCTTAAAAATCTTATGCTCCAACAAAAGAAACAGAAAATATATCATTTAATACACACACACACAGTGTCACATTCATATATACACTAGAACATAGACAAAAGAAAATACAAAGCATCCCAATATAAATATCTGAAGATAAATGTATTTCACATGCTGAGAAGCCACTACATCCATGGAAACCTTGATATTATGTAACACTTACTACATTTATTATTTTAATTATAAAATGTTATAATTTATTAATTCATCTTGATAACAAACTATATGAGTCCATTTTCATACTGCTATGAAGAAATCTGCAAGATCGGATACTTTAAAAAGAAAAAGGGTTTTAGTGGACTCACAGTTCCACATGGCTGGGGAGGCCTCACAATCATGGCTGAGGGTGAAGGAGGAGCAAAGACATGTCTTGTATGACAGCAAGTCAGAGAGCCTGTGCAGGGGAACTGTGCTTTATTAAACCATCAGATCTTGTGAGACTTATTCACTGTCATGAGAATAGCACAGGAAAAACCCGCCTCTCGATGATTCAATTACCTCCCACCAGGTCGCTCCCATGACACGTGGGGATTATGGGAGCTAAAATTCAAGTTGAGATTTGGGTGAGGACACAGCCAAACCATATCATTCAACCCCTGGCCCCTCTCAAGTCTCATATCCTCACATTTCAAAACCAATCATGCCTTCCTAACTGTCCCCCAAAGTCTTAACTCATTTCGGCCTTAACTCAAAAGTCCAAGTCCAAAGTCTGATCTGAGACAGGGAAAGTCTCTTCCACCTATGAGCATGTAAAATCAAAAACAAGTTAGTTACTCCCCAGATGCAACGGGGGTACAGGCATTGGATAAATACACCCATTCCAAATGGAAGAAATTGTCCAAAACAAAGGAGCTACAGGCCTCATGCAAGTCCAAAATCCAGCAGGCAGTCAAATCTTAAAGCTCCAAAATGATCTCTTTTGACTCCATGTCTCACATCCAGGTCACACCGATGCAAGAGGTGGGCTCCCATAGCCTTGGGCAGCTCCGTCTCTGTGGCTTTGCTGGGTAGAGCCTCCCTCCTGGCTGCTTTCACAGGCTGATGTTGAGTGTCTGCCACTTTTCCAGGTGCATAGTACAAGCTGTCAGTGGATCTACCTTTCTGGGGTTCTGGAGGATGGTGACTCTCTTCCCACAGCTCCACTAGGCTGTGCTCCAGTGGGGACTCTGTGTGCTCCCACCACATATTTTCCTTCTGCACTACCCTAGCAGGAGATTCTCTCTGAGGGCTCTGCCCCTGCAGCACCCCTCTGCTTGGACATCCAGGCATTTCTATACATCCTCTGAAATCTGGGTGGAGGTTCCCAAACCTCAATTCTTGTCTTCTGTGCACCTGTAGGTTCCATGCCACATGTAAGCTGTCAAGGTTTAGGGCTTGAACTTTCTGAAACCAATGGTCTGTGCTGTACCTTGGCTCCTTTTAGCCATGGCTGGAGCTGCTGGGATGCAGGGCACTAAGTCTTGAGATGGCACGAAGCAGCAAGGCCCTGGACTCAGCCCAGGAAACCATTTTTGCCTCCTAGACCTTTGGGCCTGTGATAGGAGGGGCTGCTGGACATGCCCTGGAGACATTTTCCTCATTGTCTTGGTGATTAGCTTTTAGATCCTGGCTCATGCATGTTTCTGCTGCTGCCTTGAATTTCTCCCCAAAAATGATTTTTTCTTTTCTACTACATAATCAGGCTGCACATTTTCCAAACTTTTACGCTCTGCTTCCTCTTGAACACTTTGCTGCTCAGAACTTTCTTTCACCAGACACCCTAAATCATCTCTCTCAAATTCAAAGTTCCACAGATCTCTAGGGTGGCCCAAAAGGTCACCAGTCTCTTTGCATAGCAAGAATGACCTTTACTTCCATTCCTAAGAAGTTCCTCATCTCCAGCTGAGACCACCTCAGCCTGGACTTTATTGTCCATATCACTATCAGCATTTTGCTCAAAGCCATTCAACAAGTCTCTAAGAAGTTTCAAACTTTCCCACATTTTCCTATCTTCCTCTGAGCCCTCCAAACTGTTCCAATCCCTACCTGTTACTCAGTTCCAAAGTTGCTTCCACATTTTCGGGTATCTTTACAGCAGCACCCCACCCTACTGGTGCCGATTTACTGTATTAGTCCACTTTCATACTGCTGTGAAGAAATACCCAAGAGTGGCCGGGAGCAGTGGCTCACGCCTGTAATCCCAGCACTTTGGGAGGCTGAGGAGCGTGGATCACAAGGTCAGGAGATCGAGACCATCCTGGCTAACACGGTGAAACCCTGTCTCTACTAAAAATACAAAAAATTAGCAGGGTGTGGTGGCAGAAGCCTGTAGTCTCAGCTACTTGGGAGACTGAGGCAGGAGAATAACATGAACGTGGGAGGCAAAGTTTGCAGTGAGTTGAGATAGTGTCACTGCACTCCAGCCTCGGTGACAGAGTGAGACTACGTCTCAAAAAAAAAAAAAAAAAAAAGAAAAAGAGAAATACCCAAGAGTGGGTAGTTTATAAAGAAAACTGGGTTTAATGGACTCACAGTTCCACATGGCTGGGGAGGCCTCACAACCATGGCTGAAAGTGAAGGAAGAGCAAAGACGCTTCTTACATTGTAGCAGGTAGGAGAGTGTGTACAGGGGAACTGTCCTTGATAGAGTCCTCAGACCTTGTGAGACTTATTCACTATCAGCAGAACAGCATGGGAAAAATCCGTCCCCATAATTCAATTCCCTTCCCCCTCCTCCTCGCTCGAGGACACGCGGGCATTATAGGAGCTACAATTCAAGATGAGATTTGGGTGGAGACACAGCCAAACCATATCACAAACTGTTTTGAGAATTCTATATATTGAGTCTTAAAGTCAATTTAAAGTAGCGATTCGGGCCACCACAGCTGCTGCCCTTTATGAATCTTTGTCTTTCCTTACTTCAAATTAATAGAATACAGCAAGATCAAAGATGAGCTGGCGCCATTCACTGTCGCTATGTCAAGAAAGACTTTTAAAGAGGGAATCCTTAGGACAAGCGAAGGTTTCATGTACTATATTGGGCCTGCAAGGCTGATGGAGCCTTCCAAAGTCCATTGCTTTCTAAGCTGTGCTTGTGTACTGTGAATGGGAAACAGACCTCGTCTGCAATAAATGTGGGGGGGGGGGGGGGCGGTGGGAAGTGTATAATTATAATAATTATAAAGACATTTGAAGAAGGCTTCCAAAATTGGCAACGCAGAAATTGTGACATTTGTATTTGGTCACAAAACAAGAAACCAATGAACTCATAATACTACAATTTACCAGTTGCCTGAATCGTACTACACTTTCGTTATCACAATGGCTTTTAGCATTTGCTAGAGAGATTATTACATCTTTGTCTAGAAGATACAATGGTGAATTCAGAAATAAATGATTCACAACCCTTCAGTGTAGCAAAGTACTTATGAGCTCAGTCTCTAGTATGCTATATATCCCTATAATACTTAACTAGTGTCTATCTGGAGTCAAATTCCTACATTCAACCTTTCCACCTGTAAGAAATTTAAAAGGCTTTAATATTACATGATGCATTCAGTTATTAACATAAAATATAAATTAATGTAAAATAACAATAATAAAAGTAGCTAAGTCATGCAGTTATTGTAAGATTAAATGCGAAAATACATGTAATATATTTGACAAGGATCAATAAATGTTAATCATTATTTTAAATTTTATTTATAATATCATCACCACCACCACTACTATTCAGTGCAATTCATTTATGTACACCTCTGACAGCAAATAAATTTTCTTCTTCTTCTTCTTTTTTTTTTTTTTTTTGAGATGGAGTCTTGCTCTGTCACCCAGGCTGGAGTCCAGTGGTGCAATCTCGGCTCACTGCAACCTCCGCCTCCCGGGTTCAAGCAATTATTTGCCTCAGCCTCCCTAGTAGCTAGGATTACACCTCGCCTGGCTAATTTTTGTATTTTTAGTAGAGACGGGGTTTCATCATGTTGGCCAGGCTGGTTTTGAACTCCTGACTGCTTGATCCACCCGCCTCAGCCTCCCAAAGTGCTGCGATTACAGGCATGAGCCACTGCGCCCAGCTGCAAATAAATTTTCTTATATGGAAATCTGGTTCCTTGAGATTTTCTCCCATTCATTCTAATGTATTCCCTCAGGGTTTATATAAATAAATACAGCCAATCTTGTACATTCAGTTATTAACGTGCCCTTGGTGTAACTTTGTTGTTTTGGTTCTGCTCTAAGATATCCTCAGACTTAAATACAAAGAGACAGAGAGTGTCAGAGGCAAATGGAGAGAGGCAGAGAGAGAGAGAGAAAGAGAAACAGATTGAGAGAGAGGAGGAGAGAGAGAGAAAAAAAGGAATAAAGAGACAGAGAGAAGAAGAGAAGCAAGAAGGGAAGAAGAGGGAAGAGGAAAGGCTTTCTCTTCTACTATTCTCTTATGTTTTCTAGATATGTCTATATTCTTTAAATATCCTTCCATTGGCATGATCCCTTCACTATTCTGTTCAGTTTTTTCTGAAGGTATTTCAATGTTTTGCTGCGTCTCTTTAATGGAGGATTACCCTGTACAGAAACAATTTTCCCAGGTGTTCTAAAGTGTTTAAAAATAACTGTGGAGCATGGCAAAGAGCCTGAGAAGAAAGTAATCCGTTGTCAAATCTGGTCATTGTTGTCCTATCTGTAGAGGTGTTTCTTTTCCAGTCTCTTTGTGCTTGGTCATTTTTTCTCTTTAAACATAAGTTATTAAATTTGTTTACCATGAAAGTTTAATGGGAAATTACATAAAAATGTGTTTGTTTGTTTGTTTGAGGGGAGGGAGAGATTTTTCTTCCTTTAATGTTAGGAACAAGAGCTCCCAGAATGATGAGGTGTTGCAATGCATATAAGTAAGTAGGTAATGTGGATAAAGTTCGATCGATAGGTTTGTGCATGTGTTTAAAATAAAGAGGAATAGCAAAGTTCCTGGATAGCTTATTATGTCAATTTAGTAGTCAGGAAAATTCCAAGAATGATGTAAAAGAAGTGTGAAGAAACTTTAATTTCTGCTATTTAAGGGGGTAGTTTATGTCAAAATTTGTTTTAATTTATTAGAATACAGAACATTTCAGAGATATGAAATTAGGCAATGTTAAATTATCAGATTCCCACATACAAGGGAAATGATGTCATATAATACTTCCTAAGTAGTTTTTGCATGCCATAATTACTGCTCAGTTAAAATGCGAAGTTTAAAATGACATTTGAAGTACAATCTAATTTTTTAAACATTATTATTAGTAATTTTGTGATAATATATGTGTGTATATAGATTCAAAATTAGAGTCATACACCAGACTTTTAGGTTACAGTGTTCTTTTAGAAGATGTTTATAGAGGACTTTTCTAGTCCATGCTATGTTTTCCTATAATGTTTGAATAGCATATAATGAATGTACTGTATATGATAACACTTGTGTAATCTGACAAAAATGACACAGCTAATACATTAAGTGCATAATTAGCCTAGATTTGTAAAACAATGATTTTTTTTCATTAAATTTAGTATTTATCAAAGGAATAATAATCTAAATTCTGAACTGTATTATTACATACAGTCCAAATCTCTTAACCACTAAGCTATATATATTCACCCAAGGTGCTTAACCATAAAGTGCTGCCATTTCATCAGAAAATAAACATATCCCCAAAGATCATGGCTTGTATGTAGCCTCAATATTTGGAACCGATTTAGCCACATCAAAGCCATTTTTTTCAGAAAGAAAAAAGTTATCCCCAAGCTGTGGACTTTCAACTCTTAAGCTCTGCCCCAGGAAATACCCCGGGCAACCGAAAGATATAAGGACACCTGGTCTCCAAGCAACCTGAGTTCCATTTAGCATGTAGCTTCATAAAGCTTAATGAGAACTGGCTATCTCCTCCACTTTGGGAGAGACTAGGTTCAATGAGAACAGGGTGTTCTGGTTTTTGCACTATGTGAATGAAGAGATTGTAAAGCTGTGTGACTCCGAGCAGCTGCCTGAATCAAGCATTGTGGTTCAAAGGAAATTTCTGGTTACCACCCTCTATGGCTACATGGTTTAATGAAGAATAAACCATGGAAGGCTGATATCCTACTAACTCCTATGAAGCATTTTCATTAGTCTGAAATTCTACCAATGCATGTGCCCTGATGACTGTCATTTATCTCAGGGACATAGCAGAGTGCTGAAGTTGGCAAGGCCATGGATTCAAGAGCTGCACTCTCTAGGTTCAAGTCCCGGCCTGTATGAAACCTTAAGCAAGTTATTGAAACTCTCTATGACTAAGTTTTCTCCCTGTATTAAGTAGGAATACTAATAGTACTTATTTCCTGAGTTTCCATGAAGATTAAATGAGTTGATCTTTGCAAAGCACTTAAAACAGAACGTTGAATATAAGTACCAAATCAGTGTTTGTTAAATTTAAACAATTACTCATTGTAACTGTTCCGGGAATTGCTGTGTATTCTGAATATCAGACGCCATTTCTTAGTTTTCAAATAGTGCTATTTTTTAAATTTAGAGAAAGTTTTGTGGGGGTGCAAATGAAGAGCCAATTCACTCTACTCAAGGAAGTAAGGAAAACGATTTCAGTAGAGGTAGCAAGAATTTCCCAGCATGAATGAAAGGTAAGGGAGGGAACTTCAGTCAGAACAATCAACATATACAAATGCAGGAACACATGAAAACACCCATTGTAGTTGAAGAAATAGAGAAAAGGCTGGAGCACAAACAGAACGAAGGCGAGTGAAGGTGGATTAATGATAACTTTTGGGATTTATTATGTGGTGATGAGCAGATGCTGAAGATTTTGTTAAGAAGGAGAGTGGCAGCAGCAGATTTATGTTAAAGAAAATAAATCTGGCAGCCACAGGGGGAAAATGTGCTGGTTGGAGCAGGGCAGGAGGCAGAAAGAACCTGGAGGAAGTCGCTAAGGTGAGAAATGAGAGCCTATGTTCAAAGAGTGACAGTGGGAGTGAAGGCAGTGAAGATGCTTGAGATGATTTGGATGTGAAGCTGATAAAATGTAATGACTGGGTGTTGAAGTAGAAGGAAGAATTAAGAATGAATTGCCATTTTAATAGACAAACGAGGAGTCTCGACAAACCACTGCAGTCTTCTTCCGTAGGCTCCTAGGTTTTTTTTATTAAAACAGCAACTCATCTTCAAAGTCATGTTCATACTTTCACGTACCACTCTTAAAAGACTAACTGTAGATTAACATCCTTTCCCTAGACAAGAACAAATTTTGCTCAGTGGCATCGGCTTTTCTTAAAATATGTCCCATATTTGTAACTACCTCTTTGCCTTTGCCTAATTGCACTGTTGCTTTGTCTTCCCTCCTCGCTCTATATCATATATTACTATGCTTCTGCTGGTTGAAAAGCAGTCCATACCTTTAATAAATCATTTAGTGCTCTGATTACAAAATTGAGAGTTTCAGACAGAGAATAAATGTTAATTGCATATCACTGAGGACACCCTAAGTCTTTATTTACTTCCAATAATCGTAGCATATGAATCATTATAAAATCTGTAAAATACATACAATTTTAATGAAGAGCATAGAATTATTCACGACCCCTTTTTCTAGAGATTAGCACCATCAGCATTTTGCTATATTTTTAGAAGAATCACATACACACACACACACACACTCACATGTAATATATTGTATTTGATATTATATTTTAATAATTTTAATTATAGAACTAACTCAGATCTGTTTTCTCTTTTTGCTCATATGAAGAATTGTGAGGACATTTGAATGGTGTTTATGTACCAGACTACAAAGTACAGAGTCTAAGACTGGTGAAATCATATCCTAAATATAGTTGTCTTGTGAGAGGGCTGGAATAAATAACTGCATTGTAACTCTGCCCTATAACTCTTCTTGGAAGCTCTGTGTTTAAAGAGTAAAAAAGGCCAAGAGTACTAGATGAACAGATGATACTAGCTACTTAATGACAAATAGTTACTTGGAAGATGAGGTGCTGTCTACATAATCGTGTTCTGCAAAGTGAATATTGTATGTGACTTCTTACAATAATCTAAATATGTAGATGCAACGAATTTCTTGTTGTATTTACTAGTGGGAAACACTTGAAATCTTTCAGGATTTTAGTCACTGGGGCTTGAGATTTCCAGAGGACATAAAAAAGAAAAATCAAGCCATAACTTTGATGCAAATTCAACAGTGATAATGCAAATATAATATTCCTGGGTTGGACAGAGTCTGTGGACAACAAAAAGAGAGAAACAGATTGCTATAATTAAGGGTGCTAATATTCTGGTCATTTTAATTCACAGGATGTGGCTCTGGTTTGAGTTGGATAAGAAGGTGAAAAGTAGTAATATTGCTTTAAATCTTAATACTTCACTGCTGGAAGATGATACTTTCTTTAATGCAAACTTCTTTACAGGCAAAATATGATATGTTCATTTTTTATTGCAATAAATAAGCCCTTATAGGACCAGTCACAGCTCACTCCTGAATCCCAGCACTTTGGGAGGCCAAAGTAGGTGGATTGCTTGAGCCCAGGAGTTTGAGACCAGTCTGAGCAACATGGCAAAATCTCGTATCTATGAAAATACAAAACACGAGCCAGGCATGGTGGTGGTGTGCCTAAAGTCCTAGCTACCATGGAGGCTGCGTTGGGAGGATCACTTGAGCCTAGGAGGTTAAGGCTGCAGTGAGTCATGATCGTGCCACTGAACTCCAGCCTGGGCAACAGAGTGAGATCCTGTCTCAAAAACAAAACAACATCAGAAACAAACCCTTATGCTCACAGTTCAAAGAGTCTCTGTTTGCTACCAAATTGGAAACCGTGGTAAGCCCATGACTTCTGTAAGTTTTAGGATATCATAGTTTTAAAATGATATGTATAATCCAAGAGAAAGAGTTGATATACCTATAAATATTTGTTTATAAAAATAGATATTATACTTAATTTAACATTTCAGAAATAAATCACATGAGGCCAGGTGCAGTGGCTCACGCCTGTAATTCCAGCACTTTGGGAGGCTAAGGCAGGCAGATCACTTGAGGTTAGGAGTTCAAGACCAGCCTGGCCAACATGGTGAAACCCTGTCTCTACTAAAAATACAAAAATTAGCTGTGAGTGGTGGTGCATGCCTGTAATCCCAGCTACCTAGGAGGCTGAGGCAGGAGAATTGCTTGAACCTGGGAGGCGGAGGTTGCAGTAAGCCAAGATTGTGCCACTGCACTCCATCCTGGGTGACAGAGTGAGGCTCCATCTCAAACAAAACAAAACAAAGAAATAAGTCACATAAGCCACATTGTTGATCCCAGAACGCCAGGTGTATTCTGAGACGTGTGACTAGAACAAAGCAGGAGATGGCAGGCCCCTGAGGCACCCCCAGTTACCCTTGGCTGGGTCCTCCATGATTTTCCTAATGCCTCTTTCCTGTTAACCTCTCTTCATTAAATTACATCAAAAGCACAGGTTTTTCCCACATGAGATTATGTGGGGGAAGTTTAAATTAGAAACTTTTAAATTTGTGCAACTGGATTAGAAATTTCATAATACGAGTCTTACCTCTAAACACTTCTTGTTTCCAGTAAGGCTATAGCTTGTCTTTCTTGCCACATTTTGGCACTTCCAGTATTCAATAGAACCAGGAAGTGTAACTGAATATGAAAACAGGGTAGAGTAGAAAGAGAAAGAAACATGGAACATAATTTCTGATCATTGATGTAACTTCGCGCAGGGGCATGGGAAGATGTTTGAGCAAATTCTGACATTCTGTGATCTCGTGAACTCCATATCCGCCTTAGAATATGAGTATGAAAATACTGTGATCTGTCTAATAAAGAATTTGACTCTGGGGAAGGTAGGCTCGTACTAAATTGAAAGATAATCCTTTCACTAAAAAGTAAAGCGTTCAATTATATGGATACTGCTAGAAATACATGCGAGCATCTTTATATTTGTTTCTCATAAATAAACTCATAATATGTAGATGAATGTTTGATAAGGTATGTCTGACCTAAAACCACCTTTTTGACTGACATGGGGCTTTTCAGTTGCTACAATAGATACTCTGAATGACAAGAAAGAGTTTGGTCCACGTTACAATTTCTTCCCCCTTTCCAAAATGTATGGCTTTCCCAGGAAACAATTTTCTCATAAGGATCCATTGGTTTTTTCTTTGATGTTGCAAATTTTGGCTGGAAGAATCAGACAATGGCATACCACGGCTGGGTAGAATTCATCCAAAACCTCCCTGCTCAGGGACCCAAAAAGGTTATTAAAGAAAGACTTAGAAACACCTCACCTCAGCAACATAGCTCTGGGGCAGTGTCCCCTTCCAATGACATTTTCACTAATGTGTTGCCATCATCCATTTTCTCAGGATATAGTTTCCTTCATGTCTCCATGAGGTTAGGAGGAAAGACAAGGTGCTACAAAAAAAAAAAAAAAAAGAGTTGATATTTCTATAGCATCTGTTTATGACAGTGTATATAAATAAGAAGAGTTTCCACCCCAGTACAGGACAAGGAAAAATACATATCTTTTTAGGAGTTGGCTTTCTGCAAGTGCAACTAAATGAAAGACCGTGGGGGTGGAGCCGAATATAAATGCAATGTCAGAACAAAAAAGAACCACCTACAAAAATCTTTCCTTAAAAAGCATCCATTCCTAAAGAAGATTCATGGCATGTAGGCTCACACACAGATTTACTACCTACCCAACCCAAAGTGGCCTGTGACAATGGCTTCTTCGAGAGAGAATTTTAAAACTTGAGGGTTTTCTTTCGTTGTTGTTAAAAAAAAAAAAAAAAAAAAAAAGCAAATTACATGACTCCTAAATATTTTTTGCCAGTCTAAATATTTAACAGGAGTTGGCATGGCAGGGCATGTCATACTACTTCTAAGGGGATGCATTTTTGCAGAACAATTTATTTGAGAATCAATGTTCAGTGAGACAAGATTAATTCCTAAGACCCTCAGCCGTTAAGAAGTGCATCAATCATTCTGCATGTTTTTTTATATTAACATCATGAAATGGATATTGTTTTTGTTTTGCACACACACATATATATATTTTTAAAATATGACTATGTACACATATGCATAGGCATATGTGCGTGTAGTAATATTTTTGAATGCATGGGGGTGCGAATTGGATGGGATGCTTTTCCATTTACAGGCTCCATGGTGCACTGCAGGAGTATACCATCCCCGGCTCCCTGGCAATAAATATTAGAAATACCCTCCATGGTTGTGGCTTCCAAAATCATCTTCACATATCCCCAAACACTTCCTGGAGAGTGGTAATGCTTTGGTTGAGAACTGTTCCATGAAACGCTGATAAGCAAGTTGCAGACTGTTTCCTTTTGAAGTCCGGGTAGCTTGAAGCTGACTTCACCACTTACAGCATTGTCTCTGTGTCCAAGGGCTGTTTGAAGATAATTTCTTCATCAGAGAAAAAAAAAAAAACATTCAAGTTTGAATTTTGGCAAAACTATAAAAAACAAACTAGAACCTCAAACTTCAACCTAGATAGATGACCCTTCCTTTTTAGGTATTATGTTTTGGTGTTTAATGAATTATTTCAAACATTTTAGAAATGTTAGATTTTACTTTCTATATTTTGTAACTTTCACATTTCTTTAATACGGTTTAAAAAATATTCTTCCAATATATTCTGGGAAATGCAGACACAGAAATTAGTAATATATTAGGGTTGTCTAAAATGGGAGAAATTAGATCCCTACAATGTAGCAAGCATTGTATTAGATGCTTTGTATACATTTTTTCTTTGCATCCACATACCAGCCCTGCATGGCGGATGCTATTATCACCATTTTACACATGAGAAAACTGAGCCTAACAAAGTTTAGGAAACATTATAAAGTATGAGTAAGCTATATGTCACTTTTAGAACACATGGGTTTAAAAGTTAATGTGTATCTAACTTTGACACCAATAAAAATATTTGACACTAATTAAAATGTAAATACATATTCTCCTATCACATTTTCATGGCATCCAAAGATAGCCCTTTCATCGAAATTAGATTTGCTTCAGTTATTTTTAATGATTGCTCAAAAAAGTGTGAAAGAGAAATTATATCTGTTGACTATTCTAGGGCTTTTCAGGAGACTTAGACTGTTGCTGTATGTCCTGTGAGTTAAAGATAGAACACAATGTACTATTCTGGACCAGATGTAGATACGCCCAGAATATCACATGGAGTCTAGATGTTTGGTAGAAAAACCAAAAAAGGAACAGGCTGCATCTATATGTGGTAAGAGTGTAAACATGGTAAAAAGGAAAGATAAATGACGGACGGCAACTTGCTTGTCACTGCCTCCTCTCCCTCCTCTCCCTCCTCCTCCCCTCCTTCTCTCCTTTCTTCTTCCCTTCTGTCAATCATTCAAGGAATGTTTACTGAGCACCTAGTTAATATCAGGCTTTGTGGTAGTGTTAGTTTGCCCTTTCCCCAAAAAGATTTCCTACTCAGAACATTTTCTCAACTAATCTTTGTCCTCTCTCTGCTCTGGGAGCATGTCCTTAGTTTTTCTGATCTTCTCTCTCTGGTCTATCACAAGTTCTGTGCTCCATAATTACTTTATTGTTATTTTTATTTTCATTAGGCTGATTTTGAGAACCGCAAAGAGAATCGCTGACTTTCTACTTACCCTCTACTCCCTCCCTTAAGACCTTCCTCTGAGTTAGAATGTTAAGTCTTGGGAAATGGGCTCGGGTGCCCTTTCTCCCTGCTTTTGTGATACTCTGTGACTGGAAATGGGACTCTAGAATTAAGTGAATATGTGATTTTTCCCTTAGTCAGCTAGTACCTCTACATTTTGGTTTTCTAAGAAAACGGTCATTTGTTGGGCCTTTGATTTTATTGCTTTTGGGAAGCAAACAAACAAAAAAAAAAAATCAGCCACAATGCTTAAGATCAAGATATGTAAGTTGCTTTGAATGGCCTTCTGCAGAATGATCCTTCTTGCTTTGTGTTCGGCAGATACTCATCACTGTCATTGGCACAGCTGTGTTCATTTTTTCATTTCACTGGGCAAGGTTTTTTCTTCTTTCTCTTCTTTTCCTTGTTAATTTTGTTGTTTTGGGTGTCTTGTGAGAGACTGCCACAAAAAGTGTTTTATGCTGCCATTGCTTTGAAAAACACCGATTAGGCAGATTAAATAGATGTAGAGTTACTTATTGCACTTAAATGTCACCCAAGGTAACAGTTCCTCTGCCTACTTACACACAGTAGAATAAACCGAATGACTTAAATGCCAGTTTATTAATGAAGCCCTGCTGAGCTGCATACAGCTGTAAGAATTATAAGTGTCAACCTAAGAATGTTAAGGGTTCAGCTAATATATTGTCTGCCCTGAATTTAATAGGCATAAATCGAAGAATACAAAAAAACAAGTTATCTAAAGATAAAAATGTGTGCAAAACAATTCATTACATATTTCTTAAAGTTATTAACTTTTCAGTGATTAATTCTGGCAATTATTTTTAACTTTGTGAACATCAACTTCATGAAAACAGCTGCACTATACATTGGAATTGCAATGCATGTAACATCTCCACTTAGCCAGTGTTTGAAAGTTTCTTTTGGATGTGTCCTGTGATACTGTGTAATTTATTTATTCCTAGAGACTTTTAAATTGACTTCTGAAGAATGTTTCCTGTATTTATTGTGCCTCCTTTAATTTAAACAAATAATTGTCAATTGTATAACTCACGAGTTGCCACAAATTATTTTGAGGGCCAGATATATACACATATGGAAAGTGAGAGTTATTATAGAAGTTTGGTAATACATAATTTTTTTCAAAGAAGCCTATACCTTGTAGGACAAGAAAACAACAAGATCAGGTACTCACAATACAATGCAAAAAATTAAACATGGATCATTATTAACCCAGATAAATTGCAAAGAAGAGAATTATCATTTCCCCGGTTTAGTGTAGACACTCATAGTGGTTCTATACAGTATAACATAGTGGATAGGATTAACTGGAGTCACAAAGATCTCAGTTAAATGGTGGCTCTGCCACTCAGTAGCAATTTAATTTTAAGCAGGTTTCTTAACATCTCTCTGACTCAGTTTCTTTATGCAAAATGATAGTGGTAATGCCTACTTTAAAGGTTTTGTTAAGGATTAAATGAGACTATAATGTATGTAAAATGTTCATTATAGTGTGTGGCACGTAGCAAAGTTGCTTTTATTTCATTGCTGTTGCTGTTAGAAGAGTTATTTGACTAGGCCGGGCACTGTAGCTCATGCCTGTAATCCCAGCACTTTGGGAGGCCTAGGCGGGCGGATCACGAGGTCAGGCGATCGATACCATCCTGGCTAACGTGGTGAAACCCTGTCTCTACTAAAAACACAAAAAATTAGCTGGCGTGATGGCGGGTGCCTGTAGACCCAGCTACTCTGGAGGCTGAGGCAGGAGAACGACGTGAACCCGAGAAGCGGAGCTTGCAGTGAGCCGAAATCATGCCTCTGCACTCTAGCCTGGGTGACAGAGAGAGACTCAGTCTCAAAAAAAAAAAAGGTTATTTGACCAAATACAGGAAAAGAAGAAAAATTATAGTTACCAAAAAGCAGTAAAAATATTATATGTATATATTTAAATGTACATCCATGTGAGATGTAAACCTTCATCCTGGGCACTGTAAACAAAGGTATATATATGAAGACAGGAATAAACAAGGTGAAGCCATTTATTAAAATTTGTGGAAGGCCTAACTTTTGATTCCTTCTTCATGATTTTATATTCAAACTTTAAAATCACCTAGACTCAAGCCACTGTTAAAATTTAACTGACACTGCACATATATAAATTCAAGTTGTAGTTTCTGTAACAAAGCTTTGTCTTCACCCTGAAATAAGTATTTATTTAGTATTTGTTAAGTTCTTTTTATAAAATAGCCAAAATGATTTACTTCTCAGTGATTGTACTACTCACTAAAGAGCAAACGGTCAGGAGGACTTAAAATACACAACCATGTTATTGACCATACTTTTTCAAAGATCATGGCGGCCCCTTTCACAAGTGATGTTTTTATTAAAGTTTCTTCAGAGATTATCCAGACTTATCCTGAACAATTTAACCTTTCCTGTAATTCTTTAAAAGGAAGACATAAAGTTAACAAGATTGCCAAATGCTGGGTTGGTGGCCTTGAGTATTCATTTTCCTTGGCATTAAAAATATTTATGTTTAATTACTTCACTAACTCATTATCTGGTGAATATAGCAGATGAAGTTTATTTAGTTAATGCGTATCTTTATCCTAAGATACAATGAATTGTGTAACACGAGATAGTTTAGATTCATTTGGTTTAATTAAGGTACTCAGGGTCCTTGTAAATAGGGCCTGAAATAATGACTCACACTTTCTAATAGTTTCTAGATTACCATAGGTTATTTAAAAATTGCTTTAAAGTCCTTAGGGTACATTGCTTACTAATTATGGATGTTAAATGATAATCATGTTTAGTAGAAACCTTAGGTAATTTCATTAAATCACAGGATTAACAAATCCCTTTTTGAACATTTGTATACTGTTGGTGGGATTGCTAACTATTTCATCCACTGTGGAAAGCACTTCATTCCTCAAGGAACTTAAAATAGAACTACCATTCAACCCAGCAATCCCACTACTGAGTATATAACCTGAAGGAAAATAAGTCATTCTGTCATAAGGAACACATGGACTTACATGTTCATTGCAGTGCAATTCACAAGAGCAAGGACATGGAATCAACCTAAATGCCCATCCACAGTTGATTGGATAAAGAAAATGGGGTACATATACACCATAGAATACTATGTAGCTATAAAAAAGAATGAAATCATGCCCTTGGTAGCAACACGGATGGAGCTGGAGGAGATTAAGCAACAAAATGCAAGAATAGAAAATCAAATACCACATATTCTCACCTATAAGTGGGAGCTAAATATTGGATTCGCATGATTGTAAAGAAAGGAACAATAGACACTGGGGATCACTAGACAGGGGATGGTAGGAGGCGGGTATGGGCTGAGGAAACACCTGTTGAGTTCTATGCTTATGGCCTAGGAGATGAGATTGGTAGGGACCCAAGCCTCAGAGTCACACGGTCTACCCGCGTAACAACCCTGCATGTGTACTTATAATACGTTAAGTTGAATCTATAAGTTCAACTTATTATAGATACATAATATATCTATAAAAGTTGAAATTTTGAACTTTTAAAAGTTGAAATTTAAAAAACGTATAAAAGTTGAAATGAAACTTATAAAAGTTAAAATTAAAAAATCAAATTCCTTTTCCATTCCTAGGTGAAAATATATGTGACAATATCAAGTAGACCTTTTTCATCCAAGATTGTCATAGGGAAGAGCATGATAGGAAAACTGTTGAAGACAGAATGGAAAATAGCACAGACATTAACAGAGCTAATTTTAACTTGTGTTTCTGTGTATATGTAAGTGCATAAAGCATGTGTATAGCATGAAAAGTTGGGAAACACGTTTGGTGGTTCCCAGGAGTAGTCAGACTAGGAGGCTTATTAGGTAATAGGCAAGAGTTCCCAACTCAGCCCTAGTGGTCATTTTCAACAAAATCTGAATAGAAGCACTCACTGGGTGAGGAAGACCACTGAAAATACATGCCATACCTCTAAAATATTATTAATGGCATAATTTTAATTTCATCTCTTGAAAATTGTGTCATTCTTGTGGAATCAGTTTGAAGATGTTTCCAATTACTGAAACAAGTAGGAAGAAAGAATATGACTTAATCGGTCTTATGTGAAAGAAAGAAGAATTTCTAAAGGTTTGTTTTTTTTTTAAGGCCCCTAGAGAATTAATTTTTTACATTTACCATCCTGGAATTTCCTCCCAGAGCCCCAGGGAAACTTGTCTGCCCAGAAGTCTAGACACTAAATAAAACATGCACCCAGGTATTATCTTAATCCTTTTAGACCAAGAATCTCAATTTCTTCTATAGCTCTCCAAGAATCCAAGGATTTTTTTTTTCTTTTTTAAATATCCCAATTTTTTATTACATATTTAATAATTCTTCATCTTCTTCAAACAAAATTTTCAGACAAACGTAAAATGAATCAGAGAATCAGGGCTAGTTCTGGAGAATTGTGGGGTTGATAAAACTTGTCTTGGTCTTTCCTACCATTAAGTCACCTACTAAGTTACCTTCTGCTTCTCTTTGCAGAACACTTGCTGTTGGTTACTCTAAACCTCTGAGTATGTAAATAATGCAGTTCGTGCAAAAAATGCAAGTGTCAAAGGAGGGACTTATGGTCTGGAAGCCATTCAAAAATATCAAAGAGATAGATTCTTCAATGGTGTGGAAGAGATATAACCTCACAAGATGTTTCTCAGGATCTGGGGTCAGGCGAGGGACTGATGTGTCCCTTGAAAAAAAAAATGTCCATACCAAGCATGGCAGACCAATGGCAACGACCAGTCTCTCTGCCTAGCAGTTGTTTCATTCATGGCAGATGGAAGGTGAGAGACTAGAAGGAGATAATTTCTCCTTGGTCATTCTCACTTCTGGGAAGGGCTTCACATCAAAACATTCTCTCAGCAGGTTAAACAGTGGATCACTCTGGTTTATGTTCTTCTTCTTGCTTTTGACTGTTGGGCATGAGGAGGAGTACCTTAAAGACTTAATTATGGAACCCAACCCAGCCAACAAAACTCATGGAATAGATGTACTCCTGAAACTGGTATAGCAGTTTAATAACTCAGTTGACAGAAAACCCACAGGACAGACACAAGGAAGGTTTGCCATTGACCCGTTTAGTTGCCTTATATCATGCTTGCTCTTTGTAACATAGACTTTAATTGCGTGGCAAGAATGTAGTTGGAATGAGTAGAATTCATGCATTTTAGCATTTAGGATTCTTTATTTTTTGTTTGTTTGTTTCTTTGTTTTGTTTTGTTTGTTTTTTGAGACCGAGTCTTGCTCTGTCACCCAGGCTGGAGTGCAGTGGCGCCATCTTGGCTCACTGCAACCTCCACCTCCCGGGTTTAAGCAATTCTCCTGTCTCAGCCTCCCGAGTAGCTGCGACTACAGGCGTGCACCATCATGCCCAGCTAATTTTTTATACTTTTAATAGATATGGGGTTTTACCATGCTGGCCAGGCTGGTCTCGAACTCCTGACCTTGTGATCCGCCAGCTTTGGCCTCCCAAAGTGCTGGGATTACAGGCGTGAGCCACCACGTCCAGTCAGCATTGCATGATTCTAGGGAGCTGGAAGGTTGAGGAAATCCTACAGTGGAGGATTTATGCCTTGCATAAGTCAGAGGGAATTCAACTGGCTATACTTCCTTGTAATAAACATATCAAAATGCCTGCTTTTGGCTGCTGTATACATCAGCTGTGGGCAGTGATTAACTCCTGGCCTCCTCTACTTCCACTCATGCCATAAGAGGAGGGGAGAAAGAATCTTTACCGGCTGTAAAGTAAGACATATAAAACAAGGCTAACAAAGCACTGTGTGTCAAGTTGCAGCAGGAGCGATGGCAAATACATGGGAATGAGTCAATGTCGGATTAAAACAAAGAATGTAATTCATGGAAATCTCTCCAATGTACATGTTGGGATGTGCTGAACAGTTGACTTGAGTGGATTTGTAGCAGCATGTGAAGGTGATTTACATAAGTGTGAGCTCATGCCCAGAACACAGATGTGACTTGCAAATTTACAACCCTGGTATCATGGAAGCTGCACACAGAAGCAAACACAATTGATAGTAAACAAAACATTACTCCTTTTGCCTGCTGTTAAATATTTAGTGAACTCCAATACAATGCTGCTAGGATGAGACTTGAATTAGTTAGCCCCACTAGTTGAATTTCTCTGAAGGGCGAAGCCTGTGCCCCCATCCTTACCTGAGAGTGAAAAGATTATATTGTTGCAAATGAGGGTGGTAACTTGGATTCAACTCAAATGGAAAAGTTCAGGAATGTGAACAAAAATAGCAAGTTGAATCAATCTGCCTTCTAGAAGCCTATTTGGTGTGTCCACCTGCAAATGACCTGCCCACACCTCAAAAATCAAAGTGTATTTGTTTCTCTTCAGTTCCCTCCTCTCTCCTGACTCTGTTTCTTAATTCAGCCATGCTGTGATTTTTCCAGCCACCTTCTCCCTTCCCATGATTTAAACAGATGCTGAGGCATAAACATTTCTCTTCTGCCATGTCTCTGGAATTGATCATTGCCTTTCCTTTTAAAGTTCAAGTCCTTCTTACCCCTCATCTGAAATATTGCCATACACTCATAATTGATCAACCCATTTCCTGTTTTCAACTTTTATCCCTTTAATCAGCTCTATGTTTTGTGTGGGGTTTTTTGTTGTTGTTGATTTTATTTTATTTTATTTTATTTTGAGATAGGGTCTCCATCTATCACCCAGGTTGGAGTCCAGTGGTGAAATCCTAGCTCACTGCAGCCTTGATTCCTGGGCTCAGGTGATCCCCTTGCTTCAACCTCCTAAGTAGCTGGGACCACAGTTGTGCACCACTATTCCTGACTAATTTTTGTATTTTTTTTTTTTAATAGAGATGAAGTTTTCCTATGTTGCCCAGGCCAGTCTCAAACACCTAGGCTCAGGTGATCCACCCACTTCAGCCTCCCAAAGTGCTAAAATTACAGGTGTGAGCCACTGTGCCCAGCCAACTCTATGTATTTGACAATTAAGTTTCCCACAAGGCACTATGGTTATTTAAAAAAAAAAAAAAAAAAAAACTTCAGTCATTGCTCAGGACCTTCTATTTCAGGTTACTTTTCCTTGGCCTACCATTTAAAATCTGCAAGCTACTTTTCCAGTTGCATTCCCCATTAATGTCTACATTTAGCTCCCCTAGAACAGGGTTTCTCAAGGAAGCACTATTTCCATATTGGACTAGATAATTCTTTGTTGTTGGGGTCTGTTCTGTGCATTGTAGAATGTTTAGCAGTATCTCTGTTTTCTAGCCACTAGATGCCAATAGCACCAACTGCCCAGTTGTGACAACCAAAATCATCTTCAAACATTGTGAAATGTTCCCAGGGGGTAAAATTCCTGCCCCAGACAAAATGGGTCTCTTGTGGTTGTCAAGATATGCTTTAGGTTTCTCATGTCTACATGTGTGTTTGTAGTGGGCCATTTGCTTGGAACGTCTTCCCTACCACATCTACCTATTAAAGTCATATCCATCATTTGTGGTTTAACACAAGGCTCCTTATTACCAAAGTCCTCTCATTGTTTTAACCACTGTCCCTTAATACAAGTGGTTTCCTTTGGAATGACATAACATTTTACATATTTCTTTTTATTTATTTACTTCTTTATTTACTTTGGGGTTTTCTGGTTTTTTGTTTTTCAACTTTTATTTGAGAATTGGGGTACACATGCAGGTTTGTTACAAAGGTGTATTGCATGATGCTGGGGTTTGGTGTGTGAATGTATCTGTCACTCATGTAGTGGGCATAATACCCAATGGGTAGTTTTTCAACCTTTGCCCTCTTCCCTTCCTCTCCTCTTGTATTCCCCTGTGTCTGTTGTTCCCATCTTTTTGCCCAACACTTTACATAGTTCTTAAAACATTTATCTTAATTTTTACATTTTTCTTTTAATTTGGCTGCTAAAAAATTAAACACAGAAGCAAAGTTCTGGCCTTTATTTAAATGTGTAAATATTTATAGCCTGACTTATGTAAGCTACTCTATATTTTGAACTTTACTTTCTCATTTTTTTTTTTTTTTTTTTTTTGCCCCTAACAAGCCTATTGTATCTTCTTGTATGAAATTTTTATGGGTATATAAGTACTAAAGTAATTGGCCTTATGTAATTATCTCAAAGTTATCTCACTGATACATGCAATTATATGATGTTCTCTTTTATCAAATGTGACAGAAAATAAACCACAGCCTCTTTAGAGAGAGAAAAGAACACACACAAAAACTAGAGCTGGCTGGATCTTAGAAGCCATCTGGTCCTTCATCTTCCCGTTTACTTGAGGTAACGGGAATAGGAACATTGGAAGGACAAATGGCTTTCCCCAGGTGGTAGATACAGTCTTTTACCCACAGTGCCTGCTCAGAATTTATTGCGTTAGACTAGTTATTCCTCATGTGGGGTCTTCAGACCAGCATCATGTGCACAGCTTGGAAACTTATTCGAAATACAAATCCTCAGGCCCATCCCCAATGTACTGAGTAATCCCAGCTCTTTGGGAGGCCAAGGCAGGTGAATCACGAGGTCAGGAGATTGAGACCATCCTGGCTAACAGGGTGAAACCCCCATCTCAACTAAAAATTCAAAAAATTAGCCGGGCGTGGTGGCAGGCACCTGTAGTCCTGGCTACTCAGGAGGCGGAGGCAGGAGAATGGCCTGAACCTGGGAGGCAGAGCTTGCAGTGAGCTGAGATGGTGCCACTGCACTCCAGCCTGGGCAACAGAGCAAGACCCCATCTCAAAACAAAAACAAAAACAAAACAAAACAAACCTCTGGGGATAGGGCCCATCTATCTGGGTTTGGTATAGTGTGGGGGTCCTCAAATCTGAACTTATCAGGATAAGTTGGAGGATCTGTTCATATAGACTGGTTATTTACTATGTGCCATATTTAGTGAAAGTTAAATTGTTGTGGATTCTCAAGACCAGATTGTGAAAGGCAGCTGCACTCAATATCAAATTAACCACCTGACCTATTTCTTGAAATATAAAACTTAATCCAGAGATCCTCTGTTTATACAATAAAATGTTTTACTCTAATATGGTGGTTTCTGTTTCATCTTAAGATAGCATAATAAGTTTGCATCAAGTTTAAAATAAAGATCTAACATTTATTTGATGTTGATTTTTATCATGTATTACAGGGAGCAGGAATTCTAAGATTAGGAATAGGAAGGCAGGAGAGAGAGTTGAAAGCATGTTAAGCTTTTGTCTTAGTGAGGAAAATAGATATAAATGCTAACAACTCATAGGCATCTTCAGAATGATTTGTTGTAACACAATATAAATATAAGACAGCCACTAAAATAAAAGAAATAATATGTGTATTTATAAGCCAGTAAAAGAAAAAATAAAGGCAAATATGTCAATGCAGTAATGAATGGGAAGGAAAGAAGAAAGGAAAATGCAAAACATGTCAGTGTTTATAATTATTGTAAATATTCTTCTCAAATTTTGTATTTAAATAACACATAAAAATGGCATAGAAAGGTAGAAAAATGAAGGAAGACAAAAAAGTTAGACTGGACCAATGCCAACAAAACTGAAATAGCATTACCATATTAACATCTGACAAAAAATAATCTGAGACAAAAAGTAAAAAGAGGGTTATTTTATTTGGTAAAGTTACAATACTCTGATAAGATTTGACAATCATGAACCTGGATGTACCTAACAAAATATCAATAAAATAGGAAGCAGGTGCCATTAAAAATACAAGTAAAATCAGAATATTTAACCATCATGGTAGAGACTGGAACACACTTACCTTAATACTCAAGAGATTAAACAGATAAAAAGTATTTAAAATTTTGAATATTTGAATTATACAGTTAACAGCCATACAGATATTTAAAATGTGTACCTAACAAAAGGGAATGTACTTTAATTTCAAATAGCCATGACGTATTTATTAAAGTTGGCCATTAGATTTTAAATAAAATATTTCATATCTTCTGACACAGTTCAATAAAACTAGATAATAAAAATAAAAGGAAGGAGATAGCCTCCTTTCACAAAAATAAAACAAAACAATAAATAAATATCCAACTGGATGTATTAAAATGCTGTTTTAAATAATCTTTGGGTTATTAAACTACTTAGAAATTTTTGAAAACCATGAGAATGCAACGTGCCAACACCTATGATTTTCGTTCAAATGGTACTCAGATGATATTTTAGAGACTTTAGTGCATTTATTATTGAACAAAAAAGAGTATAGGAAATATCAACTATGTGTTCAACTCAACAATCGTGGATAAGAAACAAAAAGTTATATATTTTCATTGTAGGAAATATTAAAATGATAAATAAATTATTGGAGAAGAAAATAAGAATCACCTACAATTATTTTTTTCTTCCCCTGTAATTATAACATATATAATGGACATCATTTTTTTCCTCCCCTGTAATTATAACACATATAATGAACAAAAAGTAAATCAGGACAAATGCCCCAAATTGTGTGCTGTCTCTACAGTTTCAGGGCTGAATTTCTCCTTTGATCTTAAGAAAGTCACAAGAGAGACTCACGAATGAGGACTCTGACAATCGCCATGGAGCGCCTTTAGTGTCATGCATGTACACGTAGAAGTTGTGTGTGTGTGTGTGTGTGTGTGTTTGCACCTGCACGTGTTATGGTGAAGTGATGGACAAGTTGAACCTCCTCAAACCTCTTTTCAGGAATACTACTTTCTTTTTAAAAGATTTTTGCAAAGGAAAATACATGATTCATTTTAGCAGATTTGCCAGAAGGATTTCAGTGACATGAATATTTGGTAAAGATTTAGCCTGCAAAATGAAGTCATGAAAACAGCAAAGGAAAAAATATACCAAAAGAAGTACTAGGAAAAGAATGCCCTGAAGTCCATTGAGGAAAAAAACCACCTTGGACACAATGTAAGAAAGGAGATTTTCTTATATAAGGAATCCTGATAGAAACACTACTAAACCTCTGCCAAACAGCAGGACACCCTGGTTTGGCTAGAAGTTCTGGGAAAGGCCACCTCCTTCCTCTTGGAAGGCAGTAGTCTTGTTTTTGGTAAATAAAGTCGTTTGGTTCAGCAGAGGGCATCTAAAACACTGAAGGCGTTACTTGTCTGGACATTGATTCTACTAGGATGTAGGCCAGAAGATTACACTCTTCTTTTCAGAAGAATGAGAATAAGAAGTGACTAGCATGTCCAAACAAGCTGTGAAATCTTATCCCTCCTGCCCCCTGAATAGAGTCCAATGCCCCAAGATAAAGGAAATCCACTCTGTAATCCGATAGGCTTGTTACTGAGCATTTTGCCAAGAACAACACCTTCCCTTCACGTAGTACCAGGGTCCAGGTGCATAAACTCCAGCCTAATAAACTCAAATACAAAAAAAAAAAGGAAAAAAGAAGTGAAACCTCTTGACATTTGATATAATGTGACTATGGATTTTCTCAGCAAAGATGGAGAAGAATGTGCTTACATGTGTTGCACAAACACTTTACTGCAGGTCTTTTGGCTTGGTTGCTAAGGTCAGAGGACAAACATAGAAACCCAAAATTAGGTTACTGTAATTGTTCCCATTCTCTCTCATGCCACTGAGAGCTCTTCAACAAGCCTACCTTTGAATCTCCAACACCTATCATAGTTCTAGTCATTTGATGGTTGGTAAGCATTTTTCAAAATGAGAAAAGCGTTTTGTTGTGGTTGTTATTGTTGTTTGATGGACTTAGGTATTTGTAATTTAGGGTAAAAACTGTCTATCTCAGAAAATAAAAAATTGCTACTACAAGTATAAGATAATACATATAGTACCATATCATTTGTAAAGCACTTTTACATAAACCATTTTCCTTTAAATCTCACAAATTCTGTTTTTATTTTTATTTTCTAGTGAGCCAAACAAGGCTCAAAATTTTTAAGGAACTTGCGGAAGGCCACTTTTTTTCACAGCCATTTCTCTGTAGAAAATGAATGAGCTTGCATATAACATTTTACTAAGTGGAACTAAATATATTTTACTACAAAATAAAAAGGGGAGACATCAAACCTGCTGCAAAAAACCTGTAGAAGTTCATTTGAGAATTTCTTAGAATTGTAGATTTCCTTAGGAGGAATATACGTTAAATCATACACACACACGTGTGTGTGCACATGTATATATACACACATACGTACACATATATGTATATGTATGATCATATTTAACATATATGATCAAAATTATATTTTTTCAAAAGTTGTGCTACCAAACCAAAAAAGGTGTCAGTGGTCCAGAGGGTTGGACTGGGAAGTAGGTAGGGAGCTGGACAGAAGTAATATGTACTGAGCACTCAATTTCCAAAATTTGAAAATTAGTAAAATTCTTCTCTAAGAGTTAGAGAGCAAAATCAGGGCATGCTTCATCAAAACAGAGATAGGCAAGTCCTTTAAAAGACACAATAACAAACACAAAAGATGTATGCAATCTAAAGAGAAACTGGAGTATACATAAATATATAAAAATCAACTCAAACATTTAAAACATTAGCTCAAAATGAATTAAAGATTTAAGTGTAAAACTCAAAGCTATAAAACTACTAGAAGAAAATACAGGGGAAATGCTTCATAATATTGATCTTGGTAAAAATTTTTAACAATAAGATCTCAAAGCACAGGCAACAGAAGCAAAAATAGACAAATGGAACTACATCTAACTAAAAAACTTTTGTACAGCAAAGAAAACAATTAACAGAAGGAAGAGACAACCTACAGAATGGGAGAAAATATTTGCAAAGTTTACATCTGTCAAGGGATTAATATTCACTTGTATAAGAAACTTGACAGCAAATATATATATACTCGAGTTGAGAACTTCAACTCTCCCTCCCTGAGGAGTTTTGGACCGTGTTTTTAAAAAAATCTTTGGCAGGTATGGGGCTGAGAAGCAGGAGGTCACTGATAAGGGCATGGGAGATTAAAAAATTGGGAGATATATATACACACATATATATATACACACACATATATATACATATATATATACACACACACACATATATATATCTCCCAATTTAAAAATGGGCAAAATATCTTAATAGACTTTTCACAGAAGAAGACATACAAGTGGCCACCAGGTATATGAAGAATACTCAACATCACTAATCATCAGGGAAAGGCAAACCAAGACCACGATGAGATACCACCTCACTCCAGTTAGAATTGTTGTTATCAAAACAACAAAAGAAAACAAGTGTTGGCGAGTATGTGAAGAAAAGCAAGCACTTACACATTGGTAATGGAATTGTAAAATTAGTACAATCACTACATAAGCGGTACAGAATTTCGTCAAAAAATTGAAGCTAGAACGACTGTATGATCCAGGAATTCCACTACTAGATATATATCCAAAAGAAATAAAATCAGTGTGTCTAAGAGATATCTGTGTTCCTGTATTTATTGCACAACTATTTACAATAGTCAAGATATGAAATCAACCTGTGTCCAATAACAGATGAATGGATAAAGAAAATGTTCACACACAGACACATGCACACCATGTAATACTATTTAGCCATTTTAAAAAAAATGAAATCTTGTCACTCGTGGCAGCATGGATGGACCTGGAGAGCATCATGTTCAGGAAAATAAGCCAGACATGGAAATACAAATACTGCATGATATCACATATATGTGGAATCTAAAATAATAAAAATAAAAGTTAATATCATAGAAGCACCAAGTAGAAGAGTGTTTACCAGAGACTAGGGAGGGGTAGTAGGGGTAAGGGAGGATAGGGAGGGATTGATCAATGGGTACAAAGTTAGATAGGAGAAGTAAGTTCTGGTGTCCATTGCACAGCAGGGTGGCTATGGTTAAGAATAAAGTATTGTATATTGCATCATAGCTAGAAGGTGTTATAGGGCTGTTATGTTCAAGTGCTCATCGAGCAGTAACAAGTCAATATACCGAGACAGCGGGAGTTGCTGCAGAGAAAGAATTTAATAATCACAGGGGCATCCAAATGAGGAGATAGGAGAGAACCTCAACTCTACCTCCCTGAGGAGTTTTGGATTGTGTGTGTGTCTTTTTTTTTTTATTATTGTTATTGTACTTTAAGTTCTAGGGTACATGTGCACAACATGCAGGTTTGTTACATATGTATACACGTGCCATCTTGGTGTGCTGTACCCATTAACTCATCATTTACATTAGGTATATCTCCTAAAGCTATCCCTCCCCCTTCCCCCCACCCCACGACAGGCCCCGGTGTGTGATGTTCCCCTTCCTGTGTCTAAGTGTTCTCTCATTGTTCAATTCCCACCTGTGAGTGAGAACATGTGGTGTTTGGTTTTCTGTTCTTGCAATAGTTTGCTGAGAATGATGGTTCCCAGCTGCATCCATGTCCCTACAAAGGACATGAACTCATCGTTTTTTATGGCTGCATAGTATTCCATGGTGTAAGTTTGGCAAGTATGGCGCTGAGAAGCAGGAGGTCACTGATTAGGGCATGGGAGATAAAATCATAAATATGTAGAAACTGCCTTGTTGCACTTAGTTCCTCAGAGGGTTCTTCACACTGTCTGGTGTCAGTGGGCCCTTAGAATGCAAGATCTGGAAAACATCTCTTAATGGAAACTTGAGGTTTCTGAACATTGAAGAAGTTGTCTGTAGAAGTTAGGAGCTTGTGATGGGGCTACGTGAATTTTAAGTAGTAGGAAGCAAGAAAGAAGTAGGCTCTAGGGAAACCTGATTAATGCTTAGCCATGCTTCTACTCAAAGCTTATGCTTTTGGTAAGAAAACTGACAATTTAGTTTTATTAATTTTATGAGGACAGTTTTAGGGCTAGGCTTTTAAATGTTCTCATCACAAAGAAATGATCAATACCTGAAGTGATGTATAAGCTAACTACTTTCTTTTGATCATGATACAACATAAATATTTATTGAAACACCAAATTGTACTCCATAATTATGTACAATGACAATGTATCGATTTAACAATTAAAAAAATAAAGATCAAGGAATCAAAAAAAAAAAGGATAAGATGAAATCTCTGGAAAAGGTAAACTTACTTTGTTAGTGGTTTCCTGGGGCCAAGGTGGGGCTGAGAGGGGAGGATTCTCTGAATCAAGGTACAAAATAAATTTGGAAGATGATGGTAATGACCGTGGTAACAGTTACAAGAATGTATAAATTTATCCAAAGCATAGAAATGTACACTTAAATAACTGCATTTTATTGCATGTAAAATATGCCATAAAGAGATAATTATATAAAAATCACAGATGAAACGAGAGAAAGATTTCCAGACCTCTGAAATGTAACTTCAAATGGACTGTGTATATTCACTTATGTAAGTAAAGAATGTTTTAATTAAAAGGGAACAGAGAAGGATGATACTAGTTGGCCTTGGAAGTATCTGAAAGAAGAATCCCACAAGCTAAAATGAATAATGCTGATCCAAGCATTGTTCAGGGCAAAAGAGTTCCATCCGATGATTCAACATGACCAGTTCTTTAGTCTGATTCCCAGTTGAGTTAGATGAAAGATGCTGTCTTTGTTTGCTAACATCCTACAATCCTACAGTTAATTCACATGACTTCTCCTTGCTCTATTCCCAAGCACCATGAAAAATTCACAGAGAGTGAACATACACTGACTGTAGTCTTCAAGTGTGTGGTTCCCTTAGCATTCATACTTCTCATTGTAAATAAATATTTTAAGACCATACATCTGGATCCTAGGGCCAGATGTGCTGATGGAATCAGATGTTTGAGCTTGTGAGACTGGAGGCAAATGCTGGACTGAGTTATTTAAACTTTATTACTTTATGTATCTTAGTGGCACAGTTATTGTACAATTTTTCTTTTAATCTGTGGAGTTTTAAAGCTGACCATTTCTAACAACAAGGGTCTTGCTAACCACAGGATCCTTTGATTTGCCCAGCACCTTATTGGGTTTCAAAAGGTGAAAAGAGTAGATCTCACTCTTGGTGGTGACAGATAAGAGAACGAAATCCCCATAGAAGTCCAACCTGCAAGATCAGTTTGATGTTTCGTGCAGAGTGTGTGCTGAGAGCCCCTCTTCCGTCTTCCATATAACATTATCTATAAAACCAATATTTCTTAATAATGCATTTTCATGTTATTTTGGAAAAACTCAAAGAGGAGTTGAGTTCTCATCGTGGGTTGATGTGGGGCAAAAACCAAAAAAAAATCAACAATAGAACAAAACAAAACAAAAACGCCAGAAAACAATGCATCGGAACTCAAAGACAGGAAGAGGACATGGCTGACATTTAAAGCTTTATTTGAGGAAACTCCTTTTGTGCTTGTTATGTACCTCTAGGTAAAAAGACCTGGAAATTCTAGATTCATTTAAGTAAAATTTTCCCACCTTAAACAGCCAAGGACGTTCTTCAGTTCCATTATTTTTCTTTCTTTCTTTCTTTTCTTTTTTTTTTTTTTTTTGCAAGCATGTAACTGGTTTCAGTAAGCATTTAAGAAACATGGCCAGTCTAGTTTTACAAACAACACTAGCTGAACCAGCCACATTTTTTACCTGCAGGCTGCCAGCTTTCCAAAAAGGGAAAAATCCTTTCATATTTTACTTATACAAAAGACTTATTTGCCTTGCAGAAAGTCTCAGCCTCGGGTTCTCACACGTAGTCCTCCGAATCAAGAGAACAGACAAGGCATATTCACGAAGAACACATAGGATTATATTTTTGCTCATCGGACACACCTTGTACCTTTGCATTTTCCTTTTTAAGTAAATTCTATATTGCACTCAACTTCATGCAAATCACTAGCAGGAAGTAGCAACCTAAGAACAAGTACATTTCAAATCATGCCAGCATGCAGGTTCAGGATTGCCCTGTTTCACTAAAGGATACTAGAAAGAAGATGTGTCATTTTCCACAAGCAAATGTAACTCATCAGCCCTTCAGAAGGTATAAAGACCAGAGGCAGACCCTCTAAAAATTCTAAATTCTAAATTCTAAACCCTCTAAATTCTGAATATTTCCCCCAGGTAAATATTGCAATGGGACGACTGTTGAGGTACTCTCCTCCCACCTTCCTCTATTGTGAAAGAAGCTGTTTATTGCAAGTAGCAACAGGATTTCTTTAAAAAAGGACTTTGTTGCCCTTCTCCGCTAATTGCTTTTTTGGCATTCTCCTGTCCACCTCTTTTTATTTATCCTGCAAAATGATCATAAACCTATAGAATGTTTTAGACTGCAAATGCCAAAAGGCAGAGCAATTTCAGTAAGCCTGGTGAACCCAGATGGCCTGATATGAAGATCCCCTGGAAACAGACTTTGTTAGAAAAGACTCCACATGCAGACGTCAAATGTGAACCAGGGAAAGATAGAAAGGCAGAAAGTCTCGCTCCCCTGTCTTGGTAAATCTGGGCCTCATTTCAATTAAAACTGAAGTGAAGACTCCTCCTTGAATGGTTCAAATGTCTTGAAATGGAAGGGAGAAGTGAGCTGTAGACTGAGGCAAAAGTACATACTGTATTTATAATCGAACACAGCTTTTTATATAATTACATCCTTGTGCACTTTTTATTTTTGGTTCTTAAACAAAGTCACTCAGATGAAATTAAAGAGTGTGCAGGAGAAGGTGCTTCTATGCTTCCTCCAGTTTCTATGGCAACTCGGGGGCATCTTATTCAGCTGCCTCATTGACTGAGTGTGCTCAAGTGATGCTGGCTGCAACTTTAGCGGAGCCTGGAAAAGGCAGGGAGAGTGTTTTGTTGACCTTATGGCCACCAAAACAACTCATGATAGGACTGAAGAAAACCTCTGACATGTTAATTCAACTTTCCCTCGTTTTGTCATATATGGCACCATCTGAGAGTGCTTTTGCCGAGAGTGTTTTGGTAGAAAGGTGTGTATACTTGCCTTTGAAATTTCTCTATTGGTAAATAATCTGTTTTTATGTGAAAGTTCCTAACGCAGCTATCTATATAATGTAAAGGAACCTCCTATATACTATTCGACGAGACACTCTCTTTGCAGGACCAAATGAAGAGTTGCTTAACTGGGACTTTAGATGTAAAACTGTATTAGCAAAAATGTAAAAAAAACAAAATCCAAGTAAAATGACAAAGTCTGAGGCTTGATTCATTTGTTTGTTGCACTAGATTGAATGTTTGCCAAGGGATGTCTTTCTGTCCATGTGTCAGGACTGGGGAAATGCTGAGGCGAAGATGATTCACAGAACTAATAGGAGCAGAATACCAGGTCAGAGCAGTCATTTAGCAGGAGGGAGGGAAAGAACAGAGTTCACGGGAGCAAAGTCCTTACAAGACCAATTTAAACTTTAAGAAGAAACACTTCCAAATTTTTAGGTTAAACATTGCATTAGGTAACCATGCTGTATTATTGTAACTTTATTAAGAGTCACTTCTGAGCACTACTAATTACAGCAACAGCAAACAGAGTGGCAGGCAAATGATAGAGAATTGAAAATGTTTGGGAAGAAGGAAGAAAAGAGGAGAGAAGGGAAGAGGAAGGTAGGAAGAAAAGGAAGGAAGGAGGAAAGGAAGGAGGAAAGAAGAAAGCAAGGGAAGAGGAAAAAAAGAAGGAAGGAAGGAAGAGAGGGAGGGAGGGAGGGATGGGAAAGGGAGGGGAGAGGAGGGGAGGAAGACAAGGAAGAGAAACAAGGAAATAGGGAGGGAAGGAAGGAAGGAAGAAAGGAAGAAGGGAGGGAAAGAAGGAGAGAGGAAGGAAGGAAGGGGAACATACATGCTATTTTTGAAATGTCTCTGGCTTTGGAGTCTCTCTATGCTTAATTTTCTTACATTTCCCTAAACCAAGAAATTGTCATAATGTTTCTACCTCACAATTCCGTAACTTTTATATTAGTAGAAGCTTGTTTGGGTACGTATGTTGTGGTCAGAAAGCAGTCTATCAAAACCAAACCAAATATACACAAACATTTAAGTTTTCCTTGAGGGACTGTTTAACCTATAGAATTTCCATTGTAAGAGTAAAAAAATATATAGACTGTAAAGTAATGTATTCTGATTATGGCTGTGTGTCTATACAAGTATTATGTTTGTAAATAGCTGTTTTTCAACTAAGTTGATTTTAAGGTTATTGTTACTGATATATGGCTAATGGTTTCAAAAGAAGTGACTAGAAGGAGGCTAGGAGGGGAAGAAAATGGTATATATTATATTTTAAAGGTTTTACATATTTTCATTTTAAGATATTTGAAGTTGAGAAAATAGGTTTGTCTCACCAAACTTACACATTAATATGAATGTTTGCAGATGATGTTTATCTAGAATTCAAGGGTAAAAATCAAAACAAGAGGTAGGAGTTACCATCATGAATTAGAAAAGAAAGTGAGAGGGAAGGAAAGCGAGAGAGAGAGGAGTTTTTTTGTTTAAGCCAGGTAAGATTATTTATAGACATTTGAGATGTCCTTCCAAGTTATCATGGCAGAAGGTTGCTTACTTAATCCAAGTCTACTCTCTTGGTGCAGCATATTTTGTAAAGCCTCCTGGGTCATTTGAGCCAAATCAAAACCATTAATAATTAAACAACCAAACCATCTCATTAATTACATGTTCTTTATAGTCACTCATTTGTTGTTTTGTAGGACATGATATTTGCGATCTTAATTATCCAACTTTGTCACTTAAATGTGGTTCCGATTGAGTTCTGGATTTTTCTAAATATAGAATTTAACCTTAACCAAAAAGTTATAAAAAAAATTGTCACAAATAAAATATTCAAATGATGTGCTCTGAAAACGATTCCCAATAGGGTGTTTCAAAAATACTAGAATCCACAGTGACTTCCCTGCAAAGATATTTAATCTAAGTACTCGGTAATTGGTAGTTATTGTTATACACAAACTTTTTATATCTAAAACCCAGTTACTTTTGTTAGTTTTTAAGACAAAATAAATATATAACCATACCACCCATTTTCTAAGTTGTGATTGATTGGAGACCAAGTTCATATAGAAAACTCTGAGTGCCCAGTACTACATAATAATTGCTTAACAAATTTTTGGTTGAGTTGAATAGAATTTTCTAAAGTCAAGCTCCTTAATTGCCTCAACCTCTTAGAATATAATCTCGAACCTGAAATAAAAAAGATCTCTGAAAATCAATACAATGAAAATAAAACCCCTGCACTGAAGCCAGGTCGTTTGTCTCCTCTGGGCCTTCTGAACCTCCCTGCTATTACCTATGATATTAGTCATAGAGGATTATGGGATATCCTCTCTGATAATCTACATTATATAAGATACGATATGATATATGATAAACTTATCATATATGCTATATTATATCATATATGATACAATAACCTATGTCATAATAACCTATGTCATAATAACCTATGATTTATTTGACACAAAGAGTAAGGAGCAGAAAACAAACTAGTACCAGGGGAATTCTGGCAGTGGACGAAATATTAGCTGCTGGTTTCATGCTAAAGAAAGATTAAAAAGCATATCCCATCAGAAAGAGGTGCACATATTAGCTTGAGTCACATAAGGAAATGTTAAATAATATATATTATCTTTTGAATAAGGCAGATAATTGTACAATATTTTAGAAAACCATTCCTCCAAAACAAAAAAAATGCCCTTGAGGCGACAAATTTCAGTTAGTTGGAGAGAGCCATTTCCTAAGTCACTATTCACCATTATTATTCTGTTTAGTAACACTAACGTGCTACCTCTGGTTTACCTTGCTTCAATTCCTCCCTTCCGCATTCTTAACTAGTGGGTCTCCCCCTTTCCCCCAGCCATTCTACTTCTCTACTTTCCAAAGGAGGATGACCGACTCCCTTGGTTTGCCCAGAGCTTTTCCAGTTTCAGCACTGAAAGTCTTGCACTCTGGAAAACCCCTGAGTCCCAGGCAAATCAGGACAGTTGGACACCCAATTCCTAAGCCAGGCATTCTGATACTCTCATTCTACTCGTGCTGTGCAGTACTACCTTGTAATTAGATATTTCTCTTTTTATAAAATCATTATAACAACCCTCAGATAGTGACTAATCATTAGGTCACTCAGCTCCATGGTCTGAAATATTCTGAAGAAACACTGAGGTCCTGAAACAAGCTGATCATGGATTTGGTTCCTTACTTCATTTAAAGCACATAGAGCTAGCCGTCCTTTATTTATTTATGTGTTTATTTATTCACTCAAATTTGGGCAAACAAATATGATTTATTTAATCAGTTTTGCTAGCTTGAAAATGAAGATTTCTAGACGGAAATTTGTTTTTTTCTTTGTGGGTATGACCTGGGAAGCTGCTGCTTCTGAAGGCTAGAGCTTGGAGGTCTTGCCTCACTTGTCACTCAAAAGACAGTCCAAGCAAAAGGACTCTGAAATTCCTCCCTTGCCTTTTCTTTTTGTATACGTATTTAATAAAATAAAAAATAGAGGCCTTTATAGCATGCAACTCACTGCCTAGCGTTACCATAACTGGTCTTGCTTAATTATCTCAATTGCCCAGAGGATTGTGTTACACCTTTGGCTGTCATGGGCAGAAAGCAAAAGTGTGAATGTGGTCGGGTGCCTGCAGCTTGGTTAGTAACAGAACTTTGTGGTTTCGCCTGGAGACAGACCTAAACAATTCCTCGTTAATTGAAATTAATCTTAAGTTTGAAATGTACCCAAATCCCACAACCAGTGTTTGTAATTATTCTACTCCTTGTAAGTTGTTCTCTTCTCACCAAACATTAAATGAGGAATTTAGGAACAGGTTATGAACAAGGCAAGAATTCTGCACTAATGTATGCTGTGCAAACAAAAAGGATGTATTTTCATTAATGAAAAGGATAAAAACTGAAAAGCAGAAAGGCCTTAAATGTTGAAGCTTTTACCAAGCATATGTACGAAAAGAAAGTGCATAGAGTAGTCACAAAAACCCACCACCTAGTATTGAGTGGCCTCAGTTTAAGTCTCAGCACTAATAATTCATGTACGTACTTGGACAAGGTGCTTAACCTCTCTGAGCCTTAGTTTCTTCATTTCTTAAATGAGGATAATAATACAGCCTATTCCATAGAGTTGCTGTTAAGACTAAATTACTTAGTACTTAGAAAGGATTTAGAGTCATATTTGAAATATAAATAATAATTACCATATTAAAGAAAAAATAGCAAGGTACAACCCATATTTTAGAATGCAAATTTTCTCCGTATTTCCAACCTTGAAAAACATTTATTTATTTCAAATCTGCCAGAGAAAGTGGCATTTCCTTTGGGACTACATATCCTTGGTAGCTTTGTGACCTGAAACGATATATAATTGAGTGGATAAAATTAGGTTTAGATGCAGGTAAAACTGGAATTCAAATACTACCTCACTGATTCATTAGCTTTAAAATTCATACTCAGTTTCTTCACCTAAAACAGGGGTCAACACACTACTGGCCATGAGCCAAATCTAGCCCGCTGGCTGTAGAAGTTAGTAAAAATTTTTTGAAACACAGCCATACCATTTGTTTTCATACTGTCTGTAACTGCTTTCACATCACAAGGCTGAATTTGCATAGTTGAGACAGAGACCCTCTGGTTCATAAAGCCAAACAATACTTATTGCCTGGCCCTTTACAGAACTTATTTGCCAAGTCTTAATCTATAATACAAAATAATAACATCCTGATTTGGTTTCTGTGGGAATGAGATAAAAATAATAGGTAATGCAAGAACTCTACACATAGTTGAGACTCAATAAAGAGTAACTACACATTATCACCCATTAAACAGAGAATCAAAATCTAAACTTCATAATATTTTTGTTAGTTTTTTTTTTTTTTTTTTTTGGCTAGTTTATTGGTCTTTTCTATTCCCTTTCTACCTAGGCTGTTGTATCCAAAAACAAAACATGAGCTTGACTTCCTCAAACTTGAATTAAACTAATCTGCCACCCCACTGCACCTGTCTGTTGCCATTTCTATGGCTCTATTCATCTAACCTCTCAGGGTTTATGTTCTATTGTTTGGGAACATTTGCTTTATGGTGTTTCTAGAGTAATCATACAGGAAGCCCAAAGATTCTTCCACCAATTTGTTTTCAATTTTTAATTTTTTTATTTAGAAATAATAAAATAACATAATATATAAAAATATGTACAATCCATGGTTTGTGCAGTACAATAGGAAGACTTTAGATACAAAAAGACAGCAAATGGGAAAATAATAACTATCACGATTGTCAATGGCTAGGATTGTTCAACTTGCCAGAGCCCAGAGCTGAAACTCAAAATTACTAGAAAAGAGATTCTACTTTGCTGAGGGTTAGGGATGGGCAGGTAACTACGCCACACTTTTTTTTTTCACCTGAACATTATTAGACACAGAGTGAAAAAGAACTCACTCTACTTCTCAGGACAAGCTTTTGCTTTTACTGAGTGGTTTATTATAAAATATGAAGTGACATTTATTAATTGTAAGGGAAATACGATTTACGGGACAGAGCTCATCAAATAAACATCAAGACTTGGGGTAGGAGTGTATTGGGAAGAAAGGAAGTAAAGAGAAGAAAGAATGCATTAACAGAATAAAAACAAAGTAAAACAAACTTTTCTAGGAATTTGAAAATGACAACAGTGCTATAGTGACATCCTTAAAATGTCTGATTCAAGTATACTCTTAGAGGGATAGAAAACTACTCCTTTCTCAATAATCAAAATAGAATTCACTTTGTCTACATTTTATTTAAAAATAGGATAACCAGGAATCTATGGCTCCCCCCAAAAATATAGTGCCCTTCCAGATATGGGCAAAAATTCTTTAAAAGGGAATAAATCCTAAGTAAATTCAACAGGGAATCTGCTTGCAATAGAGAAGCAACACACATCTGGGAATCGACCCCAGATATTCACGGTGAGTCCCCTCCATCTGCATTCTAATGACATGTGTACACTAATTAAGGAGACCCAGTCAAGAAGGACAAATATTTTGAAGGTAAAATGCAGCAATGAATGTCGTGCATTACCTGTGTCTTGGCTCTTGACAAAAAAAAAAAAAAAAAAGAAAGAAAGAAAGAAAAAATTGCCATTTAAAGCTTGTAACTGTTAAAATGCTAATAACTAGAAAAAGGTTTCAAATGAACAGTCCATGCTGAAATAAATAACAGAAGAACATAGCAATACGAACCTTATAAGGCTGGTATATATTTGCTAAAACCATGCTAACCCGTAGCATATAGGTACTAGCTCTCAGACATTGCTGCACTGACATTATACTTTCTATGGCAATTATTTTTCTTTACAGACCTCTATTTACATTTGGCTTTAAATATGAAAATATCTGATAAACTTTATAAAATGTACACTTTAAAAACATAGCTTCTGCAAAATTTTCTTGAAAAAACAAACCTGTGCACCAGAAATTTTATATTTTTTTCTCTTTTTCAGAAATAAGTTGAAAGATTTCCCTCCCTCTTTCTTGCCCCCCCCCCCATACCCACCCCCTTTCAAATTTCTCAAGTCTTTTTAAGTGGCAGCACTCTGTGTTTAGGGGGAGCCTCTTTTGTGGCCACCCCCATTCTCCACTGTATCTTCATTTAATTTACATATCACTGAATACTCTTTGGTTTGATTATTTTCCTTTGCAAAACATCATAATAGCAGCAGCTGAAGCCCTCAATATCCTCTCACTGTCAAGAACCAAATTGTTGCCTCTTCTGTAAGTTTTCTTGTCCACTCAATCCCCAATTCCTCCAACTCTTTAAACACCTTCCCAAACCTGCCTTAACATTTGGATCTAAAACAACCACTTGCTTAACATCTCTTTCTCGGTTTCATTGAAAATAACACCTCAGTTTTCAAAGCCATCAAATCTGAAGGCTGAAAACAGCAAAAATTGTCATAGTTTTGCAGGCACGGCATTCAGATATGGCTGTTCAAGAACCAGAGACCATCACAAACATCAATTTACAAAATATGTGATTCTAGAACAAGCTGTTTTTTAATGGCATACAGAGATATAATACCATAAGAGAGTTGATTTTGAGACTCCAATTAAAAAGAAAAGTCAGTAACCCCAGAATTCACAAATAGGGAATTTTAAATTAAAAAAAAAAAAACAAAAAAAAACAAAAAAAGAGTTCCATTATTGAGCTACAGTGAGAAGAAAAAAAAAAAAAAATGTGTCTAGCAAGGCAGTCAGCCAGGCAGGGGAGGCTTCTGGAAAACAATGTGTCCTTCCTTAGTAACCTGCTCTAGGGCTCCACAGGAGACAATGCTTAGCTCACATTCAATCATAAGTATGCACACAGAAAAGGGAAATAGCCTTTTTAGACCATTATCTCCTTTACTTGTCATTATGTTGTATTTTTATGACTCTCTTTGACCCTAAAATACTGAGACATTTTCATTACTCTCCTCTGCCATAAAAAAGGCAAGTTTCCTCTTCCTCCTAAATACTTGATCTGAAGTGCTGCATCAGATTGGTTTGTCCACACCTCCCCGTTTCCCCGCTTTGGCATTCACCACCCTATCTGACACTGTAGGACTCACTCCAGACAGACTGATCAGAGGAACAAGCGTGGAGGCCAGGTGTGGCATCTCCTCTAAGGTGAAGGTGGGCTGGCGATGTCCTGACAGTCCAGGCAATAAATTCAGCAGCAAGGGTTTACACCCATTTATCTTTCATGCTGGATGGCTCAGTTTTGAGAATGCCAGGATGCCAAGGAGGTCCTATGAAGATCTTATGAAATGAATTTTGGAATGTGCAAAAGGGAAGGCCCAGAAACATGTAAGAGTACATCACCATCTCGCACACTACACATGAGCCTGGCCAGCACTGCCTAGCAGGAAAGGATGGATGTTGGTATTGTGTGTATGTGAATTTTACTGCCCCTTTCTTCTTCTTCCTCTTAAAATAAAAAAAGTTACATGAAAGGACAAAATTTTAAAAAGCACTACACTGACTAGACTCGGTGAATATGATGCTCTATTTTCTGAATAAGGTGCACAATGAACCGGCGGTTCAAGGTCTTGCTGAGGTTCAAAGTTATTGTCTCTTGATTTCAAGGCAGCCCATGGGGCTTTGTTTTCTTTTAAGTGTAAGCTCCACTGTGCAAAAATATGCATTATCTTTGGTATTTATTTTAGGTAGTTTAACTTAAAATTTGAGATAACCCATTAACATCATGGAGGAAAAAAAAAAAAACAACAACCCAGAGGCTACCATTTGGCTAGTGTTACATAATGCCCTTATGTAACAAAGAGAGAGAGAAAAAAAATCAATTCTAGCAAACAAATTACTGGCCTCAAAAAATCAGGCTCTTGTTTTGGCAGTTGATAGCCAAATACTTGCCACTTTGAAGCGCATCATGAGCTTTCAATCAAGTTCAACACTGACTTTAAAATTACACAGAAGGAAAACTACACTGCAACAAAAATACACATTTGTGTTCATGTAGTTAGCAGCTTTTCAAAAATTAAGGCAGAGTCTTGCCTTTGTTATGCCATTAAAAACATCCTTGTTCCCTAAAGAGAAGCATTCTGGATAAATCAAATACCCAACCAAGGCTTGCCTGCAAGTTCAAGTTTTGGAAAAACACAAAACAAAACATAAAAACCCATAACTTATTCTACAACATCTATGTGCCATTGGGTCACAATGGAGGCATGGTTAGTGCTTTATGCTAATCATGGAGCTTACAGTCTTTCTTTGAAACCATTGTGCTTGCCTCAGTCCCTTGTGGCCGCTTGCTTGACCCATCTTGACCAGTACCGTCATCTGTATAACTGTTTTGGGCCTCTGACCAACAGACCGTGTTGTAAAGTAACTATTCCAGAGGAGGAATCAGTCAGTCATATCTCCGACTCTCGCCGTAAGGGCCTGGGCTCTAGAGGTACACTTGCCTGGTTGTGAAGGTCTATGTCAGGGGGCGTGTCCGTACTAGTGCTTTCTGGAACTCCGTTTTCACTGTCATCTTCCTCTTTGCTTGTGAGGGCAACTTCATTTTCATAGCAAAATGAATTCGCATTTGAGAGGATGTATTTCTTTTCTGCTAAGTCTCTTGCACTGCAAAGGGGAGTGTTGGGGACTTCGTAAGTTTTGTGGAACCTGGAATAGTCCACTTTGTAGTAGTGCTTCTCTTCAAAGAGCACAGGCTCATAGCGGTGGCCCCACAGGATTTCATTTGCTAGATAAGAGCTACGGCACTGTGTCGTCATGGCAGTGGCTTCCACCATGCCTTCCAGTATGACCACGATTTCAAAGTCTGCATTGTCAATGTCCTGTTTACTCAAATCATATAAAGGACTGTCTTCATCTATTTCATGGACTATAGTGATTGGGGACACCAGAAATATACGATCGATTCCACTGTCAAACCCAACATTGATGTCTATTTGATCCAGAGGGATATACTCCCCTTCAGAAGTGATTCTGGATTTGAGGAGCTGTGCTCGGACATGAGCTTCCACCAAGTGGCTTTTCCGAAGATTGCCCACTCGCCACATCAAACACAGCTTGCCATCTCTCATGGCAATCACAGCATTGTGACTGAAGACGAGAGTCTCGTTTCTCTTCTTTGGCTTTGCCATCTTGGCCATGACTGCACCAATGATGAAAGCATCAATGATGCAGCCCACGATTGACTGGAACACCACCATGAAAACAGCAATTGGGCATTCATCCGTGACACACCTGAAACCATAGCCTATGGTTGTCTGGGTCTCAATGGAGAAGAGGAAGGCAGCCGTGAAGCTGTTGACTTCGGACACACAAGCTTTGCCCTCTTTGGATGCATCCAGGTCCCCATGGAGCAGAGCTATCAACCAAAACACACAGCCAAAAAACAGCCATGACAGGACGAAAGCCAGGCAGAAGATAACCAGCATCCACCGCCAGCGAATGTCCACACACGTGGTGAAGATGTCTGCGAGGTACCGTTGCCCCTTCTCACCCACATTGATGAACTGAACGTTACAGTGACCATCTTTCTTCACAAAGCGGCTCCTGCACTGTTGTCGGGTGTGGACTTTACTCTTCCCGTTCCCAAAGCCATTTGCAACTGCCATGGTGGCCAACTTCATACCGTCTTCTTCTGAAGAGACAATGCTGTAGCGGTTGGTTCGCACACTGCCCATCGCTTCTGCTGGGGACTCCAGTGCCTCTGCTTTGGAAAACAGTCTGAGTTTTTGCAAAACGCTTTGGAGAAACAGTTTTGAATGTTCGGTGAAGACACACACACACAAAAAATGAGGAGAGATGGGTGTCTCTGGGAGCCTCGGGGTTCTACCAAGGTCTGTCTGCTGACATGCAGAGTTACTTTAATAACTCAGCTGACATCCAGAGAACATGTCCTGCAAGAAAAGAGAGATTGTGCATTACAAAATAAGCCACTCTTAAAGAATTCTACTGTCTAAGACAATACATCCTAACAAAAACACATAATCAGGTAAAGATAAGTATACTTCACATTAAATTATAAGGTTTTACATTTCTTTGTATCCTAAGCATGCTTTGTAAACCTTTTATTTAAAAGCATAAAGTCGTTAAACATAGGAGAGTTCTCTGTGACAGTTGTTCAACCAAAATGTCAGGTCAGGTCCCCTTTCCCTTATTTTTGGCCAGGAATCTAGAATATTCTATTTTTCAGGTCTACCTCTCCCTTCTCTTATTCTCTTCTTTGGCCTGCCCCACCTGCTACGATCCCTGTTAAGCAGATGAAAGACTGTCTGATCCCAAGGTTTGTCGTAAAATTTTTGGAAAGAGGACATGTTTAGAAATCTTCGCGTGGACGCAGTATTGATATTCACTGAGTTGCATGTGCACTACGGGAGAATATGAGAGCCCCTGATGGCAAGGTTGAAATCGGAAGACAGACTATTTTGTTTAAATGATATAACTAGCAGACCGGATAGGCTGAGGAAATGCTAGAGGACGAAAGTCAGATTCCCACCTACAAATATAATAGTGATATGGATTTTGGAGTAGGCTTGATTGAGTGTATCCTGAAAACAGAGGGAACTAGTGGACAAAACCTCCTACGATGGTGAATACTGCCCCTATTGCTTATAATCATCTGAAATGGATCCCAGTTTCTGGATACTGTTTGGGCTTGCTTCATCACTTCTCACACTTCAAGCAACCACTATGCAGAAATTCCTGCTAAGTCTCTATTAGTGCAGGTAATTCTGGCTTGAAGACTTTGAAGACGCAGGTTTGCTCTGGGGGATAGAGAGCAATTCTGTTGCCTAGCAATAAGAGTCCTGAAATTCTCCTGAGATGGGGCTGTCATGTGTAATGACAGGCTAGGAAGTAAGCACCATTGTGCGAAAGGACCAGGTCTTTAGCGGATTGAGATAAGGCAGGAACTCATTTCATGTCAGTCCAATGCTGTGTTCTCTCAGACAGAGACAACTGTGTAAGGACAGATCATAAATGCTAGTCCGCTTACTTTCATTTCCAGCGCTGTTATTTGCTACAGGTTCCTATGGAGAAGGCACTCACCTTTACCTAATATGTGCAAATAGTAGTTCTCAGTTTTCTCCAATTGCCTCATTCTTCCCTAGGTAAGAACTATCTATTTACTTTAACTTGCCATCCTCACTCCTAAGAAACTATTTTCCTTGACTAACAAAAAACTAAGAGAAAGTCTAAGGTGCTTTCTTTACCAAATGTGTGATAACAAAACGAATATAAGTTAGAACTGAAAAATAAAGCCCATCCTTAACTTTTCATACAACCAAATCCTTCTGCTATATTAAACGGGGGCAATGAATAACTCATGAAAGGAGTCAGAGATTTGTTGATGCCTGATAATGAAGACTCCATTTTTTTCTTTTCCTCTAAATCCATTAAGATTACACAGTTAACAGAACCGATTTCAGCCAAGCCAGCTGCAAACAAATAAAGCCATCCATTTACATTGTTTTTGTGCGATCCCTTAAAAAGAGGCAAGGTGCATTGCCTTTGAAAATGCCTTGTTACTGTCTTTTGACTTCTTCTTTATCCAAGTTATTATGCAAGAATGTGCCCCAACACATTTTTCCTGAGATTAGTCATCTCTGAAAATTGCAATGTGTGTTACATTTTGGCAGCTTTTGACACCTAAATGATGCTTGGTTTGAAAGTGCCTTTGAATCACTTTATAAAAAGAAGTTACTGTGCTTTCTTAACCTTCCACCTGCTTCAATGTTTTGTCTGCTTCACTGTGAAGTTTGCACTTGGACCAAAGAGACAAGAATCCTACCCCTCAAGGTTCTAGATCCTGTACATGGACAGCATTTTTCAAGTAATTAGTTCATCTTAGTTGCCTCACATTTCTAAACAGACAGAGACAGCAACACCACCAAACGCAGGTGTACGTTTCAAAAAAAAGGGAGAAGAGCTTCATTTAATGAATGCTTTGTATTCTTGAGTTCTGATTGACTTCAGAACTTTGTATTATAAGCTGACACCAAGAAATTCCCTTTTCATGATTCAAAACAATCCTTCCTTGTGAGTTACCATTAGGGGCCATGAGTAGACAGTGTCAAATTTCTTCTGACTTATTTCTGTACTCCTTCCAGATTAAAACATAACAACCATATGAAATCTAAAGACTGAATTATGACTTTCCAAAAATCTTGACCCCGGGACATTTGTTTGAATTCCACAAATCACACAATACCAGCTTCCTATGAATAGCTTTCCACATTTAGAATCTTGAAAGTGGTCTGTATTGAGAGACTTATTGTCTTATTTCCATTGCTAATAACAGAATTTGTCCCACATGTGGGGCATCATTTAGAAATTTTACCATTTCTTCCTGGAAAGAGAAAAAGAGGAGTTTCGCTTTTTGGTTTGTTTTGTTTTGTTTGGCAAAATGAAAACTTTTGCCACTTCAAATAGATATGCCCCAAAACAGATTTATGTGTGTATGCATGTGCACACACATATACTATGTATTCAGACTTTTTGTGGAGCTGATTACATAGCTAAAAGCTAGAACCTGTCAGGGTTTGATGGGGTAACGGTCTTAATGTTTCATGGTAAAAATTGCTTTCACTGTTAACCTGCCCACATGCCTGAGCGACTTTAAGCAAGCACAAAACTTCCTTGCCCGGTACTCTCTCACTAGCAATTACCAATTCGTGAACAAGCTGGGAAAAGCTATCATTAAAAAAAACAGGGCTTACATGCAACTTTATTTCAAGCATATATTCAAAATAATGTTTTGAGATGCAATCAATTAGGAATAGATGAGAACACTAAGTGATACAAATCCAGAGAATTGAAATTTGATTTGATGAACAATGTGTAAATTTCCCTTCCAGCCAAAATATTTAAGGGCCTAGATGTAAATTTCATGGACACAAATAATCATTTTTATCCAGGCCATAACCCATGATGTAGAAAGTATTTTTGGGAAATTGAGAGGTTACATGTGGTGCTGTTCATGTTAAGACTATTTATAGGCTGAGCCAAAATTAAGCATAAGCAATGGAAAAAATAGTTCAGCGCTTTAAACTTAGGTAGATGTTAAAGCAGAACGAGCTATGGATAAATGTAAGGTCAAGGAGATCACATGGTACAAATGGGGGATCTAAATTGCTTTGACTTATAGAGGTAATACTTCCAATATGGTTTATGAATGACTAAAACAAAATCAAATGAGAGTAAATGTGTCCTGAAACACGGTCATGATGTGCAATGAATAAGAAAGTTTCCAAGGATAGGAAATAAAGATAGCAAAAGAAAACGTACTGGGCTGAGAGGTCTGCTAATGAGTGTTTAGAGCAGCTATTTCCCAGCTGACGCCATATAGACCAGCCTGAGTGTGCTCTGGGCACATGTTGCTATGTGAGCACAACTGCTAGGAAAGCAACCTCTTAGAAGCTCAATAAACATAAGGGAGGAGGAGGGGGAAGAGGGAGGGGAGGGGGGATACCCATCTATCTACGTGAGCCCCATGTCTAACATTTATACTCAACGACACTTGGCTTGTAGCACTGCTCAGCACCTGCATATGCTGAAAAACAGACATGTTTGGTAAATAAAAATATACACTTAAAAAATTGAAACATCCAATCTGTGCAGGTAGCTCTTTTCAATCTTTCAGGCTACGCAAAAGTCATACAAGGACGCTACAGCTAACCAGAGATTCTGCAACTGAGGAAGGAGTCCGAAGGATGTAGAAAAACTGTGTTCTTTTATTTTTTTAAAAAAAGCAAAATTCACAAGAGTTTAGATCAAATATTTCTTATGGAGACCAAGAACATTAAAAAACAAAGTGTCATTAAAATATGAGAAAGGAGGGCAGGAAGCTAAGTAAAATGGCCTTGACCTTATCCTCACCCTTTCCACCATGCTTCAATTAACATCTCTTACCCGTTCTGAGCACCAGGATTTTTTCCAGATAATGGCAAATAGAAATGAAACATTTGGAAGTGAGCAGGAAAACGCTAACAAGTGTACCGATAATGTACATCAGACACACAACAGTGATTGGCTAGAGGAAATCTGGTAGCCTATTGATTATTCATGTGAAAAGAAAACAAATGGCAAAATGCAATATGGATTCTCTGCATATCCAAGGTTTTCAAATAACACCTTATTTCCTAACAAGTAAAATCCGAATTTATGAAAATCGTCAGAATGCACAGCCTTATCCTAGTGATCATCCTATGATATCCTTACCCAGACACAGACATTAAACTGCCCATTTCCTATCCTTGTTTTTTTTTCCAATTGTCATGATGAATCCATGCTATGATGCAATCTTTTTGCAGAATCAAGTCGTTTTGACTATTTTGCTTCTCTAAAACCACACTGTCTTCAAGCCAGGTATTACCATTATTACTAAAAATAACAAATTGATTAAGGGAGAGTCATATGTAATGTGAAAGTTTTGCGATCCTCAGGCTCAAATCCAACTCGGGCTCCCGCTCTTCTTTCAGGAAGGCAACTTTGAGACACTCACTCTGTTTGAAACTCACGGCTATACTTTGAAGCAATGACGAAAAAAACAAAAAACAAAAAACAAAAAAACCCGCCAAGGATCAAGAATAGTGCTAAGTCCCAAGATTTGCCAAGGTTTAAGACCAGGGCTCAAGACGCACGCCCAAACCCTCAACCACGTTTTCTTTTTTTTTTTTCCCTTAGAGTGAGAACCGAACACAGACACTCTCGCCCTTGCCTCCAAACCCAGTATCTCGCTACAGCTGGTGCACTGGAAGTTATGAGCACAAACAGATGCTGCAGAGAAATCTGTTTCTATTGCTCAACTGTTCCAAGCATGTCTCAGTATTTTTAGCTCTGGGGATGTTCTGGTGCGCACACAAACTATATAGGCATGATCTGGGACTCCGGAGCGTGGGTGAGCGCTACAGCAGTGTGACAGCTGGGCACCTCTGGAGCAGCGGGGCAGGGTAGGGTAGGGGACGGCGGCCAGAGTCCATTCCCCAGGACACACCGGCAGCGAGCGAAAAGGAAGAAAACACAGCAGCCCTTACCTGTTGCTGGCGCAGGAGCATGGGGACATGGAGTGGAAGTGGGGGGTACAGAGGCATGTAAGATCCAGTGGTTTGTAAAAAGCGAGTGAGCCAAAGCAAACCAGAATTCCCAAGACCCAGCCTGCCGGCGCCGGGAAGGCTGCGCGCTGGCCAGGGCTCCAGTGCGCTCTGCAATATCCTGGGCTCTTTTGAGGCGGTCCGTGCGACACCGGCTCTCCTGGCCCCGCCCCCGGCCGCTGCCGGCCAATCGCAGCGCGCCTGGCCGCGCGGCCGGCCCCGGGAACCGCGGCGGGGAGGGGAGGATGCTGCGAGGCGTTGCCAGCGGAGTGAACCTGCCGCCGCCGCCTCCCCCTCCACCCTCGGAGCCCGGCCGGGGGAGTCGGGCCGGGCCGGGGAGGAGGAAGTTGCGGCCCAGCTGGGACAGCAGCAGGTGGGAAGCTGCGCGCCCGGCTGTTGCGGCTGCCTGATTGCAGCCTGGCCTTGGGCAAAGCTTCCTACTCCGTCTGGAGCCCCACACACTTCCCGGTTCCCCCGCTCGGGGGCCGCTTGCCCTGCGTGCGCCTCGAGGGGCCTGCGAGGTGCCAGCGCCGGGGAGAGACATTTACCGCCGGGGCAGGATTGCTCGTCGGCCCCGGCACGTCTCGCTCTCCCTTCCCTCTCTGCCGGAGCCCCTCGGCCCTTGGAAGTCCCCCGGGGAGGCTGCAGCGCCCGGAGAAGCCCCAGAGTCAATGGGGCGAGGGACTGGGGCGGGCGAGCAGAGCACCCAGGATTGAGACGCGCGCAAGTGCGGTCACTGCAGCGCCGCTTGGCTGTTTCTTCTCCCGACAGTTCGCGAATTACTTACAAGGAGCCTAGGCTTCTCTGAAGGGTGGACGGCTCGTTCCCTCTCGCCTTGTCCGCCGTCAATCTCTCCGCCGCCGCCCGGCACGCTTTGCTGATCTAAAATCAGAACAATTAAGAGAGTAATGATTTTTTTGGAATAGCAACTCCTACAGACACTCAGATCTGCCCTCGCTTCAGCGCCTCCCAGCCCTCATTCCCAGCAGCCAGGCGAGAGCGCGCAGACCCCTAAAAAGCAACTTGTGTTACCCGGGTCTGGATCCTGGAACTTTATAAACTAATCCGTGTGTGTGTGTAAACCGAAGAGTAAGTGCCTATTATTTCTGAGTACCTCGGTGTCCTAACGAAGCTTTGCTTCTAAAGGACAGGATATGTTTTAGGAGTCTCCTTCCACTGAGTTTTTTAAATGTTTATTTCCTCGAGCGATCAAATGTGTCTTTTGTGCAGTTTATTTAAACTTCGAAAGGCCTCCTTGAGTCGCTAAACTAATTGAGCAAACTAGCTGGTATTGTGGACGGCGCAGTCGGGATGGATTTTTGTGTGTAGGAGAGGTGAAACTGACAATTCAAGGAAAAGTTCTGTGCGAGTCCCCACCTCCCATCCTCATATCCACACGTGGCCCCTAGGAGGTGCTGGTGAAATACGGTTGCTTAGGTTTTGCAGATACGCACTTAATCCTGCCTCACCAAGTGTGCCTTTTTTCTTCGCACTGAGCAAGGTACTTAAATTAAAAGGGTGTGCAAGAGATGATTCATTCAGTGTAGCTGCTCTGATAGCCAAATGGCGATGTGGTTCCAGTTAATTTGTTGAGATTATACTGTTCACCAAGTCCTGTTACCAACTCTGTTGCCATGAACGTGGGAATCATACCTGCCCCAAGGGAGGTCTTCTTTAACATCTATTGTCATGTGTTATTTATAAACAGCTTGAATTAACACTGTAAAATAGATGGATGTCTAAGAACCTAGGCTGTATAAAAGAACCCGAGGATAGACAAGATAACTCTATATTAACCAAAGGATAATGAATGAGTTCACCGCTCAGTTCAATAAGCTTCTGAAATATGCTTCCTCCTGGACTTCTAAGAAACAGGCCAAAACTTTAATTATCCTTTAAAACATGTTAAGCCTAAATAGAAAAAGGAAATTAATCACTTATAGATTTTCTCTTCTTTATTATGATTCAGTTGGTGCATCTGTTGATGGCTAAGAATTTTCCAAACCATGTGAATTCAGAGAGGCAACACTTTTGTTGTTGTTGTTCCAGGTAATGAGCTCTCTTTGAAAACCAGTCACTCGGAAAGGGATGCCATTTTTATGCAACTTGGTTAGAAATGGTTTTGCTTTAGTATTCTATACACCACAGGCCAAAATAGTTTCATATGATAAGAAAATCTTTAAAGAAAGGAACACAGAGTTATTAGGTTATGGTTGGCTGTATAAATTTAGCTGGGCAGGGGGAGGAAGGTCATAATAAATGTATTCTGCTCTCTCTCATCAATTATCAGCATCAATCCCCTAACATTCTCTCCTCCCAAAGACTGAAGGATGTGCAGCAAAGCTTATTTCTTGAAGGAGAAGGTTCGGGAAAAATTAATAATTTTAATTAGAACTTTCCAATCTAAGTAGAATCATTACCTTAATTAGCTAGATAAGGAAGTATGAAGGATGAAATTTTGCAAATGAAATTTTGGAAATGCATGGTAGCATAGAATACCCCCATTGCTTCATTTTAGAAAAAGAAAATATAAATGTATTTTAATTAATAAATGACTTTTCATCATGTCCCTATTAGGAAAATTCTGTGTGCCAATGCTTTCAGTGTTTGAGTTAATACATCTTTTGAAGTGATGCGTGATACAGATTTCTGTATTCAGAGTCTATCTTTTTTGGCTGAATCAGGCCTTATTTAGCAAAAATCCCCATTAGTCTTGGACATGAATGCAATTGGGTGTTGGGATCCATCTGTGGATTAAATTTTTCCAAGGAAATGACAATTATGCTCTTACTGATTCTCTCCACGGTAACCACCTATAATATTAGAGCCAAATATTAGTCACAATCTGGATCTGCAGTCAGATTGTGAATAGCTGTGTGACGCAGAAGGTGATTGTTTCACTAGAAGCACAAATCTTTCCTTTGCATTTATATAAAGATCCCCAACAATTAGACATACTTTCAGACTTCCATTCACCATATATATACAGTTCAATTTCACACTGATAAAAGATGAAACGCTCCTGGCATCTGTATCCACTGGATATTAAAAACCACTTTCTAATCTTCAAAGTAATCATCATTAGCAATAAATAGTAAATAAATCGTCGTCAGATTGCCCGGAAATGTAGACAGGCTGAGTTTGCAATCTGCTGCTATGAGAACAAGCCATGTACTGTGGTGTTTTAAGGCACTGTATGTAATCTTATTTATTGGAAAACAGTTTTGGCCTTAAGTTTCACTTACCGCATTGGTAATATTTAATCTTCGTATTTTTAAATTCAGTGAACATATTTGTTGAAATAACTACTTTGTACTTTGGCTATATGCTAGGTGAGATGAAAGACAGAAGGGTCCTAGGGGGAGCAGTACCTGTTCTTAGGAGTTCAGAATGTCCAACTGAGAAGACAAGGCAGAAGCGAAACATTTAAATGATCAAACAACAATATAAGGCAGCTTATGATTACGCACTAAAATGGATCAAGCAACAATTAAAACAATAATTTTAGAGAGATTTTGAAGAATGGAATGAAGCAGGGTAAGACTTTGTAATGGAAGATTTAATAAATACGACATATTACTATGTGTAGTGGTATCAAGGATGCTGAGAACACATCAGAAGATAGGAGTGTCTCCTCATTCAATTAATTTCCTAAATGCCCACTATGCCCCAGACCTTTCTATATACAGGTAATCAAGCATATACATTATAAGTTGTTTCTAAGAATAAATGTCAGTTACATGGAAATGAATGAAAGGAACAGTATGTTTTAGTATAACTTTTGATAATTACTCAATATGATTATAATAAACATAAGATCTTTCATTTTTTACCTTTAATACAGTAGGCCTATCAGGGTACAGTAGAGCCTTTTCTCCTGCATTAAATGACCCTAGACGAAGCTTATTTAAGCCTTTCTGCTTGTTTTTCCTTCTCCATCAATGTGAGCCTTCCGTTCTCATTTTTGCTTCTGATAATGTGCCTTGGATCTGTCAGGCTGTCACCATGCTCTGCCTAATTTGTTGATTCTAATCTGTGCTGGGCTGATAAATTATGTAACCAAGGTTGCTAAAGTAATGTAAAAGCAAATATGATTTAACATATCTAAAGATGCATTTTTGAAATAGTATGAGCAGATGCTGAATTTGGAGTTACCTTCACTTGCTCAACCTCCTTTTCAGGTAAAAAAGCTTCGGGATTTGGATTGATGGCATCTATTTTGCTTCTCAGAGCATTTAAATGGCTTGGTCTTTGTATTTGCTGTTAGAAATAGCTGAGGAAAACTTCTGAGTGAGACAAGTACACTCTGAAAATACCATATTCATTTTAGGGCCAGACCCTACGTTACTGTGTTTCTTGATTCCATGATTACAATGATCGTTTCATCTGTGTTTTCTGGGATGCATTAGGTCTCCCAAAGGTAATAAGTTTACAGCCTCAGTTTACCCTCTATAACCACGGATAGCAGTTCCTTAGATCAGGTATCCTTGCCGTAAGCGCAGGTCATCGGTTAGAAGAGGTGCCTGCTGAGAAAATATCAATCATTATGCACAGACTCATCATTGCCACTGGGGAAAGGCAAGCCTTATAACTGGAAGGGTATAGTATCATCATTTAATCATAGTAATCAAGCAGTAATAAGAAGACTAATAATCAGCTAGGCTGTATGGAGGGTTTTCCAGGAAACAAACACTGCTTTTGTGCTTTACAGGATGTGCTATTCTGATATTCTGTATTGCACGTACATTTGCATGGGAAAATAATGAAGAGGGGGAAGATAGGAAGGAAGGAGGAAGTAGAGGAGACAAGAAAATATTCATTAGAAATTATTGGTTCTAAAGGAGACACAAACACGTTCAGTAGCCACCAAGGAAAGTGAGACTGCCACCAGCATCCATAGTCCCCCTCTACAGCACAGTAAGAAATGCTTTTCAGTGCCACCATCAGCAAACTGAATCTCACGTTTAAAACACCTGTAAGAATGTCTCTTTGCTTTAGTAATACATCTTTGGAAGATCGTAAGAGTCACGCAACTTGACTTTTTCCAGAACTTATAAAAACAAAACAAAAAATTAAAACAAGCAACACAAACTTCAGATAGCCAAAACGAATCACTATTGTAGACATTTATGGAATATGCCACAAGCTACGAAGAAAATGCAAAACATATTTTGAGTAACGTCAACAACACTGTAATGATACTCTTGAAAGAAAATGTACATACTTGAATGTCTAGATTTTCAGATGTGGGCTTTAAGAGTTTGTGGATTTTTTTTTTAAAGAGTATTTTTTGGTATTTTAAAAAATTATTGCTAAAATGATGTATGTCTGTTTTGGAAAATGTAAAAGATAAGCATTTTAAAATGTAGAAGAATGTAGGTAAATGTGGAAAATAATATAAATTCATATTCCCACCATTGAAAGATAACCATTATAAAGACTTTGATATATATTTCTGCTTTTCCTGTATTTCTGTTTCTATTTTTAAATCTATGTTATAACTTTTAAAAATTAACGTAATGGGTTTTTTTTTAATGATGAGGTCTCACTATATTGACCAGGCTGTTCTCAAACTCCTGGCCTCAAGTGATCCTCAAACTCAGCCTCCCAAAGTGCTGGAATTATAGGCATGAGCCACCGCACCTAGCCTCTATAATTTTAAGATCAATTATGTCATATTTTCAATACATGAGCATCACACTTTTTATATCATGCAAGTATCTGTCATGCAACTAAAAATTATTTGAAAGTGTATATTTTAATGCTCACATATATTTTATGAATTATAATTAATTCTCACCTATTCTTATACCTTTATATTCATTTTTTTTTCACCCTTACAAGTATGCATTTACTTGGTGTTGGAGATTTTTTTTATCTTCATATCTTTCTCCATTCATTATAGATTTCTAGACGTACAATTACTAGGTCAAAGCTTATGAACTCTTAAAGGTTTTTGTTGTTGTTGTTGTTGTTGTTTTTTAATGCAGTTCTTTCTAATGAAATCCCAATGGATTGAATCTCAAGGATGTTCTAAATTATGTGACTTTGCATAGTGGCTGTATTGCCCAGTAGGGAGAGGTTGAGCTTTGGGTCAACTTGACATGTGTTTGCAACCTGCCACTTACTAGTTGTGAAAGATTGTTATAGGAATTAGAAATAATAAATCTAAAATGCCTAATACTTTGTGATCAACTAATCAAAGGTATCTTTTTATTCTATCACTATTGCTCCTGCCACTAATGATGATGAAAATGATAAGGTGAATAAATCAAACATGTTAACTAGGATAATAAGGCATGCATACAATAAGTCTATAAATAAATAACAGAAGTTTATGTAGTGCTTGATTAAGTGCTAAAGTCATAAATGAAGAGGTAAGCATCTGGGGAACTTAGCAACAGATTAGTTCTATATTTGATAGGACAGGTTGGCATGAAACAGAGAAAACAGTAAAATGGATTTCACAATTGATCAGAATTTGAATAAATTCATGTATTTAAAGAAATATTAAAATTGAACATTAAACTTGGACCAGAGTTTAGTCTTTCAAGACAAAGATGTTGAGTTGACGCTTGATTCTTTGCACAAGGAGAGATCTACAGATGACTGAGCAGAAGGATAGGGTGTGTAAACAGGGCTGTTGGAACATTAATCGGACTGTCATTTCTTCATCCATTGCCTCTGGCTGCAGCCCTACCATCTTATCTTTGCTTCCATTTTTGTTTTCTTAATGTGATTTCCAACATTCCAATTTTTATTTAAAAGGAAATAGAGATACAGAAATTATGTTCCAACTGTTCATGTGAATAGGACCTATACATGTGGACTCCTAACCTGCTGATACCAAATTCAATGTTTATTCCTCTACTTTCTGCAGAGTATAACTTTTCCTAGCATCTCTGCTCAGACAAATCTAGAAACCTAAAATAAAACCTCTGTTTTTCAAAGCCACTTTCTAATTCTCCCTGACAGATCCTCCACATTATTTCTCTCCTAACTCTGAAATACATGAAATTTGAATTTTTGCTCCTTATGCACGACCCAATTCCAAATGCTTGGCTCAATTTTCATGCTTCCCTGTGCAAGAGTTTCTTCCATTTTAAAAATAAATTTGATCAGTGTCTACAGGTTTAATTGAATGTTTCCTTTATCACTGACCAGCTTCCATTCTGTAGGCACTTATCCTCAATTGAGATTTAATGTCAGTGTTCCAATAAATTTAAGTTTTCATATTCAAAGTCCTAGTGTATAAGTTACAAATAAATAAAACTTGTATTGCAACTATGCAAAACTAAAATGCTATACCCAACTACTACCAATAACATTAGCGATTTATGATAGCACAATAATATTCATAGCATTATATGACTATTAAAAGAAAATGCAAGTTTTCAGGTGAAACTTTTAGCTCCATGACAGACCAGCCTGTAGTTATCAGTGTATACAGTTTACAGCTACAAAAACTGACTTTGCTATTTATTGCAGAAAAGTACTCAGTTAAAAGTAAGTATTGTTCCTTCAGCAAAATATTCACTGACCCAAAACTCTTTGTGACATTTTACAATGCACACAGCCTCATGCAAGTTTAGACAAGTGGACTTATACTGTCTTATGAGTGCCTGCCCCTAATAAACTACCTCGTAATGCAAAAGTAACATATCTTTCATGACTATTTTGACAAAAGTTTAAAACACATATGATGAAGTTCAACTTTCAGGAACCAAGGACTGCCAGAAAATATTAGTTTCTACATTATATATGCATTTAGAAGTTTACTTGAAATCTGCCTTTTATAAAGGAATGGTATGAATAAGTGAAACTGTACATTTTTTAAACTTGATTGCCATTAAAGCAGAAATTCTAAGGTTGAAAAAAATAGGTGCTTCATTAGATTTTTTAATGCACTTATTAGGCTCAAATCCAGACATTTCATCTGCATCATTTGGATTTGAGCTACATACAATTCATTTTAAGTGTTAAAGAAATTTAAATGAATTACTATTATAAGCAAATGTTTTTAGAAATTATTTCTAGGATTAGCGATAGAGCAACTCAGAATTTATATCATAGACTTAAATTCTATCACCAGTGTTTCAGCTTCTGATCTTTTTATCACAAAGATCTCATTTCAAAACATGTAGTAATACAAAAGTCTATTCTTTTGTATGGTTTGCATAACTGAGTCACCAAGTTTTAGCAAGGCAGGAACTGACAGTATAAATAATGTTTTTTTTTTTTTTTTGCAATCTGATTGTCATTTCCCTGCATGTAAACAGAAATATGTGAATACTCACATCTTGCCTGTTAAGTCAACTTGGGAAAAAGTTGGGAGAGCTAGCTTTCCCATTTACTGAGATTAAACCTCTTTTATGTGTTAGCACGTGTAAGAATGCTTGGAAAAAAACCTTGAAAAATAATCTGTCCTACCTATCAAAGTCCAAAGCTATTGCTTTTACTGTGTATTATTTTTATATAAAAAAGTAATGCCTTCTTTGCACAGATTAAGTTAAGGAAAGTATATACTTAATAGTTTCATTGGCAGAAAGCAAATTCAAAAAGTATATGAACATGCAGGCACACACTACAGACTCATGCACATACACAATTATATCTGTTGACCCAATGATGACACATCCAAAAACCTCATAAAAAGATGAAGAGGGCTAAGATTTGATTTGCAGTTGCTTAATTCTAACAGAAGAGCTGTGGTCAGTTCTAAGACTCTTTGTCGTAACCTGCCTTCATGATCTTGGTTTTATGATATTTAGAGTCCAGTTACATTTTGCAATTTAAAAAGTCACCTATTCACTCGTTACACACATATTTATTATGCACTAAATTATGAAACATTCAAAATAGATACTGGCAGCTCTCAATATTTTTGAAAAGTAGAACAATCTGTAAAGTTCTAAGGCCAAACAGCTTCAACATGTCAGTAAAACATGAGCTAAGTACACATAATTTAAGCAGTTCCCTTAGACTAACAGACAATGCACATTTTATCTGAACATCTACCTGGTCAAAGTATCATTTACCCAACAGCCTTAGTCCCCAGTGCCATATCCATAGTTTCAAAATCCAGATAGTATAATGGAAATTTATACAAGTCTCTTTAATCCTGCGTTCAAAATGAATCAATGCTCTTCTCTAAGTGAATGAAACACAGAAATTAGTTTACTCCTCTCTGTGTTGTATCTTCTTTCCTTAAGCATTGCTTGCCTTTGTTCCTTTTTTTCCTCTCCATAGTCCATACATTAATTCAAGTCCTACATAAAGGGGATCGGTACCAAAAAATAGCCGGTGATCCACGCGGAATGCTCTGAATTGTATTACTACCACGATTTAGCATTGAGTTCATTCTGAAAATACAGCTCAAGACCTGCATGATTCCAGCTCCACAGGCTCCACTGAAAAGCATTGCCTATCAAAGCAACACACAGAAAAAGCACCAAACATGCTTGATAATATAAAACCACGCCATACCCCCACAGAATGAGACAATCCAGTCAGCAAGAAAAAAAACAATCATTGTTGGAATGATTTCTCCATAATGGAAAGCAATTCTCTGTGAATTGACTTACAGGTCATGACATAAAACCAAAGAAACAAAGAAAGAACTCTAAGCATTGACAGATGTTCTGTGCTCGCTCCTGCCTCCTGAACCCCTCCGAGTCTCCATCAGAAGGCAGCCTGACCTGCAGCCCCTTTCAAGCAACTTAGGAACTGGAGAGCTCTCATACAAAAGGTTTTACCCCTAATTCCACTGAAGACCCCCTCGAACCAAGAAAAAATTTTCTCACAGGAGAATTTAAGAGAGTCTATGGATTCATGCTCGATTTCATAATTTCCTCTCTGTACAAAAACCAGGGTATTTATTTCACTTACGTAATTTCCAGGGAATCAGTTGCATGACCTGACTTGTATTCTGTTGGTCTACTGAGGGGACCTTACCGTCAGTCACCCTTGGTGAGAACATACCCAAGGGCTGATATATGACTGCAAAGGAACTTAACAATTCCTGGAAGGAAAAGGGTTAAGAGCCAGTAAAAACAGCATAAATTTACACATGACCTAGTGCGATTACACTTTTATTCTCTTCCTTGGAAGAAACAACAACAATGACAACCTCCATAACTAATGCTTCTGGTCTAAAAAACCTTCTCCCTAAAGGACATGTTTTCACCCACTACCGATGATCTCAACAACTTTCTGGATAGAAAGGACCTATAGACAGAGAGATGTACCTGCCGGTGAGTTTTCTTCCCAAAGGATCTGAAAAGTCCATTCCAGGTCATGGGAAAATCATCTCAATGATTGTGCTGAAGGGAGCAGCCTTGTATGATTGGTTTGTGATGGTTCGATTCAAGCTGACAAGTTCTAGAATGATCATTGTTTTGTCCCAATCTTAACTTGCTAAGAAGGGAGATGGCTTGAATAGCCAGAGGCCTTGACTACAGAAAGAACTGTGAGTAGATAAAAGCTACTGCAGTGGCTTCATTTAAAAAAAAAAAAAAAAAAAAAAAGCTGGCCCTGATACCATTGCCTTCCATGAGGCAGAGTGCTCTGCCTTTTTCTTTGCAAAATATAGGAAGAGGATTGTCTAAGCAAGTGAAAAGTAGTTGGGGACAAATAAAGGACACACGTTTTTTTTTTCCTTTTATAGGTGAGATCAAATGCACCAAAGACTAAACGAAGCCAATGCCTCAGTCCTGTCTGTCCTAGCCTTGCAATAGAGGCGTCACTAGGTGAATAAGCTAGTTACAAACTGAGCTTTTAGTATAGGGTTCTCTGGGGCCAGCAGAAAGGGAGCAGACAGGTGGGCTACAACCTCTCCCTCCTACTCATATCTCTCAACAACCCAACAATCTCCTTTCCTCTTTGTCTTTCCCTTTCCTCCTCTAGGAATTTTTCATCAGCTGAAGAACAGGGGCATTTGCTGCCACAGAGAGAAGTTGCTTTTTTGCCTTTAGCCATGGATGTATCAGGGTGGTCATGTATTCACCTGGAGAGCCCACAGATACCACTGACACAGCAGCTGCTCTGACAATAGCCCATCAATTGTACTCTCTTCTCTTTCTCCCCTCTCCTCCTCCTTCCTGCTATCCACACACAAATCCTTCAAGGAAAACCTCTACAATGCTTCCTGACAACAGGGCTGAAATATCTGGAGTAGCAGATACCTTAGAAGGGCTATCTTGGAGACTTCTGAATGAAATTGATGGTATTAGAAGTGCTGATGAAGAACTAATTTAAATGGAAAAGGTAGACATCCAGAAAAAAGTAAACATTTAGAGATAGCGTTAATTGGAAGATTTTTATTTTAAAATCTATTCTTAAAAAAAAAAACACTTCAATTTTTTTGTGTGGAGTGACTTTCCTTGCACCGTACATATGGGCTATTCTAAAATACATCTCTCTCCTTTTATTCATGAAAAATAATACGACTAAGAGAATTATTGATGGAGAAGTATCTGGGTCAGGAAAATGACCCAAAACTGAGATTTATGCTTTACTGAAGAATATCCTTATATTACTAGACCTGTAGAAAAGAAAACTCTGCATTTTTCTAATATATTTAAGTAAGGGCACCACATGTTCCCTTCTGGAAAGAATAATAAGAGTGTGCAAACTGTGTCCACAGGCCAAATCAAGCTCACGACTTATACATACAGCTTGTGAACGAAGAATGTTTTTACATTTTTAAGGTAGCAAACAATCAAGAGAGGAATACTATTTTGTGACATTTAAACATTTTATGAGATTCAAATATATGTATTCATGAATAAAGTTTTATTGGAACACAGCTATGTTCATTCGGTTACAGATTGTCTCTGACTGCTTCCCAGCTGCAACAGCAGAGTTGAGTGGGTGACACAGGGCGTGTATGTGGGCCCATACAATCTAAAACACTCACTATCTGATCCTTTATTTTTAAAAAAGTTTGCTGATTGCTGACCTAGAGTAATGCGATGAAGCATCAGGCTGAATTGAGTAAAAAGGATGTGAGAACTGTCTCTCATTTTGATTCTTGGAGGCTGAGTAAATTTGACTAATTTACTTAAATGTTGGTGCTTCCTCATTAAAGTTGAGATAAAATTCAGGGCCAGGCGCACTGGCTCACGCCTGTAATCCCAGCACTTCGGGAGGCTGAGGCAGGTGGATCACGAGGTCAGGATTTCAAGTCCAGCCTGGCCAAGATAGTGAAACACCATCTCTACTAAAAATACAAAAATTAGCTGGGTGTGGTGTAGGGCACCTGTAATGCCAGCTACTCAGGAGGCTGAGGCAGAGAATTGCTTGAACCCGGGAGGCGGAGGTTGCAATGAGCTGAGATCATGCCACTGCACTCCAGCTTGGGCGACAGAGCAAGACTCCGTCTCAAAAAAATAAAAAATTATCTAATTTTTTTTTTTTTTAGGATGCACTAAATAATGATTGTAAATATGTACACAAACAATAAATGTGTCTGACTGTGGTGACTCATGCCTGTAATCTCAGCACTTTGGGAGGCTGAGGTGGAAGGATCACTCGAGCCCACGAGTTCGAGGCCAGCCTGGGCAACCTACAGCAACCCCATCTCTGCAAAAAATAGAAAAATTGGCCATGTTTGGTGGCACGTACCTGTAGTCCCAGCTACTCTAGAGGATGAGGCAGGAGGGTCACTTGAGCCTGGAAGGTCAAGGCTGCAGTGAGCTGTGATCATGCCACCGCATGCCAACCAGGGTGACAGAGCAAGACCCTGTCTCAAAAACAAACAGAATGAAAACCTAATACATGTTATTTTCTGTTCAGACTAATTGTAATTGACATGCTTTGATCAAATACCCTTACATATTAAGTGGCTTCCAAATGGGTTCATAAAATAGAATGAGAAATATTATTAATATCAGTCAATAAAATCAATGAATGTGAATGATTCCATGAAGATAAACTTTTGACCTATTTTTCGACACCGTATATTTTCTTGATTTTTGCAAATCTATCACTAGACTGTTGTAAGCCAGCTATTCCACAGAGGGATATAGGAGTCTGTAAAGTTTTCAGGCAAATGTTTAACTTTGGGTTGTTTCAACTAAACACATCATGAATTTGATCTCATTGGAGATCATGAAATGCTGCATTTAAGAACTCAAAACACCTTGAATATGATCTCATTAGTGATCATTAAATGTTGCACTTAAGAGTACTTAGTGATTAAAAAGCAACATCAAAAACAATAATTGAATAAATTGGACTATTTTGCAACCAAAATTATATCCTGAAAAGTGTTTAAGAACTTCACTTAATTTTGAATGCGTATTGTACTATTGTTTGATTTTATTTCTTTTATTAAAAAATAGATCTGTTTATACCAATGTCTATATTTTTATCTTTTGCTATGTTTGACCTCAGGGCCAGAATTAGGATGAGATAAGTAAGGCACTACACTCCTCAGGTGTAAAATTTAAGAGGCACACACACAAAAAAACCCCCGCCGGTAATCAAGATAAACAATACTGTAATGCACTATCTTTTAAATAAAAAATTATGCAAAATAACTTACAATAAGCAAAATAGATCATGTGTATGTGTGCATATAGATTAGTTGGAGTTGTCTACAATAGAAAACTTCAAAATAACAATCTACTAACCAAATAGACATATTTTTCTCTCATGAAAAAGCATTTAGAGATGGGTATTCCATGGCCGGATGGGGGCCCCATGGCATTTTGTGAAGGTCAGGCTCCCATATCTTTGCTCCAATATTATGCACACACACACACACACACACAGGCACACACATATGTGTATATAATTTAACAAGTGGCATAGTTGATGTGATTATAATTTGGTTTCTTTTTTCTTATGTTTGTTTTCTATTTTTCTCTAAAAATTTGTTATTTCATAATAAGGAACAAAATCTGATATACTCTATTACTTTACAAATACAAAAGAGATGTGATTCCATTTTCATTACCTCTTATGTTTGTTTTTCTTATTAAGGCCATGATGCAGTTTTGATCTTCCATTTGCTTAGGTGGCTACAAAGAATGCTGGTAAATGCTCTTTCAGGGCATGCAGAAGTCATATTTCTCTACTCATTAGGAGAAGAAAACCTTTTATCTGTCTAGAAACAACTAAATCATTCACGTAATATTTTGATTTTTAGCTATTAAATGAGTGAAAGCAGAAATAGTTCTAAACCAACATAAATTCACTAGTGGGAGAGGCTCGGGAAAATTCCCTTGCTTGATTTAACAAGGAAAAATAAAAAGTAGAATGCATATTTTCACCATAATTCATTTTGCAGCTTTTACCACCAGGCCTCATAGAAAGCAATTCTTGGTAAACTTTCTCTAGGAACCTAACTACAAAGTCATAAATGACTTGTTCTTACTAGATATTTCTAAAAATTAATAGAAGTTTGTTGATTTCTCCCTGAGCCCCTTTAGACCTACCTTTAAGCCTAATGGAATCTTATTCTATCAGCGCCAAATTGTCAGTTTATTTTAACATCAAAAGCTCGGTATTAAACAAGGCTTTTAAAGCTTCTGCTCATTTGAATATTTTCTTTAAAAGCAAGAGGAAAAAACACATCCTATTATTAACTCTCCTGCCCTAGGTTTGTCTTTGCACTGTTAATAATATGAAATGCCAAACCCACAGACAGCCCCTGAAAATAAGTGAAAAGCTTCCTGAAAATATTAGTTTTCAGTGAGATCATGTCTGATGGGTTTGTTTACCTGACATGGATTTTTTTTTAAGAGTTTTCATAGCAGTTGCATAATGGGTATGCTTCCATAGAGGACAATTAGCCAATCAAACCATGTGGCAGATGTGGGTAAAAATTTCAGAACAGCTTCGAGGAATCAATTAAAGTAAAATGCAACAGAGGGGGAAAAATAAAATATGAAGATGAATGGGATTAAAAAATAATAAATGATTGCATTTCATGAGAAATTCTAGGAAGGGAATTTATCAAACATTAAAGATAAATAAAACCGACCCACAAATTTTGGTGAAATCTTGATGTTCAGAATCTATTCCAATGAAATAGAAACAGCTATGCTAATTACCTCAAACAAAATGGGATACTTCTGAATCCTTTATATTTTAGGACTAAAAAGTTTTATTTAAAAAAAGATTTAGCGGCCAGGCATGATAGCTCATACCTGTACTCACAGCACTTTGGGAGGCTGAGGCAGGTGGATCACTTGAGCCCAGGAGTTTGAGAACAGCCTGAGCCACACAGTGAGATCTCGTCTCTACTAAAAATGTTTTTAAAATGGAGCAAGGTGTGATGGCATGTTCCCATAGTATTAGCTACTTTAGAGGCTGAGGCAAGAGGATTGCTTGAGCCTGGGAGATCAAGGCTGCAGTGAACAGTGATCATGCCACTGCAGTCCAGCCTTGGCAACACAACGAGATCCCATCTCAAAATTAAAATAAAATAAAATAAAATAAAAAGGGATTTAGTGATTATTGAGGTTAACTACTTATCAGAACTCTATGGACAAGTTAATTCATTTATCTTATCCTGATTTTATTCTCCAAACAAAAGAGGGAGTTGAACAAGACCTTCTTTAAGATTCCGTCGTTACTTTTCTCTGTGATATTTTTGGTATAACTAAAATGGCAGAAATTTTGCCTTATGTCATTTGGCCATCTTAATAATTTGATTTACTAGAAATGTAATTGTTAGTATCCATTTTAAACACTTCTGCATGAATATAAGTCCCCTGGGGGTCATACAATGTAAATGATTATGATAAGAACACAGTTAAATAGTTATTAACTTAATTTTCCCTGACCTGGTGTTTTTAGTCATATAACAATGGCCCCCAACATTTGGGCACCAAGGACTGGTTTCATGGAAGACCATGTTTCCACAGACAGGAGAGGGTCGGTTGTGGGTGATGGTTTCGGGATGATTCAAGCACATTACACTTATCCCTAGAGTCTCATAAGGAGCACGTAACCTAGATCCCTCGCCTGCACAGTTCACAATGGAGTTTACACTCCTATGAGAATTGAATGCTGCCCCAATCTGACAGGAAGCAGAGCTCAGGTGACAATACTCGCTCACCTGCCACTCACATTCTGCTGTGTGGCCCAGTTCATAACAGGCCACAGGTCATGGACCAGTACTGGGGGTTGGGGACCCCTGTCCTATAACATTCAACATGACATCACCATATGATTTCTTCTGTTTGTTTTTTATGTAGTGACTTTGATATCTCTTAGAGTCCACCCAAAGATGCTATTACTATTATTAGTATCATTATAGTTTTCATTAGAGTATGCCAAACTAAAGACAACTACTTACTTTCTTTATGGCCAGTAATTGCATATCAATTTAAAACCTGTGTTTCTCTGTATCTTTTCAATACAATGTTCTTAACATAGATATGGATTTCCTTCATACAGGCTCCTGGAAAAACTTAGTAGACTGGCAGCTTTCATTGCAAATAAGCAGGAAATAAGAAGATAGTGCATTTGATATTTTCAAAAGAGTTTCCTCTGTAAGTTTTTGTAAACAAGCATGCCAACAAGTTTTTGCAAGCCTCTGTCTTGCTTATATGCTATGACAGCTAACAAAAATCAATGATTTGCTGTAGCCACCTGATAAACATCAACTTTACTGAAAACTAAATATCCCTCATTCATATATTGTATCAAATATCCCTCATTCACATATAGCAATTAAGTTTATGGCAGTCACAAAAAGTATATTAAGATAGAGATTTTTTCCACTATAAATGTCTTTTTTTCAATACTTTAAAAATATATTGAACATTGTTCATTGGGACAGTAGCTACAACACGTGTTCTAACATACGCCCACGCTCCCCTTTATGAATACTTCATTTATTCACTAAAAAGCTATTGTCAGACTAGAATCCATTCCATCCCTTTCTCTCGTTCTCACTTTTTTTTTTTAGAACACTAAAAGTGTTCTAAAGGGATATCAAAGAATATATCCCAGAGGAAGGCAGCACTAAATCCATTAAGGAGGCCTGGCATGGTATCTCATGCCTGTGATCCCAGCACTTTGAGAGACCAAGGTAGGAGGATTGCTTGAGCTCATGAATTTGACAACATAGGGAGACCTTGTCTCTACTTTAAAAAAAGAAAAAAAAAAGAAAAATTGCTTCTACTCTCACTCCCAAAAGTGGGGGGCTGGCTTTAAGGGAAAGAACCAGTTTTGACATTGTACACGAGTGTGTAAGAAAAAAACAGCAAATCCATGGATGGAAAAAGTAAGTAAAATTACTATGAAGATGAAGAACTATTTGACTGAAATCTTCATTTCTCAATTGATTGCTATTTAGCTCCAGCATCAACCCACATAGCCAGGTGGTTGCTGTTCTAGGACAATTTTAGTTTAAACAGCTCTTGGTTCTCTAGCTCATGTATTCAGCACTTAGTACCTTCTAGTATGTCTTAATATGATATACCAGAAAGTTTGTGAAACAGTACACAGACCCATGGGCTAGGATAAGTGTTTCTGATAGAGTCCCAACCACTTTTCCTATTTCCCTTCAACAGTTTTTGTAATATGTGACCAAATAGATAAAAGGATGAAGAGCTGGCACATTGCAGAGACAGTGGATCCTGCTCTGTGTTATACTTAAGTAGCAAGAGGTTCTTCTTGAGCTGTAATGGTGATCTTGTCACGTATTTCCAGATCCTCACAATTAATGTTTCAATGGCAGATAAAATTAGTCATCTCTTTTATTGAATTGTGAGTGCATGTGTCATTCACAAAAATGAAACATGTTATATTGGAAAGCTGGATTTTTTTCAACGGATTTAGTTTCTTGGAAACTAAAGTTTATAACAAATGTTATAGATGAAGAGAAACATACAGCCATGCTCAGTCTTATGTTATTTTAAAAGTACAGTCTTGGCCAGTGGCTCACACGTGTAGTCCCAGCACTTTGGGAGGCCGAGGCAGGCAGATCACTTGAGCCCAGAAGATCAAGATCAGTCTGGGCATCATAGTGGACCCTGTCTCTACAAAAATTAGCTAGGCATGGTGGTGCATGCCTGAAGTCATAGCACTTTGGGAGGCTGAGGTGGGTGGATCGCTTGAGCTCAGGAGTTAGAGACCAGTCTGGGCAATATGGCAAAACACTGTCTCTAAAAAATATATAAAAATTAGCTGGGCGTGGTGGCGCACACCTGTAGTCCCAGCTACTTGGGAGGCTGAGGTAGGAGATCACTTGAGCCTGGGAGGTCGAGGCTGCAGTGAGCCAAGATTATGCCACTGCACTCTACGACTGGGTAACAGAGTGATATCCTGTTTCAATTTAAAAAATATTAAAAATACAATCCTGTTGTATTGCCTGACAATCCTATTTAATTGTCCTAATCTATTTAATCTCCTAGTCTCTGACATGAGTATTTGAACCTTTCCTATCTGCATTCAAACCTCTAACAATATCCTTCACTCTGATCTGATTACCTTGCTTCTCATTGCACTGAAAAAACATGGAAGCAGAAAGAACAACTTCAACCTTTAGTTCTCTCTCACCCAACGTGAAATCCACCTCTGCGTCTCTACCTGTGCGTGCTTTTCCCTTTCTGTGTCTGTAGCTTAGATGAGCTCTCACCACTCCCTCTACTTGTAGATGAGATCCCTTCTCATGTATTCAAGGACTCTGCATCTTTAATTATCCTTTCTCTCCTACATTATCTATTTTTTCCTTAGAGAGGGATCATTCCCATCTGTTCATAAACATACTGAACTACCTCCCACTAACAAAAGAAAGCAAAAATACAAAGAAAGAAAGAAAAAAAGAAAGCTTCTAATGACCCTGTATCTCCCTCCAGCTATTACTTCATTTGTCTTCCTTCCTTAGCATCAAGACTTTTCAAATGTTTTCTCTGCTTTCTCACCTCTCATTCTCATTCTCTATTGAACCGTCTTCCGTTAAGCATTTACCCCAGATATTCTTTCCAAAGTATTTGATGCTTGCTTCTGTCACTGACAATCCATCACCTCTCTCTTCCTTGGATCACATTCTTTATTTAGCTTTTAAGTAACCATTCTTCTCTGCCTTTTCCCTTATGTCTTGCAATCATTTGAATATAGTCCCTTCCAAATGTTACATTAACATTTGATCACCAGTGTTGGTAGCGGGGCCTAATGCCTAGTATTTGGGTGATAGGGGCAGATTCCTCATGAATAAAATAATGCCTTTCTATTTACCTATTCATGAGAAATCAGCCCCATGGGGAGTGAGTTCTAAGTTCCCATTAGAGCTGGTTGTTAAAAAGAGCCTGGCACCTCCCTCTTGCTCTCTTGCTTTCTCTCTCACCATGCGATCTCTGCATACGCCAACTCTATTCCACCTTCTGCTGTGAGTGGAAACAACCTGAGGTCCTCACCGAATGCAGATGGCAGCACTATGCTTCTTGCACAGCCTGCAAAACTGGGAGTCAAATGAACCTCTTTTCTTTGTAAATTGTCTAGCCTCAGGTATTTCTTTATAGCAGCACTAAATGAACTAGGACATGCCTTAACCTCACAGTGTTACAGGGATTCTAGCTCTACCTCACAACCTAATTCCCTATCTCCATTTGATTCCTAGGAGGTGTCATTCAAGCCTATGTCATTATCTATCTATCTGTCTATCTATCTATCTGTCTATCTATCTATCTGTCTATCTATCATCTACCTATCTACTTACCTACCTTTACAGATGGTTTCCAAATGTGCATGTTATGGATCTTTCTTTCACAACTCTAAATTCACATATACAACTTTCTAGTCTTTGTCACCCTTTGAGTATAAAATGGGTATCTGACACATAACCTGGCCAAAACTGAATCTTAATTTTTACTGTTCCCCACCCCCTGCCCCCAGATTCTCAAATTCTTCTTCAGGGCCTTTGCATGAGTTAAGAATTCTGTTTCTTCAGGCATCCACAGGCTTGCTTTCTCTATTCTGGTTATCCGGGTAAACATTACTGAGAGGTCTCTATTGACTACCCTACCTAAAATGGCACCTTATCTTTGCACCGGTATGTTTCTTTATTTTTTATTTCATTCCCCTTAATGGTACCTGACATTAAATTGCAGTCATGCATTGCTGAGCAATGGAGATATGTTCTCAGAAATCCATCGTCAGGTGATTTTTGTCATTGTGAGAACCTCATAGAGTGTACTCGCTCAAAGCTATTAATAGATGATATAGCCTACTACGCACTCTGTGATATGGCCTGTTGCTCCTAGGTTACAAACCTATACAGCATGTTAGTGTACTGAATACTGTAGGAGTTTGCAACACAATGGTAAGTATTTGTGCATCTCAATACAGAAAAAAGCACATAAAAAATATGGTTTTATAACCGTGTAGGACTACCATTGTATATGTGATCCATTGGTAATGAAACATCATTAGACTTAGCATGAGTAAATATATTTGTTTCTTTACTTTCTGACTCTCCCACTATGTATATATAAACATATGTATATTTATATTTTATACAATATATATATATCATACATATATATATTTGAGATGGAGTCTCAAATGGCTGGAGGGCAGTGGCGCAGTCTCAGCTCATTGCAACCTCTGCCTCCCAGGTTCAAGAGATTCTCCTGTCTCAACCTCCCGAGTAGCTGGGATTACAGGCGTGCACCACCACGCCAAGCTAATTTTTTTGTACTTTTTAGTAGAGATGGGTTTCACCATGTTGGCCAGGCTGGTCTCAAACTCCTGACCTCAGGTGATCTACCCACCTTGGCCTCCCAAAGTGCTGGGATTACAGGTGTGAGCCAAAGCACCCGGCTGCTCTCCCACTGTATTTTAAGTTCCGTGAGGGAAATACCTTTTTTTATTTAGTTCATTATTACCTTCAAAATGTCTATAAATGATCTGACACATGATATATATGAATGCATGAATTAATGAATTTTATAAAAATCGAGTACTTGTTGAAAATTGTTATCTCACTGACTGCATTAATTTAAGAAAGAAAGAAATGTAAAAAAAAGGAAGGAAGACAAAGAAAGAAAAAGGAAAGGAATAAAGAGGGAAGGAAAGAAAGAAGAGAAAGAAAAGAAAGACTACTAAAAGAGGCATGATTTACATTGGGAATTATTGTTCATTGCAATGAACTGTGTGTAAGGATATAGAAGATATGAATTCTTGTATCAGATCTACTACTTAATAATTATGTGATTGTAAGTAAGACATCTTCTTCTGAGCCTTTCATTGATAAAGTGGTTAGAAGAAGTACATGAGAGATTCATTTTTAAAATTCTGTGAGTTACATCTGTCACTTATTATACCTATAAATAAGACAGTATTAGAGCATCTTATGATGGTACAGATTGGAATACTAAAAATGTTTACATTTCACAGACAACAAAAATAAAAATCAACACCATATATTGGCCATTTACTCTGTGCTGGATTTTGTCTTAAGGGCTTTTACAACATGTCATGTTTCATTTCGTTGTCAGAACAATTTTATGAGGTAAGTACTTTAACCCCTAAGTACTTTAACCCCTATTTAACAAGAAACTGAGGCTTAGATGTTTAGGAGTTTTCCTAAGGCCACACCATTAGTAATCAATTAGTAATTAGATTACTTGACCTCCTAGATTTCAATGTAAATTAAATGAGAGAGTGAAATGGACACAGAAATGGACAGAGAACGAGAGACTAATATGTAGAGAGTAAGAATAAGAAGTAGAAAAAAATCAGAGAAAAGAGAGAAATCGATACATATAAGGTCAAGAAACAAAGAAACAGAGACAAAGAGACAGAGAGATGGATGGAGAGACTTAAAACCAACACTAGCATGGCAGTATATTTGTGAGAATGCATTACGTTATCTTATACACTACTTCTTTCTTTCTCTCTCTCTCTCTCTCTCCTCCTCCTCCACCCAAATTCTATACACACACCCCAATGTACACCCACAGCCACTACTTATAATGACAGAATTATGGAGACTTTGTTGTTTCTAATATTTTTATCTTTAATTAAAAAGAAAAATCACAGCCTTAATCAAATAAGCACTGATGGTATAAGATGGTGGCCATTAAATGTCTGAGTTTGTTACAAAATATATTATTTAGTTCCTAGCAGACAGTACTCTATGGGAAGGTGGCCAATCCTACCTTTCTCTATTCATCCCATCTGGATACTGACATAAGTAGGATTTAGAAAACAGAAAAATCCTTTAAACAAATATCACAATTCTTTGAAATGCATACAAATTATGAGATTATAATATACATATTTATAAAGCAAATATTCACTCATGCCATTAAAATCATGTTTATTAAGCTATACCTATATATCCATTAGCGTGATTATTTTAACACAATATTGCTAATCGATGCCTAAATTTTGGCTGCCTTCCCTTGCAGTAAATAGAGTGTTGAATTATCTATTAGATGCTCAATGGATGCCATCCAGATTTTCATGTCTATATTTGTAGATTGAGAATGGCAGTCTAAAGAAACTACAATTTTATCTTCTAAATATGTAATCCATGTTGAAGTAGCTGGGGGAAATCCAGTACATGGAATCTATACTTAGAACAATGTTGTTTGTTGCTTTTCAGTGTCTGCTATTTTCTGACTTGAATGGTGTCCATTATATTTTGTTTATCGGTATGATTGACCCCAAGCATTCCAAGTTATTTTTCCAAATATCATTCCATAGCAGTGGGGGATAAATTAAAACTTAATGGATTTACTTCATGGAAAAAACATGTGTTCTCTTGTGACCACAAGGTGGCACAATAGTGACCAAAAATACTCAGCCTCCTAATAGAATTGCAATTACCAGAGGCATTTACATAATTGTTATTATTAATATTGTTATCACTACAATTATGACATTTCATAATTAAATATCATCCCAACCTTTGGAGAAAAGGCAGAGTGCTTTTGTTTATTTTTTGTCTTCTTTCTGCCTGCAACATCATTAATATTTGTTTTTCCTCCAATCTCCAGTCCCACTAGGACAAGCAGGTCCAGAGAGTTATCATTTTATTTATTGTCCAAAGGTTTAAAACAAAGAGTAGTAACTTAAATAATAAGTTACACTTTTGAAGAAGGATAAACACAACTTAATATTGTTCAATGGATCTAATGCTGCTCTCCATTCAGTCTTAGTTATTTCATGACCATGCTAACATTTATTTATAATATAAGAATAAAAATACCATTCCAGAAACTTCGGCTTACACTACAGATTCAGATTTGTCCATTGAAAATTGCTGCTTTTCTGCATCTCATGCCAGGCACAATATTGGAAGAGATCCCAGAATAGCCCAGTGTGCCCTGAATTTATTTTGTGATGGCTTTGTATTGAGAACAGGCCATCTCTCATCATGTTCAGGAGACTGGGAGACCACTGATGCCTGGGAATCTAGGTGTTGCAATGATGGTGAGCTACACTCACTTGAAAGGTATACAAGAGAAACCACCTTTTCCCCAAGTTAAAATGAAATACAGGCTAGCCAGGTACAGTTTGCCATTCATCAAACAAATCACCCACCTGAAGATGCACCCCTTTTTATTATTACTATTATTATTATTACTATTATTATTGAGACAGACTCTCGCTATTGGCCAGGCTGGAGTGCAGTGGCACAATCTCAGCTCACTGCAAGCTCTGCCTCCCGGGTTCATGCCACTCTCCTGCCTCAGCCTCCCGAGTAGCTAGGAATACAGGTGCCTGCCACCACGCCCGGCTAATTTTTTTGTGTTTTTAGTAGACACGGGGTTTCAGCGTGTTAGCCAGGATGGTCTTGATCTCCTGACCTCGTGATCCACCCGCCTCGGCCTCCTAGAGTGCTGGGATTACAGGCGTGAGCCACTGCGCCCGGCCCTGATGCACTCCTTTATAATAACATGAAGGGTTAGTAACATCCATAAATGAGCATTTTTCCCCAACTTCCCTAGATTAAGAATTCTGGTATTTTACAAAATAACATGTATGAGGATGCCTTTTATTAGTTTATGTCATGAGTGTAAGGTGTCCCCGTTGGAATTTTAGTGTTCTACCACAGTTATTACATTTTTCATGATGCTACTTCCTTCCTGCTATTACAATTGTAAAAGCAATATTTCATCTTTTTTTGAAATCCATTTTTGTGATGTTTTTAAACAGCTTCAATTTTCCTGTTTAAAACAGACCCACTTTTAGAAAAGGGCCGTAATAGCAGAACTGAAAACTAAATTCAACAAATATTACTTCAACTGAGTTGTCAAATTATAATCATGGGATGTATAAAATGTACATCACAGTGAGTTGTACATTAAAGAAAGATTTTTAAAGTTGCACAAAGTATTGTAAAGTGGGAACTTTCCAGCTGAATTCAGATGATACAGTAATTATGAGAATAGAAAAGACTGCACTAAAATATTTATGTACCTAACCCTGTTCAGTCTGCTGTAACAGAATGCCATAAACTGGATGGCTTATCAACAACAGAAATTTAATTCTTAGAGTTCTGGAGACTTGACAGTCCAAGATGAAGGCAGATTCATGGTCTCATGAGAGTCTACTTTCTGGATCAGAGGCAGCACCTTCTCACTATATTTCCACAGGGTAGAAGGGGTGAGCGGTCTCTCTCAGGCCTCTTCTAAAAGGGCACTAATTTTACTCATGAGGCCTCCACCCCCATGAGTTAATCACCTTCCGAAGGCCACACCTCTGGATACCATCGCCTTGGGGGCTTAGGATTTCAACATGAGAATTTGGAGGGGACAGAAACATTTAGACTGTAGTAATATGCCAATGAAATAAAAGCATTGTAAGCCAACAACAAAAAAATTGGGGCTACAAGTAGAGCGAGGAAAAATCAGCACATTTTGTGGCTGTAAAGAACCATAAAGTAATTTAAAGAACATCCATGTCGTTAATGTTCAGAAATAGTGGAATAAGGAGGTTAATTTCCCCCGAAACCCACAGCTCATTAATGGCAGCCCTGAGATGGAAATCAATTTCCCTTGGGTGCGGGAGAAGAATATGATCTCATACATCAACCTCCATATCAAGATGAAAACATAAGATTTTTTTTTAAATTGTGATAATCAGTAGAGCATTACTATCCTACCACTAATAATACTTTTGCTTTCAAATTCCTCTAAAATACCTTGATATTTATGGATTATATCAAGGTATTATGGAAAATACCTTGATATAATATATATGGAAGAAAACAGAGAATATTCATTTACTGAATAACTCCTATCTGCCAGATAGTTGGATGTGTGTCTGTCTATACATACATATATATATGTGTATATTAGCATACACACATATATTTATAGGTATGTTCATATATATGTGTTTGTGTGTAAGAGTATCCTAATATACTCTTTACAATTAGCCTATAATATAGTTTGAATGTTTGTTTCCTCCAAAACGCATGTGGAAATTGAATTGCCATTGTAACAGTATTACGAGGTGAAACCTTAGAGAGGTGATGAGGCCATGGAGGCTCTGCCTTCATGAGTGGACTAATGCCTTTATCACAGGAGTGGATTCGTTGTAAAAGGGAGATTTTGTCACCTTTCCTCTCTCTCTATTGCCCTTTCTTGTGTTTCCACCTTCTACCATGGGATGACACAACTAGGAGGCTATCCCTCAATCTTAGACTTCCCAGTCTCCAGAACTGTGAGTCAATAAATTGCTGTTCATTACAACTTATTCGGTTGGTGGTATTTTGTTGTAAGCAGCACAACATGGACGGAGAAAGCCCACAGGTAAATATGATTAACTCCATTTACACTCACGAAGAAACTAAGGCTCAATGACAATTAGAAAATTACCCAAGTTCATACAGCTGCCAAGGGGCACACCTTTAAAAAAGGAATCTGAATCCTCTTCTGCCTGATTTAATCATGATCTTCCTACAAACGTATGTCATACATTAGAGAAAAAAATGAATCGTTCTTCTCCCATCTCAAATGTGCTCAACACACCTCTTCTTTCCCATCATGAGCTGTGGTTCTATCTTCTGAGCAGTTTTTGAAAAGCTCTGTGGGATCCACCAGCACATCACAGGCCAGTGAGGTTTTTCAAGTTCAGTGAGTAGCAGCTTAGTTGAGTAGTGATATATTATTTTGGGATGATAAGCCTGCTCCTCTCAGGACCCCTCCAATTTAACTGGAACATGTTGAACAGTTTGAGAATAACACATGTTATTATGATATGAAGCAGTTAAGTACTTTTGGAAATGGCTTTAATTTAATGCCCAGTAAGTAGATAATGCGGGAGGATTATCCTGTATTATATGCAGTTTGATTTTTCCTCTGTTTGGTGCTATTCACTAAGCCTTAGGTGTATCTGAGTAGAGTAGTATTTTATTCTCAAAACTGTATTTTACTGAATGTTCATGCCTCCCACAATGGAAAGGATGTATGATATAAATCATCCAAAGTAATTTTGGTCAGCTAGTACAGAAACCATTTACACTTGGATTGGGAATAATTCATATTTCTTCTACTAAACCGTTGCATGATTTTTCCTTTTTAATTTTTTGGTTTTTTTTTTTTTGATTAGGTCAATGTTAAAAGTTAAGGAATGTAAATTATGAAACACCAAAAGAGATGAGTTTGCTGCTAGCAGTATTAATTGCCTACAGTGTATTAGCATTCATTATGTGCTAGGCATTCTTCTAAGGATCATATAAATATTTTCTCACTAACCCTTTTAACAATTGTAAGGTGGGTACTGTTACTTTCTTTACTTCACAGTTGAGAAAACTTGGGCCCAGAGAGGTTAAGTAAATTGCCCAAAGTGACACAGTAAGAAAGTAGTAGAACTAGGCTGGGCGTGGTGGCTCACACCTGTAATCTCAGCACTTTGGAAGGCCGAGGCAGGTGGATTACCCGAGGTCAGGAGTTCAAGACCAACCTGACCAACATGGCAAAACTCCATCTCTACCAAAAATACAAAAAAATTAGCTGGGTGTGGTGGCGCCCACCTGTAATCTCAGCTACTTGGGAGGCTGAGGCGGTAGAATCGCTTGAACCTGGGAGGTGGAGGTTGCAGTGAGCCAAGATCGCACCACTGCACTCTCGACTGGGTGACAGAGTGAGACTCCATCTCAAAAAAAATAAAATAATAATAATAATAATAATTAATTTTTAAAAAAGAAAGCAGTAGAACTAGAATTCAAACTTAAGGCATTTGATTCTTAATTCTGCACCCTTAAATTTGTAGCTTAATACAGAAAGGAAATCTATAGCTAAGGAAACTGAGAATCAGACAGCAGCTCAGTTGCTCCAGGTGGCACAGTTAATAAGCAGCTATACCCAGCCCAAGTCTGTGTGATTCCCTCAGGTTGGGCTATTTTCTTCATAACACTTGTTTCAATAAGGGAGTACGTCCATTTAATGATAAAAATGAAAACAACAACAACAAAAAAACTCCGTTGCTCCAAAAAAAAAAAAAAAAAGAATCAAACAAACAAAAAAACCCTGTTGCTCCTTGTGTTTGCTTATTCTTTTAGGCTGGCCCTGCCAAAAGACTAAATATTTCTGCTTCCAAGGTAAAAGGCTTGGTGGCAATAAATCAGTGTACATAGGTGTGCCTCACTGTACATTAGCATTTCCCTGAAAAGGTGCGAGCTTTTTGTTTTTTTAGTCAATCATTGTTTGAGCACATTTTGAAGACGTTTATCTTCCTTTATCAAGGCTCTTAGCAGCTGCCTCCCACATTTGTTTCTTTTTTTTTTTTTCCCTTTGCTTTCCCAGCTTCTCTACTTTTTTTTTTTTTTTTTTTGAGACGGAGTCTCGCCCAGGCTGGAGTGCAGTGGCGTGGTCTCGGCTCACTGCAGCCTCTGCTTCCTGGGTTCCAGCAATTTTCCTGCCTTAGCCTCCTGGGTGGCTGGAATTACAGGCGCATGCCACCACAGACAGCTAATTTTGTATTTTTTAGTAGAGACGGGGTTTCACAACCATGTTGGCCAGGCTGGTCTCAAACTCCTGACTTCAGGTAATCCACCTACCTCGGCCTCCCGAAGTGTTAGGATTACAGGCGTGAGCCACTGTGTCTGCCACTTCTTTAAATACTTAACGATCAATAGTACTTCTAGAAAATACTGGCTTGAAATGATCATTGGTGCTATTTACTGATTAAAAAATAGCAATATTTCCACCTTGGGCAGCACCAGGTCTGCTTGTTGCCCCAGGTTGGTCCCTGGTAATTGTGTTTTCTTCTTCTGTCCCTCCATGTCTGTCACTCTTTAGGCAGATAACTCCCGAGTTGGAGGTTTCCTCCTACAGAAAAAGGGATCTGATTAAATGAGCCGATGTCCTCCTGAGATATCCTAAAAATCTTTGGTTCTGGAATTGGCGGCTAGCAGAGGTTAGCTCTGTCCTTACCCCGGCCCCTATGACTGGCCTCCCTTCCCCAGGCCAACTAGTGTCAGAAAGAATCAACCAGCAGCACAATAAATAATTGATCTTCAACATGTGCTTCTAATTCAAATAAAGGGCATTTAACCACAGTGAGTATCGCATGTGACTGAAGTATTTTATGTGGAAACTTGAAGATTTCTGATAACTTGCTGTAAAGAAGTTTTCACAGTGACTACATCTCCAGGGGCCCTTTCTATCTCAAGTTCAAGTTACTTAGACAGTGATTAAAGACCTTTTATAGGCCCCTGTGGTAAATGATAGCATAGAGGAAAAAAAAAAAATAGCATTCGTTGGCTATGTAATTTAGCAAGACTTAATCTATTTGTTTGAGTTTTCATCCATCGGGCTTGCTGAAATACTTTAAATAATTAACCTGTTTCTCTGCAGCCTGAAGTGTCCCCAGAGTTTCCATTCCAGGCCTGAGATGAGTGATCATCCAGCACAGATTGCCTTATTTAGTTGGAAGACTCTCCATCTCAGTCCAGCTGCTTTTTCTTGGGACAGCAGACAGACCCTGGACATGGTATCCTTTTACGTTACAGTATTTAGAAAGTAGAATAAATCAGTGAGATCCAAGAGCAAAAGGCTATAGTTTACTTTATTCACTTTATTTTAGTTTTTTTCTCCTGTCCCTGCTAGGTGCTCAGCAACTGAATCTATCGAATTTCAAAACATGTAGAGGTGTCGACGTAAGTCTCCAAACTCCGCACAGAGAATCCCAAACCACAAGTTTGGACATTTCCAAGGAAAGAAGCACAGGGTGGCAGGATGAGGCAAGAGGCTGCTTACTCCAAGCCAAATCTCATGACCCAACCGCATAGTCATAAGAGGAGTGCGTTCAGTTGCTTTAGGAAACCAAGAGCAGTGAAAGAAACACTTGGGAATTTACTGGTAGATAAGGTTTTTCTGATCGAAGAAAAGCTACAAAGTAATGCAGACCAAGGGTGATTTCTGGGCAGCATGATGATTATGTCTTTTTAGGAAAATGCCCCTTCTCGGGGACCTTACTTGCTGTCTGCCCACAGATTTATCTGAACTGAATCTCGGTTACTAGTTTTTGCTTTCAAAGACCTCCTATCTAGGGGAACATTTGAAAAGAATTTACCAAGCACTTCCCTGCTGCATAATCTGTCTGTGTGTTGTGTTGACGCCAACTTGCCTTTTACATGTGGAGCCAAAAGCTCTCTTCTCAGGAGCCTGGGTCATACTGCTCCTTTAAAAATGAAAGTGAGAGAGAGAGAGGCCACGCTGATTTTAGAATTGAGTCAGGGCTTTGTGATTTATAGAGTACCCAGGGTGAATAGGCGTGGCTTCTAGATATCCACAGGCAAATCTTACCCTAAAAGACACAGGACTTTGCACACGCCTTGCAGAACATTCAGAACAGAAGAATCGAGGCTTGTAACCGATGAGACTCATAGATAGAATATATTAAACTGAGTAGAATCTGGTGCCTAATAATTTACATAAAAGTGGCCCAGAGAATCTACTCAGCACATGTCCTGGCCAACTCAGAAATTAGGAAATACAAATATTTAAAGAGAAATCTGGATTCCTCTGTGTGTATTTGAAATCCTCTCAAATATGCTAAATGGATGCAGTTTGGTCTTGGTAAGGGATAGAGGGCCTGAGACAGTATTAGCGGAGTTTGATTTTTTTGCCCAACTTGTGCAGTGCCTGCTTTATCGAGGTTTCTGTGGATTTTAGACCATTCACCCTTAGTGAAAGTCCCAATAAAACACAGAATGTAATTATGTTGGGGGGAAGAAAGAAGCAAAAGAGCAGGAGGTCTGGTTAATCCTTTTATCAAGGTGGAAGGAAGGAAGGAAGGAAGGAAGGAAGGAAGGAAGGAAGGAAGGAAGGAAGGAAGGAAGGAAGGAAGGAAGGAAGGAAGGAAGGAAGGAAGGAAGGAAGGAAGGGAGGGAGGGAGGGAGGGAGGGAGGGAGGGAGGGAGGGAGGGAGGGAGGGAGGGAGGGAGGGAGGGAAGGAGGGAGGGAAGGAGGGAGGAAGGAAGGAGAAAGAAAAAAAGCAAGCAAGCAAGCAAGCAAGCAAGAAAAAGCAAGCAAGCAAGCTAGCTATTTCCACAGTGATTGACTTCATCAACTGTCATGGACAAGCACAAGTTGGACCTAAGTTGTGCATCATTTTTTTTTTTCCTACCAGCCTTGTTTCCTGGATAATTTCCCTTAGATATATTGCTCACTGTGTCAATTATAAATCATATTTATTTTCACTCATGAAAAAGACGTCTAGAGATATGCAATCTAAGGCTGCAGTCTTTCCTACCTTTCTAGTTTCCCTTGTAGGGGTGTCCTTGATTTGCATTCTTACAAGGTGGCTTCAAGAACATAAGTTACCAAGTTAGAAGTCCAGATGGAAAGAAGGGTGAGCAGGGAGAGGAACAGGGCATCTGCCAGCCAAGTCAGCTTAAAAGCTTTCATAAAAGCCGCACCCAAAGATTCCTGCTAACATCTCATGTGCCAGAACTATGCCAGTTAACCCTACCCTCCAGCAACCTGCATCGGGACTGGAAATACAGCTGTAATTTTTTTTTTTTTAACCTGAACACATTGTTTTCCAATTAGGAATTTGTTAAGGAAAAGATGATTGGAGAGTTGATGAAATGGAAATTTAAAATATCCAGCTTACTATGTTATTGTGGGGATTAAATCTATGCGTAAATCACTTGATAATACTCACTAATCTGGTGGCACACGAAAATAATATTTCCTTCCCTCTCCCTAGTCTTAACTCACTTCTCCAGGGCCCTGTTCAGAAACCAGAGCACACAGTGGAGCAATACCTTGATGCTACAATTTGTTTTTTATCTAATTAACTTCACTGAATAATTTCATTTTGGGGGAAAAAGTAGATGGCATAAGAAAAAATACTCACCCAACTTCTCGCTATTGGTAGGGCATTTGAAACTAGAATTGCCATTCTACATAGAACCTGCTTGTGATACTTACAGAAACAACCAACTTTTATTTCAGATATACCTGTTCTACAAGCTTTTAAAAAAAAAACATAAAAATGCTTTACAATGCTGCCTATGTTCTATTTATACGAAGCAGCATTCTTATTTTCGGTGCACTATACCCAATGCTGACCGCGCCAGCAAAGATAACTTATACCACTGAAAATATAGGTATATGTACACACTTTTTGCATTAAGATCTTTATTATTAAGTAACTCACTGGGGTTGTCAAGTATGTTATAAAATTACACAGACAATTAGAGATAAATATCACATAGAAATGCTGATTTTACATTCTCTTCTGAGTACAAGCATTTGATTATAGAGGCTCAGAGCACAACAAAATGTATTTCATGGGACATTGATGCCCCATTCTGATATTGAAAGGCAAACATTAGCAGTAGCGGACTCAACAAAGCAAAGCAAGGTGACATGAAACTAGATGTAGGTCAAAGGTAAAACAAGCTAAAAAATTTTTAAGTGTTTTTGTCTATTGTCATGGTGGCTGTTTTCTTTTTTTTTTTTTAATTTATTTATTATTATTATACTTTAAGTTGTAGGGTACATGTGCATAACGTGCAGGTTTGTTACATATGTATACTTGTGCCATGTTGCTGTGCTGCACCCATCAACTCGTCATTTACATCAGGTATAACTCCCAATGCAATCCCTCCCCCCTCCCCCCTCCCCATGATAGGCCCCGGTGTGTGATGTTCCCCTTCCTGAGTCCGAGTGATCTCATTGTTCAGTTCCCACCTATGAGTGAGAACATGCGGTGTTTGGTTTTCTGTTCTTGTGATAGTTTGCTAAGAATGATGGATTCCAGCTGCATCCAAGTCCCTACAAAGGACACAAACTCATCCTTTTTGATGGCTGCATAGTATTCCATGGTGTATATGTGCCACATTTTCTTAATCCAATCTGTCACTGATGGACATTTGGGTTGATTCCAAGTCTTTGCTATTGTGAATAGTGCTGCAATAAACATACGTGTGCATGTGTCTTTATAGCAGCATAATTTATAATCCTTTGGGTATATACCCAGTAATGGGATGGCTGGGTCATATGGTACATCTAGTTCTAGATCCTTGAGGAATCGCCATACTGTTTTCCATAATGGTTGAACTAGTTTACAATCCCACCAACAGTGTAAAAGTGTTCCTATTTCTCCACATCCTCTCCAGCACCTGTTGTCTCCTGACTTTTTAATGATTGCCATTCTAACTGGATCCTTTCCTTACTCCTTATACGAAAATTAATTCAAGAAGGATTAGAGACTTAAATGTTAGACCTAATACCATAAAAATCCTAGAGGAAAACCTAGGTAGTACCATTCAGGACATAGGCATGGGCAAAGATTTCATGTCTAAAACACCAAAAGCAACGGCAGCAAAAGCCAAAATTGACAAATGGGATCTCATTAAACTAAAGAGCTTCTGCACAGCAAAAGACACTACCATCAGAGTGAACAGGCAACCTACAGAATGGGAGAAAATTTTTGCAATCTACTCATCTGACAAAGGGCTAATATCCAGAACCTACAAAGAACTCAAACAAATTTACAAGAAAAAAACAAACAACCCCATCAAAAAGTGGGCAAAGGATATGAACAGACATTTCTCAAAAGAAGACATTCATACAGCCAACAGACACATGAAAAAATGCTCATCATCACTGGCCATCAGAGAAATGCAAATCAAAACCACAATGAGATACCATCTCACACCAGTTTTTTTTTTTTTTTGAGACGGAGTCTTCACTCTGTCGCCCAGGCTGGAGTGCCGTGGCACCATCTCGGCTCACTGCAAGCTCCGCCTCCCGGGTTCTGGCCATTCTCCTGCCTCAGCCTCCGAGTAGCTGGGACTACAGGCGCCCGCCACCGCGCCCGGCTAATTTTTTGTATTTTAGTAGAGACGGGGTTTCACCATGTTAGCCAGGATGGTCTCGATCTCCTGACCTCGTGATCCGCCCGCCTCGGCCTCCCAAAGTGCAGGGATTACAGGCGTGAGCCACCGCGCCCGGCTATGGTGGCTGTTTTCTACTTACAAGATTGCAGTACTCTAATTTAGCCAAGTAATTGCTGCTGTACAATCCAAATCTACAGTGTGCATAATTTTTTAAATGGAGTGTGCATTCCTCAAGCAGGACTAAAAATCATCTTACTTGGGTCTCTAATATTAAGCTTCAGAACAGTTTTGCAACTTTTGACCTGAACAAATCTCTTATGCATAAAACAACAGGAATAAAAGATTGCACATGTGCATTTAAAAAGTAACTTTATTACTCCCAGGCCAAAAAAAAAAAAACAAAAAAAAACAACCACGAGGGAAAAGGAAGGAGAAAGGGAAGGATGGGGGAAGAGGGAAGAAAGGAAAGAAAAACAAAAAAAGAAAAAAAAAGAAAAGAAACAGAAAGGCACTCTATCTACCTATACCTATATATTTTACTTTTATTTATAATCTTGGACTACGTAATTTGGTTCATTCACTTGTGTGTTTTAATTTAAATTGAGAGAGAGAGAAAGATTTTCCAGAAGAAGCAAAACAAAAACTGGGTGTGTGTGTCTGTGTGTGTGTATTTAAATGAAATAAATAATAAAAACTGTGCCACATACTTACTGCCAATGCAGCAACAATGTAAAACAGACACAAAACACAAAGAATTCTGAATGTACCTAATATTTCTTTGATTTATAAAGTTTAAAGTGACTCTTTACTCATAGGCCAGTTGGTGTGTGCTTAAAGTAATCATGATTAACATCTTTTAACATGAAAGTAGAGTATACAACTTTATCTCATGTTATAAAATTTAAGAAATTTCATTGTACTCAGATTATCCACTTACTGTGCATTAAAATCACTATAATTGAATTCTATCTCACAAAATCCTTCATTTAAATGGCTGTTCCAAGTTCAATAAAAGAGTTTCTTGCAATCCACAACTTGAGTCATTTGTGTCTTGTACGGTAACCAAGATTAGAAGCATACATAACTGCTTCTGGGCACAAATAAGTATCTCTTTCCCCACCCTCCCCCCAAAAAGGTTCTATCCTTTATGTAGCAGCCAAAGTTGCAATCTTTCGGCACTAGCAAGCTAGCAACAGTTTCTCTCCAAGGGTCTGAGAATGTTTCTCGCTGCTAACCATCCCCTCACCTCATCTATATGATCCTGTCCTTTGGTCACGTCCTGGAGGAAGGTGGGACATGAACATAGAACCTCCCCTTCTCAGAGAACCTAGCAAGGTTATGGTTGCCTTATTTCTGGTCTCCGTTTGTTGGAGTCAACCAGAGACTTTAAGAGAGAAATGCTGCTCTAAATACTGTTAACTTTTCTTCTGCCTCATCGGTTAGAGAAAAAACCGCTTCTAGCTCTCATTGATCACTACCTGGGCAAGTGGCAGTGGAACTGGTGGCGTGGACAGTTTCTTACAGCCACTAGCTATGCTCGCTGAAACGAAGACCGTCCAAGTGGCAAACCAAGTGACTTGAACTGGTGAGCTGATTTCACAGTTACATTTCTCAACATTACAGCTTACTGAATGCATCTTTTGCATATCTTTGTTAGATATCATACTTTTTATAGCAAATCTTCATTGTATTATCAATGTTGACATATTTAAAAATGTATTATTTATGCTGTCTTACTTGTCTTTTCATTTTTATTTATTCTAGCCTCCTTCCTGCCTTCATATCCCCATATTTGAATACTACACCTCCAACTGAAGATACAAGTATATAAGATAATAAAAAAGATACATTTTAATCAATTAGGCTTCTTAATAGCATTCTTAATACAAAATTGGCTAACAAGAAAAATTTTAATAATCGAGAACTATGGAATTTTTAGATTATCTTTTACCAAGTTTAACTTACTCTACTTACCCAGCATCATCACAAAACATAGCTATAACACTTTCAAAAAAGCCATGTTTACAACGACTTGCCTACGGTGATTGGCTGGAAGATAAAATGATTTAGTGGTAGCCCTCATAATCACAATTTAGGACTACATTTGGGATTCTACAGAGATTCTGTTTAAAGTCAGGAGAGCTTTCTGATAAGGTGTTTCCCTATACTCATGTGCGGCAGAAGTGGTGGTTTCCTCAGGATTTTCACAGCTGCTGACAATGGCAACGGCACTAAATGACCTTCGTCTCGCCTTGGTGTCTGATGTGCAGGATCCTCGAACTGGCGGTGCCTTTTCTATGTGGAGCTGCTGGTCTTTCCAGTCCAATTGCTTGGCACTGCAAAAGGGGGCATATACTTCCACACTTCCTTCAAACTGTAAGCAGTTCACTTTGTAATACTTCCTCTTAACTTCCAAGACATCATTAAACCTATGGCCCCAGAGAATTTCTCGGGGAACATAGGAGCTTCTAGATTGGTGGGATGTTCCAGTGGAATCACCAGTATAGATAAATGTCACCAAAATCTCAAAGTTATCTTTGGCTACTGCTTTGCGGTCAAGGGCATACAGAGGACTCTCGTGGTCAATTTCATGGACAATAGTTACTGGGGTGACCAGGATGATTTGGTCATTGACTAATCTGAGGTCTTTAAATGCCATTGTCATCCTCCCTTCACTGTCTTCTGTGTAGCGGAGAAGTTGGGCTCTAACTGTTCCTTCTACCACGTGGTTTGGCCGAAAATCACCAATGCGCCACATGAGGCAAAGCTTCCCATCTCTCATGCCTATAAGTGCAAAATAGCTGAAACGAATGGTTTGGGCTCTCTTTCGAGCAGTTGCCATTTTGGCCAAGGCAGCTCCAATGATAAAGGTATTTATGATGCAACTTAAGATGGACTGGAGGATCACCATGAGCACGGCCACAGAGCATTCTTCAGTAACACAGCGATAACCATATCCTATGGTGGTTTGGGTCTCAAGGGAGAACAAAAAGGCCCCTGTGAAAGAATGGACGTTGTCAACACAAGGTGTGATGTCTGGATCATTTAATAGATCGCCATGATGAAGGGCTATGAGCCAAAAGACAGAGCCAAATATCAACCATGAGAGGATATAAGATAAAGAAAATATCACAAACATATGGCGCCACTTAGTGTCCACAAGAGTGGTGAAGATGTCAACCACATAGCTTCCCCATTCTCCAAAAATGTGCTTGAAGTAGACATTACAGCTGCCATCTTTGTGAAGCAATCTTCTTCTTGCTCTTCTCTTCTCAGCTATAATGTGCTCTGGTGGGTAGCCTGGGTATTTTGCGTCCACATTGACAATATGATAGCTGCTGCCGTAATAGCTCATTCTTTGCTGTGCCCTTAGGGATCCAGGTGAATTTTGTAGTAGTAAGAATTCTAGATGTGTTGCTATTTCTTGGTTTGGGTTTTCAGTTAGAACCTAAACAACAACAACAACAACAAAAACACACTTTTTAGCTCTTGACGTCCACCTTCATAGAAACTTGCCAAATTTGGAGCAGTGTCATACCATCTAAAATAGCTACTACTTCATCTGAACATCAGCGGCACAGTATTGATTACTCATTTCAGTTTAGAATTCAACCAGTCATTATAGAGGCAAAATATGCAATTAGAGAAAATAACATTTTTATATATGAATAAGGCTTGAGTAAACACTGTGATTATCCCAAATGATGCCTCACTAACTTTTCTGACCTGATATAAAAAAAAAAATCTGCTTTATTTTTGTGAACTCTTCTTGCATGAGGGTATTTAGAAAACAAAGTAATTGCTAATATGAAAAGGCAAAATACAATTCAGATATGTGTCTAGCAGTCATAAGCTTCCTAACTGTTTAAATCAGGTTTTTCCTTAAAAAAAGAATGCAATAAAGAGTTTCTACTTTCATATCATAACGTAACTTTCAGAATTGTTACTGTTGTAACAGGTAATCCCTCACCTTCAGCACCTGGCGCTTCCTCTCCCTTCCACGGAGGCTTCTTTTCCTTGTGTACTTCCCAGGACAAACAGAACTGACAGGGGCACTACTTCACATTAAACCCGTTTCCCCCTAGCTCCAGCTTTAGTCTTGAAAGAAAAGAAAAAAAAATGCATCTTTCTTAACCTCAGTGGAGCTAAAACTACTCCCAGGTAAGCTTTCAGAAAGGTGTAAAATTGCCTCTGCCTTTGTCTCCTAACATCCATCCTTTTTTTTTTTTTTTTTTTTTTTTTTTTTTTTTGACACTGGCAGCTCTTCTCTTTCCTTCTGAATAGAGTCCCAAAAATTTGCCAAAGTTGCTAATCTCGTTTCCCTCTTAAAGGGAGCACACTACAACTGAACCCTTCTCTCTGGCTTGTCAGTGTTTTCCTGATACTTTCACAGACGTCCTTAGGCAAAATAATTTTTCTCCTTCCAAATTCAGTCTTGAAAAGATCAAGGCAGAACATGCAGCTCTCAACATTTTTAGCATCCATGGTATAATAGGTCAATGGATTTCCCAGCTCAAGTCAAAGTGAAATTTAAAACTGCAACATCAAAGTCATCTTGAGTTACTCCTACGCAAAACAAACAAACAAAAAGAAGTATTGTAGCCAATTTTAATAGCTTAGTAACTATTAGAATATGGGTTTTACACAGTCTACCTGTGCTAGATGGGATGAAGGGAGTATAATGGGGAGACTTTAGGGAATCTTGCCTCTCTATTGCATAGAAAATGCAGTATGAATAAATACTATTCCTGACATAAAGACCCCTTGGAACGAACCAGGGAAATTCATCACTAAATACGTGTTCAGCACCTTCTCTGCTGCAAAAGGACAGAAAGAGTTAACTTCCCTCCAGTGAAAAAGAATCAATTTTCTTTTCCTCCAGGGATCAGGCCCACTTTACAATAAACTCTTTGTTTAATGCATCACTTACAAGGATGGACTCCGCTTAAAGCCAGAAACTCCTGTAAGGCATGTATGGGTTTCTCTCTGTCCTCTACCTGCCTGTCGGCCACTTCACTCTGCCATCATCCAGATCAGTTTTGATCTGTTACATCCTCTCCTTTCTCAGCACTTCAACCAGGTTCAGGGGGAACCAATTGTATAATTCCCGGATGTGACATAGAGCTGCGAAAATGCTTACTGGATGGTTCAATGTAAAATATTTCCACAAATTTTGTCCACAATAACAACCATGCTTTGGAGGTTCCCATCTGTCTGACTTGTCATTGAACAATATTTTACAAACAGAAGAAGCTGATGTATGGTTCTCAGTGTCCACTCTCTCAACTGGTTATAGGAGGCATGAAAATGGGATGAAGTATAATCAAAGACCCATATGATTTCAAATTAAAAAGCAGATACGGAGATAGAATTATTTTCTTGTTAAATGTGTCCAACCTAGTTCCTTCAAGCGAACTACACACATGGTGGGAGTCTGAGAGTTAGAAAACACCGTTTCATAAATCAAGAGCTACTGTGTGACTCTGCTCTTTTCTGCTGCCAAATAAATAAATAAATAAATAAATAAATAAATAAATAAGGTTTTATTTGAAATGGCATTCAGTTGGCATCATTTTGAATTCCAGGGGTACCAGCAACTGTTATAAACAAGCCTCTTTCAAAACACCTTCCAAAGTGAATTTTCAATTAATACAAGTTACAAGTGAACAAATTTGAGGGTGTGGAAAATGTACCCTTGAATAATGTAACAATTTGAGAGATACAAGTTACAACTGAAAATTTGGCCCCAAACTCACCGTGTTTCCTGATGTGGTTTCATTATTGTGATCATTAACTTCAACTTAGCCAAAGACAAGCATTCAGATTCTGTTTAGGGCTATACACTTATCCTTTTCTTGAATCTCCAACTATATAAATAACGCATTTTTAAAAAGACAGTTGTCTTTAGGCCAAATGATCATATGTAACCAAATAAATCATATATAATCTGAGCCATTTCTCAGCCTACCCAATGAGCAAAGAAGTCTATGGAGGCCTTTTTGTCACACTGACTAGACGAAATAGTTATTAGTCTCCTATTTAGTACTTCGTGTTAATTTGAGCTTTTTTCCAGCTGTTTACCATTAAATAATAGAGGCTAGCACTTGTTCATTGACTAGAATTTTATATTTACCGTTTGTATTTCTTAGGATTAAAACTCACCCTTAAAGTGCTTCGATGCTTTCGTAATTTTCTTGTCGCCATCAATTCCACCATGAGAAAGCATCTGCAATGTTCCTACTTTTGTAATTTTTTGCATGCTGCTCCCTAGACACCGATGGTGGCTATTGAAAGACTTTCCCTTGGGCCTGGAAGCTGCCAGGTGGGTGGTGAGTAACTCCTCCCTTCTCAGGCCCAGTCCCAAGGCTCAAGACCACTTGCACCAGCAGCCTGCGTCAGCAAGCTAGCAGAAACCGGAAGAGAGGAGCCGGAAGACACGTACCTCCTGAAGACCCAGAGGCCATCCTGGGACCGCATAGCAGTTACATCAGGCTAAGACACTTCCTGTTTACAGGAGACTATATAAACCCCTGCCCCTACTCATTTGGTGCTGACGCCATTTTAGGCCTCAGCCCGTCTGCGCCCAGGCGCTCATTAAAACAGCGTGTGGCTCCACAACGCCATGTGGTGTTTGTTGGGGCACTCTTGGGGTTTGAACTGATACAACAGCCTTGCAGCTATTTCATTGGTTTAAAGGTTCTTTTTTTTTTTTTTTTTTAATTGCAAATGATAATTACTATCATTACAAAGCCGTAGAATATGAAGTTCAAAAGAAAACGCTGAATCAGGTAAGGTCTCTTCTGCCATATAATAATGACAAAGGTAGTAAAAGCGCAGCCATTTCTTTGCCTAGAAATGACTTAGAGTTCTTTTATAGATGAGGCTAGAGAAGAGGCAGTGCCCTCAGGATGGTGAAGCGTTTCCTCAGAATGCCATCAACGTTTATTAAATGCGCACAGACACTGAGGAAAGCAGCCAGAGACTCCCTGATTTACTTCATCCCACAGGGAGGACTGAGAGAGGGGAAGGTAGAAGGGACAGTAACCCCAACCCTGATAACCACTTTTCTCATGTCTTACTCATTGTCTTAAGCTCAGATACAGAAACATTTCTTAAGCTACTGTGACTAGCAGGATCTGCTTTTAGGCCTCATCTTTCTAAATCTTTGTATGTATTTAAGGAGAAACTTTTAATAATTTAGCACATTTCAAATAAGCTATACACAGCAAGGAACATTCTCAACATAACATGCACATCCTGCTTATTTGTCCCTTTTTCCAGTACACAAAAGCCTCTCAATTAGACTCATCAATTCTGAAACAATTCCTCTGCCATTTTGCCACCTCCTCTCAAAGTCAGCAACTTAACAGGTAAACTCCTCTTGTAGATTGCTCTTCAAAGGTAAGCTCATACCGAGGGTACAACACAGTGGTTAAGACACTGGTGATAAAACTGGATCTTTCCTGTAGCATCTACTTAACATAATATATTAATATGAATTGTGTGCTTTGTATACTTTGAGATGCACCACAAAAAAGGTCCAAAATTTCTTCAAAAAATCCAGTTCTGATTTCTGTGGTCTTTGAGGTAACAAGTGCCTTCTTTACCATGTAAAGGACCTGAGGTAGCTAACACATGAAGTCCTCAGTATTCAAGTTACTTTCCTGACAACTATAAGATGAGATAAGTTTTGGTGGAAATTTGAGAGCTGATGGGGTGGAGAGTAGAAGAGATGGCCTAATTCTGTATGCAGGTCATTGCCTTTGAAGACAGGCTAAGGTGGAGCTCTGAGGGAGGGGGAGGAGACAGGGGAGGATGGGACCCAGGGTAGGTGAAGAGTAGGCCAGTAAAGGAAGGTGCAGTTGGATGGTACATTTGGGTGCTGAGAAGCAAAGAGAGAGAGAGGTATTAAGAGTTAGGACAATGCCGGGCCAAATTAGGCTACGTGGCTATTTTGCTCAAAACCTGTTTTACAACTTTTTGCCTTTGCCCTAGAATTATGCAGGAGCCTGAGGCCTGGAATCCTCCTAAGACATTCAGACCCGCTTAAGTGGAGCTCTTCAGTTGGCCGCTGAACTCTTGCTTTACCCAGAACCTACTAGATAACTGTCCATGTTTCTCCAAATACTCCCTGACTCTCTAACTTAAGTTTCTCCTTTGGTGACAAGTCAGTGGCATTCTCAGGTTTCCTTCTCATCCCCAGAGCAAGTTGTCCTACACCTTTTCTTCCCTTTCTGTTCTCTTCTCCCTCTCAACTCTAACCTCTAACCCTAATCCACCATTTTGGTGAATGTGGATTTTACCCCTCTCCTGATATAACTCTACAGTTTCTCCTCCTGAATCAGTTTAAGAAAACCTTGTGCCAGTTTGCTATAGAAAGGGGTTATAATCTGTTATGAGCAAACAACTAACTGAAAGCTGGAGCTGGGAAGAAATCCAGTGTGACAGCATCACTAGTAACATCTGGAGATCCTGCTTCTAGCCCGGTTTTTCCTTAAGTAGTATCTACATCCTGATTATAAATCGTACCTCTCCCCAAATGTTGCTCTGTTTTATAAAGAAGCAGAAGAAATGTGGAATCTGGGATTACGTTTCTCCATAGTTCTGGATCTCAAGATTGCACCAAAACAATATAAATTGTAATTTTAAGTTATCTAGTTTAGAAATCAAATTCCCATAATATTAGTTTGGTGCAAAACTTAAAACCACGATTTATTTTGCACCAATCTAATGAATAGTCTAAAATAAAATGGTTTTCGGTATTGCAGAGAGGGCCTGAATTAGGAGGCAGACCCCAGTTCCAGGTCTGCCCTCAACTTCCTGAGCATCTTACAGAAATAATTTCTCTGAGCCTCATGGTACTTATTCATGAAATAAGGTTATGATACCTATGTCACCACATTACTGTGAAGTTTGAATGAGATAATGAATGGGAAGCCACCTTTTAATGGGTCAGACGCACAGGAGTCATTCAATAATTATTGCTTGAATCTGAGCCCCGTTGTCAAAGGCATTCAAACCAGGGGGACTCCATCTTGGAATAGGAGCTGGGTAAAATGAAGCTGAGACCTACTGTGTTGCATCCCCAGGAGGTTAGGCATTCTTAGTCAACAGGATATTTACAGTTAAAAGAATAAGGTAATCATGTTTACTGAACAGACCTACGGCCTAACAGACCCAGGAAATGTCCTGATGTCCTGATATCTTAAGAACAAAAGCATTCTTAAACTAAGAATCAGTTTCACTTTAAAGATAATAATATAGATTCTTGCAGAATACTGTAGTTACACAAAAATTAAGAATCCTTTGTCAAAAGCTCTTGTAGTAAATCACATCTCCCCCATGATTTTTTTCCTTTGTTATATATATAAAAGCATTGCACCCAAGGTGGGCATGTTCCTCCATCTGGTTTTTTGAATGCTCTGCTCTGTCTATACAGGACCTATTCTTTATTCTTTCATTCCTCTGTTTTCTATTTTTCTTTTCTTTGAGACGGAGTCTTGCTCTGTCTCCAGGCTGGAGTGCAGTGGCGTGATCTCGGCTCACTGCAACCTCCACCTCCCGGGTTCAAGTGATTCTCCTGCCTCAGCCTCCCGAGTAGCTGCGACTACAGGTGTGCACCACCACGCCCAGCTAATTTTTTTTTCGTATTTTTAGTACAGACGGGGTTTCACCATGTTGGCCAGGATGGTCTTGATCTCTTGACCTAGTGATCCACCCTCCTTGGCCTCCCAAAGTGCTGGGATTACAGGCGTGAGCCACGACACCCAGCCCATTCCTTTGTTTTCTTAATAACTTTTTTTCACTTTACTCTGTGGCCCCGAATTCTTTCTCGCGCAAGATCCAAGAACCCTCACTTGGGGTCTGGATCAGGACCCTTTTCCAGTAACACCATGAGAGCTGAGTTTCATCCTCTGTAGAATATCAGAACACTTGCTTTCACTCTCTCAAAGGGTGCTCCACTGGCAGAACACTGGCAGAGAGCATGTGGTTCCCAGTATATATTTCTATCTAAGCTCAGAAATGGTATCACTCTTTCTTACCACAAAGCAACCTGGGCCACTTTTCTGTCCTTCCACTAGTTCGTCAAAGCCCCAGGGACAAGGAGACTTTTATTTCTTTCCTCTCTTTTTTTCTTTTTTGAGATGGAGTCTTGCTCTGTCGCCCAGGCACAGTGGCGCGATCTCGGCTCACTGCAAGCCCTGCCTCTGAGGTTCACGCCATTCTCCTGCCTCATCCTCCCAAGTAGCTGGAACTACAGGCACCCGCTACCACGCCCAGCTAATTTTTTTTTCTTTTTTAGTAGAGACGGGGTTTCATGATGTTAGCCATGATGGTCTCTATCTCCTGACCTCATGATCCGCCCTCCTTGGCCTCCCAGAGTGCTGGGATTACAGGCATGAGCCTCTGTGCCCGGCCTTTTTTTTGAAACAGGGTCTTGCTCTGTCACCCAAGTTGGAGTGCAGTGGTGTGATCAGAGCTCACTGCAGCCTCAATCTCATGGGCTCAAGCCATCTTCCCACCTCAGCCTCCCAAGTAAGTAGCTGGGACTGTAGATGTGTGCACTATGCCTGGCTAATTTTTAATTTATTTTTAGAGACAGGGTCCCGCTGTGTTGCCCAGGCTGGTCTTAAACTCCTGACCTCAGGAGTTTAAGGCAGGCCTCCAGCCTCAGCCTCCCAAAGTGTTGGATTACAGATGTGAGCCACTGTGCCCAGCCAACTTTCCTTTCTTTTTACAACCATCAGTACATGGGAGATCCACTGCTCCTTGTCAACACACATATCTGAACAGACACACACACATACACAAACACACACCCATCTACCCAACTCAGTTTAAAAATTGTATTACTATTTACTCCTTTGCTCTGTATTACTTTAGGAACGAGCCTAAAGGAGACAGGACTGACAAGATTGGCAAAGTTGACAGGTTAAAGAAATCCACAAGGTGTTTATCATGCTTATTCTTTGTCTTAAATTGTGTGTACATGTTTTACTAAGACGGTTCTGAAACTTTCTCTTATTCTTATCTTGAAAATCACCCTGCCCATCCCTGTCTTGGGTGGATGTTAGCCCAAGTTGCTTAGATTTTTTACCTTGAGCTGGATCTGGGTTGGCAAGGAAGTCAGATAACATGGGATCTGATGTTCCTTTAAAAGACCACAGCTCAGTCTCTTTTCGTTGTATAAGGAAAGCACTTCCCCCAACAGCCTCTACATTCCCCATGGGAGTATTTGCTACTAATTATTTTCATTCTTCTTTTCTTTTCATTCATTTTTTAAAAAAACTCGAGTTCCTACTATGTTCCATCCACTTTTAGGCACTGGAAAACAGAATTGCAGCATCTTGGAGTTTACATTGGAGAAGCGGGTATCAATAAACATGAAAGCAATACAAAGGAAAAATTTCCGATAGTAATGACTATCATGGAGGACACAAAATAAAGTGCTACTATGGAGAAGGGCCTGGAGCAAGGAGGGAGGTTATTATTGAACCGGGCCATCGGAGAAGGTTTCGTCCAGGGCCTGACATTCAAGTTCAGAGTGAGCTCTTCATTCCTAGCCTTAGGTTAAAATGCTCTCAACTCAGACCTTGCTCCCTATCTTGTTTTGTTTGTTTGAGGTACAGCCACTATCTGGTTGTTAAGGCTCTCACTATTTATAGGTATAATTTGGCTGCAGCCTCCCTCTTTCTAATCTAACTTTAAGACCTGGTTCTCATAAGAAGTTATCATTACAGGAACGCATCTGCATTTTATCATTGAATGCAGGCTTTCCAGATCTCTCACCTGGCTTCACCTGGTTTACATAACAGCCTTTCAACTCATTTATTGCCTCTTTCATCCAGAGTGATCATTTCTGAACCTGAAATGTAAGTATCTCTCCTCCTGCTACCATGGGTACAGTCCAAGCTCCAGAATGTGGTCTAACAGCAGAGTAGTCAAAGGGCAGGAATATGAAGATCAAAGACTTGGATTCTCATTTTTTTTTTTTTTTTGCCACATCTTAGCTGCATGGAATCACCATCTGTAAGCCTCATTGTATTTATTTAAATCAAGTGGACAATAGTCGATTTATCTCAAAATTTTTTTTGAGGATTAAATGACATAAAATGAAAGCGCATAATAGCTAACACCTGGGAAGCTGTCTTTTATTTATAGTCATCCTTATCCCTTAACTTTAATAAATCTCTCTCCTGTGATAGCTTATCACACAGGCCTTATCTAGTCTGGGAGAGATGCATATCCAGGCTATAATCTGAAAGAGGAAGAGGAATTAACTCCATAAGAAGAGGAAGCAAAAATGTTTTCCAGGCAGAGAAAACAGTATCTGCAAAGGCTCCATGACTCAAAGGTACATAGGACATGCTTTCCAAAGACCTGAATGTGGGCATGGGTTGAAATGGGGGAGAATTGAGGCTAGAAAGAGAAATAGAGCCAGAGTATAAAATACCTCATAGGTAAAGATTTGGGTCTTTCTGCCAAGTACAGTGAAAGCTATCGAAGTATTTGAACCAAGGGCATTGCATGGTAACTTCTGCATTTGAAAAAAATCATGCTGGCTGTCCACTGGAAAATCAGTTGGGGAAATTTAAGAGCAGAAGGAGGGAGGTAAACCAGAAAGCGATTTCAACAATGAGGTAAGAGATGATCATGACTGAGATTAGGATGAGGCCAGGGAAGATATCAGAAGCCACGTCTCACACGGTGCTTTCTCACCCTTCATGTGCAGAAGGGCCACGTGACCTAGGAGTGGCCAAGCAGAACTTCACAAACCAGGCTGAATCTTGAGGAAATGACACAAGAGTTGCTGACTCCTATTATTTCAGGAATGGCAGGCAGTCAAGAGGCCAGTGGTGAAAGAGAGAGAGGCAAGTCACAGCTCCCTAAGAGGCAGTCTCTGAGACAGGATTTTTATTTTGCCTTGCCTCTTGTTTCTGCCCAAATCGGATTCTATCTTCTTATATTTGATGCTATAAGCTAAACTGTTATCTTTTCAATAATATTTTCTTCTGCTGGTGTTAACCAAGGATAATTTTTGTTGCTTGAAAAATAACAACAACAAAAATCAGTTAAAATTTAACTACATGTACCTTTTGAAAAAGTATCCTGGCTGGGCATGGTGGCTCACACCTGTCATCCCAGCACTTTGGGAGGCCAAGGTGGGTGGATCATCTGAGGTCAGGAGTATGAGACCAACCTGGCCAACATGGTGAAACCCTGTCTCTACTAAAAAAAATACAAAAATTAGCCAGACATGGTGGCAGATGCCTGTAGTCCCAGCTGCTTGGGAGGCTGAGGCAGGAGAATGGCGTGAACCTGGGAGGCGGAGTTTGCAGTGAGACGAGATCATGCCACTGCACTCCAGCCTGGGCGACAGAGCGAGACTCCGTCACCAAAAAAAAAAAAAGTATTATATATGCAAGCATATGGTCTCATGACTCTCCCTTAAATCATCATGCCAACTACCAGCAAGCCCTTTAGTTCACTTCTAAGTAGATATTAAATCTACTCAATTCTCCCTGTTGTCGAAACCACTAAGTCTTCAGTGGGCTACAGCAACAGTTTCCTAAGAGGTCTCCTATTTTTGCCCTTCCTACACGTCAATCTATTTTCTATTCTTTTCTTTTGAGACAGTCTGCCCAGGCTGGAGTGCAGTGGCATAATCTTGGCTCACTGCAACCTCTGCCTAACAGATTCAAGGAATTCTCATATCTCAGCCTCCTGAGTAGCTGGGACAACAGGCACGTGCCACCATACTCAGTTAATTTTTTTGTATTTTTTTTTTTTTTCAGTAGAGAAATGTCTAAGCAGCACAATGTTCACTAGGGGTTTCACTGCATTGGCCAAACTGGTCTTGAACTCGTGGCCTCAAGTGATCTACCGGCCTCAGCCTCCCAAAATGCTGGGATTACAGGTGTGACCCATTACACCCAGACCTCTTTTAAAACAAAGTCAAAACATGTCACTCTTTGCTTAAAACTCTCCAGTTTCATTCCATTGCAATTAATTTGCATAATCTGTATGGTAAGCAGATTGATACATCTAAAATCTGGCCACCTCTTTAAAGTACTTCCTACTACTCTTCTCACCGTTCTGTGATAGGTAGAGATCTTCACTGTATCTTCTGCTTTCACTAACAAACACAGGGGTCAGAAAACTGCAGCCTGAGCGCCAAATCTGAGTATTGAGTTGTTTCTGTAAATGATGTTTCATTGGAATACAGCCAGACCATTGTTTAAGGTCTCTGGCTACATATTGTTCCTGAAAATGTTCAGGAAATGCCACCCCAAAATATGCCACTTTGGTAGCTGATTACATTAAACTGGGGTTTCTGTGGGACAACAGATACAGGCAGTCTTTCTCTGGGATCCCCTTATCTGCCTAGGGACAGATCCTCCAAAAAGAACTTCTCAATTGTCATTGATACCCCTGCCATTCCCCAGTTTTATCAACCAGGATTCACTCATATCCAGAAGGGGTAACTGGAAGTTCATGCCACACCCAGACAAACTTTGTCACAGACTGTCACCTCTTTTTCTACGGACCCCATCATCTTTCCCCCAAATCATTTATACCCCCCAACTTGTCTGCATCCCTACTCTCTTCTCTCTTATAAAGAGGGTATAATAAGCTTTTAAGTCTAACTGGTTTCTTGAGTATTCACTTTTCTTTCCTAGAAAAGAAAATGCACTGGATAAATGCATATACACTTTCTCCTGTTAATCTATGATATAGTTTGGATATCTGTCCCTGCCCAAATCTCATGAATCTCATGTTGAATTGTAATCCCTAACACTGAAGGTGGGATGCCATGGGGTGGGGTGGTTTGGATCATGCAGACAGATCTCTCTTGGCTTGGTGCTGTCTTCATGACAGTGAGTGAGTTCTTGCAAAGTCTGGTGATATAAAAGTGTGTGGCATCTCTCTTCTCTCCAGACACTTCTCTCTCTCTCACTTGCTTCTGCTTTCACCATGTGGAGTGCTTGCTCTCCCTTCACCTTCCTCCATGATTGTAAACTTTCTGAGGCAACCGCAGAAGCAGATGCGGGCACTGTGCTTACTGTCCAGTCTGCATAACTGTGAGCCAATTAAACCTCTTTTCTTTATAAATTACGCAGTCTCAGGTATTTATAGCAATGCAAGAACAGCCTAATATAGAAAATTGGTACTGAGAGTGGGGCATTGCTACAAAGACACCTGAAAATGTGAAAGCAGCTTTGAAACTGAGTGACAGGCAGAGGTTGCAAGAGTTTGGAGGACTCAGAAGGCGGAAAGATGAGGGAAAGTTTGGAATTGCTTAGTGTTACATGGTTGTGACTAAAATGCCAATGGTGATATGGAAAATGAAGTCCAGGCTGACAAGGTCTCAGATGGAAATGAGGAACTTACTGGGAACTGGAGCAAAGTTGACTCATGCATGTTATGCCTTAGCAAAGAACTTGGCTGCATTGTGCCTCTACCCTAGGGATCTGTGGAAGTGTGAACTTTATAGCGATAGTTTAGGTATCTGGTAGAAGAACTTTCTAAGCAGTAAATTGTTCAAGATGCAGCATGGCTGCTTCTAACTGCCTATTTTCAGATGCAAGAGCAAAGAAATGACCTAAATTTGGAACTTATATTTAAAAGGGAAGCAGAGTGTAAAAGTTTGGAAAATTTGCAGCCTGGCCACATGGCAGAAAAGAAAAGACTTTCTGGAGAGACAAATTCAAGCAGGCTGTGGAGCAACCACTTGCTAGAGATATGTGCATAACTAAAAGGGAGCCAAGTGCTAATATCCAACGCAATGGGAAAAAGTCCTCAAAGGAATTTTAGAAATCTTCTAGAAAACCCCTCCCATCCCAGGCCTAAAGGACTAGGAGAAAATAATGGTTTTGTGGGCTGGGCCTAGGGCCCTGCTGCTTTGTGCAGACTTGAATACTGCTGCCTGCATCCAGGTCACTCCAGCTCCAGCCTTAGCTCAAAGGTCCCTAGATACAGCTTGCTTGAGTTGCTGCTTCAGAGAGTGCAAGTCATAAGTCTTGGTGGCTTCTATGTAGTGTTAAGCCTGCAGGTTCACAGAATGCAAGAGTTATAAGGCTTGGTAACCTCTCACTTGATTTCAGAGGATGTATGGGAAAGCTTGGGTGTCCAGACAGAAGCCTGCTGCAGGGGTGGAGCCTCCACAGAGAACCTGTACTAGGGAAGTGCAGAGGGGAAACATGGGTTGGAGCCCCCACACACAGTCCCCACTGCGGCACTGCCTAGTGGAGATGTGAGAAAGGGTCACCATCCTCCAGACACCGGAAGAGTAGATCCACCAGCAACCTCCACCTTGCGCATGGAAAAGCTACATGCATTCAACAACCTGTGACGGTAGTCTCAGGAACTAAACCCTGCAAAGCCACAGACGTGGAGCTGCCCAAGGCCTTGTGAATCTACCCCTTGCACCAGTGTGCTCTGGATGTGGGCCATGGAGTCAAAGGAGATTATTTTGGAGCATTAAGATTTTATGACTGCCCTGCTAAGTTTTAAATTTGTGTGGGGCCTGTAGAGCCTTTATTTTGACTAATTTATTCCTTTTGGAATGGGAATGTTTATCCAATGCCTGTTTGTACAAGGCCCCTATTGTGTCTTGGAAGTAACTAACTTGTTTTTGATTTTACAGGGTCATAGGTGGAAGGGATTTGCCTCATCTCAAATAAGACTGTAAACTTTTGAGTTAATACTAGAATAAGTTAAGACTTTTGGGAATTTTGGGGAAGGAATGATTGTATTTTGCAATGAGAGAAGGAAATAAAATTTGGGGTGGGCTAGGACAGAAGTATATAGTTTGGATATTTGTCCCCACCCAAATCTCATGTTGAAATGTAGGGGGGACCTGGTGGGAGGTGTTTTGATCATGGGGTAGAATCTCCCATGGTGTGGTGCTGTTTTTACAATAGTGAGTTTTCATGAGATCTGATCATTTAAAAGTCGTGGCACGTCTGTCCTCCACACTCTCTCTCACTTGCTCCTGCTTTCACCATGTGATATGCCTGCTCCCCCTTCACTTTCCATCATTTTGTAAGCTTCCTGAAGCCTCCCCAGAAGCAGGTGCTGGCATTATGCTTCCTGTAGAACCTGCAGAACTGTGACCCAATTAAACCTCTTTTCTTTTTTTTCAGCATGCATTTGTTTATGTATTTTTATTTTTTTCTTTTTTAAAATTATACATTAAGTTCTGGGATACATGTACAGAAGAACATGGAGGTTTGTTATGTAGGTATATACGTGTCATGGTGGTTTGCTGCACCCATGAAACCGTTATCTACATTAGGTATTTCTCCTAGTGCTAAACCTCCTCTAGCCTAGCCCCCAACCCCCGACAGGCCCTGGTGTGTGATGTTCTCCTCCTTGTGTCCATGTGTTCTCATTGTTTTCTTTAAAACAGATTTAAATTACCTAGGTTTTAAATTACCCAGTCTCAGATATTTATAGCAATGTATGAATGGACTGATACAATCTGCCTCTTGTCAGCTTATTTTGTAGACTCAAATTCTGAACAGTCATAAGTTCTACTGAATTTACTGAACTTGAGGCTAGAGGGAAAGTCTTTCCTCTGCTACATCACACAAACTTACAAAGTTGAGTAGCTGCATCAGGGGCCATGTGGTCCACAAAGCCTAAAATATTTACTACCTTAAATATTTTCCTAGTTTGAGTCTTTGCAGAAGAGATTGCCATATCCTGCTCTAAAGCCCAAGGATGTTACTGCCACTGATTAACTTTTTTGTTGATTAGATTGTTCTGTGAAATAAGTTGTAAACTCCACGAGGGCCATGCTTGTCTATTTACCACTATATCCCTAACAGCTAAAGCAATATGTGATGTATAGGCACTTACTAATTATATTTTGAAGAAATAAATGAATAATTGAATAATACAAAGATGATATTTATCCTCAAGGAAATTTCACCCCTCATAAGGTAATTAGTACTCCTAAAACTACAAAAACATCAGTGCTGACAGTTCTCCAAACACCAATTGTCAATTCCTCCCAGTTATCCTACGTGTTCCCTGTTGCAGATACCAGCTCATAAACAGAAAACACAAAAGTTATACTATTTGTTTTCACTTATCATCTTCCTCAGGACCGATGATAGATCTCAGTAAGAAATTTTATATTATTATTATTTTTTCAACTTTTAGATTTGGGGGTACATGTGGAAGTTTGTCATTCAGGTATATTGCGTGATGCTGAGGTTTGGTGTATGAATGATCCTTTCACCCAGGTACTGAGTATAGTGCCCAAGTTAGTTTTCCAAACCTTGAAGCCCTCCCCATTCTCCCCTCTAACAGTTCTCTGTGTCTGTTGTTGCCATGTTTATGTTCATGAGTATCCAATGTTTAGCTTCCACTAAGTGGAAGTGAGAACGTGCAGTATTTGGTTTTCTGCTCCTGTGTTAATTCACTTAGGATAATGGCCTTCAACTGCATAAATGTTGCTGCAAAGGACATGATTTTGTTCTTTTTTATGGCTGTGTAGTATTCCATAGCGTATATTGACCACATTTTCTTTATCCAGTCCACCATTGATGGGCCCTTAGGTTGATTCTATGTCTTTGCTATTGTGAATGGTGCCTTTATCAACATGAGTGCATGAAACTTTTGGTGAATGATTTGTTTTCTTTTGAATATATACCCAGTAATAGGATTGCTGGATTCTGTTTTAGGTTACTTGAGAAATCTCCAAACTGCTTTCCACAGTGGCTGAACTAATTTACATTCCCACCAGCAGTGTGTAAGCATTCCCTTTTCTCCGCAGCCTCACTAACATCTGTTGTTTTTAAACTCATTAATAATGGCTGTTCTCACTGGTGTGAGATGGCATCTCATTGTGGTTTAGGTTTGCATTTCTCTGATGCTTAGTGATAGTGAGGATTTTTTCATGTTTGTTGACTGCTTGTATGTCTTCTTTTGAAAAGTGTCTGTTCATGTAAAAGCATTTAATTAAATTTGTTAAGTCTATAATTGAATTACTAGAAATGTGACTCCCCTAATATTAATGCATGTTGTCATATTGTCACTTTAAAGATGTATTCAAATGTATACTTTTAAACTATTTCTGGAGGTAAGCTAGCTCTGTGTGACAGTAGTCTATGAATCTGGTACACCCTCCAATGCAGCAATTCCTTTCTCAGCATTTTTTTCTAAAGAAATTATTATGGATGAATACAAAGACATGACTACATTGGAGGGCTATTTGTAGTGACAAAATCTGGATGTGAATTAGCTGTGTTATAAATGAGAGGTTGATTTCATAGGTAACAGTACAATCATATGATTACTCTATAGATAGCCATTAAAAGTAATGGAGTAGAAGAATGACAGGAAAAAAATGTGGGCTTTTTAAATGAAAATCAAAACAGGGCTACAAAAAATCTCATACAATAGAGTTTTTAAGTTTAAATATATTTTAAAATGGAGAAAAAACAATGATATACAACAAAATGTTAATTTTGATGTGATTTTTTTCTTCTTCTGTTCACATATTTTCTAAAATTTAACAGTAAACATGCATGGATTTTGCTGAAGGAAAAACAGGTATTTTCAGTTCATACTTCAAAAAATATTAATTCTGAGGCTTTGTAAAGGGGAAACAAATCAATAGCAATCTAAAAGCATTTATTGACTGTTTTAAAGGCAGCTATAAATAGCCCAGCGAGGCAGACAGTCATACAGACATTTAAAGTCAGACATTGATGCTGTAATTTTTGCTGGAACAATTTACAGAAACAAATATAGTGACATTTAATTCATCTAAGTAAAACCAGATCTCATTTAAAACAAGGAGGTGGGGGGAAGAGGGAGTCAGATCACATTTGGCCACTGGAGACCAATTGGGGAAATCATGAAAACAGTGGATATACACATTGGGGATGAAGCAGAGTTAGCATTAAACGAGCATCAAATGCATTTCCCCTTTTTGGTGCCTCCTTTTGTCTCTTTCCCATTCCAAACCATATTAAACTGTTAATACCTTTATTTCTTGGCTTGTATAACAATGTCTGTTTTAAGAATCTTTCTTTTATCTTAGTATTTTCAATGACTTTGGAAAGAAAGTGTTAAAAATTGTGCTGTTTTGCAACTTTCCTACTTTAAGATCTGTATTGCTAGATGTACAAAACTCAAGTAAATGGTCCTTCAAATGACTGAGTTCTGAGGAGGGCAATTATGTATTCATGATGCAGGTTTGCCTAAATAGCTGACCCTAGCTAGATATTCATAACCTCAAACTACATATTCATAACCTCCAACACCTCATGTAGATATCCCTACAAGCAGTATAGTATAGCGGTGTTTTTTAAAGCGTAGTCAATTATTTGCTTTCAAATTCTAGGGGAGCATCTTAACACTTGTAGATTCTCGATTTTCACCCCAATCCTGATTTGGTTGGTCCTTTATTGATTCTTATGTGTTTTCGAGATTGAGACCTTAAGTTTCAAAAATTGAGACCTAGATTCCGATACATAAGAATTTGAGTTTAAATACCTGCTTGATTGCTAGTAAGAAGTAAGACTGTGCACTTTTGCACCAACTAATCAACCTCTTTGAGCCTCTGTTTGCCCATCTGAAAATGCAGATCAGTGGATTGCTATGAGGATGAAAAGAAGCTGTGCTTCCAAACCTCCTTTCATACTAGGTAGTATTGTTTAGTTTTTAATCACAGTGCGTGTAGCTATGACTACAGTCTTAGCCAAACCAAATAACGAATGGAAAGTGGAATTATCTTATGCAGATTAATATCATCGTTCAAGTGTAGATCCAAATGGGGAAGAGAGTTAACTGGCATTTTTCCACCACCATTAATTATAAGATTGGCAATTTCCCAGATTTGTTTCAGAATTCTGTTTAGCATCTAATTGCCTTGACCTTCAGGGAGACATGACAGAACTGCCCAGAAGAACTACAAGTATTGCTAAGAATAGAAGTCATTTTGTACTAGTTACCTGCGTTGTGTTTTTCGACAGAATGACAACACTCTCCATGGTGTTTCTAAATGCCAGGTTACCTATGACTAATCTTGAATGGCTCCCATATAGTTTTGTATGGGAGCTGCTTTGGTTGAACCTAACTGTTCATTTCAAAACAAATGTAATTTATGGAAGGCATATGTGTCATGACTTTTGACCTTCTCAAAATTTGGTATTTATGGTATGCCAACAGAAATCCAACTCCTATCTCTCTGTTGCTCTTTTCCCATTTGTGAGAACTGGCCTGCAGACTGTCCTCTTTGGCAATTTACAGGGAGTCTATTTATTAGTCTATTCAATCTGCTGGGAATCACTGAACTCACAGATGTGATTTACTCGTAGACCAGAAACTCCCTGGATAGTGTCTACAATTTCTTTGACCTTTAAGTGATTGAGTTTCTGTTTTAAGCTGTTGCAATGAAAACTCAGGACATCTTTATTGGAAAGGAAAATAAAGTAAGTGTTATTGGCTGATGGCTCAATTCCCATTTTCCCTGTGGATATAGATAAATTAAGAAGGCCTTAATATACGAGACAAAAGATCTTCCTAAGAAGATCCAGATAGATAGTGTCTTGAGACAATACCTTAAGCTATATGTTGCTTGTCACGTGAGATTAACTTTCTATTAGTGTGTGCCTTCTCAAGGCCTCTTAGCAGGGAAGCATTACCACTTACTACAGATAATAGAAGATTTAGAGAGCTGATAGCAGTTAGTGTATTTGATAGAATCTTGAATTTCCATGTATTTTTTTTTTAATACTTTCTCTTCCAATCACATTTTTTATTTCCATGATAGTGCTAGAGAAGAAGAATGAATCATCCTGTCCTGATTTGGAAGGTTGGAATTTTATTATCTATGAATGCCTATACACACAGCAGCAACCCAAGTTAGTAATATTTTCCTTAAAAAGAGAAGAAAAGACAGCTCTTTGAGAATATAGTCTTCTATGGTGGAATAATATCAAAGTGAGAAAGATGCTGCTAGATCCAAAAGAAAGGTGACTAGCATTAAGACTTTTCCCAGCATTTAAGGAACAAAGATGCTTTCCTGGTATTTGACTTGGGTGGTTAATTCTTGATTTTCTAGGCAAATGAAGGAAGTTGGTGCCACAGATAAGCCATAAAAGGAAAGTAGTGATAAATCAATTTGCATTTGACTTGGAATAAATTATATGCTTTGAAAAGAATGCCCCATTAAAACTGAATTTTTGTTCCCTTGAAATAAAGCTATCAGATGAGAAAGATGTAACCAAGGAGAACATTCTGGGTTGTTGAGCAGAAGGAAGTATAGGAATTTTAATTTTAATTCCTTGGGCTCATTCTTCCAGCAGATAATCTGCCTAAGAAAATTTGAGTGGTGCTTGCCTTGAACAAATAGGTTTCCTGCATCCACAACGTAATTATTTCTTAGCCAAGAACGTGTATGGTATAGCTACATAGAGAAAGATTTCCAATATGTATTTAAAAATCAGTAATTTTCAAAAAACTAGCCAGGCGAGGTGGTGGGCACCTGTAGTCCCAGCTACTCGGGAGGCTGAGGCAGGAGAATGGCATAAACCCAGGAGATGGAGCTTGCAGTGAGCTGAAATCCGGCCACTGCACTCCAGCCTGGGCAACAGAGTGAGACTCCATCTCAAAAAAAACAAAACAAAACAAAACAAAAAATCAGTGCTTTTAGATACTTTTAGATACTGATTTAATTAAATATTATTTGTAACAATTTTAACTGTAGACCACATGGCCTTGTTTTATTTGAGGTTGATGAGAGAAGGGGACAGGGATGAGATGAATATTTTCTCTGATAATAAAATTACCTTTTGCTTCAACTTAACCAAAATGCCATTTGTACTCATAAATGATAGATAATATTTATGAAAAGATCATTCAGCTGATGGGTTTGGGAGTACTGCAGAACTTTCAAACACAACTGGAAGGATTATACTATAAACCAACACTATTTTTTTTTTCATTCATAGAGTTCAAGACAGGAGAAAGAAATACTGGCGCTTTAGCTGAGAATTATAAACATCATTGGCATTTAAACTCCCAAATCTCATGTAATTTTCCCCTGGAAACATAGACTGGATGCCCTCATTAAAAAAACATTAGAAACCTGTCCTCAAAGACAGATTGTCAATAACTTGTGAATGTGCCCCTGCCAGCTCCCTTATCCAGAAACATTTATGAGAGAAGACATAATAGGCTGAAGGAATATTTGTCCTGTTATTCATATTTGGCTAAATGTCACTAAAACTTTGTGAAAACCAAAAGAAGTGCAAGGCCCTGCCCATCAACCCCTAGCCCTCCAGGATTCACACTTGGTTCTTGGGTGGTCCCAGGGGCACCTGGGTGTGGCAAGACACCGTCTACGCTGTGCCATCAAGCCAAGCAGGTATCCACGCCCTCTCCTGAGCAGGACCACTCTGATTTCTATTTTTCTTATTTGAATCAAAAAATGTTCTTTATATGAAAGCAACACATTGGGATTGGTGACCGTATTAGTTTTCACGCCGCTGATAAAGACATACCTGAGACTGGGTAATTTGTATACAGAAAAAGAGGTTTAACGGGCTCACAGTTCCACATGGCTCTGGGGAGGACTCACAATCATGGCATTTCTTACTTGGCAGCAGCAGGAGAGAGAATGAGAGCCAAGCAAAAAAGGGTTTCCCCTTATAAAACCATCAGATCTTGTGAGACTTATTCACTACCATGAGAACAGTATAGGGGAAACTGCCCCCATGATTCAATTATCTCCCATCTGGTCCCTCCCACACACATGGGAATTACGGGAGCTGCAACTGAAGATGAGATTTGGGTGGGGACACAGCCAAACCATATCAGTGACCTTGCCTGTCTGTGGACATACGTACCCTGGTCCTTTCCCCAAAAAGATTTTACTACCAGTTTAATAGAACAACACTAATCAAAATCTCAGCTATCCAAGCAGTAATGGTCAGGAAGTCTAATAGTACAACCAAGCGTTCAGTGTGGTACAACTTTGAAGGTCCAGCCCGCAGGCAATCTATGATGCTAATCAAGGTTTTTCTGTGTGCTCCCAGCTTCTGCTTTTAGTGACACCTTCCCCTTAGCCCAGCTCCATCTCCTCTTTTTTGGGCTCAGTGCTGCGTCACTCTCCGATAATCCTAATAGCCATCTTGAAAAGCAGGTTGTATTATATCTTTTGTGTTTTGCAATTTAACAAGCTAAGTCTTAGGGAAACGAAGCCGTTGACTAAATGCCATTGAGTTGGAAAGCATAAAAACTAGCATTGCAGCCCAGGTCTCTATAACTAGTGTGAGTGGTGCATAATGGCTAATGTCACACTCGGGCCCTCAGGTGTGCATATCTTTTGCATACACAGCTTGAACCATGTTTTCTAGAATTAAGGAGATTATATCCTATTCCCTGCAACTCCAGACACCATGGTTGCAGTAAACTATTTTAGCATCTGAGGTCATCTTTAATTTTTCCTGAGATACATCTACTCACTCTCCTTACTATATCAGCCCTTAATATACACACTGGGGGACACAAATACAAGTAGCAAGCAACTGTAACAGACCTCCACCAGATCAAACCATTAAGAATCTAAAACATCAGCAAGGAAAGAGGTCAAAGGAAGCCGAGACTTGGGAGGGGTGCTCTGAGTGAGAGCTAACTGAGTGATGCCTTTTCATGCAGAAGAATGTTTCCAGTTGTGGGATTACGTGGCCACGGGGTAGACTGGAAGGAAGGCTTGTTGTCTTCAGACACCCTTTGGAATGAAGCCAAAGTGTTTTAACACAAAAGGAAAAACAATCCAGTGTGGGTGATGTCACAGGGCATCCTGAGGAAAGCAGCAAGCATAAGCTTCCTACTGCGTGGATCCAAAGTACACAGAATTATCTTGGTATTAATTCCTTCTGCAGTCAGAAGCTGGACTCTTATGGAAGAACTAGCTCTCATCATAAAGACTCGATGCTGGAAATGAGTGTGTGTGTGCGTGCGTGTGCGTGCAAAGTGTGTAGGTGTGTAAGTCTAGTTCCTGATCAGAGAGTTAGAGATCAACATTCCAGTCCCCTCGCAGGCTCTAGGTTGTCTGTGAAATCACTGTGAAGAACCAAAGGTGGTTTTCACTGGGTAGACAGAAAATCGTCCTGTTCGCCTCAAGGACACTATCAAGCTGTGATCAGAAATTTGCCTTCTAATATAATAATGGTGATTATTAGATATGGGAAGGATAGGGGTACAGAAGAGTGACCCAAAACAAAAAGCACTTTATGTCAGTGGCAACCTTGCATTAATGAAATGAAGAGACATTCATACTATAACAGGTGACGATGGAGAGTCTGTTTGTCATGCCAAATTAGAGAAAAAAGAATGCCTGAGACTGGGAAGCGGAAAAGCACATTTCCATCTTTGTGTCTGGAGAAACTTGACAGGACTGAAGTATGTATTGTCATCACAAAGGAGAACTGTTTAAGTAGAAGCAGTGCCTTCCCCTTTGAAGAGGTTATATCTCCTAATAGCGTAGGTCTGGACAGCCAAGTTTCTGGGTCCTTCAGCCTTGGGAGATCTTTGCTGATGGAATACAGTTTGCCAAGCTCCATGCTAGCAGATTGTGGGGCTGGGGAGCCGAGAGGATCATCCCAGTGACTGGCAGCAGTTATTTAGGGAGGAGACAGTAAATCTTCAACTAAGTATTATTAGATCTGACACATGTGGATGAAAAAGCAATGTAATGGCCAGACTTCTAAGGTCAAAAGCCAAGAGTTTAGGATTGCCCACTGGAGTGTGGCATATTCTGTTCTTGGGACACATCCAGCTATGATTGTAAAAGGACAGAAATTCAGTTGAGCTGCTGGAACAGGGAGTAAAGAGGGGCAGGGCTTTAGTTAATCAGCTTAACAGACACCCAGTGAGAGAACAAGGGAAGAGAAAGGGGGGAAAACCCAGTGTTGGGGAAGTTAGGAAAAGGGATAATAGGCAGTATGTAGATACTTGTGTAGGTAAGAAGTCTGCATCAAATAGGTATGGCAAAAAAAGTAACTGGGATCCTGATATGGAGCTGGGATTTAGGACCTCCAAACTGAGAGAGGATAATCAGATAACAATTATCAGCCAGAGAGAAACATTTCTTACGTACCAGGCATTTTATGTCCATGAAATGTGTTTAATTCTCCCAGTTACCCTGAGAACAAGGGATCAATATTATCCCTATTTTAAAGATGAAGAATCAAAGCTTAACTAGTTTGGGGTATTTATTCAGGGTCACAGGATAATAAATGTTGGGGAAAAAACACGAGAAATGTATGTCATTTTATTGCTAAAGTTTTAAGCCTTAGTAATAAAAGGAACTGTTGGACATGGAATCAGAGTAATGGTGGCTATTTGGACCTGAACTCTGGAAAAAATAGAACGCTCAGGCACTAGGACTGGAGCACAGGTTCAGAGCAGAACTCACTACAAGAAATGCTCACCAAGTCCCCTGAGATGAGTTTTAGAGCCACTCACTTAGGAGTTCTAGGAATGACCCATCCCACGACCTGGAGCAGAGGGGCCTGCGTGTGGAATCAAATGCCCTCAGCTCTAGGGATTGGAGAAACTCACAAGCAGGGAAATTTAGGCAACTGATTATACTAAATAGTTATCAATGTCAAGCTCAGAGGGCTAGCAAAAGTGGGCAAGGGGAAAGGGAGGGAGGAAGGTGAATGGTGTTAAAAATATCTCTTTCCCAGAAAATCAAGGCAAAGATTCAACAAAAATAGTTTTCTAGCCACAGAGAATTCCCAGTGGAAGTAGTGAATGCTGGTTTATTGGGAGATATTTCACATCTGAAATGTAATGTTTGATTCCTGGTACTTCTTTTGTTTAATAGAGATCACTATAGTGTTGAAGAAGTGGAACAGAACCCTCCTTCAAAAGTGACAATGGTAGAAGAAGCCACTGGGACACAGCCACTTTAAAGCAGATAATTTGATGTGGCCATTTATAGAGATCAAAATGCAAAATGACTGATTTGTCTTTACTAAACTATGCACACACAAAAGAATGTCCCTAGCCCTAACTTTCATCTTGACCCTCATTACCCCTCATGTCAGCCCATCCCAACATAACTTCTCTGACCTCAACTGCGTGACTGACCTGCAGAGATTGGACTCACCAGACGGGCAAGGCCCGGGGTGGAATGTGGATGTGTGAAATCAGGAAAAAGAAAAAACAGAGAAGAAACTATTAAAGATGATATAGACCTGCTTCTACAAAGCTATTATTGAACACCAACTACGCTCCCTGTACTGTAATCTAGATACGCTGAGATAGTCAAAACATGGCCCTGGCTCCAGTTGGTTCACACCCTTGAATGCAGTAACAAATACTCTGTATTCGTGTAGGAGAGACAGGGGCCCTGCTCTATGATGCTACAAAGAATGGGGCTAGAATCTGCTTATGAATTTTATAGGGATGTAGATTTAATGTCTGTATCATGAAGAATGTTTTCGTTGTTAGTACCTTACGACAGAAACAATCTACTGAGTATTAACTCTGAATTTGGATCAACTTGAAGAATTTCTGGAAGAGTTTCCTGAGTTTGCTAGATGGCTGGACTAGAAAATGCTGAAGTTCTCTTTTAACATTAATATTTAAAGGTTTTATTTTATGCCATTTTCTTATTAACTGGTAAACAGCACTCCAATTTTATGAGATAAACAGTGATGAAAGTCTTTCCAAGAAGACTGGAAATCAACAGTGTCAGACTTCACCTTCTCAATAAAGTCAAAAGACTTGAGTCTTCTAATTTTTTTAAAAAAATAATTGTGAGCCATATTTGTCATGCCAACAGGACAGATCATCCTGACCCACGTTTTGGTACTATCTGTGCCTTTGCTCATTGCACTGACTTCTTAATTTTATCTGAACTGTTTTCATTTTCATTTTGTAATTCTGCATATGGCTCAAAGAAAACAAAACACTCAGACTGGATCAAGGATTTTCTGAGCAACAATTTAAAAAAAAAAACAACTCAGCAGAATGACTACAAGGGAAGTTTCTAAGGATAGATGTTTCTGTTTCTTACTCCTGTGTTTCAGGGTGCCCCTGAATCTCACTGCGATGTTGGGTGTGTTGCATCTTGAAGGTGACCCAAGCTCAGGTTTTGATGATATGGCTGCTCTTAGGGTCTTATCAGGTTCTTATCGTGACTTGTGATTACGGATGTATTATTAAGTGATGCAAACAAAACAGTGCCTTTACTTTCATCAGTTAGATTAGATTTTTGAGTCAGTCTAGTTTGAATCTCATCTCCAACATTTACCTATGCAAACTCAGAGCAGTTATTTTACCTCTGTGTTCTCTGTCTTTTTAAAAGGGGCAATTATATAAGAATTAAATCAGATAGCATTGTAAAATACTAGGTATCTCATAAATGTCAGTAGTTTTTGCCTGAAGCTTAAGCTGTCAAGCAAAATAGGAACTTCTACTTTGGCTGGTTTGAGGCAGCTACTGTGACAATGGTAGAAGAAACCATTAGGAAAAAACCACTTTAAAGCAGGTATTCTGATGTGGCCTCTTAATAAAGATCAAAATGAACATTGTTTGTCTCTATTAAACTATGCACACACAAAAGAATGTCTCTGGCCATAACTTTCTTCTCGACCCCCATGACTCCTCATGCCAGCCCATCCCAACATACCTTCCCTCACCTCATCCGCATGGCTGACCTGCAGAGATTGGGCTCACCAGACAGGCAAGGTCCGGGGTGGAATGTGGATGTCTGAAAGCTGAAGATTAAATATTGCAGGTCAGAAAACCATGGCAGAAGCAGGTCAGGGCTGGTATGAATTGTTAGGGGCACTTTTGAGATTACAACTGTATCCCACCTTCCTCACTGCAAAATTGCAATTGGCTTGTATTTTCTTAACTTGAGAGCAAAACATGTATTCTTTGGAGTTGCACCACTTGGTATATTACTGGGAGCTTAGGTCTTAACCCCCTATCACTCTCTATATCAGTTTCTCTCCTCTCTAAAATGGAGCTAACAATAATTGTCTCCATTTACTTTGTGCTCCTTGTGTGCCAGGTACCATATCAAATGAAATTACATAATATCTAAGATATAGATGCTAGTAAAGGCTTTTGAAAAGCAGGCAGAGAGAAGTTTAGTAATTTGGGGGAAGGTCACACTGCCAATGCATAGACAATTTGGTCTCTACCTTGCACATTGTAGACTTTCAGAACTTCCAATTTTTAAAAAAAAAATAATTGTGAGCCATATTTGTCATGCCGACAGGACAGATGATCCTGACCCATGTTTTGGGTCTGTGCCTTTACTCATTGCATTGACTTCTTAATTTTAGCTGACCTGTTTTCATTTTAACTTTGTAATTCTGCATATGGCTCAATGATAACAAAGCACTCGGACTGATTCAAGGATTTTCTGAGCAACAATTAAAAGAAAAACCCCACTTCATCTGAATTCTCAGGATTACTTCAAGATTCATGGGGAATTTTTTAAAAGGCAGGGGAGGGATTTTAAACAGAAAAGCTTAACGTGTTTCATAAATAAGTCATTTACAGTTAAACCCATGGCCATGTGTCTATACTGTCTTAGAATTTTCACATAGATAAGTTGCCTTCCTTCAACTTGTGCCACTTCTTCTAGTGAAACGGAAACCTGAAGGCATGGAAAATAGTAGGTGTTGTTTACTCCATAGCAACAGTCCAGATTACGAATTGAAAGAAAGCAATGAGTAGAAGAAAAACATTAAAAGTTCAAAAGCCACGTGCTTTTATACTTAGTCAGATTTCAATGCTTGAAGGGCTTATTATTTATTGAAGTTACCTTTTAACAGTTGTTTTTCTAAAGAGTCTTTACGGCATTTCTGTCTATATTTTTAGTTGTGAAGAGGTAATTAATCCCAAATTGATGACAATGTATTTTATTACACAGTTTCAAATTCCCGATGCTACTTTGCTGTCACTTTGCAACAGTGGAAGAGTGACAAAGACATAACAAAAAAGACAGCTTTATGAATGACTGTTTTCCACAGGAAATGAAAGATTCACCTCTTCCACGTTGCTCCACGTCAGTAAGTTATGTCAGCTGGCTAAGTCATCATCCTTTTAGTCTCTCTCTGTCTCTGAATGTTACTTCCCTTAATGGATCTGCAAATGGCACTGACATTTTTAATCTGTTTGGCTCAGCGTTCCCCAGAGATTATACGAGAGAAAGAAAACCTGTTCCCAGGCATAGACCATGCCTCCATAAAGCATGACTACTGAGCCAAAAAAAGCATCATAAAGGTGCTTATTAACAGGGATACATACAAAAAGGATGAGCTGAAGAGAACAGATAAGCAATTAGTTCAGGCTTGGAACACTTTTAATCCATGACATGATCTTACCTTAGTGAAAGATGATGAAGTGCAGATCTGAACCCTATGTCCTTTTCATCTTGTAAGAGCATCGTAGCTGAGCATCTCACGGGCCCTTTTCTCTTGGCCCTGTTAGTACCCTTCTGAAGCTGTCAGCACCTACCGCCATGGAGATGAGAAACCCCACAGGAGAATCTCTCTCTTCTTTGCCTTTCCGGATACATTCACCACAGACAAAGGCCACTGAGTTCTCAGCCTCGCTCTAGTGAATCGACACTTTCTTTAACTGGTTCCCATGCCTACGCATAGTAGATAGTCTTGCCAATGGTGGCGGACAGAAAACAAGAATCAAGAATAGCCTTCTTCCATGCCCATTTACATCTTTGTTTTCTGATCAAACTTCTGGAAGCTTATATAATAATAAAAATCTTTTCATATCATAAAAGTGGCCACATATTACCCCTAAATTTCTTACTGTCCTCGGAGGCTGGATTTTCTCTTACTGACACCTCCAGGTCCTGTACAACCTGTTCCAAGTGTGTTCTTCTTAAGTGTAGGTGCTCTGTGATTGTGACAGCACAGATTTTTGCATGCAAATGTACACTTTGTCTGACTGTGTAACCCTATACCTATGGCAAACAGCATCTTGCCCCACATCATTTCATCTGGGTTTCAAGGAAGCATGTGCCCCCAGAAAGACTATCAACAAGCTCAGTAGTGACTCCAAGGACAAAGTGTAGATGTTCTTTCAACATGCTGGTCTTGTTTTGCAGTTTGTTTGTTTGCTTCCTCTAAATTTCAGAGAAGGAGGAGGTTTCCTGTTAAGAAGCATTACTGGCCAGGCGCAGTGGCTCATGCCTGTAATCCCAGCACTTTGGGAGGCTGAGGCGGGAGGATGGTTTCCGCTCAGGAGTTTAAGACCAACCTGGGAAATATAGTGAAACCTCATCTCTACTAAAAATAAAAAATAAATTAGCCGGGCATAGTAGCATGTGCTTGTAGTCTCAGCTATCTGGGAGGCTGAGGTAGGAGGATTGCTCGAACCCAGGAGATCGAGGCTGCAAGTTTGCTAGGATGATGCCACTGAACTCCAGCCTTGGTGACAGAGTGAGATCCTGTCTCAATAAATAAATAAATAAATAAAATAAAATAAAATAAAAATGAACCATTACTCAAAAAATGGCACAGTAAATACTTGTGCTATTTACTCAGATGATGGAACTGGTAGAAAAGGAGTTTTGGAGTGAGGGAATCAATAATTGGTGTTTTATTGTGGAAAATTTGAAATGCTTTCTGACAACAAAATGAACATGTCAAGGAGACAATATATTAGTCTGGAGTTCAGGGGAGAATTTCAAAATGGAAATATAAGATTGGAAGTTATCAATGTACATAGAGTATTTGCAACCATGAACATGGATGGAACAATACAAGAGTCAGAGTAGTTAGAAAGGAGGAGGATTCCAGTGACTAAGGCCTGGGACAGCCTAATTTAAGATTGAGAAAATGAGGAGGCTCTAACTAAGAAGACTGAGAAAAAGAATTGCTTGAAGTAGGAGGAAAAATTGTGACACATGATATGAAGTAAAGAAAATATTACAAGCAAAAGGCAGTGTGGTCAGGCATGGTGTCTCACCCCTGTAATCCCAGCACTTTGGGAGACTGAGGCAGGAGGATTGCTTGAGCCCAGGAGTTCACGACCAGCCTGGGCAACATAGTGAGATGCTGTCTTGACAAAAAAAATATATATTTTAAGTATATATATTTATATGTGTATATATATAAATATATAATATCTATAAATATATAATATATAAATATATATAATATATATAAATATATAATATATAAATATATAATGTATAAATATATAATATGTATAAATATATAATATGTATAAATATATAATATATATAAATATATAATATATAAATATATATATAAGCTGGATGGTGGTGCACACATGTAGTCCCAGCTACTTGGGTAACTGAGGCGGGAGGATCATTTGAGCCCAGGACGTCAAGGCTGCAGTGAGCCCTGATCATGTCACTGCCCTCCAGCCAGAGCAGCAGAGCGAGACCCTGTCTCAAAAGAAACCAAAACCAACCAAACAAACAAAAAAGCAGAAAAGGAAAAAGAAAAAGGCAGTGATCATCGGTGTTAGATACTAACAATAAGTCAAGATAAAGACAAAAATTGACCATTGGATTTCGCAGTGTGATGTCACTAGTGACCTTGATGGAAAATGTCACAACAGTTTTGGAGATAAATGCCTGATTTGACTAGGGACAAGTAAAAACAGGGTGACAGGAAGTGTTGGAAGCATGTAGGAAGCCTACAGAGAGTTCCACTGTCAAATGGAGTAGGAAAATGTGGTGATGGATGGGAAGGGATGTAGAGGTCCAATTGGGGTTAATTTTTCAGGGAAATGGTTATTTGTTTTGTTTTAATTTTTCACATAAGATTTTGCCAACCGATTAATTTTTTTAATTAAGTAAATGTCCTGCAATTACTCTTGTGTGTCATTGCTATTAAAAATAGCTACTTTTACAGGTAGCAGTGGCTCACGCCTGTAATCCGAGCACTTTGGGAGGCTGAGGTGGGCAGATCATGAGGTCAGGAGTTCGAGACCAGCCCAGCCAATATGGTGAAACCCCATCTCTACTAAAAATACAAAAATTAGGCAAGTGTGGTGGTGCACGCCTATAGTCCCAGCTACTCGGGAGGCTGAGGCAGAAGAATTGCTTGAACCCAGGAGGCAGAGGTTGCAGTGAGCCGAGATTGTGCCACTACACTCCAGCCTGGGCAACAGAGAGAGACTCCATCTCAAAACAAACAAACAAACAAACAAAAACCCAAAAAATAAAAAACAAAACAAAAGTACTTTTGGTGAACATGAAGAAGGCGTCCTGATTGGTTTCGTAGCTTCAATGTAAAATCATGGGGAGAGAATGGAATACTATTTTGAATCAGCCACTGGGTCCTTTGTGCATGTGATGTTACTAACCACTGGTTTCAACTAATCAGGTGAAAATGAATAATTCATCAACTCTTTTCCATCTTTTTCTCTCTTTTTTTCGCACATCATGTAAAATACTTCACTTAATTTATTCTTAAATAAAACATTGCTTTTATAATCAGATAAAACAGCATAAACTATAGAAAATATAAATTCTGTGATAATGTTTCTTTAATGTTTACTTTTCAGTAAACATTAAAATGTCCTAAAATCCACAGTTTAATTGTAATCTAATTCTAAACTACTTATTCACTAAGAACATTGCTTGATGAACAGTGAATGCTTAATACTTAATTCTTTAAAAAAATGGATGAGTGGCTGATTAACATGGCACTAAGGAAATCTGCAAGTATTGGTAGTGGGAACCTGTAGTCCCAGCTACTCAGGAAACTGAGGCTGGAGAATTCTTTGAACCTGGGGGGCAGAGGTTGCAGTGAGCTGAGATGGTGCCACCGCACTCCAGCCTGGGTGACAGAGCAAGACTCTGTCTCAAAAAAAAAAAAAAAAAGAAATCTGCAATTACAATCATTTATCTCAAAAATGATAATTAGCATTAAAACTATGATATAGGTCTGAGTCTTTTACAAATCAAAAGCAAAAATGAAACACCAGATGGTTAAATTGAGTCCACTTAACCTAGCAGATTGATATATTAATGATAGCTAGAGATAGATAGATAGAGTTTTTATATACATACAGTTTTTATATAGCTTTTTTAGTACTATTGAGAAAGTACCTAAATTGGTCTCAACGGAATCATTTAAATGCACAGAATATTCTAGACCTGGATTTCTCAACCTCAATATTTAGGGCCAGAAAATTTCTTGTTGTGGGGAGATGACCTGTGGTTATGGCATTTAGTTTAACAGCATCCCTAAACTCTTCCCACTAGATGCCAGTATGACCCCAAACCCTAGTAGTGACATCCAAAAATGTGACCAGACATTGCCAGATGTCCCTTGGTAAGCAAAATCACCCCAGGTTGAAAATCATTCTCTAGACTCAATGAACCAAGTAGACAAGTTTTATACTTAGTTAGTAGAATGTATAATAGACTATGGATTCACAAAATATATAAATAGCATTTCTTTCATAAAATACAGTAAAGGTGAATTATTTAAGGAGGGGGTAAATGTGTAAAATGTGAACAAAAGGAAGCAATGTTTGTACCACCGAATTTATGCTGTGGCAAAGCTTGTGAAAATATAAACGTATAAGTAGAAAGCTGCACTTCAGGAAAAATGGGTAGGGATAAAGCACATTTTCATGGAGGAAGGAGTGCAAATATTGGTTTTTCAGTGAATCGTGTTAAAATTGGTTTAATTTCTTATCTTTAAAGTGAGAGGTAACACAGTGGTTAAGAACTGAGATAAAGTGTCAGTCTGTCAATTAGAATCCCAGGTCTCACTACTTTAACACTCTGTGCCTCAATCCCCTACTCTGTAAAAGGAAGATAATAAAAATATCTTAGCTCTTAGCAGAAGTAAATGAATTCATATTTGTAAAGCACTTAAAACGGTACCAGGCAAAAATAAATGTCATCTAAGTGTTTGTTAAGTCTGATTGGATGAATATAAAGAGAGATGTACATAGTTCGGTGAGTGAGAGTAATGTTTTCCGGGTGGTAAAAAAAAAAAAACAGAAAATAAAAAGTACCAGAGGAATTTACATGACTGAAGAAATGGGCAGAGAAGCATCAGGTAAGATGAAAGATCTGCAAATGAAAGGCATTGATCTTGGAGAAAAACTGTACCACGATTCTTCTGACAGTCAGTATAATAAACTAATTCAGTAATTTGAAATAGTGAAAACAGTTGTCTGACTTATATGTAATACCACATAGGCACTAGGAAATGAACACAATTTTTAATTTTTACGGATTTTTCTTATCCAGCTGAAATTTTTAAGTTGTTCTGTACAGCCTCAGCCCCTGCTGAAATCCTGCCTTCAGATAGACCCAAACAAACTTGACAGGTGCCATTTTTGCCGGCCTGAGGGCTTCCTGTTATTCTAACTGCCTGGTTACCATAGGATATAGAGGAAGTGTCTGAAGTTCTTACTGCTAAACGGACTTTCCTCCTGTAGATCTCTCACACGACTTACGATTCTAAAGTTATTTGAATCCCTCTGATGTAGTTTCCTTTCTTTGACCAAACTGCGCTGCAGTAGAATTGATGATCCTAATAGATTTCAAAATCTGAAATCATAAATAAATCAGTGATGGGTTGGCTAACATGTAGTCCTTCCTCTCAAATTAGTGATCATCATGTAATTTTAAAACTTAACAGTGAGGCTTAATAAGGATTTTGGTTTAGGTCACTTTTTTTGTGTGACTTTGAGTGAATTATCTTTTCTTCTCCTTGTATCTCTCCCAAACACACATAGCACCAGGCAAAGACCCTCTGAGGATTGCCAAAATGACTGAGTGAAGTAATGACATCAGAAGATTCAACCCACAGTATGAATCATGAGAAGGGCATTAACACCCAAGTATTTATTGCCCCAGTTCCTCCACAACACCCCTCAAGATGGCTGTCTGTCTCTACTTGAATGTTTTCATGGACTAAGACCTCATTCACTCTCAAAAGCATTCTATTCCTATTTTATGATGACTCGACATTACCCATGAGGAAGTCCTTCCTTAAACGCAGATAAAAATGTGTCTCCTTAGAGCTTTCACAAGATCTTCCTGTCCTCATGCTGTCCCCTGAAGCTCTGCAAAGCAAGTCTTGTACTATTCCAGGAGCCTGTTCCTCACATAAACAAACCTTTTGTAGTTGCTTCTTTACCTTCTAACCCAGTCTTCATTTCTTGCAGTGAAAAATCTCTAATTCTGTTATTTTCCTTAATATCTGTAGTGATTATTGAATCTGTCACTTTTGACAGAGAAAAGGGTAGGGGCAAATGTGAAAATCATGGATCAGAAGTACATCTGGCATCAATCAATACTGCTGTGATATATGGTCAACTTATTCATAAGAAGTGGAGTGCTGGTGCATTTTAACTGCCTCTCTGGAGGAAATCAAAGGACTGATTTGTAGAGTTTCCCATTTCTGTGGTGTAAATACTCCACGCATGGCTGCTGTCAAGTCACTGATAATGAGGCTTCAGAATGTGGATTTGATAAGAGGTGTAAACAGTTAGCTCTTGTGAGCTAGTAGGAGCTGGCTCAGGCACTTAGAATTTGCTCAACACCTGGTTAATCTTTGAATGTCTTTAAAAAATGTTATATATTTTAATCCATAATTATTGAGGTGCTGTTTGACCAGCCCCATATCAGGCCAGATTCTGTTCAAAATTCAACTTCAAAGCTACTATGAGTGGAGGAAATACATAAAGTCATAGAAAAAGCCTCTAGTTTCTAATATTTGAGTCAGAAAAAGATTAATCTTTGATGACAGTGTTAGAAATGAAATTGGGCAAAGTTCACATATCAGTGTACATTATTATTAAATATGTACATTTATATGTATACACACACATATAAATGCAATTATCATATATCACTAGGCCATAAAGGTTTTTTTTTTTAAATCAAAGGGAAAAGAAAGATTTAAACTGCTGTCTTGTTAAGAGGCATACTGCAAAAATGATTTGTCTTAACATTTTAAATAATTTTCCTAAACTCAGTAAGCATTTAAGTCCTTATGATAAATTAAGAAAATTTTATGAATATTCAAGTTAGAACTGTACTCATAAATAAAATTATTTTTATGTTTAGCCTTTTCCACTCTTGATTGACTCCTAAATTCTTCAAAGCATGAATATGTTTGCTTTTGTTCTCCAGTGAATCCATTCTGCAGTAGTTACTTGTTGAGTCACATTTCCCCAAGGGTGCAATTTACACCCTTATTCTATTCATACTGAACTAAACTCGTTGAGACAAACTGTGTTAGCACTGAATGAGAGTTAGCAGGAAATTTTTTTTAAATTATTATTTGGTTGGGTCATGGGATCTAAAATGGGAAGAAGTATGAGATAGAGCTGGAGTGGTCAGCAGCATCTGGCAAATCATGTTAAAGTATTTGGATTATTCTAGGAAAGCATTAAAGAGCTTTGATCAGGAGACTAACACAATCTGATTAGCATCAAGATAAAACATTGAAGATTTGTATTTAAGATTCTGGCTGCAGTGGTGAGAACAGATTGGCCAGATAAGTGATGGGGAGGTCATGATGGAGGATATTTCATGACCTAGGGAACAGATTCAAGAGGGACTTGGGAGTCACAATCAACAATAATTAGAAATCCATAATGGAGAAAAGTGAAGAAAATGGAGGTGAAGGAGCAGAGTAGAAGGATGGGAAAGAGTCAAGGTTCTTTCCAAGGAAAGAATGGACACAGATGCAATCAGGTCTATGGATGGTAGGCAAGAAGTTTGTGATTTTATTTTCCCTGTTAAATAGGGGTAGTGGGTAAAGGAGACAGGAGTAGATATTTGAAGACAATGGAAAATATTTGAAATAGTCACTGTAGAAAAGTTGAAAACTATGCTATATGGGGCTGCGATGAGGGCCTGTTCTTAGTCACATTTCCTCGAGAATCTAATAGAATATGTATGTTTTTAAAAAGCATTCCTGGTGCTCCTGATAGAGCTCCTATTTCTCCATCCTCCTGCTCCTGACCTGCTCCTCTGATTTCTACTGAAACCCACCAAACAATATAAACACTTTTTAATTTAAAAATTTTAATAAGGTAACTCATTCCATTCTTGGTTCCTAGTTAGACCCCTAGATGGCCTTTCTATCAAAAACAGTGACATTCTCACAAAATGCTTGCTCCAAAAATGTTTGCTAGAGACTTCCCAGGACAAATCCTGACATCAGCGGGGAGACAGTAGCGCATGGGTCGTGCCATTGACGTGTCCTTTGTGTGGATCCCCGTAATGTAGTCAACGAACAAACCTCCCAGTGAGGTCATGTCTCGTTTGGGGTTGAATGGCTAATTCTGTATCTGTGATCACATTAACAAAAATGCACATAAAATGCCCAGGAATTTTTCCTTTGTGTGATTCTGAAATTAAACTTACACAATGTCATGTCTGCAAAATGAGCATTTCACCATGGAGATTTCTTTGACTGTAATAGGGTTCAAAAGAGAATAGAGAAAATTTAATATGTTAGGACATGTTACCTCTTCAGTTGGCTGTGTCACGTACCTTTCTGCGCTTCTGAAGTATCACATTTTAAATGTAGGTTGGTCTACATTCTAAAAAATAAAGTTTATATCCAAAAACCCTGACCAAGTTACTAGCTGTAACTTGCTCTACTGGTAGAAACTGTTGAGAACACTGAGGCAAAAAGTCTAATATCCATTCATGCTTGTTCTGAGATGCTTGATTCCCAATAAAGGAGAAGGTTGCTATCACCTAATTATGAAGACAGTGCCTTCATTATTCACCCCACTTAAGGTACATATTGTCACATCAATAGTACAAAAGATTGTTAATTTAGAAATATAAGCACCTATTATGATGTAATAATAATAATAATCATAGTTAATATTTATTGAATAAGCATTACATACTGGAACTTTGGTAATTGTCTTACAGAAATTATGCTTTAATCCTTAAACAACCTTAGAAGGTAGGTACTAATGTCACCATAACAATTTTTAAATAAACGAATTAAAACTTAAATAAGTTCATAATACTTTTCCAAGCTTACAAGATGAATAAAAGGTATTGGCAGAATTTCAACGGAAACAATCTAATATCAGAGACCACACATTTCTCAGTGAATAAGGGCAAAAGGGACCTAAGAAAATAGAGCCAATTTGAACTATCCACAGCTAAATGTCATATGACCTCTAAGTAGTTCCACAAAGAAAACCACCACCTCAATCAGACTGTATGAGGACACTCACAAACAGTGAGGCTTTTGCTGAAATGAACTGGAAAGAGGATTAGGTAATGTAAAATGCCAAATTATCACAGATTTGAGCTAGATCAAAGGGATCTTGACCTAAGTTTGAACCAGCTTCAACACCTTTTTTGGTACCACATTTGATATCCAGTGGCCCTAAATGATTTCCTAAATCTGTACAGGGCTAATCTTGCCATTTAAAAGATTCTGTATAGAGATCCTAATAAAGATTGTGGAAATCAACAACGACCATCTGGACCAAAACAAGCAGAGGTTATTTATCCGGAGCTTGCAAGGAAGTCGGGTACTATCACTTTCGTTGGCCAGAGACTCACAGGCAAGCAGAGGAGTGGACAATCTTTATAGTAGAAAAAAAGGGAAAAGCTTCAAGTTTGCCCTGATCAAAAGTTGTTGGCCTGGGGAAGCTGGAGGTAGGCTATGTGGAAGCCGGACATCCTCTATGAATGGTTTGGGGAGCACATTTCCTTTCTCTGGTTGGTTCTAGGTTAGAAGTGAAGGCAAACATAAGGAAAGCTGGGAGTCATTGACCAAGTTCTGACCATTTTAGGCCAATGGCTACAAATAATATGATTGGGCTTCCTGGGCTGGTTCCTGCAGAGACTATGGTCAGAGTTGTTTTGTCTTATATGGTCTGGCCAGTATGTATTTGTATATTCAGCCTCTCAAGATACAAAAACATAGTATGGTGGTAAATGCTATGTGGGACAGCAGCTTTGCACAAATACCTTTCTTAAGCCTGTAGCTCACACCAATACTTACAAATTGAGCGATTTGTGAATTAAACAAACAAAAGTAAATTACTCAGAGGCTCACATAAGTTGAATCAATAAAATAATATTTAATTGCTCTTTTTTTAGGTAAGCTTGGTTTTCTTAGAAGTCTGTTAGCCAACATATTAAAGGTTGGTTGATTTAATTATAATTGAATCTGTCTGATCTTAATAAAACCCACTGTGACAAATGCTCAGTGATGACTGGTGATGGTTTTCTGTGGACAAATTATATGGCCTTGCAATACAGGATTTGGAGAGCAAGAGTTCCTGCCATTTCTGAAGACTGGTTAACTCTAGCCAGTAAGATGCGTTGTGTTCTTAGAAACATGGTTTGCCCACAGTGTGTTTACTTTCAAGTGTAATTCTATGTAGTGCCCTAAATTGTTTTAAACCTGCGGGGGATAATGGTATAATAAATTTCAGCCCTATCCAATCTACCACCTTGAATTTGTTTAATCACAAAAAAAATTAAGAAACTATATTTTATCATTCCCCCCACCTTTCACCTCATTAATAAATAAGTGTAATGGATGGTTATGATAATTTAAATACCTCACCTGCCCATCCTTTCATTCTAGATGATATCTGTAGATAAAATACATACTTTTACTAATTGTTAGCAGTTCAAGTTTTTTCAACTTTTACAATTTCTCAAATTTCTAATTGCAACACTAACTACTGTTTTCATCATGTAGATGTTTTCTCTTATAGAAAGATTCAATTGATATTCCCACCTTTCCAACTTCCCTTACCCTCCAAAGCTTGAAACTATTGCTATTCCTGCCATGAAAATAAAGACCTAAAGACAGTCTTGGCCAAAATAGTTGAGACAGTTATTCCATGGAGACAATTCTTGAAGGTTACTTTTATTTTCACTTTGAGTTTTTCCAAAGCCTTAAGTAAATGCAAATGTCACAATTGTTATTTCTCTTTAGGCTATGAATTCTGGAAAATATAAAGGAAGCTTCAGAACACAGGGCTGTCTGAGGCGCAAGAGACATTATGGAAGAAAACCTGAGTCATGAGACGTTGCGTCAATACCGAGTCCCAATTTAAACCAAGTTTATAGGATAAATATTTTTTACAATGCTTCATGTCTTTCACCTTTCCCTAATCCATGGTGAATTCTTCCCCTTATTTGCTCTTTTTATTTGTTTTTTTCCTTACTCCTTGTGAAACACGTTCTATTTTGTTTGTTATCTGTACTAAGATCGCCTGCTTGCTGACACCTAACCATATTCCAATAGTTATGGCAAATTACAGAACAATCGGTCATGCCTCTTGAAAAGAATGGAAGATTTAAATAATAAGTAGAAAAATAAGTGCTTCCATGTGGCATTATTTTAACTCCCCACAATGGCCATAAAAAACTAAAAGCACAGTAAAAGAAAGAATTATTAGTAAGAAAATGAAAACAAAGTCATCCTTCCTTTCACTAGGTTTCTCTACTCTTTTCTAAGGAAAGCATGGAATCTCCTAGAGTCTCTCATTTTCTGGTCATCACTATCTATCATGGGTTAGATTGTGTCCCACAAAAAGAAATTTTGAAGTTCTAACTCCTAGTACCTGCAAATGAGACCTGATTTGGAAATAGGGTCTTTGCAGATGTAATCAAGTTAGGATAAAGTCATTAGACTGGGTCCCAATCCAACATGACTGGTGTCCTTACGGGAGATCTGGACACAGACACACACACAGAGAAGTTCATGTGAAGATGAAGGCAGACTTTGGAATTGCACTGCTACAGGGAAGGAGTGCCTGGCGCTAGCGGAAGCTAAAAGTGGAAAGGGGACATTCTCCCTTAGAGGCTTCAGAGGGAGCCAGGCCCTCCCAACACTACACCTTGGCTCAGACTTCTAGCCTCTTGAACTGTGAGAAAATACATTTCTGTTGTTTTATGCCACCCAGTTTACAATACTTTGTCGTAGCAGCCTTAGACAAATAATACTGTAGAGCATCCACACTTGCATCCAAAAGGTTATTTCACCTCTTTTAGATTTTCTTCCACTTCTTCCTTTCTGAGGAATCTTTTACTAACTTTCGACCTTTGCAAATTGATGGATGTGTCGGTTAATTTTATGTGTCAGCTTGGCTGGTAAAGGGTTGGCCAGATAGCTGGTAAAACATTACTTCTGGGTGTGTCTTGAGGATGTCTGGCATTTGAGATTAGCTTTGAGTCAGCAGACTGAGTAAAAGAAGAATGCCCTCGCTAATGTGAGGAGCATCATGCAATCTGTTGAGGGTCTGGATGGAACAAAATGGTGGAGGAAGGACAAACTTTTTTTCTTTTTCTGGAGATGGGGCATCCACCTTCTGCCCTCAGCCATCAGAGCTTCAGGTTTTTGGACCTTTGGACTTCACATAAAATTTATACCACTGGCTCCCATAATTCTCAGACCTTCTTAATCAGACTGAATTTCAGCACGGTTTTTCTAGTTCTCCAGTTACAGATGGCATATTATGGGACTTCTTAGCCTACATAATTGAATAAGTCAATTTCCATTTTGAATCTCCTCTTATCTATCTATCTATCCATCCATCGATCCATTGATCTATCCATCTATCTATCTATCATCTGTCTATCATCTATCTATCTATTGGTTTTGTTTCTCTAGAGAACCTTGACTAATACAATGGACTAGTACATATTTCAATTATTTCAAACTGTAAAACCAACTGCCTCTTACATAACTCATGCTCTGAGTTTGTTTTTCAGAAATATCATTCTTAGGTTGTAAAATATCCCATGGTCAGGAAGTGATAAAAATCTTAAAATGTTGTTCTTTGACTTCACATGGTATCTACAGATCACTGCATGCATATTTTCTTGGAGGAAGGTAAACTTGCATATATGGTTTATTCCATAATTGTAAATATACAGGCTAAAAGTAGAAAACACTTACATAAAAGATGTGATTTGAGTCATTTTGATCCTATATGGAAACTAAGACTCATAAAACAATAAAAACAAAATGAAAAGCAAAATTAGGAACTTGGTATGGTTTATCCCACTGTGCTTTTATGTAGATGTTTTAGGATTCTGTTATTTATAATGCAAAACAAATTTTAGACTTTTGGTGTTGTGTAGCATTCATTTTTCTGTCTTATGAATGAGGCTTAGCTTATACAATGCAAATAACCACAACCCCCTTCCAACCCAATAAATTACAGCTCTCACCCAAGCTGTCACAGGACATGGAATGTTAACATTCACTTACATAGATTGATGAACTCCACACTCCTCAATTAAATGTAAATATTGCCCTGGAAATAAGGGAGAGGTGACGCTTGATAAAGTAGATCAGGATGATTTAAGGGTATGTGCTCAATTCAAGCAAAACAGCCCCTGAGTGTCTAATGAAGCCTTACCTAGGTAATAGCAAGAAACTAAAGGCTTATCTGGGACAATAGCAGAAAACTATATTCTGCAACCAGTAGAATAGATGCAATAGAAACATCAGAGGAGGGGTATGTGTGTGTGTGTGTGTGTACTAGGACAAAGTGGGGTGCTGAGTGGAAGGAGCACTCCAAACAAATACTGCATGTTTACTTGTTTGCAGCAAATCCTATCAAGGAGAAAATCCCATTATTTATCATTCCTAAGCCTAAATGTTGATGCTTTGACCCTTGTAAATGCGTACTATTCCATAGGCCTCTCCTGCACTGTGTTGGAGGAGGGTAGCTGGTTGCTTAAAATTTATGATGTATAAGACATGATTCTAGTCCACAGGAAGTTAGTAAGCTATTTAGAAGGCAAGATATAACAAACAGGAAATTATCTTATCACTTAAATTGTGTTTTGACTTCAATTTTATTTTAGTTAATGGTCAAATGAGTGGGAAATGGTCACAGATGATGGTCAAATGAGTAGGAGAGGAAGTAGACAGCATGAATGAGTTCTGAGAAGGACCTACTCATGATTGGTGTAATTCTTCTGGAAAGGTGTCATGTAAAGGGTAAACTGGGCTATCACTTTGAAAGACACGTTTAGATGGACAAAAGTCAAGTAGGGGAGAACTTATATTCTCCAGATGGAAGAAAGAAACAAGGCATTTTTGTAAAGTGGGAAGGCTGGAATCATATTAGAGAAGTGGAGACAGAGAAGGCCAAAATATCAACCAGGGTCAAAACTGGGAAAACATTCACCAGTTAGGCTAAAGATTTTGAATCTTTGTTTCGTAGCCACACATGTCCTAAATAATACTTCTGAGCAATATTTTTGTTACATTTCTGGCAATTGAGCTAGACAAAATGGTTGACACTTTCATTTTTCAGGTGATCTAAGTGGTTTAGCAGTATTGTGCACTATTTCATATATCCCTGCTAACCCGGGTAGATGAATCAAAAACTACTGAAGAGAAACTGTAGAGCCTAATCATTCAAAATGATACTCTTGGGTTTTTAAATGTCTATCATATGAACTTACTAAATGCACCCAATGAATTGGCAACACATTCAGTAAGTAGGACTCTGTGCCAGAATGAGGTTCATAATTCAGGCTAGAAAAGAAAAGTACCTGGGAAAATAATGTCCAAGTGTTTCCATTGACCTCAATTACCCAAATAATGTGTGCAATGTTATCCAGCCAAAATGTAACAAAGGTGATCTGTTTTCTACTAGCTAAAGGTTTGTGGGATGACAGTGTTTGTAGGTCAGCTTTTCTCCTTATCTTAGAGTTTTCAAGCCTGCAGAATTTTCTTTAAAGGGAAAAACAAAAAACCCAGAACAATTACCCCCATTCAATTACAAAATCACCACCATCAGCCCTTCCATCCCTGTCCCTTAGGACAGAAGCAGAAACAGCAGGTTCTGCCTAGATCCCAGTTGCCCTATTTTACCAGCACAAATACTTTGGCAGGAAGGTAAGTGAGTGATTAAATCTGGGGTGGAGGCTAAAAAAATTAATGCTTGGGCAAATGATTTAACAGTGTCCTTGAGGTGCAGTGAAACAGCTGAGGCTGGATGGAAGTGGACTACACTAGTTTCCCCATCAAGATCCCCTCTTTTAAAGCAGCAGTGCATCATTTAAGCTTGGACCCACAGTGGTGGAAGCAGTTATTGCCAGGGTTACAAAGTGTTAGCAGGATCTGCCTTTATCTTGAGTGTGATATAATTAGAGATTCTAAACAGAGTTAGTCAGAGCTGTGTGTTCTCTGTAAATACTGGAGTAACTAACTTTTAATCTTTTTATGTACATATAAATTTGATAAACAGAGATGTGGTAACCTTTTGAAAAAATGTCCCATGCGGTTGTAAGTCTAGTTTATAGCTAAATATTTTCCCTCCTTCCTAGCAAGTTAAGATTATTTAATAGAGTGCCCTTGGGTTATAGACTACAGCAACTATGGAAACCCTGTAGTTTTATGCTTCAGTAACTGCAGGCATTATGTTTTTTTTCACTGCCTCCCTCAAGTCACAAATTCCACCTTTGGGAACTATTAAAACATACAAACAAACAAACAAACAAACAAACATTTTAAATGGCTTTGGGTGATGTTTTTCAACTTCAGGAACCTGGAAATGCTGAGAGTTAAATAAAAGTAAACATACTGCCTCTCTCTTTTCTAGTAATTAAAACTCATAGGCAAATTTTGCAAGACTCTTAAATAATTTAAAAATAAAAACTTACAGGGTCAACCGAAGTGGCTTAGACCCCAAAATTCCTGCTTTAGAACAGTCCCCAGAAAAAGAGTGAAATAATTGAGGATAGCGTGGCCCCAAGCATATGGCATGGTACCTGGCACAGAGTTGATACATAACAACAACTGTATGAATTGAAACCATTTATAGGTTCAGGAAGAGGACATACAGAGATAAGAAGAAGAAATTGGCTTGACTTGCCTGTTCGTACCCCTGTGTTCCATATAGCAACGTAGGACCAAAGTAGCTGGTTACAACATGAGAAAAGCAAAAGAAAGAAAATTTTCATATGTTCTGGTGGAAATGAGACTAAAAACCTTTTCTCATTAAGTTTTAAAATCGACTTTAACTTTTTAAAAGTCAATTTTAAATTCAAATCAATTTTAAATTGAATTAACTTTTTAAACTGAGGACTTTTATATTACCAAGCCATATTAGACCTATGTATTTTAAGTCAGTTAAGTCATAGGACTAAAATTGGCCACTGGGTGAAACTATTGTGGTACAATGGTCAGAATCACATAAATAAACGGGTCATGCCACCTCCTTAATTTTTTTCCTAAGGTTCCTCGTTAGAAAAAAAAAAAAATCACTTGACTTGACTTTGATTTCTTTTCGATGGCAGTCACTAACCATTTTGAACATAGCCAAAGTGTACCATAAATTACCCAAAAGAGGTAACTTTTCTTTCCATAGAGGACAAAATTTAATGAATAATTTGGAATTAACCCTGGTGACAAGCTTTAATCCCCTGGGAATGTTACCATTTCTAAAGTGCCTGTTATGAGTTAGTTGTTTCAATTTCATTGCCCCAATATCCCTAAGACAGGGGTCCTCAACCCCCAGGGCAGGGACCAGTACCAGTCCATGGCCTGTTAGGAACCGGGTCGCACAGCAGGATGTGAACAGCACAGCCGGCAAGCGAGCATTACCGCCTGAGCTCCTCCTCCTGTCAGATCAGCGGCAGCATTAGATTCTCATAGAAGCACGAACCCTATTGTGAACTGCACATCGGAGGGATCTAGGTTGTGCGCTCCGTATGAGAATCTAACCAATGCCTGATGATCTGAGATGGAACAGTTTCATCCCCCCTCTCTCCTCCATCCATGAAAAAATTGTCTTCTACAAAACCAGTCCCTGGTGCCAAAAGGGTTGGAAACCATTGCCCAAAGAGCTCTTTATCACAGCTATCATTGATCCAACTTGAAAAGAAAATAAAAATTTTGTAGTGGTAAGGTGCCTTGGCCTAGACCACTGGTTTTCCAACTTTTTTCTTTTTCTTTTACTTTTTTCTTTCTTTCTTTCTTTCTTTTTTTTTTTTTTTTTTTTTTTTTTTTTGAGACAGAGTCTTGCTCTATCACCTAGGCTGGAGTGCAGTGGCATGGTGTGATCTCAGCTTCACTGCAACCTCTGCCTCCGGGGTTCAAGCGATTCACCTGTTTTAGTGTTTGACATTTCCTTTTACATAATCCCAGCTGTTAAACTAAAGATCAGATCATACATTGTCATATTTTCGTTATTCTTCTTTTGTTCATTGTTGGTACTTTTCTGATTTAATTCCTCATGAAAATAACAAATAACATTTGTGGTAGCACTTTGCAACTTAAACAAGCCTTTTACATCAATTGTCACATTTTGTTATTTATTTATTTATTTATTTTGAGACAGAGTCTCACTCTGTCATCCAGGCTGGAGTGCAGTGGCACAACCTCGGCTCACCACAACCTCTGCCTCCCGGGTTCAAGCGATTCTCCTGTCTCAGCCTCCCGAGTAACTGGGATTACAAGCACCTGCCACCACATCTGGCTAATTTTATTTTTGTATTTTTAGTAGAGACAGGGTTTCACCATGTTGGCCAGGCTGATCTCAAACTCTTGACCTCAAATGACCCCCCACCTTGGCCTCCCAAAGTGCTGGGATTTTAGGTGTGAGCTACCGTGACTGGCCTCCTTAAGATTTTTCTATGACAGAAGTAAAAGAGGAAAGAGGACACTGTAGTGGTTGGATAGTGAATGAAAGAAAAACAGATGCTGGAATTGAAACCCTGGAATTTGAGTTTCCCTATCTGTCATATACTAACATATCGCTTAATTTACCTGAGTCTTAGTATTCCTATTGCTGTAATAAGAATTCTACTACTACTTCCTCTCACTACTCTCACAGAGTTGTTTTAAAGATAATGTCTATAATCCCAGCACTTTGGGAGGCTGAGGCAGCTGGATCACCTGAGGTCGGGAGTTCAAGACCAGCCTGACCAACATGGAAAAACCCTGTCTCTACTAAAAATACAAAAAAAAAAAAAAAAAAAAAAAAAAAATTAGCCAGGTGTGGTGGCGGGTGGCTGTAATCCCAGCTACTCAGGAGGCTGAGGCAGGAGAATCGCTTGAACCCGGGAGGCGGAGTTTGCAATGAGCCGAGATTGCACCATTGCACTCCAGCCTAGGCGACAGAGTGAAACTCTGTATCAAAATAAATAAATAAATAAATAATACACTGTGACAATTGATGTAAAAGGCTCGTTTAAGTTCCAAAGTGCTACCACAAATATTGTTTGTTATTTTCATCAGGCATCAAATCAGAAATTGTACCAACAGTGCACAAAACAATAACAAAAAGATGCCAGTGATCTTTAGTTTAAAAGCTGCAATTACGTAAAAGGAAACACTAAAACGAGGTTTATAAGGACCTTCAGAAGCCCAGTCATCCTCAACGTGAATGCACTAATCGTTTCTAGGATAGGAAAACTGCCACATTTTTTCCCAACTTAAATAGTAAACATCCTATTTCTTCAAGAGGCATTCTTCCATGGATGTTGGAAAAAAAAAAACGATGAATAAATAACCTTTTTTATAAAATAATTTCTTGATCAGTAAACAATCTTAACAGCTTTTTGTCTTAAGCAGTGCAGTTTTCTTTTATTCACAGAACACTGAAAATATTTTACCTTTAAAACAATTTTCTTGGGCTCACCTCTGGCTTTTGTTTGATACTTTTTCTGAAAATATGCATTTGACTTCACTAGTAATATGTGTTCTGAACCAATGAAATGCAGAATTTACTATGCAATAAATGGCAAGCAAAATATTTTAGTGGATGACTTCAGACCATTGTTACTCTTCATTAACTAATTATAAGAAAAAATAAAAATTAAGATTGCTTCTACCTTCTCACAAAAATTCTCATTGTTAAGTATTTCCATATCAAGAGCAATGTTTCTAACAAATCAATATTTGTATAATATTTATATTATCTTGAATTAATTAAATACTTTTTAAACTAAAAAACCTGTCAAGGCCTATTGGGCTCTAATTTTATTGACATTTTCCCCATCAAATAAATGGTGTCACAGTTCAATATTTGGTATAAAAGGCAACGAACTTCCATCTGTCATTAGGACCATAAAGAATCGTTGCCTTTTTCCCCATCAATAAAACATTACTTCCCTTAGATTTGGTATTATCTTTGTTCAATGGAGTGAAATCTTTATTGATTTCTGTTGGTAAAGTTCTGTTTGTGTTTATTGATTTTGATGGAAATAACAAATTCTTATGCTGGAATATCTAGTGTTCTACCCATTGAATAAAGTGAAGATCTTCTCTGTGGTTTGCTTTTTTTATTCCTTACATGCTTTGATAGAGAAAGAAGAAGTTAGTGGTTAATGTATGAAATGGAATACTTCAATAAAATCAACCATCAGAGGCATAGAGCAGAATCGAGGTGGTAGGGTTTCGTTCTCCTTTATTATTTCAACGCCTGAGCATTTCTCAGAATTTAACTTGGAGTTATGTACAAAGGTGTCTTGACTAGTGGGTATGTAATCCAAAGAATGCGTTCATATAACTTAGCATCCCCAATGATAACACAGATATGAATTTATGGGGAATTGAGGTTCTTTTTTTTTTTCCTCATACCATTGCTTTTTTATTCGCATACATTTAAGGGGTGCAGGTGCAGTTTTTTAAAATTATTATTTTACTTTAAGTTCTAGGGTACATGTGCACAACGTGCAGGTTTGTTACATATGTATACATGTGCCATGTTGGTGTGCTGCACCTGTTAACTCGTCATTTACATTAGGTGTATCTCCTGATGCTATCGCTCCCCACTCCCCCTACCCCCTGGCAGACCCCGGTGTGTGATGTTCCCCACCCTGTGTCCATGTGTTCTCATTGTTCAGGAATTGAGGTTCTTTAGAGGACATACACTACTGGTTAAAAGTCCATGGCTTTACTACAATGACCTAGTTCAAATCTAGCTATGTCATTTACTGACTGTGTGACTTCAGAACATCACGACCTCTCAGTGCTTCTGTTTCCTTATCGTAAAAATAAAGTCTGTTATGAAGACTCAGTCAATATTTTTAAAGCATTTAGAATGGTGCATGGCACATGTTTAGAACCCTGTGTTGTGAAATTAAAAAATAAATGGAAAATGTCACATCTGCTGTAAAATGACACATGTTCCTTTGTTATTGGCAGGCGAGCATTGTGTAAGCGTCTCCGTGTAGTTGCATACGGTCCACAAAAGATTCAGAAATACTTTCTTTTTGTGACTTTGATGACAGAACATTTGAGATGTGGAAATAAGCCCTTTAGCAAGATGATGATGTCACCTGTCATTGTGACACTATCTTCATGATACAGAGAAAACATGGAGTCTTTGAAATACACAAAATCTACTCAACTAAGTAGCCTTGAAGGAAGATAAACTGAGGCAGAAGATTATGATGAAACCGTTGGCCAAACACAATCTAAGAAAGAAATAGAACAAAAATTTATAGAAGATGGTGCCAATAAGCAAGTAGTTTTCACAATATAGGTTTGGTATAAACATCTGAGGGTCTATTTCCTATCTTTAAATTTTATTATTATTATCAGTGATCAAGGAATTTTACTAGTGTTTCTTAATGTATCTCTGTCATTTTCCTCAGCTTAAAGGAGAGATAAGCTACATGAAAGCAGGGCAAACACCCGTGGAAAGTGGTTGGTGGATTAGTAAAATCAGCATAATTCCATGAGCAAAAGGATTGGGGTTAGTGTAGGGGACCTGGTTGCTATCCATTCAGCACCACTGCTCTACCGAAGGAAATGAAGCAAAGACCAGGGAATCTTACAGAATCCAAACTTATTAAAATGTCTACCATGAATGGATTCCTTTGTGTTTTGCTTTTAAAAAATAGAGGTAATCAAACATCAGATAGTCAACATGAGACTGAAAAATTATTAAAAGTTTAACACTTCCAAAGCTCGTTTGTGTGTATTAATCTCATTTTATGTGTGTTAAAGAAGCAAGCCATTCTATCACAACACGCATCAGGTGGATTATGACTCTCTCCTACCACTTAGTGTACTCTTTGATGGCAGGAACTATGTCTCTATCATTTGTTTCATATTCTGAATGGACATGTCAGAGGTGGTATATTTGGATTGCACCAGTTTAACTAACTGAGACTACATGTCTCAGAATTCCATTCCCTTCATAGTTTCAGACCATGGGAGTCATTTTGCATGACTTATGTAAAGTGGAAGTGAACCAGTAGCCAATTCTTTTCACAACAAGTCACTGTAATGCACGAGGTGCTCAGGTGACCCGCGCAGTTTGTCACTGATACACTGGCACACATTATGGATTGGCAGGTGAGCCCACTGTGCCTACACATCCTGCTGCTCTCCTCTTTCAGTTTCTATGGCTCCCGTGTTACAGAGGGAGGGTACTGTGCTGCTGGCCACCCCTGTTATCCGGTTGGAGGCTCGAAAGCCATGGGACACCAACATGGGCTTCATTTCATCCTGTTGGCTTCTAGCTAATCCTCACTGGTTTCAATATGGTATCTTCCTCCACTTCACACCCCTATGTCCTTCCAGCTGCCTGCCCTACAATTCAGACTCCAGTGCCAGACACAGGGACGACATCTTCACATAGACTATGTGACCAACTGCATAAAGTCAAATTTTTAGGATATGTTTTATACACACACACACACACAGAGTTGTGTGTCACTTAACAATGAGGATATATTCTGTCAAATGCATCATCAGGCAATTTTGATGCTGTTTGAACATCACAGAGTGTATATACACAAACCTAGATGGTATAACCTACTACACACCTAGGCTGTATGGTATAGCCTGTTACTCCTAAGCTACGAGCCTGGACAGCATGTGACTGTACTGAATGTTGTACACAGTTGTAGCACAATGGTAAGTATTTGTGTTATCTAAACATAGAAAAGGTACAGTAAAAATACGGCTTTAAAATCTTATGAGACCACCATCATGTATGCACCCCATCACTGCACAAACTGTCATTGTGCAGCACATGGCTATACACATCCATATGTGTATATGTATGTATATACACACATACATACAATACAGGTTGATCATAACTCTATGTCTATATACTATATATCTAATACATATATATAACATAGATATATACACACACCATTTTGGACTTCTCCTTTTCACCTGCTATATATATTATATTATATGTCTCTTTACATATTTAATATATATAATATATATAATCCCAGCTACTCGAGAAGCTGAGGCAAGAGAATTGATTGAACCTGGGAGGTGGAGGTTGCAGTGAGCTGAGATCATGCCACTGCACCCCAGCCTGGACAACAGAGCAAGATTCCATCTCAATAATAGATATACATATTCTCCAAGCAGTTCTGCTTCTCTAATCAAACCTTGACTGTTGGAACCTATTAACTGTTTGTTGAGGGAATGTGTAAATGAATGAGGGAAATATCTTTATTTTATAGATGAAAAAACTGATGATGGAGCATTACTGACTTTCAGATAATAATAAATGTATAATAGTAGGAAGACAGCAACTCCTGACTTTGGGCCCAGTGTTCTTTCTACGGATCCACAAATGCCTCTTTTAGTCTATCTTACTTATCCCCCAGTATAGAGAAGAACCGAGTCTTTGTAGGTGAATTTCTACTACAATCTTAAGCACTCCATCCAGGCGTGAAAAGATGTTCCGGCCACCGACTCCATAAAGACAGTGGCAGCAAGTTAATAACAATGTATAAAGCACAGGGAATGGGCAACTTCAAAAGAGGGGAGAGCCTTGACAAGCAATTACCATGTTTTTGGTGTTAGTTGTAGTTCCATTTCTTGGAAATACCTACCTTACCTCTGAACCAAGGGTCTTTGATAAGTAGGAAAACACTAACTAGCTTCTTTTATCTCTTCTCTGCTCTCCACATGTTCAATTAAATTCTCCTCTCTAGAATCAGTCCCAGGTAACTGGGAAAGAGTTCAGTATTAGAACTATAGTTTCAAGTGATTTGGGGGCCTAGAAATGGACACTAAAAACATTCTCCCATTTAAGTTACTCCCTAGGTCATACTCACTTTTGTATTCCATTTCACCCCCTGCCACTCTGCTTTTATCTTCACACCAAAAACCTTACACTCTGAACACTGAACTTCTCACATTTCCCCAAGTCTGTTAGGCTCTTTATAAATAGGCAGACAACTTTTCTTCCTTCTAGCTAAAACCTAAGTACTGTATTATTGCCACAATAAAACTTCCCTTGATTTCCCAGGCACAGTTATTTTTTCTGTGAGTGGCTTCCTTTGCTAGGCTTTGATTTCCCCAATGTCAGGGAGCTGATGGACTAATCTTTACATGCCCTACTGGCCAATAGAATGAGTCACACTGCACCTCTACCTAGAAGAAAGGAAAGAACATTTGCTCAATTCATGAAGCCAAAGTGTAAAAGACAACAACCTTCTGTTTACTGAGTGGCAGCATGGTCACTGAATGCTACTATTTCGATGTCTAAAATAACCAGGTCCACAATATTGTATTAATGGTATAGCAATTATCATGGTATTACTTTGTGAATAATTAACACAGACACTTATTTTACAGAAACACACACATGCACATACAGAGCATAGTGACTCTGAACAACTAACGTCTCGAGGACACAATTTTGGACTTCTCCCTCTCACCTGTTAACTCTGCTAACTCTGTACCCCTGTGCTTCTGATGCACAAGCTGCCCCAACAGAGCACAACTAAATTCCATACACAACTCGAGAAACAGTACCCACTGCTTACAAGAGCAAAAACAGGGATGAGCTAACTCAATAGTGCAGAAGCACACAAACAATATTCTGCCTACAGCAATATAATGCATACAAACATTGTCCTGATTTCTATTGTACTTGATTCCTGTGTATGGAAAGTGCATTTTGCTTCTGTTTGGTTTTGTTTGGGTCTGTGATTTGCTTTGTTTAGTTTTTTCTCTCTGAATGTTTCTTTAGCTTTTAACCTCCAAGCGCAAATGGCCTAATCTTATCTTCAGCTCCATATTGTTATCTAATACAGTTAAATAAAATTTTAGTCATGAGGAAATGAAACCACCTCCTATTCCCATAAAGCCTAAATTTAAATGTGTGTAAATCATAAGGCTTAGATAATTTGTTCAAATTAGCCACACCACGTACTCCTTGGGCGTGAGGTTGAACCACCCACAAATTGGCTCAATTCTGATCCAAATGAAAGGCAAGTTGAAAAATAAAGAGGGTTCTTGATACGACAGTCCTGGTGCATAACTCATCATCTCTAACACTCTGGCACTTTCCCAAATTTTGGTTGCAAGTCTGGGAAGGATTTTGCTTTCTCAATAAAATAAATAAATAGAACTCAGTAACAGACTGCAAGAACACTAACAGGTCAGCTAAGAACCGAATTCATTCATCAGATATGGCTAAGTGTGCCTTGCGCTTGCTGACTGGTGAGAGTTACTAAGTCCTAGTTTAGCAGACAGTATGTGCTGTCTTCAGTATAGGAAAACCTTGAATCAGAGATCTAGCAAACAATTTTGTGGTCCAGCCATTAGGCCAGGTACCTTGTTATGTGAGCTTACTTTAGATTATTTTCCCAAAGTAGAGATAGAATGTCCTGAATTACCCATTGTTCGGCTCAGCCTCACATGAGATGAGGAGAGTGCATAGTTGTGAAAAGACTGGCCAAGTTTGTGGGTGAGCAGATATTTTTCTGGGGCAGAGCCAACTAACTAATCAAGTACTAACCAAACCCAGGAATCTTCCCTCACAAAATTCATCCTTTAATAGTACTTCTCAAAATTTTCCATTAGAAAAAATAAACCTTTCAAAGCAGAAGAGAAATGAGTACATTACCCCTATTACTACCCGAAATCCGGGGGTATTTGAGGATATAGGACAAATGACTGTGCCTGAGCTCAAAATATTCCACAGTCTTATGATATTTTTTATTTTAGTCTTAAATATAAAGATATACTTATTGTTGGATGTATATTCATACCTGCATTATGAAAATAATTTTTAAAGTGTTTATCAGTAAAATTACTTAGTTATTTTACTCCCCATCCAAGTTATTGAGTGAAATTAATGCTTCTAAAAGGTATACGATGTTATCCTCATGGTTTCTCAGAGATCTTGGTATGTTGCTACTACTGTAAACACAGTTATTCAGAGGCAGGACTCATACATGTGAACTGCATGGAAACATGGAGGAAATTATATAACAGCCAAAATATATGATATGGATAGTGATTTTAATGGAAGAGGAAGCAATGTCACAGTGTCTCAAAAATAACTTACTCTTTACCTCAATTAAAAAAAATCATTTTCTCTCTAACCAAGTTGCATTACAAAAAAGCCATAGCATTAAAAATGCTGTATTGCCAGATGTGGTAGCTCACACCTGTAATCCCAGCGCTTTGGGAAGCCGAAGTGGGTGGGTTACTTGAGGCTAGGAGTTTAAGACCAGCCTGACCAACACAGTGAAAACGCATTTCTACTAAAAATACAAAAATTAGCCGGGCGTGGTGGTGGGTGCCTGTAATCCCAGCTACTTGGGAAGCTGAGGCAAAAGAATTGCTTGAACCTGGGAGGCGGAGGTTGCAGTGAGCTGAGATCGTGCCACTGCACTCGAGCCTGGGCAATAGAGTGAGACTCCATCTAAAAAAAAATAAAAATAAATCATAAAATAAAAATGCTGTACTAAATTAATGGATGCTTCCATACGCAAATGATGGCATTTTTAGGCAGCTCCATTATATGAAATTTAATATTTATATGATTACTAAAGTATGATTCTTAATTTCTCTTACAGAAATGGAAGCTTGAAACATATAATGTCTAATAACTGGATGGCAAAAGACAATCAGGATGAAGTTGGATTCTGTTATCGTGATGTTTAATTTTATGTGTCAACTTAGCTAGGCTATGGTACCCAGTTGTTTGATAAAACACCCATCTGGATATTGCTAGGAAGATACATATTAGATGTGAGGAACATTTCTCATCTGTAGACTTTCAGAAAAGCAGATTATTATCCTCCATCATGTAGATGGGTCTTATCTAATCGGTTGCAACCCGTAAGAGCCTGGGAAAGGAGGTCTGCTTCAAAAGTGTAACATACAAATTCCGTCCAAGTTTCCTATTCAGGCATACTCTGCAGATTTGAACTCACTACTGCAATGTCAACTCGTACTAGAATTTCTACCAGCCCGCCCTACAGATTTCATACTCGCCAGCCACCATAATTGCTTTAGCCAATTCCTTAAGATCTCTCTGTGTTTTTCTCCCTCTCGCTCTCCTGTATCCTGTTTCTTCTGTTTCTCTAGAGATCCTTGACTAATAACCAAACGTTAGGAGAAGAAAAAGACCATTTTAAGAGAACTGTCAGAGTTGCTGACAGTGGAAAATCTTGTAATAGAGTTCATAGTGAAAATGGTATTTCAGTGTCTAAAAGTTCTTTTTTTTTTTTTTTTTTTTTTTGAGATAGAGTCTCGCTCTGCCGCCCAGGCTGGAGTGCAGTGGCCGGATCTCAGCTCACTGCAAGCTCCGCCTCCCGGGTTCACGCCATTCTCCTGCCTCAGCCTCCCGAGTAGCTGGGACTATAGGCGCCCGCCACCTCGCCCGGCTAGTTTTTTTTTTTTGTATTTTTAAAGTAGAGACGGGGTTTCACCATGTCAGCCAGGATGGTCTCGATCTCCTGACCTCGTGATCCGCCCGTCTCGGCCTCCCAAAGTGCTGGGATTACAGGCTTGAGCCACCGCGCCCGGCCTAAAAGTTCTTAATTCCACAAGCATGCCCAGGACAATATTAACCTGCCTCAAACCTGGCTATCATCCTCTTGCCTTCCTGGAAAAAAGTTCAATTGGTTGGTGTGCTAATTGTACCTTAGGTTATGATGGTGCTGGATCACTGCATGGCTCTTAATTATTTACAGACATGCCTTTTTCTGCCAGGCTTGGGGCAGGGACCAGGTCTTTGTTATCTTTGTCCCCAGACTGTCCAGTACAGTGGCACTTAATAAATGTTTATTGATTGCGTGAGAACATGGCTCTGATTTAAAATGGGATATAATAAAAAATTAAAATTTACCTAAATAAGAAGTGTTTTTGGTCATGTTTGCTAGAACACACATTTTTCTTAAAAAAAAAAAAAAAAGATAACTGAATATTTGTTTCTCACTTAAAAGGAGAGCAAATCTTACAAAATACCATCTGAAGCCATGTAACCACTTGGAGTCTTTAAAGCTATTTTTGTATAAGGAAAATAAAATTAGGAATGGAGGTGATCTTTCTGGAACATGATAAGGTAAAAATCACCTTTTTTATGCGGAGTTGTTGGATAGATCTCATTTGGGACTGTTTCTTCCCCAGATGATTGAGTTTTTAAAATTTTCTTATACACCTGTCAGCAGTTTCAGATCTAGTTTTAGGAGGGGGAGAATGCAGAGCCACGGTAGCTGGTCAAAGTTGCATTTAATAGTGAGAAGCCTCTATTAGAATGTTATGTTTTGCATCCAAATCCTTGATTTCAGAGTAGAACTTTCTGGAGCAAGGTGAGGGAAAAAATCTGATCCTATCTTTTTCATTTAAAAGCAGCTATACAAAAAATAAAGTCATCCACCCCTTGTGTTTAACAGAGTGAAAGAACTGCAAAGCCTAGAGTCCATAGGGCCTAAAGCACAATGATAAAAAGAATTCTCCTCCTGGTCTGCAGAGGCTAACCAGCTAAGAAAGCAAAATGTAACTATCTTTGTACAGGAAAGCATTCTTCATGCAATGCATTTCAGAGTACCTCATGCAACGCATTTCAGATAAACCATCATTTTGTTTTTCTGAAGCTGGGACTTTGGGCCTAAAAAATTTATCCAAGAATCAGCTCTTTGAGTTTACTTTCACTTCCCATAGACATTTCAGAAGATGAGTCCTTATTACCATGGTTTCCAGCAAGGGGACCATTTGGAGATGCCAAAGCTGATGGATGGACTCACCAAAATTCAAGGAAAAAACAAAAACAAAAACAAAAAAACACCTAATAAGGAAAGAGGCATTTGGAGAAAGACTTCTAATTCTTTTTACTGTACATAAAATCTACTTTTACTTAGATTTCTTAGTTGCCTGTCTCTTGACAACATCTGGTTTGAGCTACAGAGGGCCTGGCTTCTGTGTTGAGATTTGTGTTTCCCTTACAAGTTTCATGTTGGTGAGCATGTTCTTAGCCTCAGCACAGCCTTGATGTTCAGAAACCTTTTTCTTTACTCCATTGGGTACACTGGAGGAGCCTGTCTTCATTTGCTCTCATGCTTACGCTAATTCTGCTCATTCTCACATCTATATTTGTTCACTTCTATCATCAGCCTGTCATCCACAATACTCCTATCTCTCCACCTGTCTAAATCTACACTTCCCATGGTCTTTTCTAACCTCCAAAACCTTCTCTGACCCTTGTAGCTTGCAGAATCCTATCTGTATTGGTAAAAATTATGGCACATCTAAATGACCTCACGGATTCCTTGCTACTCTCACTCCTGCAATTTTGCTTCAGCCACACTGGCCTCTGCTGTTTTGTTAACTTGCCAGGCACACCTCAGCTTTAGGGCTGTTCCATCTGCCTGAACTGCTCTTCTCCAAGGATTCTACATGGCTCACTTCCTTGCCACCTCCAGGTCTTTGGCTAAATATCACCCCCTTAGTGAAGACTTCTTTGACATTCCATTTATCAATGGAAAATGTTGGGAGGTAGCTTTGAAAATGGCTCCCAATGATCTTCTTCTGCTGGAACTCAAGTTCTTACATAAGGACAAGTGGTGGGCTTTACTAATTTAACAAAGAGAATACCTGGATTGTTTTGGTGCCAAATATTGATTTCAATGCCCTTTACATATTTTACCTCAAATTATACATTTTTTCCATTTCTAATTTTCAATTAATTTATATCCAAGTCTTAACTTGTACTCACCACTAAGCTATATAATAGAAGAAACACGTATTTTTCAATATCCTCGAAGACTCTTGTTCTCTCCCAAGTTGAAATTCTTGTTGAGAAAAACATATCAAAATCAAATATTGCATTCCCCTCCCAATGCAGTCTTTTCTTCCAGTTTCAAATGTTATCAGGGTCCTGTTGTGTATGAGACTAATAATCTTAGATTTATCACAATTATCATGTTCTAAAAATAAACTTAAGCAGGATTACATCTCTTAGTTACTCAAGCTCTCTCTCTCTCTCTCTTTCTCTTTCTCTCTTGCTTTTGACTTGAATTGAACTCTGGACCTTGTTCACTTTTAAATTCTTTTTGGCTGAATTTCAGGAATTCCTTGAACGTATTCTGCAAAACAGCTGTGGTTTGGGTACTTCATGTTCCTTTATTGGTTAAAATCTGACATAAAGAGTGGCTGGTCTACATTTCCCATACTAAAGTAACAAAGGTGCATTCATGTATTTTTTTTATTCTTAAGAATCTGGCTCTCACTAGCCATAGGAGTAATATTTAGCAGAAATACTCTAGTACTCTTTTTCTAAAGACCTTTCAGTCCATATAATATGCATGATCACAATTCATCTGGCTTATAGAAAAGTTATTATTTACTACCTAAATATAACAACAAGGGAAACTGTTCAATTATATATGTTAGAGAATTCATGGCATCCAGAGAGCAAATTTTTACAAGCTCACACTTTTCTGAATAAATACTCAAAATAAAATGTTAAGATTTTAATTGATAAGAGAAAAAAAAAAGCTTTAAAGGGATTAAGGTGAAAACAAAAGGAGAAAATTCTTCACTTTGAATTTATGTTAAAATAAATGCAGAAAAAATGGATCTTTTATTTCCTTTCAATGATTATACACAACTCTAAAAACTAGTCAATGTATATTTTCTCTGAGTGTTTTAAGGGAGGGGGCATAAAATACATATTTTTCAATATTTGCAGTTATATGTTCATAAGTGCATAAAGATGCAATAATCTGGTTCTGAAAGACATGACAGAATACTCCATATGGTATGAATATAATAAAGCCACTTTTAGACATTTACAAATATAATAGCAGGCAAGGGCTGTTTAACAGACTCCGTAAACACCAATGTGAGACTACTTTTGACCAAAGCTTCAAAATAATTTAAGGACACACTGCTTGATTCCTACTTAAAGCAGTTGGATAAAAAATTAAATTATCTTCATTGCATTTAATTGATCATTAATATTTACATTGGCTGGAAACAGAGCGTTGCTGCTCTCCAAACACAGATGCCAGCAAGAGCAAAACATAGACTGAATGACGCTGTATCCATAGCAATAATAGCACTTACCTTTATTCACTGTCCCCACAGAGAATCTATGAGCTAGGTGCTCTCAGCTGGGCAATAGTAAGAATGCTCTTTAGTTAATAATAAAGGAAAGAAAAGCTCCAGACACCAAGAACCTGGGTTAACCATTGACACTGGTTTGTTCCTACAGTTCCTCCCTGGGATCTACATAGGTAGCCCCTGGCATCTTATCAAGCAAGCCATAGCCAGTCAGCTGTGGCAGCGATTACCTCACCACCTCTGTACCGCTGGAGGAGGTACAGTGTGAAGGTCACCCAAGTATATCCTGACCAAGTTTTTACTTGATCAGGGATACAAAGGAAGAAGATTTGCTGGGCCAGAAATACGCTCAACGATGCCAGTAAGTGACTCAGATATTTACAAACAGGATTGTTGAGAGATGACCTATGGAAATGCCCATGCTAGTTTTCAGACTCTGTTGGAACAGTACAAATAAATCCTTTTCATCAGAACTGTTTGTCTACATCTTAGCAGCTGAGGATTGGGATTGCATGCTGATGAAAAGTGAGACAGGCTAATGACAGGTAGTTAAGCATCCATTCATTCTTTTATTTACCAAACCTTTAATGGTTATTTGTCCTGTGCTGCACAGTTCCACAGAACTGGAGTTCACAGCTGATGAGCCCTCTGACTAATCAACATGGATGGCAGAAACTGGGGTTGGAAAGTCTTCCTTTCCTCAATGCCAGGAATCAGAGACTGAGATGGCGAATGCAATGCACGCTGTGGTATGGGTTTTGCCTGGCAGTAAGTCCTAATGGGTTAAATAAAATGGTGAGGTGGTCATGTGGTCAGTGATCTCCAGGAGGTAGAAAAGTGAGTGATCAAGGAAGAGGTACGTTTATAATGCTACAATCAAGAGAAAGAGCCAGAAAATGTGAAAAGCAGCCATAGGGAACTAAAGAAATAACCACCCGAAGCTCTTCAGAACCTGGGGGAGTTGTGTCCAGGAGTGCTCAACAGAAGTGTTATGCTAACAAGGAATTACTTTTTCTCTTACTCCACAGAGCAGTGGCAGCCAGGGGATCTAGGGAACCGCGTCAGGCTTGGTTAACACTGCAAATTTAAGAGGACTTTTCTAGGTTCTTGCTGTTTGAGGGCTGTTAGAGTTTTGTTTCCGTTTTTTAAAGCATACACACTTGAGGAAGTGGACTTCTATGTTGGCACCACCACTTACTAGCTGTGTGACACTGAGAAGCTGCTTAACCTTTCTGCTACTCCATTTTCTCATCTGTCCAATGGGGATGATAATAGCAACAACAACAACACCTACCACAGATAGATAATTCGTGTTCCAAACTCTTAGCTGTCACTAAGGTATTCACATTCCGATAGGAAGACCTGTTTTGCAGCTTCTTACACAGTATCTGCAGAAGAGTTTGAACACCCCAAAGGACCTATCTTTTCAGTCATCAATAAATCTCAGGTAAGCCGTGAATACAGAGGTTGCCTTTTCTGTTAAAAAAAAAAAAATTGAAGACTAAACAAATGCCTACATTTCCATGACAATTGCAGCAACTCTCATTGTGGTTTATCCATGATGTTATTCAATATTATCACTTAACGCTGCTCGATTACTGCCTTGTTTGAAAGCACAGCACACTTTGTTAGAGTTCTATCCCAAAAGACTTTCTAAACAAAAAACACAAAAATTGACAAGACTCCCTCTGCTCTGCAAAGACAATTTCAGGAAAGGTGATTTTGTGTGGGTGAGCGTTTGGATTGATCTGAGAAGATGAGGCATCTAAACACAGCGTAAAAACAGACCATGGAGAAGAGCAAGATAGGAGGCAAGATGGGGAAACTGGATGGATTCCCAACTCCAACTGAGTCAGATCGTCACTGCGTGGCTTCATTTCTTTGTTTGAAGTAAATTCCCAGAATATCAGACACACCCATACTTACATGTAAGTAGAAAAACACTTTCTAAAGCCAAATAAATAAAAATGATATCTGGATTGGCTTTTCTGTTACATGTCTATGCCTCCTCAGCCTACCTTAACTGAAAATTAACTTCATTGAAGTTCAGCTTTTGTGAACTTTAATCCTCCCCCAAACAGAAAGAGAAACTGAGGCAAATTGAAGTGGCATGTTCAAGATTTGTCAAATTACAAGAATTTGTTACTTGAATGTAGAAATCTAAGTGATAAATAATTGTCTTTTTCAATAATCTGTAATGTATTGCTGTTCTGACATTTCAGTATTGGCCTAAGAGGAAGTTACATTGTACAAAGGGGTTACTTATTAGAGAGAACACTCTAACTCCAGCATTGGAAGACTGTGACTTGCCCCCAGTTTTTGTAAGGACTCCAAGCTAAGAATGGTTTTCACAATTAAAAATAGTGGGGGGGAAATTAAAAGAAGAAGAAGATTTGTGACATGAAAATAATATGAAATTCACATTTCTGTGTCTATAAATCATGTTTATTGGTACACAGGCCTATCTTTTTTTTTTTTTTTTTTTTTTTTTTACTTACTGTCAATGAAGGCTTCATATTACACAACAGAATTCAGTGACCTTCAAGACCTCAACAGAGGCCGGGCGCGGTGGCTCAAGCCTGTAATCCCAGCACTTTGGGAGGCCGAGACAGGCGGATCACTAGGTCAGGAGATCGAGACCATCCTGGCTAACACGGTGAAACCCCGTCTCTACTAAAAAATACAAAAAACAAGCCGGGCGAGGTGGCGGGCGCCTGTAGTCCCAGCTACTCAGGAGGCTGAGACAGGAGAATGGCGTGAACCCGGGAGGCGGAGCTTGCAGTGAGCTGAGATCCGGCCACTGCACTCCAGCCTGGGCGACAGAGCGAGACTCCGTCTCAAAAAAAAAAAAAAAAAAAAAAAAAAAAAAGACCTCAACAGAGACTGTGGTCCTTAAAGCCTAAAATATTTTGCATCTGGCCCTTTACAGAAAAAAAATAAGAAAAAAAATCTAGCTAAGCCATAAAATCCACTCTTCTCCAAAGGAAGGTTCCTCTTTTCTGATTAATGATTTTCCTCTCACCGTTAAGTCCAAGTCAACTGCATTTCTATGACTTAAAATCCTATCTTTCCTTCAATATTCCTTTTACTAACTCTTTCCTTGCCTACTATAAATATCAATAAATAATTTCAAAAATAATAATAAAGAATAATACTCTTTAAAGGCACTATGTTTTTCATTCTATATATTTTAGCTTTTAGTTGCACGTCTTACTTCCTTTACTAAACTCTAAATATTAATGGGTAGGAACTTACTAAATCTTATTCATCTTTTTTTTTTAATTTTTAATTTTTGTGTGTTTTCAGATGGGGTTTTCCTGTGTTGTCCAGGCTGGTCTTGAACTCCTGGACTCAGGCAATCCTCCCGCTTCAGCCTCCGGAGTAGCTGGGACTATAGGCATGCGTCATCATGCTTGACTCCCTCATTCATCTTTGAGTCCAACCAAGTGACTAACAGAAAGCTAGAATTCAGTACTAATAATACTAAGCAATGAATGCTTTTCTGAATTAAGCAAACAAACGTATTAGGAAAATAAACCTGTTTGTCTTTTAGAGGTTTCTTCACCTTTTTCTTCAGTTTACTGTCTTAATGAGCTTCCCTATCACTGTCCATCGTCCATCTCTCCTGAGTCCCAAGACCCTCTTGCTGCCCTGATACCACAGCCTTACTAGGTTGTGCCCGAGTTGTCCTCTTGCTTCAGAATCCCAGTTCTCAAAATGTTCCTCTGAAGTGTCTCGATCACTTGAAGAGCTCTGTGTGTTTTATTGTGTTTCAAACCCTTCAGACCATATGGAATCAGAGGCAGAAGGAAAAGGGGGAAAAGAGCGAACTTGAATTTTCTTCCTCAAGGAGCAATTTTCCTAAGATTGAAATGAAAATTCCCATTCAGCATTTTCCTAAGACGATGTACTGTACTTCAACAATTATTTAAATAAAATGGATGAAATTGGCTGTATCATTTGAAAGAATCTGATACATTGAATCATGCTACATTATCTCTCCCAGAGTGGGGAAAATGGAAAGAATACCTTAAAAAAATCTTTCCTGGATGTTTAAGTTATATAGGTTTATTGTAGATACTATGAATAAGAGTGCAAAGAGGGCAGTAAAAAACAATCACAAGTCTCAATTTTCTTTCGTCAAATTATTTCCAGTCATTTTCTCTACTGTCTTAAGATAAAGTTGAGATTCAGTCAGATTTACAATTTTGAATCTTGCTTTTTAACCCTAGTCAAGGAGCTCTTGCCTGAATGCAAAGGAATGCATTTCCAACCATGGAATTCCCAACATGCAGGAGCTTTGAGTGAAGCAGATTTTTAGAGCATGTGTACTGGCTTTTTAGTACTCTCCAATCACAGCCACATTGACTGATATGATCTACGCTACGTTTTGGGGATTACTTGAAACCATACCTTGAGAGAGCTTTATAAACTATCATGTATCCACCAGATGTGACCCAGCATTTGAAGGGCATCCCCAAGTATTAGGTAAATTCTATTCTTCTGCAAGAAGTGCTTATAAATTGAAAAGTTATCCTTCTCAAAAAAGAAAAAAAAAAATGCTTTCCATGGGAATAGGAATTGTGTCGAAGGTAACTGATTTCATTTCAAAACATGCCCTCATTTTAAAGGCTAGTTTGCTCTTATTAATTCTTTTGCTATCCAAGGAGAGATTTCAAATAATTACTTGGATACTTCAAGCCCCAAACCCATAACTGGTTTCATTACCACATTGACTATTTTATTAGGAGGTATTTAAAGGAGATTAATCTGCTTTTATCACGTCCTCCGTTCTTAACTTTTCATAGAAGGCATAATCCTTTTCTTCCCAACTTGTGCTCTTTCAAACCTCAGGAATGAATTGCAAAAATGAATATTCTTATTGCCTCGCTCCCTTCCAAGATAGCTTTTTCTAATGCTTTTCTTCCCCCTAAAATAAGAATTAAAAGTGATATTTCTTTTGACAGCTGGTAACTAATCCCACCTTAGCAGGAAGGAGAACAGGAAGCCAGCAAAGGAATTTTCCATTCCCGTCTCTTTTAATTTTCCCCCACATCAGGTATTTTTCAAAATCTAGACATTTCCATTGAGCTGTATATCTTCTTGTTTTGTCTACCAGAGTCACGTGTTCTTCAACTTCTCCTCTGCTGATGAGAAACCTGACTGAGTTTATGTTTGTATTTGGAGGAGGGAGAAATTGAGAACTTTTGAATCTCCAAAGGGAATATAATTGAAATGTGATGCCTTTGCTTATGCAAACAGACTTTTTTCCTTTTGTAAAGATAAAGTTCACACAGCTAGTCCATCAAACCACAAATCAGAATGTCTCATGTTGTAACAAGAGCTACAGCTTTGATTCCTACAATAAGTCTCTTTTGGTCTGCCTGGCTGCCTTTCTCTATTCCTTTCCCATCTCTCTCCCTCCTTTTTTTTCTCCCTCCCATCCTTCCTTCATTCCTTCCTTTTTTTCTTCTGTTTAATTTAAGGACTCTGTATTTTACTATGCTCCAAGCCCTCCAAAATGCATAGAAGGTGCAGAAGATAAAGGAAAAATAATTAACTCAAATTTGTTTTTCCAAGGAGCAATTCAGTTCAGCATTTTCAAAAAGAAAACAATGTATTCAATTTTTTAATGAGGATTTTTTTAAACGATGAGATTAGTTTTCTAAAGCTAATGGTTTACACAAAGTGTGACCGAAAGGTATTTAGGTAACTTGATGTCATTTCCAATGAAACAGTGTATCTAAGATGATGTCTACGGTAACATGTTCAGTTACATATACTAATAACATCTCTCTAAAACTGAAGCAGACTTTTTCTGAAATGTGTATCTGACCCATATATGGCACACATTTGCCTGGAAGACAGTAGGTGAGAGGGGAGGGGTGGAAAAGTGAGGAGTAAGTTAGAAGGAATAAGTTAATGAGTGCTGGAAGTAGCTGGTAGAGGGAGAGCTAAGCAGAAGGAAACGGAATAAAATGTCCTTATGTTATTTAACAGCTGACAAAAGTAAGCAAAAGAGGAGAAACAGGGAGTCACAGAGCGCTCTGAATTTTCTTTATCAGAGTATGCGGGGGTTACTTATTCTGAAGATTTTTCACTTCTTCAGAAGGAAATTCTTCAATGGCATCAATTAGGTAGAAGCAGCCAAGCATAGGGGCAACATCACTAGAGAAAAATCAGAAAATGGAATTCTCCTGCGAACAGAACTAACCAGATGTTTGACCCTTGTCAAGACACTATTTCTTTGGATCTTAGTTTTCTACTGTGCAAAATAAAACGGTTGGATGCCCTCTATTATCTCTTCTAAATGTACAATTGTTTTCTTTCTTTCCTGCATATTACAATAAAATGAAACTACATAAATAAGGACATAAATTTTGTCTTATTTTTCTTCCACACAGAATACTCAAAGTTTGGCACAGGGCTCAGCCCCATAACATGTGATCAATAAATATATATTTAAGGAATGAATGAATCTATATAAGATGCTATATTTATACAAAGGCAAAAAGACTGATACATTGTTTCTTTTTAAAAAAGATTAATGTAGCCATTTGAATATTTAGTATAGGTGGTTGAATTGGATTCATGTAGACACAGTCTATTTGACAACAAAAAAATATAGTCACACTTATATAGTCTTATAATTTCATATGCTATTGCCCAAATGTAAGTGTTCTCATTAATTATGACTCTTCAAAATGGAACCGTTGGGTATATTTTTGCACATCTTCATCTCATTGTCATCTACACAGGTTGCTAATATTACATTGATTAAAATATAGATCTAGGTAGGCTAGAATGAAAAGAGTTACTGTTCATATTTTACAAGCTCAGAAATCCTGAATTTGGTTGTGGATTTGTATTGTGCTGCATGGAGATAAAATAGAACTTCAATTTTCTTTTTTTCCTTCTTTTTTTTTTAGCCCCCAACAAATTGACTGGCTATATTTATAATGTTCAGTTGTTTCAATAGCTTGTAAACCACAATCCAACTTAGGAAAGAACATACTTCATGTTTTAACTATTTGCTTTGATTTGTGCATGAGACAAAAAAAAAATGAATGAGCCAAACTTAACAAAATTGTATAGACAAATGACTGCATACAATTATTCTAGAGAATTTATTTTGCATTTATGATTTCCTTTATCCTAATCTCTGCATTTCAAAAAACATAATACACTGTCTGTCACACACATGAACACACACATACACACACACACCCCACACACTACTATTTCAGATATATACATATTAAGGATTGGTAGAAAGATAAGAGGTTAGGTGTATGTATGTTTAATTCACTTTAAAACATTAAAATCTTTGCAAATGTGTTTATATAATGCTAAAATAACAAGATGGCAAATTAAAATATTTTTATTTAGCTTTTGATTTACATGTTATCAAATATGTAAATATTTAGTATTCTGTAAACTAAGCACCTGGGTGATAAATTATTTACTTCTAATAAAGATGCCTTAATGTTATATCAAATGGGCTATATATTATCTAATCCCAAGCCTAAACCACTACCATTTAAAAATTTAATGAAAATGAATTGGATATGAAAACAGTTCAATCTATGTTATAGAATAAAACTAGAACAGACAAAAATAGCACCCTCAAAGATTATGTTTAATATTATCCCAAATAGGTAAATAAAATACGTGAGTTTTAGTGATTTACAAAACAGGTCTTTTAAAGTAAATTTAGAACAAATAAAATCAATGGTTTATCCACAAAGTATTTTAAAAAGGTCAGTGTTACAGATCATTACATTTCTAATACTGAATTTAGAATGGGGTTTAAATGAATTTGTTTTCTCCTCTTATGCAAATTGATATCTCTGTGGAGGGAGGGGTGATTAAAAAAAAACCACACAACAGTGCATGCATATGTGTGTGATGTGTGCACGTGTCTGCTTTAACTGAAAAACTAAGAAACTAATGAAATAACACTCCAGTTGTTTAAATGAATAGAATGTTCTCGAGCAGGTAAAATGTTAGGCTTTATTGAAAGTGAGAAATAGGACTGTTAGCCCTGCGTTTCTGATTCCTGAGCCCACCAATTTTTCTTTGCCTGCCCAAAGAGCCAAAAGCCATATAATATCCCAGCAGAACAGAACATGTAAGGTTAACCTTCTCCTTCCACTTGAACCAATTTTCACAAAATGGAATCTAGTGGAAACACACACACACATACACACACACACACACACACACACACACACACACAGCTCCCCAAATGCACATTGAAAAGTAATCCATTTTTCACTCATCAGATAACAACACTTAATGACTTGGGTAACTCAGCTCCACTTTCCTATGGCCTTAATGAAAAGGCCAGTTCATTCCATTAGGAAATCAGTGAGATGAATCGTAATGAAAAACTGTGAAATTCTGCCAGGATTTAGCAAAGGCCATGAATAGCCCAGCTTAAAAGTTGAATTTCTTGTTTTCCTTCCTGTGTGGCTCTCTTTGAAAAGACAAGAAAATGGTACATTTGGGCTTCGGAAAATCCATCACAGAGTATGAGGCACTGTCAACTGGTTAGGTTCATCCTAGGTAAATAAAAACCATGGGGGCATTAGGAATACAATGACCAGAGGACAAATTTGAAAAAAAAGACAAAGCAGCATGTTGAGATTTTCTTGCTACTGTAGTGAGGGTGGAGAAGAGATCCTATTTCATAGAAAATAGCACTTGCAGGGCTCAGAGTCCTGGCACATTAAAGTGTTTGGTGTCTCGTGTGCTTGTCACCCATGTGTTCTTTTCTGCCAGCACACTGCTCTCAGTGAGTTACGCTGTTAGTTCCACTATAACGTGACATAGTGGTCCCCAAAATTACCATACTATGCATCATCTTCAGTAAAAATCACAGGACTTTCAACAAAACAGAATTGGGAGCATAACACTCAACAATGTTACCAGAAGTACATTTTTTAAAAAGATAAGGACCTTGGCTAAGCATGGTGGCTCATGCCTGTAATCCCAGCACTTTGAGAGGCCGAGGTGGGAGGATCACTTGAGGCCAGGAGTTTGAGACCAGCCTGGGCAACATAGGCAGACTCCCTCTCTACAAAACATAAAAAATTTAGCTGGGCATGATGGTGCCTGTGGTCCCAGCTGCTCAAGAGGATGAAGCGGGAGGATCCCTTGAGCCCAGGAGTTTGAGGCTACAGTGAGCTAAGATCTTATCACTGCACTCCAGCTTTGGGAACACAGTGAGACTCTTCCTCTTAAAAAATTAAAAATAAAAAAATATGATAATAAATAATAAAAAATAAGAACCTAATGAAAAGGGTAGCATAATTTTGCACATGGTCATTGTTAAGAAATGCATAGATACTATAATAAATACGACAATTTGCCTTGAAAAAATTGAAGTTTACTCATGGAAGTAGGCACTGGAAGAAATGTTTGCTGTTTTTGAGTTATCGTGAAGTTGTCTGAAATCTGATGGAAACTTGTAACACCAGGATGGGTGAGCTTATACCGCACTGTGAACTGAGGTGCCTGGGAGATGATTGATTTTCTGCGTTTATTCTTACATAGATCAATTGAGCTGGGTGCAGATTTTATTGCATTTACTCTCAGAGGCAAAATTTCACATTGGCAAATAGAAAGTTGGCTCAAATTTTATGCTATGCTCAAGCAGACACATGTTCAAATTGTTCCCTCCTATATCAAGTGGATTGGAAGTAATTTGCATTTTAAAAACAAGTCTTATAGTATAATTGACTCTATTCTTGGATTATAACTATTTAATGCCTAAACAGTCAAATGAAGAGTGAAACTTTTTTTTTTAAACTCCATGGAGATTGTCAAAAACCTGTTTGGTGTTTTGCAGACATACAAATAATTCTACTTTTATATATTTTCACCTTTCCACAGTAATACTGTATATACGGTAGCCAAAGAAGTTGTTCAAGAGTTTCTTTTATTCTTATACATGGAGTGCCTTACTGACTAGATTATGTTATCCTTCCAACGCATCTTCCATTTTTTATCCTAGACTTCAATTTTTAATTCTGCTATTTGTTTCAGATCTCAGTTATACCATTCTAGAGCGTATCAGCTCACCAGTGTTACACTCCAGGAAATTTATCTTACCCATGAAACATTCTTTCCTTTTTGCTCATCTAAAGTTAGATTTGGTTGCTGTGGTGGTGGTTCTTGTGTTGTGGGCTTTATTCCCTCAATTCTGTGGCACCAGTTCACTTACATAAAACACCCAAAGTAAATGCTTTTCAATATATCTCATCTGGTTTTTCAGCCATGTGCAGATTTACAATCTTCTCTGTCTAGGAATCTCACTTTTCCTAAAGTCTTTTACAAGGATCCAATGTATATATAAAACAACAGGAACACCCACACCACGCTTGGCCTCTTTTCCATCATGTTTTTAATGCTAACCAAAGAAAACAACCTATAAAACACGCACACACGTATGTACACGGCAGATTTTCTTGTAAACATCCCTTCCATGATTAAATTGATTCCTGAGGAATTGGCTAAGATTACCAGTACCAAAGGTCATTTTCAAAACTTCCTGTGTCCCTGAAAATGTTTTGTGTTAATAATATGCATTAGTTTTATAGCCACTTAAGAATATCCCTTTTATGTCAAAGCAGAAACAGAGAGCCAAGATGAAAACAAGGAGAAAATCCCAACACCTCTATAGAATCAAACGAATATCGACTTTTGAAAATAAAAGCAGAGTTTTGAAAGACCCACTAACAGATTCAGTCTCTTGATACTTTATCTGAAGGCCTACAGACAGAAAGCAACGGGAAGCTGTCCCATTCAGGGACAGAATCCATGAATTGATCTGGACAGGATGATAGATGAGGAACAGGGGAGAAAGTCAGGGCTAGGATCTCTCTCACACACACACAGACACACACAAAAACAGAGGAAACAAATTCTCAATGTTCATAAACTTCCCAAACAAGATTACTTTGCCATTTTTAAAAAAGAAAATAAGACTGGGCACGGTGGCTCACGCCTGTAATCCCAGCACTTTGGGAGGCTGAGACTGGCGGATCACCTGAGGTCGGGAGTTCAAGATCAGTCTGACCAACATGAAGAAACCCTGTCTCTATTAGAAATACAAAATTAGCCAGGCGTAGTGGCGCATGCCTGTAATCCCAGCTACTCAGGAGGCTGAGGCAGGAGAATCGCTTGAACCCAGGAGGAGGAGGATGAGGTGAGCTGAGATCACACCATTGCACTCCAGCCTGGGCAAAAAGAGTGACACTACGTCGCAAAAAAAAAAAAAAAAGAAAAAGAAAAAGAAAAAAACTTTAGAGAACTTTTAAAACTTCACAACATTTAGGAATTTTTTAAAAAAGTATAAATCCGTAAATATCTATCTATCAACCACCCCTGGTCCTTCCTGGGGAACTTTGCCTGTCCTGCCAAATGAGTATAGTATGTGAATGCGATATTTGCTTTCTAGAATTGAAAGGAAATCGGTATATGTTTCATACAGGGAGACAAGATTTCATTGATGTCTTACCTATATTCTTTGAAGACAAATGTTTCCATTCCCTTTATGAAAGCAATATATTTTGCTTTGTCAGAATGACAAATTGAAATACGAAACACAATTCACTTTCATAAACCATAGATGGCTAAAGAGTCACTTTTCTTTTTTTCTTGAATACTAGAAATTATCAAAACCTGAAGTTTGATTGAGTAACTATCCCAAATCTCCCAAGATTGCTCATGAGCTTTCTAAAGTTTTAGGCAGACAAGGGGAATTTTTTTTTTTTTTAAATCAGATTCTTTTTAAAATGGGAACTCAAATTACCAATGCCCTGCCCTTATTGGGTTACTGTTGTCATATGCTACATGAGATACTTTGTCTCATATGATTGTAATTACCAACATAACCAAGCTATTAGAGTACTGCATCATGGCCGGCCTATAATACTGTCTAAAGTGATTTATCAAAAAAAAAGAAAGAAAGAAAGAAAAAGAGCTACAGATAAATGAGCTATAGGGATTCCAGAGGCAGAAACTTTGAATTGTACTGTGTATTCGATTTGATAGCCTGGTCTGAAGCCCACTCATTTGGTCCAGCTCAGATATCAGTATTTGGAGGAGAGCAAAAAACAGTGTAATCAGCCCAAAGTACTCATGTCTCCTCAGTTCTAAGCTTGTGACAGGTGACATGTGTATAGATCCTTGGGACAGAAGGGGTAAGAAATGAGAAGAGCCTCGTGGTGAGAAAAGCCAGCTGAAACTCCTAAATATAAGTGCAAGTTGTTTGAGTAAAAAAGGGGAGTCAGTGGGAGAAAATTCCACAAGGAAATTATCATGTCGAGCTATGAATAGCAGCTATCTCCTATGTAGCATTTGCTAAGTGTCAGGCAGTCTGCTACGTGCCTTGTGTGTGTTATCTTGCTTAATCCTTCTAACCCTCCTTGCAAGTAAATACAAAATCATCACTCCCATTTTACAAATACAAATATTAGCCCAAAAAAGTTAACCTCAAAGGCACACAGCTAGTAAGGGTGCCAGGTTCTCTTCATCAGCGTTCTCCCTCCCACTCCCATCCTTTTGCATATGGTACCTGGGGCAGACTAGAAATGACCTGGTCGGTGTCTTTAATCTAAGCAAGAAATGTACTCTGGACTTAAAATTATTTTTTTAGGTGTTCTGTAAAGAGGAAAATGCACATTGGCAGAGCCCAGGAATTGACTGAATGTTAATTTTCCTAGATGTTGCAATTATTTTGAAAGGAAGTAGGAAGCAGCAGGAGCCAAACTTCCTTTAAGTCTCATCTTCACCATGAGTGGGCCAACGCGTTGTGTTAGTCATTTTTCTTCCTTCAACTCTCACCATTTCTTGAAAACCTTTCTTTTCCTCTGAGTGTTGGAACAGGGCTTATGTTGTCACCGAAGTCATCTGCAGGGTTAGTCGCGAGAAAACACCAATCTCTCTTGAAATAAGCACGCTTACTGGAGGTCACACAGGGCACTTGATTCATTTCCTGGAACGATTTTGAGCCCTTGAAACTGATACTGATTTGGAAGTGCCTGGATGTTCTGAACACCCAAACCACAGTATCATTGTAAAAAAAGAAAGTCAAGAACTGGTTCTATGGGATTACCCTAATGGCACTTTCATGTGACACTATAAAGAACAGGTTGAAATTTAAGAACTTGAGAAGATCTCAGTAAAGACAAAGAATTATGAGGTTGGAAAGGGATGTTCATTCTCACTTCAAAATCTGCAGGAAAAGTTGCCCAGCTTCATTTGTTCCTTAACTATATTTTAATGACAACAATCCTGTATGGTGACTTCCCCAGAGGGTTACTTCCGGTCAAACAATGTCAATTATAAATTTTAAATCTCACGAGACTGTTTACTTTAGCATTCAATTACCCAAGCTATGTTACTAAATGTTATTATATTGATTTATTTATTTATTGAGATGGAGTCTTGCTCTGTCACCCAGGCTGGAGTGCAATGGCACAATCTTGGCTCACTGCAAGCTCCGCCTCCTGGGTTCTTGCCATTCTCCTGCCTCAGCCTCCCAAGTAGCTGGGACTACAGGCGCCCGCCATGCCCGGCTAATTTTTCGTATTTTCGGTAGAGACGGGGTTTCACCATGTTAGCCAGGATGGTCTCGATCTCCTGACCTCATGATCCGCCTGCCTCGGCCTCCCAAAGTGCTGGGATTACAGGCGTGAACCACCGTGCCCGGCTATGTTATTGTACTCATGGGTAAAATGACCAAATTTCATGAGGAAAAAATAGATCAGGATATATGGTCCAGGCAAATATGTTTCTGATTTGTGAGCTCATTTCCAAATAAACCACATTTAATTATCCCTTTGATGGATTGCTTTTATTAAAAAAACACCTGAGGGAATATAGGCAAACTGCCATAGAAAACCTGATTTCATGGTAATGGGGCATCTTTCTGAAGCATGAAACAAAAATAACTGTCACCATTTTGAAAAACCTTAAAGGCTTAGCAACCTCAATATTCTACCATTTTTATTTATTTTTAAAAATTTTAGTTTATTTTTTTTCAAGACAGAGTTTTGCTCTTGTTGCCCAGGCTGGAGTGCAATGGTGCAATCTCAGCTCACTTCAACCTCCGCCTCCTGGGTTCAAGTGATTCTCCTGCCTCAGCCTCCTGAGTAGCTAGGATTACAGGCATGTGCCACCAGGTCTGGCTAATTTTGTATTTTTTAGTAAAGATGGGGTTTCATCATGTTGGTTGGGCTGGTCTTGAACTCTTGATCTCAGGTGATCCACCCATCTCAGCCTTCCAAAGTGCTGGGATTACAGGGATGAGTCACCATGCCCAGCTATTACCTTATTTTTTTTAAAGGAAGAAGGAAAAGAAGAAAAGAAAGAAGGGAGGAAGGGAGGAACGAAGGAAGGAAGAAGGAAGGGAAGGAAGGAAGGAAGGAAAGAAGGAAGGAAGGAAGGAAGGAAAGAAGGAAGGAAAGAAGGGAAAGAAGGAAAGAAAAAAGTTACTTATCAGCTTGAAAGTTAGAAATACATTAACATTTACATTTCAAGTGAAAGTAACTGAGTTAAAAGATGTGATAATATTTTTAACATTAGCTACTAGTTACAATATTTTGAAACTCATGCAAGTTTGCTTTGAAAACACAAAGGATTCTCATGTATTAACCCGTTAACACACATAAGTCCACTTCAATTTTTTTTTTTTAATTCTGTCTATATAATCTATTTTCTACTATTCAGGATCATCAGTGTGGAATGTTAGAGAGTCAGATAACTAGAATTCAGAATTAGAGTTACAATTTTGTCACATCTAGTAGGCATAATCCAGTGTAATCCAGTTTCACTCCAAATTCGTTTCAATTTTGTCCTCTACTTTCTTGCAGTACTTTGGTCCATGCATTTCAGGAAAGTGGGTTTTTACAAATCATCAGGAGGGAGAAAAAGCCTGGAGGACCAAGAGAACAAAATCTGCTCTATCCTAGAAAAACTGTCCTCTTTCTCTTTTTCTTTCTTGTCTTTGTCTTCTCCTATCCCAGTGATCCCTTGTAAATTTCCTAAAAGTCTGGCTGAGGTCTAGATAGAATTTCAAAATACATACACACAACGGCGGCCAGTGAGGTGGGAATCTCCACACCTTAAACCTTACAAGAATCATTTATAATAAGAATAGATACTTACAGATTTGAGTGAAAGTTTGTTGTTAAACTGTTGAGTCATTTCCAGAAGTCAGACTTTATTTCTTCTTACTTCTACATCACTGAATTAATTTAATCTACCTGAGACCAGAACTCATGAAGATTCGAGGTCTATAGTCTCACACCACCTACTGTTCCCCAGTTTTACATTTATAAGGCTCAGCTGCTCCACCCTGCCCCAGTCTCAGTTAAAATGAAAGGTTTGTCATAGGGGCTAGAACACATCTGTAGTATGAAAATATTTGGGCAAAATTTGTATTGTGTATCTCTTACATATGGATTAGTTTGTTTGCCTAATTGAAAAGGTCTGAAGCCTAGAATCATTAAATATACTGAACCAGTCACTTACTAGAGACCCGTGCATCTTTCATAAACTCACTCCTGCTCCTTCCCAGGCAAAATGTGCTTCCAGAGCACATTGTTCAGGCTCAAGTATCACATTTGTAACTACAAATTCTGATGATTTCTTTGCATATCTCTCTTCCCCCATCATACTATGAACTCCTCAAGGTCCCGTCTTTATCATCTTGGTATCTACCACCCACCCTCCTGTCTCTCTAAGCCTTCATGGTAACTGAGAGGAAACAGGTGCTCAATATGTACTTCTTAAATACATACAAAAACAAACGAAGAAAGGACCTTTGGTTGTCCTTCCTGTGAATTAATGCCTGTTCTTAAGACAAAATTGGGCATATGTTATTTCGCAACTACAGCTGGCCCTGTGTATCCATGGGTTGTGCATGCATAGATTCAACTAACCTCAGAGCAAAAATATTAAAACAAAATAAAATAAAAACAAAAATACAACAAAATAATACAAATAAAAAACAACACAGTATAACATCTATTTATATAGCATTTCCATTGTAAGTAATCCAGAGATGATTTAAAAAAAAAAAACGTGGGAGGATGTGGGTAGGCTATACAGAAGTAATATGACATTTTATGAGTGACTTGGATCCTGAAATTTTAAAGTCACCAAGGGCCCCAGAACCAATCTTCCATAGATACCAAGAGATTACTATATCCTATATCCTTTCTCAGAAAGTGGGCAGGCACTGTGAGATAGAAATTTCTTCCTCAGTCTGATTTTGTCTAATCTTTTTACTATGCCATGAAGGCAAAGCTATAAGCTTCTCATTTGCTGAAGGCAAGCCTGCTTTTTGACTGCATTTTGCAGCCTGCCCTCTGCTCTTCAATTACTCTCATCACACAAAAACACAACGTCATACTTCGGTATGGTTCCATCACTGTAAGAGAATCCACATTTTTCCAGTCTATTAAAAATGACATTTATTATTTATTCATTCTATCCAAGATTAATATGTTTTGAAGGCCTGCTATGTTGCTCTCAGGACTCAGAAAAATAAAATGAGATCTCAATGGTTGGTTGTTGCAATTAGATACCTTCCAAGACTTTAAAAGAATTAAATGAAGACCAACTTTTCTTTAGAATTCTGGCTGATATATCTTAAATAAAGTTTCCTATTGCAGCCATGATTTTGTGGTAGGATTAAAACGATCAAACTGGATAGTCTGAATTTCAGAAATCAATCACTCCTGTTTGTGCAAGAATTCCAAGGAAGGAAAAATGTTGCAGAGGTCAGAGGGCTCATGGTAAGAGAGAAAAGTCCACAGACCCAGTTTCAAAGATCCACCCCCACTAGAAGTGTGATATTCAGCAACAAGACACCTGCATCTGGAGAAGAAACAGGCTTTTAGGGAGTCAGCTGAAAAAGAGTAGCAAAGCCCCAAAATGAAATTGCCTTTGCACCTTTAAGTCTTAAGTAGTAACTGAGAGTTTGTGTCATTGACAACATTGAGTGGAGGGCTATTATGAAGTTGCATTTTTCAATTTTCTCCAGTTGCAAAAGAAAATGTAACAGCTGAATCATAAGTCAGGGCTACAGTACTGCCAAGAGAGTATGAAAGCAATCTAAAGGGTTTTGCTTCTGTGCATGACCCAGCAATTCCAATAGTGAGAAGTTAGAATGGTAAATTTCCTAACAGCTGAAGCCTCTGTCAGAGTAAAGGCAACACCTGACTGATGCATTATCTTCCTACTGAGGCTCTGCATTTAAGAAAAAATTTCAAGTATTTGCTCAGGTAAGTGAGTCTCTCAGACTGAGAGAGAGCCATACATCTCAGGACTTTTAACTCCAGAAATATTTTTAAAAGTAAGAAACACTTTTAGAGGTTTAAGAGAGGTGGGCTACCTGAGCTCTGTTTCTTACCAGCACAACAACATCACCAGATCTTCTGCAATATTAAGATGAAAATATATTAAGACAAAAGATATTATTATCTGAGAAGCATTGGAAGAATCACAGGCTCCATCAATTGGTGGCTAGTAATGTTAAATTTACCACCACCACCACCAACAGAAACAAACAAAACAGTTTCATAGACCTCTCTTACTTGGGTTGGTGTATTATTCTCTGACTACTTAAATGCTAATACATTCATGTTTTAAAATCTCTCCTGTAAAGTTCATCTGTAATAGAAGAGATAAATGTAACACGGTGAGCCTTCAGCATTCATGGTAAACGCTAAGGGTTGATACTGATTAGAAGCTTACCAAAAATTATGGGAAGAGTCTCTTGATGAAATAAAATTTGAGCTTTTAATTCAATTAAATTTAGCTTGTAAATTAAGAATAATTGGGACTTGCTTTAAGGTTTTTAGGTGGAACTTCAGGTCATGTTTCTGTTGATTTAACAAATGACATAGAAGCTCTTATTTTTCAAATACATTTTCCCTCCTGGGTCTCTAGCTCTTTAAGGATTAACTGTTTAAAATGATCTAATCTTCCTACTTGCAGACAGAGACTTAGCTCTAATAATATGATTAATTCGTTTCTCTATCAAATAATAACATGAAAAATATTAGATTCAGGGAATAAACTCCAAAGTCTAATAATTTAAAGATATAATCAGATATATACTATATAAAATAATCCTGTCATTTAGATGTACCTCTCATTTTAAAATATAATAAAACTTGTAGTTTAAAAACCTAAAATCAGCCCTATGAAACATATTAGAAGCTTGGAAGTTGCTGCCACATGTCAAAGTGAAACTGCTTTTGCAAAAAATCTTAAGTGAAGAAATTATGTCAGTGAAATAGATCAGACCTAACTGACCCCATCTTCCTTCTAACCTTGAAACTGTCTTTGTTCATTCCGGGGTGTAGGCCGAACTAGCCTTGGGAAGGAATTTGTAGTTTAAACTCTGAAATAAAACGGATAACAGTCCTTTCCTGAAAAGCCCCTTCTTGTCTGGGGACCAGTCTGCCTTTGTAGGACCAACAAATTAGCTACAAGATTAGAAATGACGGTTTAGGGGCCATGCAGCCTCTGACTGCAAGAGTCTGAACCTCCCCAAAATCGCTCCTGGGAATAACATCACTATAGTAAAGTCTAAGATCAGTGTTTGAGCTATTTACAGACCCTGCATTCTGATGTAGCATATGACACCACCCAGATGACACCACCCGGACTGATAATACAGCTCAGCCAGTTCTGCAATCCCACCCAGGAATGTAAGCCAGCAAGAACTCACTTCGACCTCCTATGAGTTTACCTTCAACACAACCAACCAGTACTCCCAACAAACTATCCTTAAAAACTCTGATCGGGGAGACTGATTTGAGTAATAATAAAACTCCGATCTCCTGCATAGCCGACTCTGCTTGAATTACTCTTCCTCTATTGCAGTTCCACTGTCCTGATACGCCTGCCCTGTCCAGGCAGTAGGCAAGGTGAACCCTTGATTACAAAAGGATGAAGAAACTGAAGAATCAACAACTCTTAGATCGATCAGAGAAGCGAGGGCACAGGGCAAACCGCTGCCTTCAAAATTGGATAAGTCAAGAGGTGAATTAAAAAAAAAAAAAAAAAATCACAGCTTAGTAGAACAGAAACCTCCAAGGGAATCAGTTTTGAGTAGGAAAACCTGAACTGCAATTGATGAATTTCTGGAGGTCAGTGTAAACAAGTCCGAAAGATAAAACTCTAGGGAGATCCAGTCCTGGAGTGGGTGGTTGAGGGGAGGAGAGACACACTTTTGAGTTTTGCCTCCAGGAGTTACACCAAGTTCTCACGGTAAATATTGGCAAAAAAATTTTAAAAATTAAAAATCCCCTCATGCTTCTGGCATGGGAAGGGGAAAGGAGGCATTTTGACATCACTGGAGAGCATTCTTGTCTTCTTAAGAAGATCTCTCATCAGGAGAAACTAGTTAACTAGTTAACTCCTATACCGGGAGAAAATTTTTGCCAAAGACATATCTGATAAAGGACTATTATTCAATATATACAAAGAACTCTTAAATCTCAACAATAAGAAAACAAACAATCTGATTGAAAAAAAAGCCAAAGACTTAACAGCCACCTTATCAAACAGCCACCTATCATATGCTTTTTCATAAGCATATGAAAAAACACTCCATATCGTATGTCATTAGAGAAATGCAAATTTAAAAAACTTGATGCCACTCTATACTTATTAGAATGATCAAAATCCAGAATACTGACATTAAATGCTGGGGAAAATGTGGAGCAACAGGAACTCTGATTTATTGCTGGTGCCAACACAAAATGGTACAGCCACTTTGGAAGACAGATTGGTGGTCTCCTGTAAAACTAAACATACTCTTACCGTATAATCCTGCAATTGAGTCCCTCGGTATTTACCCAAAGGGGATGAAAACTTATGTCACACAAAAATCTGTACTCAAATGTTTATAGTAGCTTTATTGATAATTTCTAAAAATTCAAAGCAACCAAGATGTCCTTTAGTAGGTGAATGGATAAAGAAACTGTGGTACATGTAGACAATAAAATATTATTAAGCACTAGAAAGAAATGGGCTTTCAAATCATACTAAGAGGTAGAGGAAACTTAAATGCATATTACTAAGTAAAAGAAACCCATCTGAAAATTCTATGTACTGCATGACTCCAACTATATGAGATTTTGGAAACCAGAAAAAAGATCAGTGTTTTTCAGGAGGTAGGGGAAGGGAAGTATGAACAGGCAAAGCACAGGGTATTTTTAAGGCAGTGAAACAACTCTATATGATACTATTATGATGGATAGATTCCATTATAAATTTGTCCAAACCCATAGAATGTATAACACTAAGCGTGAATGCTAATGTAAAACTGTGGACTTTGATAGTGATATGTCAGTGTAGGTTCATCAGTTACAGCAAAGGTACCCCTTTGGTGGGGATGTTTGATAACACGAGACGCTATGAATGTTTGAGGGCAGGAGATATGCAGGAAATCTGTGTACCTCCCACTTCATTTTGCTACAAACCTAAAATGGTTCTAAACACTAAAGACTATTCAAAAAAAACAAAAACAAAAACCAATCATTCATGATGGCTTCTTCACTCAAAGGAAAACAGCAAAAGTGTACAATGTTAGTGTTACATATGAATGTTAAATGCATAGGTTGTCAGAGAGACTTTCAAGTGTCATTTCTTCTCTAAGAGCCTCAGTTTCCTCATGTTTTAAATGTAGAACTTGGTTCACAATGATCTTTAATTGTGATATAGCTTAACCTGAAGCAATTAATTACAAAAATGAATACTCGGGAACAAACCGTATTATTTATTCCAAAGACAATAATACAGGCACTATACTTCAGACAGAAGCATCTAGACCAAAGCTGATAGCATTAATTTAATACAATAGATAGAAAAGGAAATCTTGTTTGGTATTATACCAAAAACTTTAAGTTTTTTACTTACCTACTCACAGGCTTAAACTTTCTTGCTTCAGCCCTTTCTTTAAGTTTCTCGTTATCTCTGGCTCAGAAAAGCACTTTTCCTACTCTGGTTAATCTCTCTTATCCCCTTTTATCAGAATCTTGGTCTGATGTCCAGTCCAGTTGGTCTCGTAGGACACCTAGATATCTGTGAAATTCTAAAGCTGATATTATGCTGACACAATGTTCAACAAATGTTCTCTCCTTCAGCCAAACCACATGATCACCAAATATTTGGGGAGAAACACACATGAGATAGATGTATTCAAGGAAACAACATCAAAGCATCCATTACTTAATCTTTCTCTTGCCCTGGAGATTCACACCCTGTTTGCCAACACAGGCAGCCTCTGAGCTTCAAGTTGACTTACAAGTTGACCATGTGGATTTTACGGAGTCCAAGATTCAGAAATAATCACAGACGATGTCTTTCACATCTCGATACCCCTTAACGTTCGAACACATAACGCACATTGCTATTTTACAATCCTATAAAACTCTTATCCATCTTTTTTGTGCCTCACACAGGTTTCATCAGCAACTCATCTCGAAGTCTTGGCCAGATATCATAGTTATTAATCATATGCCAACTCTTTGCTCTTATCATACTTTTATTTTACACCTGCAATATTGTAATATAATTACATTTATACATGTTTGTGTCTCCTCACAGACTGGAAGAACCTCGATGATAAGACCTATGGCTGAGTCTTTGTCTAAATCCTTCATAGAACCTATTAGAGTGTCTGGCAAATAGGAGGTCCAGATAAAATATTTTTAGAGCTATTAAGTGCATTAAAATGTGAATTAAGCACCAGATCCCTCTACTTAGAAGAACCTTCAAAGGCTAAGAGGTAATTTGCCTTTAATCCCTCCAGCAATGTTGTGTTATCCATCCAGCATTAACATTGAGCACCTCTATGTGTTACTAGTTCTTTCAGTGATGTAGAAAACCACAAAAATTTATTGAAAAATGGAAAAATGAGTCAGAAAAATGCAGATACACATTATGTCCCATATGTGAAGAACGCTCATTATAACACATGTCAACTCTCAGGTTATTCCGTAAGTGTCATTCACTTCTGATCCAAGTTTAAGTAACAGTAATCCAAAATTAAGTAACCAAATTTAAGTATGAGAAAGTGACAACATGACTGTAAAATTCAAATAAGAGAATAGATCTATTAGGATGTCTAAGAAAAAAATGGGGAATTAGAGTCACGCAAGTGAGTTGAATTATTGGGTGCTAAAATATTATAAACTCGTAACAATTAAGTCAATGATGAAGAAGCCAGATTATACCAGCAGATACCTCTAAAACACTAGGTTTCCCTGAAGCAAATTCTAAAAAGTGGAATAGCAAAATATTTGATAAAGAGCACACCACACACTGAGAAAGGAATGTATGTTCAATAACAATTATTGCAGTAGTTGCCTAGCTATTAATTATTATTATTGGGGTTTTTTTTGAGACAAGAGTCTCCCTTTGTTGCCCAGACCAGAGTGCAGTGGTGTGATCTTGACTCACTGCAACCTCTACCTCCCAGATTGTTCAAGCAGTTCTAGCGCCTCAGCCTCTGGAGTAGCTGGGATTACAAGCACATACGACCATGTCCAGCTAATTTTTTGTATTTTTAGTAGAGCCAGGGTTTCGCCATGTTGCCCAAGCTGGTCTTGAACACTTGCCTTGGCCTCCCAAAGTGCTAGGATTATAGGCATGAGCTACTATGTCCATCGAGTAATTGCCTAGCTATTTAGACAATAAATCAGTTAGACACTGTCTCCGTACTATACACCAAAATAACATCCAAAGAAATTTTTCAAATTAAACCATAATGAAATTCAAATAAAATAGAGGTAAAAGTGTATTTGATCACCAGATAGGTAGTGACCATTTAAGCAAGGATGGAAATGTGCCTTCACTATCATTATCATACGTAGTATTTATTGAACATTTTCTGTGTGCTAGGTAAGGTGTACAGTGATTTCTTCACATGCTGTTCTCATTGGGTTCTCAAAGCAAGAATGTGATGTTGATACTCTTAGTGACTCCATTTTAGCAATGTGGAAGTTGAGGCACAGGGAGTTTTAGTAACTTGCGAAAAGTTACATGGCCAGGAACTGGAAGGATTACGGTATGAACCTGGACCATCTGATTCTAGAAATTGTGCTTTTAAATTTTTACCATCTAAAATATGTACGGTGGAAATAAAATTGGAGAGGAAAAGACAAAATGATAAGAGAAAAAACAAATAGACAAATGGGCCAAGATAGAAATGAAAATATTAAAATAGAAATATGAAAGGAAAATAAATGTAAAAATGTTGAATTTTTGTAACCTGCCATGTGCACACAAAGCTAATACATTGAGATATCTTTTTTTAAAAAAACATAAAATTCATGCAGTCTTTTTGTTTGTTTGTTTTCCTTTACACATGATTGTACTTAGAACTAGCAAGATCTTAGGGAGGGATTACTTAGGCATTGCTAAACTGCTTTCCAGAAATGACACACCAATTTACATGCCCAAGTGGCAAAAGAAGAAAAAGGCTTAAAAAATATTTGTAGCTTTTGACCTAGAAATTCCACTTCTAGGAAACTATTCTAAGGATAATTTTGGAAATGCAGACAAAGTTTTAACCATAGAGATGTTTGTTGAAATTTTTTTATTAGAATAGAGAAATGTGAGGAATCATCTAAATTCCCAGCAATAAGAAAATGGCTGAGTACATGACACTTATACTATAGCCAAGAGGTTGGCAAACTATGGTCTGTGGGCCAAAGTCCAGACCACTGAATATTTGTCTATTTTTACCTGCTTTTGTGAATAAAGTTTTATGCAAACACAGCCCTGTTCTTTCATTTATATATGGTCTACGGTTGCTTTCATGATTCAAGGCGAGAGTTGACTAGTTGCTGCAGAGATTGTATAGCTTGCAAAGACTAAGTTATTTATTATCTGGACCTCTACAGTAAAATGTTGCCGATCCCTGTTGTCGCCAGCCAGTTATATTGTTTTTATTTTTTAAAAAAAGTTTAATGGCGAGGGTTAAATGTGAAACCTGTAACCTTAAATTCAATAGAAACCTATTTATTCTGATCTATTAACACAATGATTACTTTGTGATAATGATGCCAATAATAATAAAGGTGTGGTACAAAAACATTGGTATTTCACAATAGCCAATTTTACAAGGTAGTGGGTTTATATTATGATTGTAAACTTACTTAAGCTCAAATATCTTTTCTGGTAATTTTTTTCTTAGTACTAATACTTCTGACAATGTGTATCATATCTTTTCGCCTCTACACAACCAGTACTGCACAAACATTCATCTGTGATAACTTATGAAATTTAAATATCCAGAGGCCAGCAAAGCTACTGCCAAAATGATGTCATTTATTTTATTAAGGACAACTTTTTTGCCCAGCTGACTTCCTGATCCAATGACCATCCTTTTTCGTGGTGCATCAAATTCTGAAATTAGCTGACTGACCTATTGGGTAACCATTGCCTGGAAAATTGGGTCCCTGTACCACTATGCTTGTTTTTGGGATCTTGAGAAATTACAAAGATGACGGTAGACCATCCCTAGTCGCTCCACCTTTTAAAACAAACAATGCCTTCCAGCTAATAAATCAGCAGGAAGGAGCTGACAGGACAGAGATCTGTGTTCACTTCTCTAAGTTGTTTTTGTCTGGTTCAGAAATCATTAGCACCTGATAGTAGTTTCAACGTTCACCCAGTGGGAAGGGAAGGGGTAATTCCCAGGCCAGCTTTCTGTCAGATAGGAGACAATTCTATGCAGACAATACTTTGAAGATAAAAAGACTTGCAAACTTCCTTTTTTTTTTTTTTTTTAACTTTTTAAATATGAGACAGGATCTTGCTATGTTGCCCAGGTTGGTCTTGAATTCTTGGGCTCATGCAATCCTCCCAACTCCTTAGCCTCTCAATTAGCTGGGATTAGAGGCACTTGCCACCACGCCTGACTCTGTGGCTTGCAAATGTTCAAATACTATGCACCAGGGCCTTAACAGAATTGCTAATGTAGTTGTCATAGTAGTTGCATAGTAGAAACAACAGCAAAACCTTCAAGAACAATAATTAATTACTAATTACTTTTTAAAAATTGGAGAAAATAGTATTGTACCAAAGAGTAAAGAAGACAAACTAGAATTTCTATTAAAGAATTGCCTCTTTCAGGAGGTGCCTATATTATTCACAATTGCTTCCTAATAACTGAACTAGGAAACGAGAAATCAAAATTGGCTCTGAATTCAACTATTTCTGTAATAATGCGAAATACATCCATCATATTTGGGAATAGATATTACATTTTATTTGTTTAGGGGATTGGATATGAACAAACTTCTAGTTTGTTTACTTGTTTATTTATTTTTTTTAAATAAGCCTACGGTCTATTCGTCCTTTAAATGTTTTTTGTGTACTTAATGTGTTACAAATACAGAGTATTTGTAATACTCTGTAATTTACAAATTGTAAATACTCTGTATTTGTAATACGTATGGCAAATCCAGAAAGTAAGAAATTACAACCTTATTTGTTAGGAAATTCAAAGTCCAGAGAGAGATAACAAGTAACAACAGGAAAAGGAGGACAATACGTGAAAACTTGGCTGTATAACCAAAAGCTAAGAGGAGAGGTGGGGAAAAGTTCACAGGTAACTTAAGGTGGTTCTCCAGGACAAAAGAAGAATTCTTTGGGTAGTCAGGGTAAGAGAGGTCCTTTCAGGTAGAAAGAAACCATGTGAAAAAGCAGAAGGCAGGAAATGGCTCCGAGTAGCCAGATTCTGTGGGAACTGTGAGAGACTTCAAAGAAAGCCTGGAGGTATATGAAATGTAGGATTGCAAAGAGCTCTATGTGCTGAGATAAGGAGACTGGATTTATCCTCCAGGCAGTGGAAACCCAATTACGTTTTTTTCTAACATTTTAGAAGTATCAATCAGGCAACACTGGAGAGGATGGATTAAAAGTTCAGCGGAGAATCGGGGGCAGAGGCTGGTAGGATGTCATGGCAATAATAGAGAAGAGAGATGATAAAGCTTATTAATGTGATGAGCAGAAAAGCAATTATATGAAATATTTAGAACAGCAGTGGCCAATAGAATTCTAACGAAAGCCACATATGTAAGTTTTAATTTGCTGTTAACCACATTGAGAAAGTAAAACCAAGTATATGCAATTAATTTTAATAATGCATTTTATTTAACCTAATAGATAAAAAATACTGTCCTTGTAACATGTAATTGATACAAAAATCATCAGTGAGATATTGTACATCCTTTTTAGGTACTAAGTTTTCAAAATCCAGTGTATACTTTAAACTTAGAGCACATCTCAGTTTTGGCTAGCCACATTTCAAATGCTCAATGACCACATGTTAGTGACTGCCATTTTGGACAGTGCCGATTTAGAAAATAGAATCTGTGAGACACATGGGTCAATTGGATAAATGATGAAAATAAAAGAATAATATCTACCATTCATTGAGTACTAAATATGAGACAGGATAATAATCATATATTATCTCATTTACACTCATACAATCCTGTCAGGTAGAATTTTTTTGACACCATAACAGGCTTAAAGAGATTAACTAGATGAAAATCACATAACTTGCGGTGACAAAAGTTGAACAAAGGTCTGTGGAATGGGATAGCTCAGACTCTTAACCACCAGACAATACTGCCTTTGAATACTTGTAAAAGTGGAAAGAGGAATTGAGGTTGATTCTGATCACGCTAGCATGAAAAAGCTGATTGACAGATAATCATACCACTTATGGCTATTGCTGTTAAGCGAGAAATCACAGGTATAAAAGAGAAAGATAGCTGTTTTTAGAGTTGTTGACTGAAAAATATTATTTCCCCCTACTGTTTGTTTATTGGCTATTGTGCCAAACTAGAGTATAAAATCTCCGAGTACAGATATTATTGTCTGTTTGTTATTGTTGTATGACAAGTGCCTAGAATAGTGGCAAGCATTCTGTTGGTATGCAAAAAATATTAAATAAATAAATGGGTGTATGGATAGATGGATGGATGAATTAATATCCATAAGATACCACTAACGAGAAAATTGGTGAAAATTTCAGGTAGGAAGTAAAGATTTAGGAATGACCATATTTAGGAGATAGTTAAACATGGGATATTGACTAAGAGCTCACATAAAAAACATAAATACTGAGAAGGGAACCACGGTGGATGTTAACCCAAGGGGGTTTTGGAGAAAAATGAAAATGGAGAAGGAAACCAGGAAATGCAATTCAGAGAAGTAGAGTAAATAAAGGAAATAATCATATTGAGAAACTCAAGAGAGGTGAGACTTTCAGAAGAAGGGAATATGCTTCCATGTCCAATAAAGAATTGACGTCACCTCTATAGAGATTGTGGTGAGTCCACTGGGTTTGGCAAGATGAAGTTCATTGGCTGCTTCATAAGGCTTGTTTTGCTGGAAAAGAAAGAACAAGAAACAGGTCGCTCCCGGTTGAAGAATTAACTGCAGTCTGACAATTGAGAAAATGAATAAAGATACTTGACTGTGCATTGCTTATTATAATGACTGATTGGAAGCAAAACAATTTCAAAAACGAGAGACTGGTTAAATAAAGTACACCCTTATTAGTAAAGCACACATAATTCTTGTAAGCTTCTATTCGGGTATACAAAGAAGTTGCTTTATTTTTCAACCCAATTTTTTTTCTTTTACAATAAGAAAGCAATCCATCTGGAAATTCCCCTTCCTCACCCTTGCAGTCATTTCTAAGTTACTGAATTCTTCAGTAAAATAGGGTGATGGGAGAGAGAGAGGAGGAGGATTAGGCAACTGGTCATTGGTTGGCATCTGTGGGTATATGATCCATGTGTTTATTATTCAGTCTTACTCTTGGCTGTGGTTGTCTCTTTTCCCTCTGTTATTGAGATGTCCACATGCTTGTCTGGTCCTGAATGCTGCCACTGCAGATTTCTCATGTGATGTGCCCTTGGCTCAGGTTTCCTTCATTTTGGCCAACACATTTGTGTTCATCTGACACCCACGTCCCTTACAAAAGCACAGAAAAGTTTGACCCTTCTCCCAGACCAGTCTGCAGCCACAGATGTCCTGGGACTGCACCAGATTCTCTCTGCCTTACTTTTATTGCTGCTCAACTCTTATGATGGTGGTGTTGGGAAATTGGGAATGCCACGCCCAATTGCTCTCTATTCTCAGATCACATCATTTAGGGATTCTCTATCTTCCCTACTCCCTAGGTTGAGTATGAAAAGGGCATAACACAAGCCTGCTTATTTCCAACTCTCAATCCCTCGCTTATAAGACCTAGTTATGGGCTGGGTGCGGTGGTTCATGCCTGTAATCCCAGAACTTTGGGAGGCCAAGGCAGGTGGATCACTTGAGGTTGGGAGTTTGAGACCAACCTGACCAACATGGAGAAACCCTGTCTCTACTAAAAAAAAATACAAAATTAGTCAGGCATCGTGGCACGTGCCTGTAATCCCAGCTACTCGGGAGGCTGAGGCAGGAGAATGACTTGAACCCAGGAGGCGGAGTTTGCGGTGAGCTGAGATCACGCCATTGCACTCCAGCCTAGGCAACAAGAGCAAAACTCCATCTCAAAAAAAAAAAAAAAAAGAAAAAAAGACAAAGAAAAAAAAATCCTAATTGTGTTTCCATGAACACTACCCACAGTTATGGCATAAAATTTTCAACACTAGATTCCTGAAATACTCATAAACTCAACATTTCCTTTCTGCTATCTCTAGTTCATCTACTTTGAGTTATGAAAGTGTCTTTTTTAAATGCTGCCTATGCTTCTTCAGTAACACATTTAGGTTAAGAATATTAAGTCTGGTATAGATGGAGAGACTGAGAAGGAGGTGGTGACGAGCAGGTGCAAGGGTATGAGATGGTGTCAGGGAGGGTGTACAGGAGGAAACACATTAGTTCATACTTCAAAATATTATTCAGCTACACCATGGAATACAATTTACCCACTAGCAATGGCATCGCAGATTGAAATGCAACGTAACTCAACTATCTTCCAACCATTAAAAATGTAATATTTATATTATAAAATAACGTGAACAGTATAGAACCATTTTATGCTTCCAAAGTACCTTTATGCATAGAGGTATCCTATAAATATATAAAAGTTGATAACAACGATCATCTCTAGTTATTAATATATGGTGGTGCCTTCTGACCTCTGTATTCCTGTATCTCTCTCTTCTAGGACTATTCTATTTTTTAATTTTATATAAGGAGCATGTTTTCCTTTGCAACAAAAACATCCTCAGTTTTCATTTTTTTCAAAGCTGTGGAAGGCAGAAGAGTGATGGGTAGTAGCTGGAAGCAGATGCAAGGTCAAAGGAGGGTTTGTTTGGAATTGCAGAAATTTGTTCATGTTTATAACTGAAAGGAAGGAGCCAGTAGAGAAGGAAAGGCTGAAGATATGGAGAAAAAGGGGGTCATTGTTGGGGCAAGGTCTTAAAGAAAAACAGAGGGTGTGCAATGTAGGATCAAGAGTACAACTGGAAGGATGGCCATCATCCCGAAAAGAAACACTTCTTTCTTTAAGAGAGAGAAAAACAGATTTATTTGTATCCCTAAACATTTACAGGAGAGCAGAAACAGTACCAGGGAGAGCATAAGGAAGCCACGTGAGAGTTCATCCTCCTGGGGATGAGGATGGGCCTCTCTGAAAAGGGTTTGAGACAAATAGCTTGCCAGACCTTCTACGAGAATAGAAGAGCTCACTGAAGACAAGGAAATCTTTGCCCTAATTGCCCAATCATACTGAATGAGCAGTTGTAGTAGGACCTATACATTTTAAAGGCACCAAGCCACACGTCTGTAAAATTTTCTCTGGCTGTGCTCAAAGATCTGAGTAGAGGAGCAGAGAGAGATTCAGACTCCAAATTTTCAGGGCAGAGATATTCAAATAAATGGGGTGAAAGGGTTTGAGTTTGTCAGGATGCTTCATAAATTTAGTAATAGCCAAATAATATATTTGAAGCCCTTGAAAAATGAAAAGCCAAGAGGCAGCTCAAAATTATTTTTGTCTTCTGTTTCAGTCACTGAGGTCACTTCTCTTTAGAATCATGAAAGTGTCCAGTAAATAACCAGCTCCTTTTTCTAAACAATCTTCTCCCCTGGGAAGCACAAAAGCAGATTCTTGCTTTTCAAAGAAAACAATCATCTTTTCTAGGAATTTTGGACCTCAGAGTAATCCATAAAATAGTTATTGCAATACATTGGCTTCTTATTATTCTTAGGATTCTTTCTCTCAGCATCAAAGGAAGAAACCTCTAGATCAGGTTATGACCTTCCTAATCAGAAAGAACAATGTCTTCCTTTGCAGTTGATGCTTATAAGTCTTCCACCACACTTTCCTGTGGCCTATTGTAATTTTCACATACCATAATCTCTGCCTTTCTAATAGGGGTTTCAGTTTTATCTTCTCAGAGAGAACAACACAATCTAAGAGCTATCTAATTCTTTAGCTTTTGCATTTTTCCCTTCTTAGCATTGGAGTTATTCCAGAAAACAGCTCTAGTCAAAAGGACTATTTACATCTATCATCGGACATTATTATTGAGGAAACACAACTTCATGCAGATATTGCAGTGCCTTTCGCGTGCATAGAAATGATCATGATGAAAAAGCACTGTTTCAAAGATATGAATGGACGTGAAGAAACCTGTAAACCCAGGTTTCAATTCAGGAGCCGTCTTTACTTTCTCTTAAGCCCTATTGAAAAATTGGGAACAATACTTTACATCACTTATTATTTACACAATTCTTTCCCCAAGTATTCAATGATTTTCTACTACCTGTCTCTCTCAATCAAACTTTAGTCTGCACGCAGAATGTGGATGATTCACTGCCCCTGTTTCTAACCTCTCAGGCTATTTTTCAAACCCTTGGAGCCAGCTAAGCAGCTTTGCTCATGATTCCTCATACAGGTCTCAAGTAATGCTGCTCAACACCTTTGCTCTTGCTGATGGCTCTCCCTACCCACTCTCCACTTACCCTCTTACTCAATGCAAGACACCTTCTCTAGGGACCTCTGCAATTAGCCATCTTCTGTGATCACTGGTATCTCTGGACAATTTGAACACAGAACCCTCTGGGACCCTTTTAAAAACACACATTCCCAAATGGTGGTTACCAGAGGCTCGGGCTGATAAGATGGATAGAGAGGTGTTAGTCAAAGGCTACAACATTTCAATTAGGAGGAATAAGTTCAAGACATGTATTGTACAACATGGTGTCTATAGTAAATAACAATATGTTGTATTCCTGAAAATTGCTAAGAGTATATTGTGTTTTCAAACCCCCAAAAATGACATGTGAAGTAATGCATACATTAGTTAGCTCAATTGAGTCATTCCACAATGTATACATATTTCAAAAAACTTGTTGTTCATGATAAATACATGCATTTTTTACCTCTCTAGTACAATAAACAAATAAAATGAATAAATAAAAAAATAAAATGAAACAACCTAGTAACCATACATTAAAAAAAAAAAAAAAAAATTCCCAGAATCTCATGACTGGCACATCTAAGTCTCCAGTCCAGCATGCTTCCTCAACTTCAATGTGCTTATGAATCATACAGGAAAATTACTAAATATGCGATTCTGATTCACTAGGTCTTTGGTGGGGCTGGCAATCCAACACTTCGAACAAGTTTCCAGGCAATGCCAATCCTGTTGGTCCTCAGTTCACACTCAATAGCAAGGGGATAGTGTAAGACTAGGGAAGTTGTACTATTATTTTTTTTTTCAAACAATTTTGATGCAACCAGCCTAGGAACAATTAATCAATATGCATTTAGGAACTACCACTCCCTACTCTTCTGGCTGTTGGCATGTGCTCTCCTGCTTATTGCAGTTATTTATCTATATATAGGTTTGACTTGTATCCTCCACTGTCCTGTAAATTAGTGAAAAGTACAAGGATATTTGATACCCCTTCAGACTCCTCCACTGAACAGAATGTCCACAGAGTCAATGGCCAATTAATATATGTTAAAAAAATGAATATTGCTGCTGCTTGATATTAAATTATTGGACAGAAAGTGACTTCAGGCCAGGCTCCGTGGCTCACGCCTGTATTCCTAGCACTTTGGGAGGCCAAGGCGAGCAGATCGCCTGAGTTCAGGAGTTCGAAACCAGCTCGACCAATATGGTGAAACCCTGTCTCTACTAAAAATACAAAAATTAGCCAGGTATGGTGGTGGGCACCTGTAATCCCAGCTACTTGGGAGACTGAGGCAGAAGAATTGCTTGAACCCGGGATGTGGAGGTTGCAGTGAGCCGAGATTGTGCCACTGCACTCCAGCCTGGGCAACAGAGCAAGATTCTGTCTGAAAAAAAAAAAAGAAGAAGAAAGAAAGTGACTTCAAAGAGGTTGCCATAATAAATGCTAAATGCAGAGTGAAAATGAGAAATGATTTTAAATCGGAGATTTTATTTGAATTTTAACATATGCAGCTTCCATTAAGTAGGAAGGATGTCCACAGAGTCAATGGCCAATTGAAAGGATACATATTAAAATCCATGGCTTGGCCTCTCTGGTGACACCTCGCCATGTTTCTCTGCCATATTTATTATTCATCTGGCCTTGGATTTGTCTTAATTACAAGGTGCCTTGTTTCCTTCTTCTCACACCTGATTTCAGGATGCTGAGGTCAAACCCTCTGCTTTTCAAGTTCCCTGCATTACACTGTACCTTGTTTTGAACACCTGAAATGCATAAAATCTAGGGTTAACATGGATTTTATGTTGTCCTTTGGGGCAGGAAAATATAAAACCTGAGCTCCAGGAATTGCATATTTCCTGTCTTTATTGGTCATAAAGCTTTCATAGTGGGGCAGGTGGCACAGAGACAAAATCGACTAAATCCTAGCAAGTCTCTTTCCCAGATGAGGGCTAGCCTCTCCTTCCATATGAAACCTTATTAAGACACCTGCACAGAAAACCCACGGCAGTGCTCAAGCCCATTTTAAGTATGCAATTCAATGGTTTTTAGTAAAGTACCTAGTGGTGGTGCATCTGTCTCACTATAATCCAGATTTATAACGTTTCAATCATCACAATAAGATCCCTCAGGCCCCTTCATAGTTAATGCCTGTTTCCACCTCAATTCCAGGTAACCACTAATCTATTTTCTGCCTCTATAGATTTGTATTTTCAGGACTTTGCACACAAGTGGAATCATACTATTACATGATATTTTGTACCTGGCTTATTTCACGTAGCATAATGCATTCAAGGTTCACCCACATCATGGCCCGAATCAGTGCTTTATCTTATTATTGCTGAATAGTATTTCATTGTATGAAAATACCACATTCTATTTCTCCCTTCACTAGTTAATGCACATTTGAGTTGGCTCCACTTTTGGTCGGTTATGAATAATGCTGCTAGGAACATGCATGTATATGTTTTTCTGTGGACATATGTTTTCATTTCTTGGGTAGAATTTCACTTCTGGGTTATGTGATAAATGTGTTTCACTGATTAAGAAACTGCCAAAGTGTTTTCCAAAATGGCTGTACTATTTTACGTTTCTTTCAACGGTGTGTGAGGTTTCTGTTTCTCTGCATCCTCAACAATTGTCATTGTCTACTTTTTTGTTATCACCATCCTTGTGGATGTGAAATAGAACCGCATTGTGGCTTAAACTTGCATTTCCCTAATGACTAAGATATTGGGCATTTTTTTTTTTATGTGCTTACTGATCATTCGTATATCTTCTTTGGTGAAAAGTTTCAACAGAGTTACTTTCTTCTTATTGTAAAATTGTCATAATGCTTCTTATTTCAACGGATTTCATTTATATGTGGATGACAACATAAAACGTGCAAAGACCAACCATTCTCCAAATAGAAAAGGGCTGAATAGGCTGGGCACTGCGGCTCTCGCCTGTAATCCCAGCACTTTGGGAGGCCGAGGTGGGTGGATCACCTGAGGTCAGGAGTTCAAGAGCCTGGCCAACATGGTGAAACCCCATCTCTACTAAAAATACAAAAAACTAGCCGGCCGTGGTGGTGCATGCCTGTAATCCCAGCTACTAGGGAGGCTGAGATAGGAGGATAGGAGAATCAATTAAACTGGGGAAGTGGAGGTTGCAGTGAGCCGAGATTGTGCCATTGTACTCCAGCCTGGGTGACAAGAGCAAAACTCTGTCTCAAAAAAAAAAAAAAAAAAAAAAAAGGATGAATAATATTAATAGTAGATATAACAATAAATACATTTTAGGAAATGTATGCTTCATGTTATAGTATGAAATAAAAATGTTTTATTAACCCAAAAGTTTTCCATTAATTAACTTGAATTTCAATTGACACAGTTCAGTTTTTTTTTTTTTCTTTTTCTTAACTCTCTTTGCCACCCCTCAGTCCTACCCTCTATAAACCTAAATACCACGGTAAGCTATTACAGCACTGGGAACAGATGGTGAAGGTTTCCATAAAAGAGAAAGGGAAACAGACCTGTCTGAAGTAAGGTAAGTAAACACAGAGCACATGAATGGTGAGAACTAAAATAGATTGTTAAGTGCAAATTAAAAATAGAAAGCATGATTACTCAACTTGCTTTGGGAAAAAAAATCTTTTTAGAAAATGGCTAATAGAAAGTGTGCATAAATCAAAAAATTTTTAAAAGTCTTTGGAACATGGCCATACAACATTATTGGGGATAATAAGTAAAACATTCAGCAACAGTAAAACAGAGTAGAAGAAATTATCTAGATAATTTAGTAACAATTCAAACTTTTATAAGGGAATGCTTTTCGTCTTATTTTGTCTTTATGAAAATAAAAAAAAAAACTGTTGACGTAAATTAAACAAGAGGATATTATTCTCTTTTCCAGTTCTATTTTATGGATAGTCACAAATATTAAAAGGAAGCCAGATTTTCTTCTTCTTTGAGTTTCTTCTATTAATGAAAAGAGAAAATACGGAGTAATCGCTATTGTTACCGACAACACAGGTTATTGCCTTGAACTGAGCCAGAAGACTCTTAGTTTGCTTATTGCTGTTATTAATGTTGTAGCTTTTGTTCTTTATTTATTTGTTTTTCTGATTTAATATCCATATTTTGGAAAAAATACATAAGACTTACTTTAATTTCCATATCCTCTTCACAAAATAGAATAGAAAGTGTAAAGCCTTCTCTGTGTGATGGAAGAATGTTTTTTCAGTCTTTGAAATCATGTGTTGTCTTTGGAAGGAACTTCTGTTACTCTTCTAATCACCAATTTAGATCATCACAGGCTTTGTGGAGTGACTATATATTCATGTCATGTGTGAACAGCATTAAACGATGGTTATTATTAATGTCATTCTTACCTTTGTGGGGTTTCCAATGTACAATACTTTCATAGACATTGCCTCACATAATAATATATACCTCACAGTATAATTACGGGAGTTATTATACCCACTTACAGATTTAAAAATTGAGACTCACAGAACTTAACTAGCCAAAGAAATATAACCAGCAAGCAAGGATGCCAAGCCTTAAACTCTGCTTCATCTGATTCCAAATGCTGCACACTTTTGAGATATAACTTTCAGTTTACAGCTAGAAGAGTTCTTCAGAAGAAGCATTAGGATAATAATACAATATTAATTACTTATTTTAATAATTTACATTTGCATAAATAAGTAATTACATTTCTAAGAGGTACAAATAGAGAAACATTTTTACAGATGTTTCTTTTCATTAAAATCTTAGCGGTGAACAGAATATTTTGAAGCAAAAAATCTAGAAAGACAGAATAAGAGTTAGTATTTGCATTTCCCAAGAACCGACCTGCCTTACTCCAATTCCTTTGTTTATATCCGCATTTTATTTCTCTCTGGGAACATGGAAATGAAAAGTGACTACAAGCATACAGGAAATGCAGATGAATAACTTAACCAGGAAACCCAGACATGGTGTATAGGCCTTGAAATTCCACTGTTTGGCTTATTTAGTTTGTCTTATTGGAGGCAGTGTTCTTAATTCCATTCTTGGCCACACCACTTTCACCTATGAGTGAGACCCACATGAACAGAGAGACCACAAAACAAAGTAAATTTCTTGGGCAGAAGCCACCTTCACCAGACTCTAGTAGGACCAGTTCTACCTAATTACTTTAGAATTCTTCCCCCTGGCAGCAGACAAGGGAAGTGAGGAAGGACTGGATACAACTGGAAACTAGTCTAGCTGGCTTTAGGATATGAGACTAAGGTCAACCTTTCCTACCCTTTGGGGTAAAGCCCACCCACTCAATTTTCAGGCGAGATGATGGAGGGTCCACTTCATCCCTTGAGCCATGGAGATGGTGGCAGTGTGGCAGAACAGGAGGAGCTCTAACAGCCTTAACCTTATGAACCTCATGACTCCTTACTTAGCTTCAGCCTTGCCTTAGAAGGTAGTTGTAAAGATCAAATGGGAATATTCTTTGTGCAGTGACAGGCACACTCTCATTAAATGTGGGGTCTCTTCCTTTTCTATGTGAAAACCAGGTGTAGCATAAAACCTCAAGTATGGTACATTTGAAAGAGAATAAGAAAGGAGGAAAAGAAAGGAGATAGAAGAGGCAGTTACAATGATATGAAAGTTGGTGTTTCAGATAACTCATTGATAAATATACGTGATATATATACGCACACACACACACACACAAACATTTGGTATAAAATTTAGGGGTAGTATCAAGGCTGGCATAAGCACATGATTTAGTTCTTGCTAGTATTCTTACTTCATCTTCTAACACTCATTCTCCTTGTCTGAATACCTTGCCTTTTCTTGGAAGAGGATATTACTTAGGACAGCAAGTTCAAAGATTTTTTCTATCCAGAAAATTCTGCTGTCACTTATCCACATAATCTTACTCTCACTAAATCTACATCCGATTGTATATCATGCAGCTTCTTTGACCACCTATTTAAAATAGAAATTCCTGATTTCACTGGCAGTGTCTTTTTCTTCTCCTTGTCGCAAGCTTTCCAATGCACTTACAATGACCTGATAAAATGTATTTACATTATAACATATATATACATATATATTTGTCTATTTGTTTATTATGTCTCCACTCCCATCTTCTCCATGTTACCCTAATATTCCAGGACTGGAAAAAGAACATTGTCTTGTTTATTTCTGTATCTATAGACCCTAGACTAATGCCTTGCACATAGTAGTCGCTCAATAAATACTTGCTAAGTGCATGAACAAATATTTACTTCTTCATTTCAGACTCTAAACTAGGAAAAGTGTGCATTTCAACAAGCCTAAACCATACAATGTAATGAAATATAAGTTAATTCCACATATGTAATGCATCTTGCAAGCCTTACTTAAAAGTAATTTCATGAAGTTATGTAAATATGTACAAGGGAGTGCAATGCCTTATCATTGGCCATGAAATCCTGGCAGAAAACTAACATTGTGTTTCCATGTCGAAGGCCTTCCTGTGTGGTCACCAGCTTCTATGTTATCAGTTCACAGGAGTCTACACCTTTTTCCTTTGAGTCACTTCCTATGAGCTGCACATTTGATTATGGTAATTAAAGAAAACGTCTTCCTATGTGAAATAAGGTGTAAGAAAACAATCAAAAAAGTAAAATGGTGAGAACATTTCTCTGAGCAAAAGCAATTTCCCCTTTGAAAGTGTTCTCTATTATGGTCTCTGTGGAGTCATCTATTTTCAGTCTATTACTTCTCAATGATGAAGAACAAACTCATCTCAGGGAAGTAAAATACCAAGATAAGTCACAAAGGTCACAATTGGTAGTCCTTGTCAATCAAAATTCATAAGGTACAATTTCATTAAAATGAACTCACAACAGTAACTTCCAGAGGGCTAGTAAGTTTCTTTAAGAAGAAGACTGCTCCTCTTGTATTGTATGACATTAACAGCATAACATATTAAAAAGATATCTTCCAGAACAACATAAAAAAGACATCTTCCAAGGTTCTTCTTTACAGAATTTAGTTTACAAGATCCTGAGGATTCTACATCCAGTATCTCCAGAAACTTACGCAATTTCCAAATGGTTCTTTTTACTTAGAATTATGTTCGATCATTTAACACACAGTTGGAACCTTTGTTACGTACATTACACTGTGCACTGTTAACATTTTAATTATAATGTTAAAAATCAAGAACCTTTGCATACAAATCACTGTGTCAGGTGCGGCTAAAAAAACAATGATGATCAAGGTATGGTTTCCTATTTCAAAGGGTACCCAACTTAAGTGGTATGGACCATCAAAATATATATTATCTATATAGCAAGAAAGCATAATAATACCACCAGGAAGTGGATGATAAAAGGAAATGAATGTCTCAGACACAATTGGCTAGAAAAACAGGGAGAAGAGGAGGAGATGTCGTTTTCAGGCTATGGCAGGTAAATGGCTTATCTTGGTCACCATCCCAATGGAGGGTGGAGGGAAAAAAATTTCTTTTGCCCTTTGATCCCAGTTGGCTCACATTAGCAACACCATAAACTACTCTAGTTACTATCTCTAGAAAGCTTTCTCATCTGAGCACGTATTGCTTTGGGCACACAAATGATACTACTTAGCAGTAGATGCATATGTGATAATTACTTTTATAAACTTTCACACGAGAGAACTTAGCTGTTCTCTACCTTTTTCGTCCATCAATAAGGATAGTACCTGCAAATGGAATGCATTACTAGATTCTGAAAGAAGCTAATCCTTGTGCTTGGTTAGTGTTGACTCTTTGCTTGCTCAAAGGGATTAAACATGAAAGTATCTCAAGAAGTAATGACATGCAAAAGTATGTTTCCATCCCCATTTTGGGGGGAGAAAAATGGTAGAGAAGCATCAGTCACACTTTGTGTCTTTGTGAGAGACGAAGAGTATAAAATCTGATTTCCCAGCATCTAAACATCCTTTGAATATGAAGCAAAATGATAAGCAAGAGAAGCATATCATTTATCATCTAAACCTGAATACATTTTGGAATAAAGGGAGCACTATTAATCATTACTCCTGAACAACAGACTAAAATCATGGCTATTGCTGCACACCAGGACTTGTGGTTACTCAAAGGATAGGTAGAGGTTGATATGGTTTGGCTCTGTGTCTCGACCCAAATTTCACCTTGACTTATAATAATCCCCACATGTCAAGTGTGGGATCAGGTGTGGATAATTGAATCATGGGGGCAGTTTCCCCCATGAGGTTCTCATGATAGTGAGTTCTCAGGAGATCTGATGGTTTTATAAAGGGCTTTTCCCCTTTGTCTGGCACTTTTTTCTCCTGCCACCACGTGAAGAAGGACATGCTTGTTTCCCTTTCCACCATGATTGCAAGTTTCCTAAGGCCTCCCCAGCCACGCTGAACTGTAAGTCAATTAAAACTCTTTTTTTTTTTTTTTGAGACGGAGTCTCACTCTGTTGCCCAGGCTGGAGTGCAGTGGTTGGATCTCAGCTCACTGCAAGCTCCGCCTCCCGGGTTTATGCCATTCTCCTGCCTCAGCCTCCCCAAGTAGCTGGGACTACAAGTGCCCGCCACCTCGCCCGGCTAGTTTTTTGTATTTTTTAGTAGAGACGGGGTTTCACCGTGTTAGCCAGGATGGTCTTGATCTCCTGACCTCGTGACCTGCCCGTCTCGGCCTCCCAAAGTGCTGGGATTACAGGCTTGAGCCACTGTGCCCAGCCTAAAACTCTTTTCTTTATAAATCACCCAGCCTCAGGTATGTCCTTATAGCAGTGTGAGAATAGACTAATACAGAGGTGGAAATATACTTTGTACTATAAAACAAAAGGAGCATCCAGTATATTTTGCCTTTTCCTCTGGTGATACGATTTGGCTGTTTCCCCACCCAAATTTCATTTTGAATTGTAGCTCCCATAATTCCCATGTGTTGTGGAAGGGAGCTGGTGGGAGATAATGGAATCATTGAGGCAGTTACCCCAATATTCTGGTGGTAGTGAGTAAATCTCATGAGATCTGATGGTTTTATAAGGGGCAACCCCTTTCACTTGGCTCTCATTCTCTCTTGTCTGCCGCCATGTAAGATGTGCCTTTCGCCTTCTGCCCTGATTGTGAGGCCTCTCCAGTCATGTGGAACTGTGAGCCCATCAAACCTCTTTTTCTTTATAAATTACCCAGTCTCAGGTATGTCTGTGTCAGCAGCATGAAAATGGCCTAATACATCTGGGAACCTAGACCCTGGACATATTAACAGCTCAACTAATCTGAAGCTGTGGCCTGCATTTGAAACTGAAGAAAAAAGGAAGAGAAGTGAAGGTATAGAGTCAGGATTTTTTTCACTGCAATCTGGAGATTCCCAGTGGCATAACAACAGATATTTAGAGACAGTGGATACTGGCAGAGCAGCAGCCAGTGTCAGGGGTGAAGGCACAAGAGACAGCAATATCAAAGGTTTGTTTATGAACAGTAATACCATGAAGTCCATTGGGGACTCCTTGGCTGCACCTTTCCTTCCTTGATTTTTCCTTGAGTCTGGTTCTCCAGCTTGAATCTGAGTGCTATTATAGATCTGATCAGCAATCCCTTTTCTGCTTAAGGTAACCAGAGTGGGTTTGTTGGTTTCTGTTCCAAACAAGAATTCTGACTAGAACTAGTATGTTAGATTCCATAGATGATGATGAAGATGATGATTTTTCTCTTGACCATTCTAAACTGAGTGCCTCACTTATTAACTGGGGATTGCACTAATATATAATATAATAGCATTTCTCTAATGATATCTTTTGATTTTTAAATACTTTACTAAAAATAAGTAAGAATTTTGTAACCTAAATCCTTTCCCTTTCTAGTCTTCTAAAAAAAGAAATCAATAGGGGCATTATGAAAGAAAGAGCCTGAGATATTTTAAGAAGTCACATACTGCTCAGTTGAAATAAAATATTCAAGCTTTTGAGGCCCTTGTCAAATTATTTACCTTCATTTTTAGATGTAGCAGCTGAAGTACTGAAATAAACAAATATTCATTTGGAAGATTACAGATGGCGAATATTAACTGCTGTGTATATCAAATTTTTAATGGAGCTTTATAATTATAGTTAATGGATTTCGTAATTGCTAGGGGCCTAGGGAAATGGAGAAATGTAAAGGATGCTAGAAAGCCAAGGAAGATAAATATTTGTTGGGATGGAGATATATAACACACTCATTGAAGTTTTCTAATTTAGGAGAATATGAAAGGAGAGCATGTGGTCCTTGTCTATGAATTGGAGATCCCATAATAATAATGCAAAATCCACAATTTTCTACCAGAAGACCTCAGTTGGACTAGTTAGAATCAGAACTTCTATTAATTTGGTTTAGGAGTCCACGAATTACTGGGAACCACCTGATATTGCTGCAAAATGCGTGAGGGGAGCTGGAGCAGTATGAGTGACCTCTTTTTAAAGAGAATGGAAAGGGAATAGCCCTAGAGCCCTGTAATTAGATTTGATCTGCCTTAGGACACATTCTGCTTATTCGGATAACAGCTTGGGACCCAATTCAACTTCTTGTGAATGGCTATTAAAGATGGGAGACCTAGCAGCTGCCAAGCTATGATCCAAGGTTAATTACCAAGCATTCTTTCCATCACATATCATGTCCAGCACAAGGGGAAAAACCTAAACTATAAGACAATATTGCTTTGAGACCCAGGGTGGAAAATTAGGATATAATGAGCATTTGGTACCACTTGTTCCTTCCCAATCCATTGAAGCTACATAAGTAGAACTTTTTTTTTTTTTCCTAAGAGATTATTAAGAGTGTAGAATTGGGTTGGCTAATGAAAATGGGCTAAAAAGAAGCGGAAAAAATAATTTCCTTACTCAAGTATCCCTCTAGTTAACTTAAACTCTATTTGAAACAGTACATTACCTTACCACATACATTTTTGACATAATTAATAGTCACAAAATTTAAATAGAGGACTTGCAACATCCTCCTGGGATTGTCTCGGAGGTGACTTGCTGTACAGAGCAAAAGACAAAGAATAAAGATGGCTGACTAGACACAGCTAGGAAGAACTTCTCCCATCTAAAGCCATCAGACTACCAAGCAGACCAGCATACTCCAAATAGAGATTCTTCTGAAAGAATGTGCTGAGAGTGGATGAAGAGACAATGCAGACACAGGAGCTGATGAAGGAGGAAGTTGGGAACCCTGTGTGCAATTGACGAACACCAGAACTCATTCCTGACCCTGAGCCACTCCTAAGGATAGTAGTGAGTGAAATAACTGCAGTGCAACCTACTCTTGCCACAGATCTCCCGTGTCCTAGCTGCAGATCTTATTACCCCTGTGGACATGTAAGTTGACAGGGAGATCTGCCTGGAGAGTTGGCAGAGACAGAGCCTGAATCTATGCAGAGCCCAGGGAGTTTGGTGTAGGGATAGCTGCAAAGGAAATCAGCAATAGGTGCCTATCTCCCAAGGGTCTCTATACTCCCCCAGCTGGCTCTGACCTTTGCTAACAGTCAGACCTGCAGAGAGCAGGGTTGTGGAACCAGAGTGAGTAAGATCTATGTGCCCCCTTGTCTGCCAGTCCCTTCCGGAGTCCTACCTGGAGGCTCCTTTGGGAGTGGAGACCCAGTGCGGCCTCCACTGCTCTGCTGGAGCACACTTGCGAGTGACCACTGCCATAGCACTTTTACCAGCAGCCCCCAGCCACCTGCTGGCATGCTTTTTTTCCCAGTTAGCTCCTGCTATCACACTGGAGCACTTTCATTGGCAGCCCCCAAGGGGGTGCTTTTGCAGGACCCTGGGAGCACCTTGGGCCCCCCAGCACAGCTACTGCTTGATTGTGAGGGGCCAGAGGGCAAAGCTATCAGCCCAGTCCCAGCCCCCTGGATTTAGAGAATGTAACCCAGGAATGCGGAACTGAGCCTTGGCCCTCTGAAGGCATCTAGAAATGAAGCCAATCTACCATACCTCAAGGGAAATGAAGAACGTAAAAACAAAGAGCCCCATCCAAAGGATATCAACTTAAAAGAATAAAGTTATATTAGTTCTCACAGATGAGAAAGAACCAGCATAAGAACTTAAGCAACTCTAAAAGCCAGAGTGTCTTCTAATCTCCAAACAACCACAGTAGTTCCCTAGCAATTTTCTTTAACCAGATTGAAATGGCTGAAATGACAGATATAGAATTCAGAATCCAGACAGCAAAGAAACTCAGTAAGATACAGAAGAAGGTTGAAACCCCACTTAAGGGCAACAGTAAAACAATCCAAGAGTTGAAAGATAAAACAGCCATCTTAAGAAAGAACAAAACAACTTCTGGATTTGAACAATTTACTATAGGAATTTCAGAATTCAATTGGAAGCATTAATGACAGAATAGGCCAAGCTAAGGGAAAAATCTCAGAGCTTGAAGACCATTCCTTTGAATCAACACAGGTAGACAAGAATAAAGAAAAAAGAATCAGAAAAAGGAAAGAAAAAACACCCTGATTTAAGAAATGTGAGAGACTGTGTAAAGAGATCAAACATATGGACTCATTTGGCATTCATGAAAGAGAAGGAGAAAGAGTAAGCAACTTAGAAAATGCATTGAGTATATGGTCCATGAAAATGTTCTCAATATCACTAAAGAGGTCAACATGCAAATTCAAAAAATTCAGAAAGCTTTTGTGAGATACTATACAAGACAACCATCCCTGAGGCACATGGTCATCAGATTCACCAAGGTCAACACAAAAGAAAAAATCTTAAAGGCAGCTAGGGAGAAGGGGCATGCCACTTACAAAGAGAACCCAGTCAGGCTAACAGTGGATCTTTCAGCAGAAACCTTACAAGCCAAGAGAGATTGGGGGCCTATTTTCAGCATCTATAAGGAACAGAAATTTAAACCAAGGATTTCATATTCTGCCAATCTAAGCTTCATAAGTGAAGGAGAAATAAAATCCTTTCAGACAAGCGAATGTTAAAGGAATTCATTACCACTAGAACTGCCTGAAAAGAGGTCCTTAAAGGAGTGCTAAACAATGAAAGAAATGAAATGAAAGGTACCTGCCACCACAAAACACGTAAGTACATAGCCCATGGACACTATAAAGCAACCGCACAATCAGATCTACTTAACAACCAGCTAACAACACAATGACAGAATCAAATTCTCACTTACCAGTATTAACTCTGAATGTAAATGGGACAATGCCCCATTTTAAGTGGGACATGAACACTTAAAAGGCATAGAGTGGCAAGTTGAAAAAAGAAGCAAAACCTTTCTGTCTGCTGTCTTCAAGAGACTTGTCTCAGATGTAATGACACTGATAAGCTCAAAGGAAAAGATTTCAGAAATATATATCATGCAAATTGAAAAAAAGAGCAAGAGTTGCTATTTTTATATCAGATATAACAGACTTTAAGCCAACAATGATCAAAAAGGATAAAGAATAGCATTACATAATAATAAAGGGTTCGATTCAACAAAGTAACTATCCTAAATATATATGCACTCAACATTGTAACACCCAGATTTATAAAACAATTTCCTGGAGACCTATGGAGACACTTAGATAACCACACAATAATAATGGGAGACTTCAACATCCCACTGACAGGATTAAACAAATTATCGAGGCAGATAATTAATAAAGCTATTCTGGACTTAAACTCAACACTTGAACAATTGGACCTAATAGACACAGAACACTCTATCAAACCACAAGAGAATATACATTCTTCTTATCTGCATGTCACAGATACTCTAAGATTTACCTCCTGCTTGGCTGTAAAGCAAATCTCAAAGATTCAAAAAAAAAAAAAAAAAAAAAAAAAAAAGAAATCATACCAAACATACTCTTGGACCACAGTGCAATAAAACAGAAATCAATAACAAGAAGGTATCTCAAAACCATACAATTACCTGGAAATTAAACAAGCTGCTCCTGAATGACTTAGGATAAAGAATAAAACTAAGATAGAAATCAAAAAGTTCTTTGAAACTAATGAAAATAGAGACAACACACCAAACTCTTTGGTAGATAGCTAAAGTAGTATTAAGAGGAAAGCTTACAGTGCTCAATGCTTACATCAAGAAGTTAGAAGGATCTCAAATTAACCAACCTAACATTGCACCTGGAAGTACTGGAAAAGCTAGAGCAAACTAACTCCAAAGCTAGCAGAAGAAAAGAAATCACCAAAATCAGAGAAGAACTGAGCAAAATTGAGATGAGAAAATTCATACATGAGAAAAATCAACAAAACCAAAAGTTTGTCCTTTGAAAGAATAAACAAGATTAATAGACCATTACCTAGATTAACAAAGAAGAGAGATTCAAATAAGCATAATCAGAAATGACAAAGTGATATTACCACTTCTCCACAGAAATGCAAAAAAAAAACCTCAGAGACTATTATGAACTTCTCTATGCAGACAAACTAAAAAGCCTAGAAGAAATGAATAAATTCCTGGAAACACACAATCTCCCAAGAGTTAACCAGGAAGAAATTAAAATCCTGAACAGACCAATAACAAGTTCCAAAATTGAATCAGTAATAAAAACCTACCAAACAAAAAAATCCCTGGACTAGATGGATTCACAGCTGAATTCTACCAGACATATAAATAAGAGCTAGTACCAATTCTACTGAAACTATTAAAAAATAATAATAATAATGAGAAGAAATATCCCGCTAACTCATTCTATAAAGCCAGCATCATTCTGACATCAAAGCCTAGCACAGATGCAATAAAAATGAAAAGTTCAGGCCAATGTCTCTGATAAACAAAGATGTAAAAATTCTCAACAAAATACTAACAAACCAAATCCAGCAGTACCTCAAAAAGTTAATTCACCATGATCAATTAAGCTTTATTCCTGGGATGCAGTACTGATTCAAGATATGCAAATCCTTATAGAGGCTGGATATTAGACCTTTGTCAGATGCATAGTTTGCAAAAATTTTCTCCCATTCTGTAGGTTGTCTGTTCACTCTTTTGATAGTTTCCTTTACTGTGTAGCAGAAGCTCTTTAACTTTAATTAGATCCTATTTGTCCATTCTTGTTTGTGTTACAATTGCTTTTGGTGCCTTTATCATGAAATGTTTGCCATTCCTATGTCTAGAGGGATGTTGCCTAGATTTTATCCCAGGGTTTTTAAAGTTTTGAATTTTACATTTAAGTCTTTAATCTATCTTGAGTTAATTTTTGTATAGGGTTTGAGGAAGGGGTCCAATTTCTGCATACGGCTAACCAGTCATCCCAGCACCATTTATTGAATAGGGAATCCTTCCCCCATTGCTTGTTTCTGTCAGATTTTTTGAAGATCGGATAGTTGTAGGAGTGTGGCCTTATTTCTTAATTCTCTATTCTGTTCCATTGGTCTATGTATCTGTTTTTGTACCAATACTATGCTTTTTTGGTTACTGTAGCCCTGAAGTCTAATATCCAGCACGTGTAAGGAACTTAAACATATTGTCATGAAAAAAAAAACAAAGAAAAACCTTAGAAAGTGGGCAAAGGACAAAGTGAATGAACACTTTTCAAAAGAAGACAGACATGTGGCCAACAAACATACGAAAAAATGCTCAACATCACTTGTCATTAGAGAAATGGGTATCAAAACCACAATGAGATACCATCTCACACCAGTCAGAATGGCTATTATTAATAACAGATGCTGACGAGGTTGTGAAGAAAAAGGAATCCTTATATACTGTTGGTGGGCGTGTAAATTCGTTCAGCCATGGTAGAAAGCCGTGTGGCGATTCCTCAGAGAGCTAAAAACAGAACTACCAATCGACCCAACGGTCCCATGCCTAGGTCTATATCCAGAGGAATATAAATCATTCTACCATAAAGACACATACACGTGTATGTTCATTGCAGCACTGTTTGCAACAGCAAAGACATGGAATCAACCTAAATGCCCATAGAACTATAAACAGACATATTAGTACAAAACTTTATTCTAAAGAATGATGGAGTATAAATGGGTCAAACTCTATCTTTACCTGAGTGCCAACATACAACGGGAGAACAATTCTTATTCCGCTTCCAATCATGTGTGTCTGCCTGCAAAAGGGGAGGTTGCTTTGTTTGGTTTGTTTAGTTTTGAATTAGTAGAGTTTTTGTTTTGTTGTTTTGTTTTTTGACACAAGGAAATATACCTCTATTTCTCTTCTCAGTGTTATTGTTCTAATTCTCTCCAGCTCTAGGTAGACAAAGCGTGTATTACAAAAGACAACTGGAACCAATGACATGCTCTAGATTAAAAAAAAAAAAAAAAAAGAAGATGATATCTCTTTTAGATTGAGGCAACAGGGCAAGATTAAAGATTGGAATTAACCAGCGCATTAGGCAACACCAATCAGAAACTGTTTCTCTTATCTCTAAATAAGTCCTAGTTGGAATTCATTTTTGCAGTAGACAGAAATAAAAAATTGCCACATTGAACCTATAGCTTCAGAAATCTGGCTGATTTATCCACTTAGTCAGGGAAATCATGAAAGACATTGCAATGTGAGAAATCAGCATGTCTATTCATTGATGTTCAGCAGCCTGGGAAATAATTATATACTTACCTCAGAAAATAAAGCTGCCTGAGGCCGGGCACGGTGGCTCACACCTGTAATCCCAGCACTTTGGGAGGCCAAGGTGGGTGGATCACGAAGTCAGGAGGTCGAGACCATCCTGGCTAACACGATGAAACCCTGTCTCCACTAAAACTACAAAAAATTAGCTGGGCATGGTGGCGGGCACCTGTAATCCCAGCTACTCGGGAGGCTGAGGCAGGAGAATGGCGTGAACCCGGGAGGCGGAGCTTGCAGTGAGCCAAGATCACGCCACTGCACTCCAGCCTGGGCAACTGAGCGAGACTCCGTCTCAAATAAAAAAATAAAAATAAAAACAAAAAAAAGTTGCCTGGACTCGACTGAGACCTGCCAGTCCTTTCCCGTTGCACATCATTACAGAGGGCACTAGAGGCCTGTGCTGCTGTATGGAACAGTAGTTGTTTAAAGATGCAATATTTCCTTTGCAATCTTGGTGTAACGTTTGTGCACTCCTCACCCCTTTCTCCAATGTTCTCAACTTGTATATACAGATTACTATAAGCTGCATTATGAAATCAGATGAGGTTATGCCCTCCAGACAGTACAAAATAATTCCTTTTACAGATAACCCTGGAGAATTTCTTTATACATGTATAAGATTTACTTCACATGATATAAAGTAATACAGATGATTTTTTTTTCTCTCACAAAAGAAAACAGTATTAAAACCAGAAAGGGTATATTTGTTGTTTTCTGTAACTGCAGTGTTTTCTGCCTTCATGTCGGATGTCTCATTAAAAGACACAGCTCTGAAGAGCTCACTTTAAATACTACCATCTGCTGAAAGCAATGAAATAGGCAGATCAAGCTGGAAACCCTTTAGTGCTTTTAAGTCTGTTCAATGTGGGGTCAAGTGGATGCTACAGACCCTGATTTCAGCAAAGTGATTATTTCTGTCAAGGACTACACTTCTTGTCTGGCTCCTAGCTCTCTTTCCTGGGGACAATTATGGCAGACTGATTATTTTCTGAGTGACTGAAAAGTTTAGGTTTTTATTGTGGCCCATGTAAGATTCTATTACTATCTTAGGTGGAAACAGGATGATGAGGTTTCCGCTGGATAAATTCACTACTCTGTGGTCATGTATTTTACGTAGTATTACCAAAAAAGGATTCAACAAAGGTATATCCTTCAAAATAAAAACTATTTTAAAAGGAAATTTAAAATTGATCCCTAAAAACCTGTTGTTTTAGGACATGAATCAGCTTAGATTGTTACAGAATAGATTAACCTAGATTGTTCTGTGAAATCTCTACCTTAGACACTCATTTTTACATAACCTCAGAAGTCAGCCAGCTCAACTTCTTTATTTTACATGAGAAAAAAAAAAACAGTATCAGGAAGGTAAACCACCTCACTCAGAGTCAAAGAGAAAATCTAAACTGCATTTGCACCATCCTTTATCCACATGGTTGTTACCAAAATTCAAAGGAGAAATAAGATGAGAATAAATGGTAAGAGAAAGTTCATGAATACATTTCATGGGCAGATCAATCTTGTCACTTTGATTATTCGGTAGAATTTCTCCACATAAAATTAGCTACTGTTAACCGCATTCTAATTCCTCAGTTCCCCAATTTAGGGAGAAGAAACTGAAAATACATGGTTTCTCAATTCAATTTTGGTGGAAGACCTGTAGTAAATAAAACCAAACTATAAAACATAATGAAGATGACATCAAGCTGTCTGGCATAAATACTTGCAGGTAGCTCTTTGTGTGTCATTTAAAGAACCTTAGAATGAGACATGAAATTAGAGAAAAACGTTTTATGAGAAAATATTTATCAGGAAGGTGTTATTAGGAAGGCAAGTTATGAGAATCTGCACCCAAAAGAATCTGATTTAAGAAATGGATGTATGAATATTTTTGCAGGAAAGGATTTTTGTTATCTACTGTAACTACAGGATTAGCACACAGCAATTTCAAATCAGCCTATGGCTATGATTTTTCTAGGCAAATCATAATTAAATTATAAAGCATTTAATATTAAAACTTGATGGACAAAATTGATGTGAGGAAATTAATCTAGAGCTTCGTTAAAGTCAAGATAGATCACATATATCTTATGTCCTTTAGCAACCATATCTGTCAGTCAGTCACAGATGACTAAAATCATTCAGCTACAGATATTTGGAGCTGGCAGAGACTCAGAGATTAGTCTGGATGGTTTGAACTTATTCAGTGCAAAGAGACAAGGAAAGTGGCATATCTATCAACGGAGCTGCCGTTGAACAGGGCTTGGGAATTACTGCACTGCTAGGAAACTAGGCAACTTTATAAAAGAGAATTAATTATGCCATGATTCATAGTCACTGGCTGTACTATAAATACTTTTATGGAAGTGTTTTTCTTTTCCTTTTTCCTTCCCATTTTTTTTTTTCCCAGAAAGGCTGTGTGGATGAGTATTGCTTCCAGGATTCACATATTAACATCTAAAAATCATAGAATGTTAGAGCTGGAGGAGTCTTTAGAGTTTGCCCAAGGTCCTTCACCAGCATTTTACAGGTGAGGAAACTGGAGCCCAGAAAGATTAAGAAGATTTCTGGAGGTCATAGAGTTAGTTCCTGGCAGGCTGCAAGCTGAATCCCTAAATCCCAGAGCAGACCGCATTCCACTACACCTTGTCATTTTCCAGTGCGGGCAAGAGAAGCGCCCTGGACAGGACACTGTTTCCTACAATTAGATCTCAGCCCCAGAGCCGTCTAACGCTGGAGAACCTGAAGAATTTTCTTCGCAAAGTTCACTGGTATTTCTGATCATTAATTTAATGAGAAGGTATTTTTAGCTTTTCTCCTCTCCCGTGTGCATTCTTCCAACTTGCTTTCAGAGCTGCCAGCTTCAAGCTTACAGGACAGAATAACGTTAATATGTTTCTTTTAATTTAAGCAAATCATTTCAGTAATCCTTTAGAGAAGTCCTTAAATGCATAAAGCGTTGTGAATGCAGATATGAATAAAATGGAATTCCTCTTTCTAAGTAGCTTACAGGCTATTGTAGAATAGAGAATAGTAGGTTTCATCAAGGAAGGTGGTAGCAGAGACATGAGAGAAGCTAGAATAAATAAGCACTACTGTCAGACCTTACTAAGAATCAGACGGATTTAACCTCAAGGTATTGCTTGCCCACTTCCTAGCTATGAGAGAATGAGCAATTCACTTAAATGTGTTTTGCCTCAATAGCTTCTTCCGTACAGTGGGGGTAACTAGTAGCTACCCTCTAAGGTTGTCATGGAAATTTCATGAGGCAATGTATGTTCTTGCAAAGGGCACATGGTAAAAACGCAATGTGTGGTTGTTATTATTAATATATATATTTTTTGAGACAGAGTCTCACTCTGTCACTCAGGCCAGAGTGCAATGGCACGATCTCCGCTCACTGCAGCCTCCACCTCCTGGGTTCAAGTGATCCTGCCTCAGCCTCCTGAGTAGCTAGGATTACAGCCACGCACCACCACTTTCAGCTAATATTTTTTGTATTTTTAGTAGAGACGGGGTTTCACCCTGTTGGTCAGGCTGGTCTCGAACTCCTGACCTTGTGATCTGCCTGCCTCAGCCTCCCAATGTTATTATTAATATCAATTGCACATACCTAGAATGCAAAATTAACTGGGAAAAGCACAAGCTGAGACTGTGGAGCAGAGTAGATGAGGAAGTTACTGACTGTCAGGAAGACACAATAGAGGAGGTGACCTTGAGAAATGGTTAGGATGCCAATAGGTAGAGATGTAGGGGAAATACATTCCAAACAAATTTAAAACACATATCTAGCACCGAGTCAGGACTAGTATGGACATTTTGATCTTAGGACATAAGAGGAACAGAAATAAATAAGGCTAAAAAGGGAGACTAGGACCAAGAGCCAAACCCATAGAAAGTCTTTTTGTGTCTAGGAACTTTTGCATAGTTATGAAATTATCTCTTTTATTGTTTTGACATTAGAGCTATCTAATCAAATTCCAATTATCTAACCTTCCCCTTATGTGCACAGAGATAGCAAAGCCTCAGCCCTTGCTTCCTCATCCCTAATCATGACTGCTCTGACCTAAGATGCCTTAAGATTTACCTAATGCCTGTTGACTTAGGAGCCCAGGATTAAAAAGGATGCTACAAAATGTCACAGTCAAGAACCGCCCTAGGTTACATGATGAATAAATGTAATGTGGTGTCCTGGATGGGATCCTGGGACAGAAAAAGGACATTAGGGATGTCCAAAGACATCCGAATAAAGCACAGACTTTAGTTAACATTAAACTATTAATATCGATTCATTAATTGTGGCAAACTTACCGTACTAACATCAGCTATTAAAAATAGGATAACTGAGTGCATAGCTTATAGGAAGCCTTTGTGTTACTTTCACGATTTTTTTCTGTAAATCAAAATTTATTCTGAATTTAAAAGTTTACTTTAAAAAGGATGTAGCCCTCAGCCTCCTGGGTAGCTGGGATTACAGGCGCTCGCCACCACGCCTGTTTCTAATTTTTGTATTTTTTTTTTTTTTTTTTAATAGAGATGGGTTTTCGCCATGTTGACCAGGCTGCTCTCCAACTCCTGACCTCAGGTGATCCGCCCACCTCGGCCTCCCAAAGTGCTGGGATTACAGGCCTGAGCCACTGTGCGCGGAGAATCGTTTGAACCCGGGAGGCAGAGGCTGCCGTGAGCCGAGATCATGTCACTGCACTCAAGCCTGGGAACAGAGCTAGACTGTGTCTCAAAAAAAAAAAAAAAAAAAAAAAATTAATAAAAATAAATAAATATAAAGGATGTAACATTTGAAAGGGGAAAAATTGTTCCTGGGCAGACTTATATTATCTTCCTTAACTTGCTGGTCTGGTGTATGCTTACCAAAGAAAACCTTCTACACTACTCTTTCAACTGTTCCTTTTGAAATGACAGATGTTTTAACATGGAAAAAACATAAAAATATTTTTAAACATAACTCATCGTAGCAAATTATTTGAATAATCCCCTCATACTTTTTTCTTTCAGAAGATTCTTCAATTTAACTGCTTTTAATTACATCCAGTTGCACCGGCCCCTACCAAGTTGCTTTAAACAGCCCTTCTAGTCCACAGAGCTGCAGGGAAAAACCTTGGTTGATACAGGTCACTAGGATGCAGGTGCAAGCCATAGATATGAGATTCTTGTGCATGGGCCAGTAGAACAGCTTTGGGGCTCCTTGGTTGTGGGTTGCAGAGCGCAGAGAAAGGGGAGGTGGGAGAATCATCTCAGTTTTATTAGATAAGTGGTTCTCAACTAGGGGCAATTGCCTGAACCTTAGGAATATCTGGTAAGGTCTGGAGATACTGGGTGGGGGAAGGAGAGGAAATTGCCACAGATATTTAGTAGATAGAGGCCAGAGATACCACCAAAGACTCTCCAGTGCTCAAGCCAGCCCAGTCCCCAAAGAATTCATATCTAGCCCAGTATGTAAATAGTGCCAAAGTTGAAAAACTTTACATTAGATAGCGAAGGGGAAATCATGCATTTGCTTCCATTTTCTTTTCTTTTTTTTTTTTGAGACACAGTCTCACTCTGTCACCCAGGCTGGAGTTCAGTGGTGCGATCTCAGCTCACCGCAATCCCTGCCTCCCGGGTTCAAACAATTCTCCTGCCTCAGCCTCCCGAGTAGCTGGGATTACAGGTGCCCACCACCATGCCCGGCTGATTTTTATATTTTTAGTAGAGACAGTGTTTCACCATGTTGGCCAGGCTGTTCTGGAACTCCTGACCTCATGTAATCCACCCGCCTCGGCCTCCCAAAGTGCTGATGTTTATAGCTGTGAGCTACTGTGCCCGGCCTTGCTTTCATTTTCTATCCCCCAAAGAAATTAATGACTATCTGAATTTATAAGCAATTCATATTCTTGCAAATGGTAGGAAAGGTGGCTGCTCAGCCATTGTTACTATGAACCTCTTGTTAGGAAAAATGCTTGTAGAAGATTGACCTTGGGTCAGGTCTCACATCCTCCTGGTCCATCTTTTACTAGGACCATGGGCAGCCAGCCAGCAGCAGTGTGATCTGACAGCCCCTTATTTAAGCCAAAACAAGTATCTTTCACTTCTGCCATGGACCGTCTCTCACATCCCCACAGTGCAACGATTATAAAAACATTCCCAGCACCAACACACATGAATCCTGGATGCTCTAGGGAGTTTCTGCCCCACGGGCCAACACTTGAACATTGGAGATGGAAGCTAGTGAATAAATACCCTTTTCTTCTTTCAGATGGGCAATTCTAAGCTACATTACACCCAGTTTCTTAGAGGAACACTGTAGGGCCAGGCAATGGAACTGTTGTGCCCGATGGAGATTAACTTAAGAATGTCCCTATTAATTGACTTCTCTGTCATCCTTGACTCATTCTCCCCAGTTCTCCACTCCTTGTATCTGAAGTTGCCTCCAAAAATGAGCTGCCCACACACAGCCTTTGCCCCCAGCTTTGCTTTCTGAGAAACTTAGGCTAAGAACTTGTTCTTTAAGATATTCATCAAATATTTTCCCCTTGAGTAGTAGATTTGGATTACTACAGGTTGCTCAGACTCTCTCAGCCCTGGTTGCAAGTAATAATAATAATAATAAATATTAACAATAACAAAAGTAGTTATTTATGGTAGTCTTCCTTACAGAAAAAGAAACTGAGCTTCATACTGTTTGAAACTTGCCCTAGCAGCGAGCCAGGATTTGATCCCACTCGGCCTGAGCTCAAAATTCTTACCACACACAATGGCTAGAAGTTTTCCCAGAAGCAATACAATGTCTTGGTAGAATGTCTAAGAACAAAATATTTTATTCTAAAAAAACAACCTTATTACTATATCCTGACCCACTTGACTTTCATGGATATAATGCAAAGTCTAATGGAAAGGATATTTACCATCGTGTTGGAATTTCAAGTGTGGGATGTCTATATATATATATATATAGTTATTGATTATAATTGTAGGACAGCAAAGTGGGTAGAAGACGGGTCAGTATAGAAAACACTGAACATATGTCTAATGACTGTGTGTATGTGTGTGTGTGCATGTTTATAAAAGTGTGTGTGTGTACGTGTGTGTATATTTGTATGTGTCTGTGTGAGAGACAGAGACAGGGAGGTTTGAACCTCAAGCTCTGAAGCCTAAAGATAAATTATAATTAGTTTTTGTAGCTCACTGCTTTATATTTTCAGAGCTGTCACACTTCATTTGTGAGAACACTCCAGAGCTTTCTCCAGCTGCTGATTCCAAACCAGCTTCATAGTGAGTGAGACTGTACAGACAGGGAAGTGGCTTTGCCTTTACAAAATTATGAAATACTAATACCCTTCATAATATAATGGTGGTCATCTACAAATGGTGGTGCTCTTTAATTCATGTGGGTGTGTGTGTGTGTGTGCGCATATGATGAAATAGCCACAGTTAAGGCTGCCGGGGCACTAGTGTTTGAATCAGGAAACCTAAATGTAACTTTCCTTAATCATTTAATATAGCCCTAAATAATAATGAGTGGAGTTAGTTGTAGTAGTAGTAGCAGTAATTACAATAAACACATACTTTATGTGTCATTTTGCTAAATGAAGTATTTACATTACTTCATTTCAATTATCTCAACAAACTCATGTAGCGAATACTATTATTATCACTATTTATCAGATGAGTTATTAATTAAGTGTAGAGAAGTTAACTTATCTGAAGAGGCATGGCCAACATATAGGATACTCAGGACCCAAATCAGAAGTCTCAATGTCCCTAACTCTTTGTCATTCTGTAACTCTATAGAACCCTCTGAGCCTCCATTGTCTTACCCATGAAATGGAGCTGGTAATGCTTTCTCCATGCAGGTGTTCTTGTAGTGAGAATATTTATTTTATGGAAGGTGGAGAGGGGAAAAGTGGTGCCAGGGGCTTAACTAGAAACTATTCCATGGAACCCACAACTCAGTCTGCCATTTTGGGGCATCAGTTTTAGCAGCCAAAAATGTTTGTACAAGATATATTTGAAGCATAGTCGATTATGCTCAAATTAACAACCTGCCTTTATACCTGAGAAAAATTACTCCTTAAGATGACCAAAAAGTCCCTGTGTGTTCTGGCTCCTGCTTTTCTCTCTACTCCATCTCCTCGTTCACTCCATCCAGGCATCTTAGCCTTTTTGATTTTTCTAAAATACCCCAACCTTAGTCAGAGCTCCAGAACTTTACCATTCACAGCTGCTGGTTCTGGGAAGACTTTCAGCAAGGTCAGACAGTTTGAAAATGTAGACATGGAGTTTGTTCTTTCGGCCCCCTCAGATGACCAAGCCCACATAAGTCATACACAATACTTCTTCCGAAAAACCTCTTTAGTCTGGTTAATTACCATGTTAGACCTGGGCAAGAAGGGTTGCTGTCCTGAGCCTAAAAGTGTAGAAAGCCTCGCTCTGTCCTCCCATCAGCTTCAGTCCCTTCTACAGGGCTAGGAGTCTATAGGGCGAAAGGAGTATGCCCTCCTGGTATCTACAACCTCGCCCCTTTAGACCATACTACCTATACCCAAAGGCCTAAGATTTTCTCCTTAAATGTTCCTGAGCCTGCTTCCAGGACCTACGCAGGCCTCTTCTTTTTCTCTAAATCTGACCTTCAGATGCTGAGGAGTCACACCACAAGTGTATGCAGCCTCTGGGCTCCAGAGGTTACCAAGGGGTGACTGAGAGTAGGATGTGGACAGAGTTTCGATGTCTGGACTAGGATATCTACATGAATCTTGGAGGCTTCTTACACTGTAGGAAGGACCCAGGGATGAGAAGAGATTGGGGAACAGGCCTAGGGATGGGGTTAGCTCTCCTTTATGCTGCCTACCATGTGCCAACAAAAAAATTCAAGGAAGGCAAGAATTCTAAATTCAAAGCAGGCTTTCCAGGCTGTTATGAAGGCAACGTGTCAAGGTGGGAGAATAGAAAATACTGTATTAACAGTTTGTTAGCTAGATTTATAACTTTTAACTGTTTAGATGAGGGTGTGTGGGTCACCATTTGTACTGTCACTATGAGGCTCAAAGATGTTTAGGGGAGGGCCTGGGTTCTGCTTACATGCTGTGAAGGCCTTTCCTCAATCTTTAAACAAGAGGTTCCCTTTTGTCCTTCAGATGCCTGGATACATGTTATCTTCTGAGAAAGGCCACCTCTGACCGCTCTGCTCTTCCAGTACAAGCAAGCCATTCCTGTGTCTTTTCTCTATTTTATCCACAGAGCTCATTTATTTCCTTGCTTTTTACACCTTTATGCCTGAATGGATGCTCCTTGGAAGCAAATTTTCCTTCTTTACTGTTTCATTCCTAGTGTCTATAACATAAAATAAGTGTTCCACCAATACTTGTATGATGAAAGAATAATAGAATATTAATCTAATAGATAAATTAATAAAATACATTCACATATGTGCACTTTTACCTTAAACAGTAATAACAAGCAGTTTTAACATGTCTGATGCTTTTCTAATGCCAGTGCACAATGCCTTCTTGTTTATTTTGGGCCTCTTAGGTAGCCAGCTAACTAGAGAGCTCATACCACTAAATAACTATTGTGAGAATGGAGCAGGAAAGAGAGGCAGTAGATACAGGATTCATCCATTTGTATTATGTTAAATACAATGGTTATCGCACTATTTTACCCATTCTTTTCCTGAATCCAAGGAAAATAAACAAACTATGCAAAGAAATCAAACATGACTTCCTTTTGGTCCTATAAGAAGATTGTTCATGCTATGCTTGTTAGAAGAGTTACATGTATACCCATTATCTTCGAAGACTAGAGAAAATATCAAGGAAACGCATTTCAATAATGATATGGTCAAGATATATACAGAGTTTCTTATATTAATAATACAAAGTTCACTTTCTGAAAAAATGCACACATTGTTTAAGATCTTCACACAGTTTATATATTTTAATCACTCCATAATTATGGAATTATTTTAAATAATAGCAATAATTATACTTGTAGTATTTAATGTCAATATTTCCACAAATTATATTTAAGTAAATAAGTATATTGTGAAAGGAGAGGGATTCAGGATAAGGCGTATGTTCAAAAATCTATTTGTTTTTTTCATTGTTGAAATAAAAATCTCCCATCTCAAAATCTTTGTAAAAGGATATCCATGGAAAAAAGAACCTATTTATTCTCCAGTCAAAATTAAAACTGGTACGCAATGGCCACATCTTCTATTTATATAAAACACAGCTTTTAACATAGACTAATTTTCGTCTGTTAAAAATGAAATTGAGATTCAGTAAAGATGGGATTCAAATGCAGTACGTTAAATCTATTGTTTTAAATATACCAGGTCATGCATGCTCTCTGTTTTCCCTCCAACCCATTTCACTCCCCTTCTTTCTCCTTTTGAACTGCTGACCTGAGTTAGTAGCCAAACATAATAATACAGTGTTTGATTCTCTGGAAACCCATAAAATTACAAACCAGCAACCACTAGGATGTTGGCAGAATTTCTGTGGACAGCAACCAGCATGGTACTTTTTTTCTGTTTGAAATGAAGCTGTACATTGCAATTGTTGACACAGTACCAAGGAAGGCAATAGCGTCCACCATATGTCGCCCCCACCACCCAAGTCTTTTGACTACTTGAGGTGGGGAGAGAGAATTCATCTATTTAAAACATGAATGTCTTCTCTTTTAGCTTTTATTATGTAAAGCTGCTTTTTTTTTTTTTTTTACTTTTTTATTTTTATTAAGCAGCAATGGAGTTTTACAGTACTATGCTAAGTGCGACAGAAGATAAACATATAAATAGAACATACCGCTACATGCCTTCAAGAAAAACAAAATCTAATAAAATCTAAAATCTAATGGGACCTTTAAATTTTACTGGAAATTAGAGACTCTTTCTTGTCACTGCAACAGGAATATTTGATTAGTCGTACAGCTGCACTCAAATGATACACACACACAAGAAAAGACAAATTTTCAGGTTCCAGAACTAAAGAGGCAACTCAAGTCAGAGAGATAAGCTTATGAATGGATATGCTAGGAACTCCAGAATCTGAGACTAGAGATAGATCATAGAGACTAGAGGCTGATATTTTAATTAATATAGAGGCTGCATGGATCTAGCATTTGATTGAGAATTAGAACTGAGGCCCTTACATCAGATAGGTTAGGGCTAGCTTTGACTCACTACAAGAGATGTGCTAGATAAAACCTAATCAATGGTCCATGAATATGGCATTAAAAATGCACATATCTGCCTGTGATCTTCTTAATAGGAGGAGACAATTAAGTCTTTCATCGGAAATAAAACATTTCAGACCAGCACCGTATATCAATATGGGGTAAAGTTTATGTTACTTACATGGAACTTGTTTCCCCAACGTGAGAAATCAACATAAAGACAGGTCACAAGCCCTTGAAATTTCAGGAGCAAACTGCAGAGCAAACGGAAAGCACACACAGTTTCACTGAGAAAAATAAAACAACAACCTCTGCTGAAGATGCCCACAATAAAAAAATGATAAACTGCCCAAAAAACAATACATGAGGTCGGATCAACAAACAGGGATATTAGTATACATAAAATTTGAAGTAATAGAATCATGTAAGAAGACCGTAACACAGATATAAGTCAAATAATTAAGGATATAAAATAATCAAAACACAAAGACAAAAATAAACAGATTTGGGGAAAGACAGGGAAGTCCAGAATTAAGATATGTGATCAAAGCAAGAAAAAAGATCACTGGACAAATTAAACTGCTGTTGAAATGAGAATTAGTAATCTGGAAAATGGAACTGGGAAGTTATTCAGAATACAGTACAAAGAGAAAAGGAAATTCAGAATATAAAACATTAACAGAAATAAGGACAGAATAAGGAAGTACGAAAATGTCTAATAGAAATTATAACAGAAGAAAGTAGAGAGAACAGAGAATAAAAGAAATATTTAAAAGAGAGTAGCTGGAAATTTTTCAGAATTGCTGGAGATTTTAAATACAGTCAGACATGTGGTTTTAAAAAGAGACTCAGGAACTTTTGAGCCCAGTGGTAGAATGGACTAATATACCTGCGAATAACAATTAGATGCTAAGCAAAATGTAAAAAACATTTTGAAGGCACTGTAAAGTGAGGAAACAAGCAGAAAGCAGGGGGCTTTGGATCTTTGAAAGGAGGAAATTACACTGGGTGAGAGTCCCATTTAGCACAGTATCTTCCCCAGAGGGCTTCCTGCATTCTGTGTAGTATGAAGTAGCTGAGACTTGTCACACTGCATGCACAATTTAATTCAAGATGAAGTATAAACAAGAATGTAAAAAAAGCTAAATCTAGAACAGCTCTAGAAGACAGAGAATACCTTCCCTACCCAATATAGACAAGACAGGATGTGAAAACATTATGAAGAAAATGGATAAATCAGACTTCAGCAAAATTAGAACATCTTCTCTTCAAAGAGCACCAGTAAGAAAAATGAAAATGTAAGCCATGGTCCAGGAGAAAATATTTATAATTTATCAATTTGAAGAAAGCACTATATTCAGAATATATAAAGAACTGCTTGTGGCTATACAAATTTTTCTATTTTGTGTTACGTTCGTTTTGGCGGTTTGTATCTTTCAAGGAATGTGTTCATTTCATCTAAGTGTCAGATTGATTGGCATAAAGGTATTCAAGATATTCCATTACTATCTTTTTTTTCTGGTTGCATTCAATAGCTACACAATACAGTCTTTATAAGGGCAAACTGAATGTTTGTCAAGTGTTTTAGTCCATTTTGTGTTGCTATACAGGAATATCTCAGACTGGGTAATTTATTTTAAAAAGAGGCTTATTTGGCTGATGGTTCTCCAGGTGGTAAAAGCATGGCACCTGCATCTGCTTGACTTCTGGTGGAAGCCAGAAACCAGAAAGGAAGGTTTTACTCATGGCAGAAGGAGAAGGGGAAGCAGGCATGTCTCGTGACGGAAGAGGGAGCAAAAGAGAGATGGAGGCAATCCCAGGCTCTTTTTTAACAACCAGATCTCCCATGAACTCATTATCATGGAGAGGGCACCGAGCCATTCATGAGGGATCTGCCCCAATGTCCCAAACACCTCCCACCAGGCCCTACCTCTGACATTGGGGATCACATTTCAACATGAGATTTGGAAAGGATACACATCAAAACATATTATGCCCCTGGCGCTCCAAATTTCATGTCCTTCTCACATTGTAAAATACAGCCATCCATCCTCAATAGCCTCCCAAAATCTTAACTCATTCCAGCATGAGCCTGAAGCAAGTTCCTTCCACCTATGAGCCTGTAAAGATCAAACACAAGTTATGTACTCCCAAAATAAAATGGTGGCACAGGCATTGGGAAAACATCCTCATTCTAACAGGGATAAATTAGCCAAAAGGAAAAGGCAACAAGCCCTACACAAGTCCAAAACCCAGCAAGGCAGACTCAAAATCTTAAAGCTCCCAAATGATCCTGGACTCCATGTCCCACATCCTGGGCACACTGATATGCAGGGTAGGCTCCCAAGGCCTTTGTGCAGCTCTGGCCCTGCGGCTTTGACAGGTGCAGCTTATATGGCTGTTTTCAAAGGTTGGAGTCTGGTGCCCGTAGCTTTTCCATGCTGAGGTTGTAAGCTGCTGGTGGCTCTACTATTCTGGGGTCTGGAGGACAGTAGCCTTCTTCCCACAGCTCTACTACGCAGTGCCCCATTGAGGACTCTATCTGGAGGCTGCAACCCCATATCTCCCCTTGGCATTGCCCTAGCAGAGGCTGTTTGTGGGGGCTCTCCCCCTGTGGCAGACTTCTGCCTGGGCACCCAGGCTTTCTCATACCTCCTGTGAAATCTAAATGGAAGCTGCCAAGCGTCTCTTGCTCGTGTATTCTGTGCACTTGCAGACTTAACACCATGTGGAAGCCACCAAGGCTTATGGTTTACACCCTCCAGGACAGAAGCCTGAGCTGTGTCTAGGGTCTTTAAGCCATAGCTGGAGCTAGAGCAGCAAGGATGTAGGGAGCAGCCTCTTAAGGTGACACAGGACAGTGGCATCCCAGGCCTGGCACCTGAAACTATTCTTTCCTCCTATGCCTCTGGGTCTGTGTTGGGAAAAACTGTCCGGAAGACATCTGAAATGCCTTCCAAACCATTTTCCCAATGTCTTGACTACTAGCGTTTTGCTCCCATTCAGTCATGCCAGTCTCTCTAGCAAATAGTTGCTCTGCAGTCTGAGTGTATTCCTCTCCTGAAAATTCTCTTTCCTTATCATGTGATCAGGCTGCAAAGTTTTAAAACTTTTATGCTCTGCATCCCTTTTAACTAGAAGTTCCAACTTTAAGTCATGTCTTTGCTCCCATATCTGATCATGGGCTATTAACAGCAGCTGCACCACATATTGAATACTTTACTTTAGAAATTTCTTCCACCAGGTACCCGAGGTCATCATTCTTAAGCTTGACCTTCCATAAATTCCTAGAGCATAGACACAACACAGTCAAGGTCTTTGCTATGTCTTAAGAAGAATGGTCTTTATCCCTGGTCCCAATAAATTCCTCATTTCCATCTGAGATCTCCTCAGTCTGGCCTCCACTGTTCATATTTCTACCACCATTTTGGTCACAATCACTTAAAAAGTCTCTAAGAATTTCCAAACTTTCTCTCATCTTCCTGTCTTCTTCTGAGCCTTCCAAATTCTTATGACATCTGCCTGTTTCCCTGCTTCAAAGCTGCTTCCACACTTTCAGATCTTTTACAGCAATGCCTCACTCCTCAGTATGAATTTTCTGTTTACTGTTTTTTGTTGCTATAAAGGATGTAACCAATACTGGATAATTTATAAAGAGAGGAAGTCTGTTTGGCTCATGGTTCTGCAGGCTATACAAGCACAGAACATTTATCCACTTAGCTTCTGGTGAAACCTCAGTAAGCTTTTACTTATGGTGGAAGGCAAAGTGGGGAGCAGGCATCTCACATGATGAGAGAGGGAGCAAGAGATAGGAGAGCTCCTAAACTCTTTTTAACAACCAGATCTCATGTGCACTCATTAGATGGGGAAGGCACAGAGCCATTCATGAGGGATCTGGCCCCGTAATTCGATATCCTATGAGAGCCCACATTCAACATTAGAGATCACATTTCAACATGAGATTTGGAGGGGACACACATCCCAACCACACCACCAAAATAAACTATATACTGGATCATATGAACCAAACACCATATGCAGGGTAATAAAACAAGTCTTAATAACTTTCAAAGGTTTGAAATCATACATTGCATGTTTTTTTTAATCTCTTCTTTTCTTTTTTCTTTTTTTTTTTTTTGAGGTGGAGTCTCCCTCTGTCGCCCAGGCTGGAGTACAGTGGCATGATCTCTGCTTACTGCAACCTCCACCTCCTGCGTTCAAGTGATTCTCCTGCCTCAGCCTCCTGAGTAGCTGGGATTACAGGTACCTGCCACCATGCCCCACCTAATTTTTTGTATTTTTTAGCAGAGACACAGTTGGTCTCAAACTCCTGACCTCAAGTGATCTGCTCGCCTCGGCCTCTCAAAGTGCTGGCATTACAGGTGTGAGGCACCGTGCCCAACCAATACATTGCATGTTCTGTGACAACAATGAAATTAAATTGAAAAGCAATAGTCATAATAACAAAATATCTAGGTATCTAGAAAAATCAAAATATTTGATAATTAATTAACAGCCTTCTAAATAACCCATGGATCAAATAAAAAATAGCAAAATTAACTAGAAAATATATTGAAATAAAATTAAAGAAGACGTAATATATCAAAAATTGAGAGATGTAGCTAAAGCAGAGCTTAGAGGAAAATGTATGTTCTTAAATGCTTAATATCAATGTTTAAGCATTTCATACTTAAAATCAATGCCTAAGAATTTAAAATGATTAAAATCAATAATCTAAGTTCCAGCTTAAGAAGCCAGAAAAGCAAGAGCCAAAACAACACAAGGTAAATAGAAAAAAGAAAATAATAAACATAAGAATGGAATTCAATGAAATAGAACACAAAAAGGGGAAAAAATAGATAAAGCCCAAAGTTGGCTCTTTGAAAAACGTAATAAAATTAATAAACCTCTAGCTAACAATTTATCTATTTAAACAAAATGAATTTCTAACTAAACATATTCCCATAAAGAAATTTCCTGGCTCAAGTGGCTTTGCTTAGCAATTCTGAATAAAGATTTTTTTATGTTCATTGCATGAGAAGTTTCAATATTAAAACAGAAATGTTCTACCCAATTGATCCATAGATTTCAATGCTATCCCAGCCTACATCCCAACAAATTTTTCTGAGAAGTTGATACACTGATTCTAAAATGTATATGGCCATCAGAAGAACCTGGAGGAGCAAATATATATATTTAAAAAGTTCAAAGACTTAAATCACCAGATTTTAACTTGTAATATAAAGCTATAATAACTCAGATAACATAGTATTGGTATAAAGATACAGATATCAACAGAACAGAAAATACAAAAAATAGATTCATATATGTAGTCAATTGATTTTCTACAAAGGTGTCAAGGTATTTCATCAGAGGAAAAGATGATTTTTGTTACAAATTGTGCTGAAACAAGTATTTTAAAATAAAATTTAAAAATCTCAAGTCTTATCACACATCATATACACAAACAACTCAAAATAGGTAACAGGCCACAATGTTAAGAACCAAAACTGTAAAATTTCTACAACAGCTATTAAATCTTAGTGGTAAGTGCAGAGCTGTCTAATACAAATTTGTATACTATTCTATAATATTCTGAATGTTGAAGCATTCCACTGCATAATTTAACTTCAAAACATTTCTGGTTATCTTCCTTAATTTCTGAACCAATTTTGGGTATGCCTAGCTTATTTCTTTCTTAAATAATGTATTCCTCAGGCTTCAACTTTTCTGTCTTATTCTAAAAGTGCTTTTCTTGGAAGATCACAGTTCTTCTCTGGTCTCTCTCCCCATGTGGTCAAAGATCCTCATACAACTCAGGAATTATGAGCCCCGAGCTTCAGATTTATTTTGCCTACTTTCAATTGAATATCTTCACCTCAATGACACATAGACAAATAGAATTCATTATAACCTAATCTAAAAACATCCTTCATGTCTCCATCTTTTCTATTTTGGCTTAATGGCTTTATATGGCTTGGCTTGTCTAGAAACCCAAAGGTCTCTAGACTTACTTTTCCCTTTTATCACAACATTCAAAGAGTCACCAAATAATGTTGATTTCATCTCCAAGGTTTTATTGAATATTTTCACCTTTCACATTTCTGCTGAAATATTGGTTTTGTACCATACCCTGAATATACACCCTATATAGTCTATTGGGGTCATGTTGCCCTATATATATGACCTGATAATATATTATCTGTGTTGCCACTAGATCTATCTTCTATCACAATCTGATGGTAACTTACTGGTAAGCCCTATCTCAGACACTTCCATACCTAACACTCCAACCTTGCAAAACTATACCCTTATCCACTAAATATGAATTTCATGCTCCAACATGGTGTTCTATTAAAAAAAAAATTTTCTTCCCTTCACTACCTACCAAATGCCAATTCACCCTTTTAGCTCTCTGTTCAATTTCTCCTTCATAAAATCTTCCTTGCTTCCTTAGACAGATTGAGCTACTTTCTTTTCTATTCCCATAGTATGTTTTTGTGAATATTTCTAACAATAGTACTTGTCACACTGTATATTTATTATTGCTTGTCTACCTCTCTTTTTGATGGAATTTGAGCTTATCACAGGCAAAACCTAAGTTTTACTTTAAATAATTACTAGCACAGTGCTTGCAGCATAATCAATACTCAAAATACGTTGAATAAATTTATATAAATGGATGAATTAAGAAACAGAAGAAGTTTTTTTATTGTTCTTCTAAAGACATCTCTACCTCCAAGTCAAAAATACTGCTTTCCATTAACTTTGAAGATCATACTCATTGAGATATTTTCATGGATGAAGGTCTTTAAACTTCAGTTATCATGGAAAAGAGAAGGTAACTTAACATTTATTTTACCTTCTGTAGACATTCCAGTGAGATAGATGGTTTACCTACATGATCTCATTTAGTCCTCACAGCGGACTTTTAGGATATTGTTAGTTTTCGGAGTAGCTAACTGAATTAGTTAAATCAGGTTTGGTTATGAGTAATAGAAAATATAACAGTGACTCCAACAATCGTCATGGACTTAAGGTCCTTCAATCTTGCTACACTACTACTCTCTACACCTTGGTCCAAACTGAGTATCGCACTCCTGAAGGGAGGAGAAAAGAAAGGGGAAAGAATATATCTCTTCCTTCCAGGAGGTTACACCATTGCTTTCATTTATATATCACTGGCCGAGCCTTGTCACTGGTGCACACTAACTGCAAAGGAATCTGGGAAGAATTGTCTTAAGATATTTCTAATCCTACCTAAAACTCTGGGGATTTATTGCTAAAGAATAAGGGCAAAAACTCAGATTTTTCATGGTTAAATTGTACTATCTACCTTGATAAAGTCAGACTTCAGAACAAATTCCTGAAAGCTGGTGGTCCTTGGTCCTGACCAGTCTTATCTATTCAGAGGCATCATGTTTTGCTAAGCCCTTTCCTTTTTTGTTCAATAGTGAACGTTTATTTTAATTTATATGTTTTGGATGCTTGTGCACTTAGCACATGAAAATATTTATGGGGTCAGAAATAAAGAAAATCGAAACTGTTTGATGTCTGAAAAGCCTTGAGTTAATTTCACAACAATTTTTCATCTTCTTTTAAAGCATGAAATCACTCGCTGTTTTTTTTTTTTTTTTTCTTTCGTTTTTTTAAGTCACAAAATTGAAAAACTCCAATACAGTTTGAGGGCTCCCAAGTGAACTCCCTTAGGATGAGAAAAAGAAATCCAAATCAAACTTAATAATTTGTGTTTTATTTAGAAACATTCATCCTTTTTTAATTCCTCACAACAAAGTAAAATAGTGAGATACTCATGGTTCTCATTTGTGTTGTTTTAAATCACTATTTTGAAAAATGAAGATCAAAAAGCTAAATCTGGTTAAAATTTCCTCAAACCAGGAAATCTCATCAGGTATCAAACACAGAAGTCTTACAAAAACCAGGTTTCATCTCAAGCAAGAGCTTTATGCAATTCTTGCAAGAGAGATGCAAGGAAGACCACTTTATTAGTGTTGAAAAAAAGAAACTGGAACGTGGTCCTAATTGTGAACAGACTCCTTAACATGCCATCATTTCAGACAAAACGGAACTGAAGGTCAATGATCTTTTGGTGGTGAGTTACGTAGAATGAGCTGCCTGGGAAGGGTGAGAGAATAGATAACTAACTTTACGTTGTTATCTGTAGTCTGTCGTCCGCTGACTTGCTTACTTTTATAAAGGGTGGCCTACATGGGAAATGTCTTAACATATTCCATGCAGCATAAAATAAAAGACCTTCATGAAGCCAGTAAACATCCAGACATTATTTTCAACTTTTTCTTGGATTAGGATTAAGACATCAATCAATGCTGTAGGTTATCAGAGAGAATGACAATTCTTTTTTTTTTCTTTCTTTTCTTTTTCTTTCTTTTTTTTTTTTTTTTTTTTTTTTTGAGACAGAGTCTTACTCTGTCGCCTGGGCTGGAGTGCAGTGGCCGGATCTCAGCTCACTGCAAGCTCCACCTCCTGGGTTCACTCCATTCTCCCACCTCAGCCTCCCGAGTAGCTGGGACTACAGGTGCCAGCCACCACGCCTGACTAACTTTTTGTATTTTTAATAGAGGCAGGGTTTCACCATGTTAGCCAGGATGGTCTCAATCTCCTGACCTCGTGATCCACCCACCTCGGCCTCCCAAAGTGCTGGGATTACAGGCGTGAGCCACCGTGCCCTGCCAGAGAATGAAAATTCTTAATGAATTGGAGGCAGAATAACATATTCCCAATTGACCAGGTGCAGTGGCTCATGCTTGTAATCCCAGCACTTTGGGAGGCCGAGGTGGGTGGATCACCTGAAGTCAGGAGTTCAAGACCAGCCTGACTAACATGGTGAAACCCCATCTGTACTAAAAGTACAAAAAATTAGCCAGGCATGGTGGCGGGCGCATGTAATCCCAGCTAATCAGGAGGCTGAGTCAGGAGGATCACTTGAAGTTGGGAGGCGGAGGTTGTAGTGAGCCAAGATCATGTCATAGTGATCCAGCCTGGACAACAAGGGCGAAACTCTGTCTCAAATACTTATATATATACACACACACATATGTATATGTATGTACATATATGTATATATGTACACATGTGTATATGTATGCATGCATGTACATGTATATATATGTATATATGTATATGCATGTATATATGTACATATATGTGTGTGTGTGTGTATATATATATTCCCAATAATGGTCATGTCCTAATCTCCAGAATGGGGGAATATGTTATATTACATGACAAAGGGAAATTAAGATAGCAGATGGAATCAAGGTGGTTGATGAGCTGATTATCCTGGACTATCCAGGTGTGTTCACCATAATCACAGTGTTCTTAACAAGAAAGGCAGAGGAGTCAGCACCAGAGTGCTGTAATGTGAGATGAAAGACGACTGGCTGGCCATTGCTGACTTTGAATATGGAAGAGGGTCATGAGCCAAGGAATGCAGAAGGTTGCTAACCACTGAAAAGGCAAGAAGACAGATGAACTCCCATAGCCTCCAGAAAAGAATGCAGCACCACCAACACCTTGATTTTAGCTCAGTGAAGCCCACTTCAGACTTCTGATCTACAAAAATATAAGTTTATAGGTTTAGGTTTTTCATATCCATTAAGTTTGTAGTAATTTGTTACTGCAGCAACAGGAACTGAATATGTCCTTAATACACCCCCTTAGTATTTTTTTTTTTTAATGAATTCCTGCACAGACTCTCATCTAGGATGGAAAAATTGATTCTTGCCATCCTAAGTCCTGTCTCAAAAGTGTAGAGAATACCTAACTCCAATGCACTCAGAGTAATTTTGCCCGGCTAAATAATTGTTAACATATCTGTTACATATTAATAGTCTGTTCCTAAAAGATAGACTGTACTTACCTAGTGTCCCCCCAGGATCTAACAAGCAAGCAGCACTTCTCATTTCTATATATTATCTTCAAATAAACAAATTAATGCTTGTTACCTAAAATTTTATAGCTAACTGAAATCTTCAAGCAGTTCCCAGAATTTCAACTTGTGGAGTCCCAAGTGCTTCTGAGTTACACACTTGAGCAACAAAACTGAAAATGCCTGAGGCCACCCAGTTGATACTGGGATTTCTTAGCACTGCCTTTTCATGCTTTCAAAATCAACTTTAATTACCAGTTGAAATTCAGCCCAATTTGAAAGTGTGCAGTAATTGGTATGTAAACAAGTCCAAGGCGAAGATTTTTAACTACTGAATGCTATAAATACCAAATTAAAGCTGCTGGGGAGAGCGCGAATTCTAAGCATTTAAGCTGATGAATCCCAACTGCCTAGAAAAGTGTTAGGAATCTGATAAACATTAAATATGTGTTTATGGAGTTAACAAGTGGTCTAACCCCGTTCTCCTGAGACTTGGTGATCCACTGATCATTATGAAGTTGAAGTATGAGGCAACTAGAGGTACTTACTGGATGTGCAGCAGAAAGTAGGTACATGACCCAAAGACCAGTGGAAGTACACAGAAAAATACCCACCAAAAGCACTCTATGTGAGGCAGCTATATTTAATGAAGAATCAAGGCCAGACGAGGTGGCTCATGCCTGTAATCCCAGCACTTTGGGAGGCTGAGAGCCAGGAGGATCACCTAAACCCGGGAGTTTGAGACTACAGTGAGTTGTGACTGTGCTACTGCACTCAGCCTGGGTGACAGAGTGAGACATTGTCTCAAAAAAATAAAAGAAAGAAAGAGAGAGAGAGAGAGAGAAAGAAAGAAAGAGAGAGAGAGAGAAAGAAAAAGAGAGAAAGAAAGAAGAAAGAAAGAAAGAAGAAAGAAGAAAGAAAGAAAGAAAGAAAGAAAAAGAAAGAAAGAAAGAAAGAAAGAAAGAAAGAAAGAAAGAAAGAAAGAAAGAAAGAAAGAAAGAAAAAAGAAAAGAGAGAGAGGGAGGGAGGGAAGGAGGGAAGGAGGGAAGGAGGGAAGGAGGGAAGGAGGGAGGGAAGGAAGGAAGGAAGGAAGGAAGGAAGGAAGGAAGGAAGGAAGGAAGGAAGCAAATAAATGAAGCCTAGCATTCCTCTGCTCTTCCTAGCATCAACTTCTCCTCAGTTTTCTTAGAAATGATTGTAAACATTAGTTGTAGCTATTTTACTGGATTTCAATTCCAGTTACAAAATGAAATATTGTGGATGAAATCTTTGGTGTTTCTATTCATATATCTTTCTTTATTTAAAAATTTACATATAGTAAAATTCACTCTCTGTGGTTTACAGATCCATGGGATTTGATTCACAATGGTTTTAGCACTTCCAAAAATCCCACACATTCTCCTTTGTCAGTCAACTCGTCCTCCATTCCAAATCCCAGGCAACCATTGATCTGTTCTCTTTCCTCATCATTTTTTTGCCATTTCCAGAATGTCATATAAATTGAATCATTCGTATACATGTAGCTTCTTGGGTCTATTTTGTTTCACTTAGAAGAAAGCATTTGGGATTCACCCCTGTTGCTTAGTCAATTAATTTAATTGCATGGATATCCCATGATTTGTTTATCCATTCAACAATTGAAAAACATTTGGTGAGAATGATGGTTTCCAGCTTCATCCATGTCTCTACAAAGGACATGAACTCATCTTTTTTTATGGCTGCATAGTATTCCATGGTGTATATGTGCCACATTTTCTTAATCCAGTCTATCATTGATGGACATGAACTCATCCTTTTTTATGGCTGCATAGTATTCCATGGTGTATATGTGCCACATTTTCTTAATCCAGTCTATCATTGATGGACATTTGGGTTGGTTCCAAGTCTTTACTATTGTAAATAGTGCCACAATAAACATATATGTGCATGTGTCTTTATGTCAGCATGATTTATAATCCTTTGGGTATATACCCAGTGATGGGATGGCTGGGTCAAATGGTATTTCTAGTTCTGGATCCTTGAGGAATCGCCACACTGTCTTCCACAATGGTTAAACTAGTTTACAGTCCCACCAACAGTGTAAAAGTGTTCCTATTTCTCCACATCCTCTCCAGCACCTGTTGTTCCCTGACTTTTTAATGATTGCCATTCTAACTGGTGTGAGATGGTATCTCATTGTGGTTTTGATTTGCATTTCTCTGATGGTGAGTGATGATAAGCATTTTTTCATGTGTCTGTTGGCTGCATAAATGTCTTCTTTTGAGAAGTGGCTGTTCATATCCTTCGGTCTACTTTTTGATGGGGTTGTTTTTTTCTTGTAAATTTGTTTGAGTTCTTTGTAGATTCTGGATATTAGCCCTTTGTCAGATGAGTAGATTCCAAAAATTTTCTCCCATTCTGTAGGCTGCCTGTTCACTCTGATGGTAGTTTCTTTTGCTGTGCAGAAACTATTTAGTTTAATTAGATCTCATTTGTCAATTCTGGCTTTTGTTGCCATTGCTTTTGGTGTTTTAGACATGAAGTCCTTGCCCATGCCTATGTCCTGAATGATATTGCCTAGGTTTTCTTCAAGGGTTTTTATAGTTTTAGGTCTGGGTTCCTTTGGTTTAGTCCCTCTTCTGGCCCTCTTCCCTCTTCTGGCCCCTGTGAGCAATCTGCCTATCTCACCAACAATCCAGTCAGATCTCTCTTATTTTCCTGTGCTCTAGAGTAAACTGTCTCAAATTTTTAAAATTTGCATCCTTTTTGGTATCAAGTCTGCAAGTAGTTGGTTTAAAAGCCAGGCCATTATTTGGAAAAATAAACTCAAAGTTACCATGCTGTTCATAGCAGCATTTTCTTAATACGTGAAGAGCAGCAATAATCAAAATGAGAAGGATGAAGACTTTAAGAAAATGGAATAGTTTTAAAGCACCAAACACTATCACAGGGCACTTAGGGTATTAAAATTTCCATCCAACACAGTTCATTTAATACTACCCAGTCAGTGCCACATGAATTACCCTTCTGTTCTTTTTCTTATTAAAGTTATCTCAATTAAGTCGTTTTCTCCAAACTTTGAACTTTTAAGGCAAAAGAGAAAGATAAAATCTGTGGGTTCCTTTTGTAACAAGTTATGTTCTTTCCTAATGAATTTTCCATGACATCTGTTTAGGAAAATCTCAGAAGATACCAAAATGAGATAATGATGGGGTTTTATATTTATCAAAGGCAACCTTACCCCCATGCACAAATACACTAACTCCCCATTGCATGGTAGGACGCTTTTGTGTGCCCAGAGGCACCATCAGTGAAAGGAAACTGGTTCTAATGAAAAAGATCTTGCTAAATCCTCCTTGTTAAAAGCTGGAGCCATCTGAGCTTGACTTTTCTGATATTTCTATCAATTTGGCCTCACTTTTGTTTTTGATATATATATACACACACACACACGTATATATATACATGTATATCTATATCAACATATATATATGAACACACGCATATATACATACATGTGTATGAATATATGTGTACATATAAATACATATTTTACACACACACACACACACAAACACTTTTGCCTTACTTTTTCTGCTTTCAGGTTGAACTTGAGAACACATTTAAGGAAGTTCTCAGCAATAAGGTATTTTCAGAGAAGGAATCTTCATGATGCAGGAAAATGAGACTTCGTTTTTGATTTTTTTTTTTTTTTTGAGACGGAGTTTCACTCTTGTTGCTCAGGCTGGAGTGCAATGGCGTGATATCGGCTCACTGCAACCTCTGTCTCCTGTGTTCAAGCAATTCTTCTGCCTCAGCCTCCCGAGTAGCTGGGATTACAGGCACGCACCACAACGCCCAGCTAATTTTTGTACTTTTAGTAGAGATGGGGCTTCGTCATGTTGGTCAGGCTGGTCTTGAACTCCTGACCTCAGGTGATCCACCTGCCTCAGCCTCCCAAAGTGCTGGGATTGCAGGCGTGAGCCACTGCGCCCGGCCGAGACTTTATTTTTTGAATGTTTTATACTTGTTCTCAAGTAGTGCCTGACTCAGGCAGAGGCTTTTGTCACCAGTCATAAAGTGATGAGAACCCTTTAGGTTGAGAATACTATAACTGGCACTCGGGGAATCAAATAGCTTTAATGAGATGTGTGCTTTGCTTGCTAGGTTTTTTCAAATGCTACTTAATTTATTATTTAATAGAGACTCTGAAGATCTATAGGTCCGTAATCTAAAGAGTGATTATTAAGACACGTAATGTCCATTTCTTTCTTTATAACCACCATAGCAGGAAATTCTTTGATCTTAATTTTAACCACAAATTCTCTGGAAATACAAATCATGCTGGTCTCTGGTAATATTTTAAGATGTTTATGTATGTATTTCCCTATTTAAGATGAGGATATATCAGAGTCACTTCAGCCTATAAGTTCATCCAGCTCTTACTGAGAATAATGTTCATGTTTTTCCTCAATCTTTTCTCCACAATATCAGTTCCCCAGGTGCTCCCCTGTTATTTGTTTCTCTCATTCTCTAAGTGTTTTCATTTGCTCCTTGATCTTCAGTAATCTCCTTCCATTAGTTACACCAGCACATCCAAACCTATGCCTCAGGCTGTGGCATTTTACCTTCAATTCAGTCTTGATTTCCCAATTGACTAAAGACCTGAAGAACCGAGTGTTTTGCTGGTACCACAAACACTTGTAAAAATGAATTCTCCACCACCTGGCATTAAACCAGTGTCTCCTTCAGATTCATCTCTTCCTGCTAAATGATGCTCCATTGGTCCAGACACTCAGATACCCAAGCTCTTGTCTTTTGGACTCCTCTCTCAACATCTATACTCAGAAAATATCTATACACAGTTTGATTGTATTTTGTTTTCCCACAATGTATTTTACTTTAATATTTTCATTGCTGTGTACTCAGTATCATCAAGTGATATACATTAATTAATCCAGGCATTAAGTAAGAGGCTTAATTATATCAGCACTTGGCAATCCATCCACATCCCAACCATCTTAATGGCTACAAGACAAGTTTGCCAAAATTCTACTTTAACAGGTTATTTTCCTACCCCCAAACACCAAATAGTTCCATTCATATAAAGTCTAGAAAGTCAAAGTTCTGACAACTTTACTCAAGGCTCAAGGAAGGTTGACCCGTACTTTTTCAAGGCTTGTATCTTGCTACTTCCTTATATGCACCCCATACCCCAGCAAAACTTTTGCTTTCAAATACCCAGCATGGCATATTTTCAGCTGCCATACCTTTGTCTATATTCTGTCCATCTACAATTGTTGTCCAACTTAGTCACCTAATGAAATCTAATCTTTCCCTTTAGAATGTGTGCTCCACTTTGATGTACATTAGAATAAACTAAAATGATTGTTTAAAATTCAGATTTTCTTACCCAATCTCAGAATTTTGATTGAAGAAGTTAGAGGAAGGACCCAAGAGTCTACATTTTTAACAAATCCATTTGAGCGATTCTCATACAGATGGTCATGGGACCAAAAACATTTGAAAAACATTGTAAGGACCAAAAATATGGACTGTATAAAGTTTTCTTAGATGTTACTGGTTAAAAACGATTTCTTTTTTTAGGAATACATCAAGCATCTTTATTAAATCTAAAAGGAAGTGAATTCACTACCAGACAGCAGCCTGAATTAGCATATTGATTCCATCCCGAATTAATTAACTAAGGTCTGTGATACTCTTTTGTAGTCTGTAGAATGTAGTAAATAATAGTACCCGCTTAATAACATTGTTTTAAGCTATGAGAAGCACTTGGCCTGCGTCTGGCACAGAGAAAAAATTACATATTAACTATTATTGCATTTCTTACCATAGGTTCCTAGACACAAAATATTTTTATGGCTTTGGATTATAATCCTGGCCTCCCTTTTCAGTCCCTGTCAAACATCAGGTTTATTTTTGAACATGCCCTTTCTCCTTAACCAATCATAGAAGTTCCTACAAAGTGGTGATTATGTTTATAGAGTGTGCATTGAAGAAAAAAAAAACTCCGGTCAGGTGTGATGGCTTACACCTGTAATCCCAGCACTTTGGGAGGTCCTAAGTAACTAATTGAGTTCTGGTGGAGGTAAGTAGGCAAATGCATTTTCTTCATTGAAAATCAAATAAAACCAAGTGTACAAAGTACAGCTTAAAACTAAGGATCCCTATGAATAGTATCTGAGTTGGGTTCTTACCTTTATAAAACTCAGAGGAGTAGATTTTCAGGCATGACATCCTGTGTCCTACTTTTACGGTAGAACAGGAAGTAGACTAACAGAGAGGAACTCTATGGGGCCCATGAGCTGGCAAACAAACAAACAAAATGACTCTATGTCTAGGAATGGTATTCATACTCCAAAGTCCTTGGTCCATCCAGGATATCTTGTGTCTGTAATGTCAAAACTAATAAGAGAAAGGAATGAAGACAAAGTCCAGAAGTCTGACAGCTGCTTATTTCCTATTGGAAGCCATGATAACTCATGCCTGTGTGATTAAAACAAATGGTTGAGACATCTCAATGATGTCCTATGGATCAGACAGCAGTGACCAAATATTGATACCAGAATACAATGAAATAGTCCTATAAACCAGCCATACCAAGATTTCAAAATTATTGATTTAATCCCGTATATTTTCCCAATTGTCAACACTCAACATTGGATACCCAGCCAAATGTCTTTTTGGTTATCTTTAAAAAATCAAACACTTTATGCTTCCCTGAGTGTTTGTTCCATAATCTCACATGTTTTTACTTAGATTTTCCTGATAGAGTGCCTATTTTTTAAAATCTTAGCTTTATCCAATATTCATACTTATTTTATCTTTTTCCATCACATTGCAGTAACTCTCCATCAGTGTTGTAAAATTTGCTTCTGCATTGTTGCTTTTTCTACCACAGATGTATATTAAGACATTACTAAATTCAGAAATTAACTCTGAGATCCTGTTGCAAATGTACCCATCTTGCTGCTTTTGACCCCATACACATCTTTTGGCTAAGAGTAAGAGGGAAAGAAGAAAACCAATGCTCTTATTCATTCCAGAATAAACAATATTTATAATCCCAGACCTGTGGGAAGCATTTCCAAGAAATACGGATCATCACATTGGCTCTCGTTACCAGAACTGTGCAAAGCAAAGGAAGCCCCTCAAAACACACTGAATTATCAAATGGGAAAAAGGTCACATTTACTGGTAAAGAGTCATTCTTTTCCTCATTCATTCAACAACCATGTTTTGATTATACCTTATGAACAAACTGCTGTGCTTGTATAACATTAACTCTTTGGGTGGCATATCTGTCAGTGTCCCAGCAAGGAAAGAAAAAGGCCATACTCAATGGACTTGAGGAAGATTTAATAAAGAAACTACTAGCAAAATTATGGGAAGAGTTCAGAGAAATCAAAAAACAGAGGCAAAAACTACAACACAGTGGTAGCCTAGGGCTAGTAATACCGAAATTGTTATTATCCCTAGGCCTAAATGACAAAGGAAGAGAGATGTTACTGGATCCTGGCAGGAGAGACTCCTGTAGAGGAACTGCCATAAAGAGAAGATAATGTTCGGGAGAGGGACACAGGCAGCCTCAGTTGACCCCACAGAGAGAGGCTTAGGGGTTAGACAAAGTGACCTTACTCTTCTCTCTTCAATTGTAGGCTCCCACTGGCTGAACACAACTGGATTTCAGAAGACTTAATGGAGCCTGTACAGGTCAGCCTTCCAGGGTTCAGAGCAAGATGGAGAGTGATAGAGTAGATACAGAAGAGCAATCCCAAGATAGCTCACCCGGAGGACAACACTCACTCTGACTACCCAACTTCATTGAAACTAAAAGAAACTTCATCTTGCTTTAGAGGAAAATAATCTTGGCCAGATATCCAGTTTGGGCTGATAAATAGACTGCTGTGTATATTTTACACTTTGCAGAGATGTGGTAGATACCTAAAATCTGTGTTTAACGAACTGAATAAAAATACTCTGATACCTAATAATGAATAGTGTGGTGCACAGATTCTAAGGAAGCCCCCATGATCCCTGCTTCCAGGTGTCCATGCCTTTGTGAAATCTGCTCCTCTTGAGTGTATGCAGGATCTGAGACTAGCCTCTAACCCATAAAATTGCAAAGGTAATAGGTTGTCACTACTGTGATTATGTCATTCATATAATAAAGGTGCTGATGTCACTCCTGTGATTATATTGCGTTACATAAAGCTGCCCTGCTAGCAGGCTCATGCTGGAGACTTTCTCTCTTGCTGGCTTTGAAGGAATGACCTGCCTTGATGTGAGAGGTTTGGGGAGAGAGCCACGTGGCAAGGAACTGTGGGCAGCCTCTTGGAACTCCTGGCTAACAGTCAGCACAAAGCCAGAAACCTCAGTTTATAACCACAAAATGATGAATCCTGCCAACAACCTGAGTGGGTCTTGTAGTGGATCCATCCCCCAGTCAAGCTTTCAGATGAGAACCCAGCTCTGGCCAAGAGCCTTTGCTGTTGTTCTTGGAATTCATTGTGGGGCTTTTTTTTGGTTTTATGGAGACGTAGTTGACAAATTAAATTGTAAAAATTTAAAATATACAATGTGATGATTGGATATATAGAGATACTGTGATAGGATTACTACAATTAAGTTAATTAACTGTGTTAGGCTATTCTTGCATTGCTGTAAAGAAATAATTGAGGGCTGGGCATGGTGGCACATGCCTGTAATCCCAATACTTTTAGGGGGCCGAGGTGAGCACATTACTTGAGGTCAGGAGTTCGAGATTAGCCTGGCAACCCCATCTCTACTAAAAATACAAAAAAAAAAAAAAAAAAAAAAATAGCCAGGTATGGTGGTGGGCACCTGTAATCCCAGCTACTCGGGAGGGTAAGGCAGGTTTCACTTGAACCTGGAAGGTAGAGGTTGCAGTGAGCCAAGATTGTGCCATGCACTCCAGATCAGAGACAGAGTGAGACCCCATCTAAAAAAAAAAAAGAAAAAGAAAAAGAAAAGAAATAGCTGAGACTTGATAATTTATAGATAGAAGAGGTTTAATTTGCTCACAGTTCTGCAGGCTCTACAAGAATGACATTGGCATCTGTTCAGCTTCTGGGGAGGCCTCCGGGAACTTTTACTCAAGGCTGAAGGCAAAGCTGAAACAGGCACATCTCATGGCCAGAGCAGGAACAAGAGAGACAATGTGTAGGGGAAGATGCCACACACTTTCAAACAACCGATCTCATGAGAAATGAGAACTCACTCACTATTGTAAGGACAGTACGAAACACCTCTAGCACTGAGGATCACAATTCAACATGAGATTTGGTGAGAACATATATTCAAAATAACACATCCATCACCTCACATAGTTACCATGTGTGTGTGTGTGTGTGTGTGTGTGTGTGTGTGTGTGTATGTGTAGCGAGAACATTTAAGATCTACAATTTTAGCAAATTTCAAGTATAGGATACAGTATTAACTATAGTTACCATGATATACATCAGGGATGTAGAACTTAGTTATCTCATATCTGAAAGTTCGTACCCTGTGACCAATATCTCTTCATTTCCCCACCCCCACCCCCGGCAACCAGCATTCTACTTTTTATTTCTTTGAGTTTGACTTTTTTAGATTTCACATATAAATGAGATCATACAGTATTTTTCTTTCTCTGCTTGACTTATTTCACTAAGCATAATGCCCTCAAGTTTCATCCATGTTGTTGCAAATGGCAGAATTTCCTTTTTGTTCAATCTGGCAGACACCTCGATTCTAGATGGATCCTTTCCAAAAGACCCAGCTAAGCCACACCTAGACCCCTTACCTACAGAACCTGTGAGATAATAAATGTGTCTTGTTTTAAGTCATAAAGTTTGGTAATTTGTTATGTAACAACAGAAACTAATATAATGAGTATTTCATTTTTCCATATTGCATTATTGAACCCCTTATAATTAATATTCTCTCACATTCCTAGAACTGGGCCTTGTGGCTCAGGTATTATTTTATTCAATATCTATGTAGGACTTTACCACTTACAAACTATTTTCATAAGTCTTAAATCAACTGTTCATTGAGATAAGCCCATATTATTAGTCTCAGATAAAGGATAAAGAAACAGAGGCTGTGAAGTTTGAATTGACGTACCCAAGGTTAAATACTAAATGGCAAATTTTGGCTTTTGTCCCTTGACCTCTGACTACAATTCCCAGTTTCTTCCACTCTGCTGCACTGCCTTTTTAAATTTAGTTCCAGATGATTAAAATAGTGCTAACAAGCCACACCTTCAGTCCTTAGAAGGACCAGCTACATTAATCCAGCTTCTCAGAATGGCAAAATGCCTTCTCTTTCTCTCAAAAATAGGTATGTTACTGGCTACAAGATGAAAATTATCTGCCAGTAGGAAAATTCCCATGGAAAATTCAAAGTCTCCTTTGGTTAATCATGGCTCAGCAGCGCATCCTTACCTAAAAATCACGGTTTGAATTGCAGTTAGGAGTGTTACTAGAAGCAGCAGCAGCAGCAGCAGCAAAGACATAAGCTAACATTCAGAAACACTTACTGCATAGTCTACCCCAGCTTAATTGTTTATTCCTTAAAATAGCCGAAAATGAAAGGACTTTGGCAAAATCCCTTATGATAAAAGCCCAGACTCAAAACCTTATTAGAGATCAAAGCAGATGGCAATATTAGTTAACAGATTTTTTTTTTGTAAACTGCTCTCTGCTTAAAAAAATGTTTAAAAGTAATGCAAAAGACCTACAATTTACCTCTTTGTGAATGGCCAGCGGTGGAATTCTATCTGTGAGGTCTGCTGTTGGTTTGATCCAAAGAACAGTGAATGGCAAATGGCGTATATGACAATCTCTTTTGAAATGGAGCAGAGCATTTTCTATGATGGAGATCAAAGGCGCTAGTACAACAAGTCATCAAAGTGGGCACCTGTAATAATATAAAAAAGAGTGATTGAAGTTTTCCCACCCTTGCGTTTCACATTAGTCCATTTGAATAGTCATCATTAACATTTCTCCCCATATTTGTCTCTTTACTTAGACCTATTAGTATCATTGGAGCTATGAGAGCTTAAGAATAATTTTATAACAAATAAGAGATTGTTTAATGTTGCCAAACATTTAATAAGCTTCTAGAAAATATTCTGGGCCGGGATCAGTGGCTCACGCCTGTAATCCCAGCACTTTGGGAGGCTGAGGCAGATGGATCACAAGGTCAGGAGTTCGAGACCAGCCTGACCAACACGGTGAAACCCCGTCTCTACTAAAAATACAAAAATTAGCCAGGCATGGTGGCGGGCACCTGTAATCCCAGCTACTCGGGAGGATGAGGCAGGAGAATTGCTTGAACCTGGGAGGCGGATGTTGCAGTGAACCGAGATCATGCTATTGCACTCCAGCCTGGGTGACAGAGTGAGACTCCATCTCAAAAAAAAAAAAAAAAAAAAAAGAAAAGAAAATATTCTGTTTTAGTTTGGCTCAAAATTTGGCCCAAGATGAGAGAATTTGTTCGATTGTTGGTTGCTTGTTTTTCTGAACCTACATTTTAAAAGATAGCAGCTTTGGAAATAAAGTTTGATCCTATGATTCAATCTTAGAATGCTCTTGCTGTGTGTCTGTGTGTCTTTTATCAGGGCCCTTGATTAGAAAGAGAAGAGAATGGAGCCCTTTTTGTTCCATCTCTCCCTGTTATTATATTCATTATGAATCTTTCCCTTTCTTTCTGCCAATTAGGACCGGTCCCAATATGGCGGGACCTCCAGAGTACTACCGCTGTCTCTCATGCACGACTCTTTCCAGAAATCCCTTGACTTGAAATTCAATCCTTTTTTTAATGAGAAAATACAGTACCACTGAATCCCAAAGCATTTATATTTAAAGCTTCCATGACCTAAAGCCTTATCAAGAGAAAATGAGAATGATACTATTTTTACCCCTACCTAAACACATAAGCTCACTACATGCCAAATATTTTAAATATTTAGCCCTTGTTTCTTGACCTTGTGCAGAGTAGCTTCTTATCATAGTGTCACTTCAGGAGAATCAGGCAGAGGGACTTGGGTTCTAGTCCTGACTTCACCTTTACAAACTCTGAACAAAATTCAATATATTATATATTATGTACCTCTTTTAAGGCTGTTTTCTAATCCATAAAATAGTAATAATAATCATGGCTTCTTGAGGCTGCTGTAAGGGTTGAATGAATAGTATAGAAGGCCTTAACCCATCATCTGAGACATGGGGAGTCATTTACAGGTGTTATTATTTCATGACTGAAAATAGCATATTTTTCTCCAGTTGCCTTGTTCAAGTATTCTGTCAGTTCCCTTTGGTTTTCCCTCTTTCTTATTTGACTAACTTTGCTATAAACATCTGGACACTGTATCTGAATTGTACAAAGGAAAGGCAAAGAATTGAAAAGGGACCAATTTATTCTAGTCATAAATTTACTTTGGAAATTAGGTTTATCTTCGTTGATTAATGATGCGGGTTCAGGACACACTACTCCAAAATACGTCACCTTGACACTTGAGAAGACTGCAGATCTCTCTGACCTTCTCCCAGTCCTTCCCCTTTGCAGGAGGTCATAAAAACTAGGAAGAGTTTGTCAGAGCTCAGAAACCAATATCCCCAAAATATGCCATTTTTATGTTTAGAGAGCACCCTTGATGTAACTAACTCCATTTTAGAAAAAGTTTCCATTTTATATTTCATAGGACACTTTGCCTTCAAGGGTAAGATATTTTGCTTAATAAACAAAAAAATAAAGACTGCATCTAACCACAAAGGTAAGATGTTTTTGCTTAATAATCAAAAAAATAAAGACTGCATCTAACCAGATAAGGACACAAACCAAGTACACTCTTCCACAATCAGTTCTCACCAGAGGACTCTTTAACCATAAAGGAGCATGCCTTCAGCAGCTCAGATAGGCCATCTTAACTGACACCACCTTCCAGTAACTTGTGCTAAGAACTCAGCATCTGCCACCAAAGGCTCTGCCATATCAAAGACTATTCCTTGCAATATCCAGGGACTTTCAGGCCCAAACCAGGACTCCTTTTACTGCTTTGCCCCCCCTGGATCGGTTCATTAATGCTTTCTCCTCTTTTTCCTTTTGATGTTTAATATTACTTTTTTTGTTGTGGAATGTTTAATCTATAACATTTACACATGATTAAGTATACTATTATGTATGGTTTGCAATATTGACAGACTTGTGGAGTGGCCTGAGCCTGTGTCTGCAGTACTGACTACTAAGTGAACGGGAAGTACTAAGGAGAGTTACCTCCGTGAGAACTCATTGTAACTCATGACTTTTGTGATTGAAACAGTGTTAATAAAAGCCTGACATTGTCAAAAGACATAAATATGTGTAGAACTGGTTATCTCTAACCTTCCACTGCTCATGACAGACATGCTGAAATGAAGAAGTTTCAAGGTCTCTCTGACAACCTTCCCTCCATACCATCCCTCTCACAGAAGATGAAGGCTCCTTTATCTGCCTAAGATCCAGACCCACCAAGCAGAATAATTGTTTTTTCTTCCTCTCCTTGTTATCTCACTACATATTGCAGAAAAGACCAAGAATGTAACTGCACCTGAGCAGATCCTTTTACACATATAATGATGGTCTCCAAGAATTATTAAAATTCCGAAGAGTACTACTTATAAGTTAATATCTTTTCCTGGATCCATTCATTCTCCCTAGTAATTCTTTCAATAGAATTCTTCTTCTCTCCCCTCCCATAATGTTTTTTTAGGATCCAAGCCCCCATTCTTTCTGTAGCCTCAAGATGGTATATACAATGTTCCACTTCATTGGGAGGTAAGATCTTTATTCTGAAGTCTCTCATGCACACTTTAAATAAATTCGTATGTATTTTCTCCTATTACTCAATCTACCTTATATCAGTGATTTTTCAGCAAACCTTTTGGGGACCAAGGGCCTTGGCTTCCATAGTTATGGTGCCTTGGGCAAAATCACCAAAAGTCTTTCTGTTCTTCTGGAAGCCTCAGTAAAAAGACCCAGGAACTTAAGAAGCCAGCAAAAGGGGTAAGAATTTCTTACCAGCTATGGTCCTGCTCTCTCTTTTGGTCAGTCCAGTAGAGTAGATGGTAAAAATTACTGTTTCTCTCCTCTGCAAGGTTTTTATTACTGGGTAAAAGGGGCCTGTGTGACTAGTCTTGGGGTATAGCAACTCTAGAGTACTTTTTGGCATTTTGTTATATGAATATTTATATTGTTTGATCTCTTTCTTCCAAGAAATATTTTTGTTTGTCTTTGTATTTCTGTGTTCTGTCATAAACAGGGGTACTGGTTGAGGTTCCCTCTCCTCTTGTTTATGTCCTTGAGAACTCGACCTGTGATCAAGTGAGCTCTTTCTCTCTTGGTTCCCACCATCCGTGGGGCATGATTTCTGGGTCAGGTCAGATGGCCAGTCTGAAAATGGCTGGGAATCCAAGACTTTTTCTGTTTCAAATGTGTCACGCTTGTCATAAGAAGTGCCATTCATAAGCAGCTTTTGTCATCTTGACCTGTGCTGCCTGGTTAGTGCTGAGCGAGTCTAATCCCAGAAGGGCCTACCCAATGTGACAGATTAACTGGTCTGTGACTCATAGCCCCCAACAAATTTGGGGGTTACAGGAGGCAAACACCATTTTTAACTGTCTATAGCAAAAAGAGTCTTTCGCTATCTCAGCCTATTTCTGGGAAAATGGGGGAATCTTCGATCTTTGGAATCACTTCTTGTCTAAGAAAGGGTGTTGGATTGAGTTGCTATTGGAACTAAATACATCATTGAAAATTCAATGGCCAAAAGATCCATTCCTTAAATTAGACTCCTAAAAAATGAGAAATAAAATAAAATTTTAGAGATCCTTTATTCCAAATAATAGGAAGTTGGTATTAAAAGAATCATATTAATGTCATGGCAAACCTTAAAAATTATTTCAACTAAAGAGCAAAATCTGAGATAAAACAAAGTTACACTCATGCAGGCCACTTTGGATTCCATGCAACATTCACAGTGGACACTGCTCATTTTGTAGTCTGTTGATTACAATTCCCATTGTGGCTTAGGTTAGCTTTCTGCTCAGGGAATTACTCCCTCTTGGTTTGATATTTGTGTGACTCTTGGGATACCAATTCATTACTAATCTTTTTCCCTTCCTTGGACAGTATTTCATTTCCTGTCTTCTTCCATCTGTGGGAGGTACACAAGGTTTTGGGGCCTTTGTGTGTAGATGAACGGCTGAGAAGCTGAGACCCTAGAGAAGATGGCTGGACAGACATATGAGTTGTACTCCATTTTTAGCTGGTGAAACCCTCCTTTATTTAAGCTGTCTTTAGAATGGTTCTGGATTTTGTGCAAAGGCCATAAATATCAGCTGATTGTCTTGGCTAAAAACTGATAATAAGATACTTGAAAAGATGTTTTAAAGAATTTTAAGGTTAAAACTCAACTTAATTAAAAGCTAATATCCACGCTATATATTATATAGTGTACTATATATATAGGATATACATATATACAATTATATATAATTAAAAGCTGATATCCAAGCCAAGTCACATATATGTGTGTATATGTATATTTTACACACACATATACACACCCACACACACACGTATATATAAATACACACATATTTTTAAGGATTTTCTGCTTTTCTCTTTAAATTCTGTTTCTGGGATTTTTTTTTTTTTTTTTTTTTTTTTTTTGGTGAATAAAACTCTCCACCTCCCACCCCCAAAACAAAAACAAAAACAAAAACATGTGCTTGTATGTTTGTCTGTTCAAGTGCTGCTAATAAAGACATACCCAAGACTGGGTAATTTATTAAGGAAAGAGGTTTAATGAACTCACAGTTCCACATGGCTGGGGAGGCCTCATAATCATAGTGGAAGGCAAATGAGGAGTAAAGTCACATCTTACATGGTGGCAGGCAAGAGAGAGCTTGTATGGGGAAGTCCCATTTATAAAACCATCAGACTCATAAGACTTATTCACTACCATGAGTACAGTATGGGGGAAGCTGCCCCCATGATCCAGTTATCTCCACCTGGCCCCACCCTTGACACATGGGGATTATTACCATTCAAGGTGAGATTTGGGTGGGGACAAAACCAAACCATATCATTCAGCCCCTGGACCCTCCCGAATCTCATGTTCTCACATTTCAAAACCAATCATGCCTTCCCAGCAGCCCCCCAAAGTCTTAACTCATTTCAGTATTAACTCAAAAGTTCACAGTCTAAAGTATCATCAGAGACAAGGCAAGTCCCTTCCACTTATGAGTCTGTAAAATCAAAAGGAAGTGAGTTACATCCTAGATATAATGGGGGTACAGGCAGTGGGTAAATATACCTGTTCCAAATGGGAGAAATTGGCCAAAACAAAAGGGCTACAGACTCCGTGCAAGTATGAAATCCCAAAGGGCAGTCATTAAATCTTAAAGCTCCAGAATGATCTGCTTTGACTTCATATCTCACATCCAGGTCATGCTGATATAAGAGGTAGGCTCCCACAGCCTTGGGCAGCTCTTCCCCTGTGGCTTTGCAGGGTACAGCCCCCATCCTGGCTGCTTTCAGGGGCTAGTGTTGAGTGTCTGCAGCTTTTCTAGGAGCATAATGCAAGCTGATGGTGGATCTACCATTCTGGAGTATGGAGGATGGCAGCCCTCTTCTCACAGCTCTACAAGGCAGTGCCCCAGTGGGGACTCTGTTTGGGGCCTCCAACCCAACATTTCTCTTCCATACTGCCCTAGCAGAGGTTCTTCATGAGGGCCCCACCTCTGCAGCAAACTTCTGCTTGGATATCCAGATGAGAGGCATGCAATGCATATAATAATCACATCAGGGTAAATGGAGTATTCATCTCCTTAAGCATTTATCCTTTGTGTTACAAACAATCCAATTATATTCTTTTATTTATTTGAAAATGTACAATTAAATTATTTTGACTATAGTAACCCAGTTTTGCTATCAAATACCAGGTATTATTCATTCATTCTTTTTTTTTTTTTTTTTTTTAACCCATTAGCTATCTTCATCTTCCCTACCAACCCCAACTACACTTCCCAGCCTCTGGTAACCATCTCTCTATACTCTATGTATGCAAATTCAATCATTTTAAATTTTAGCTCTCACAAATAAGTGAGAACATGAGATCTTTGTCTTTCTATACCTGGCTTATTTCACTTAACATAATGATCTCTGGTTCCATCCATGTTGTTGCAAATGACAGGATCTCATGCTTTTCCATGGCTAAATAATACTCCATTTTGTGTAAGTACCACACTTTCTTTATCCATTCATCTATTGATTGACACTTATATTGCTTCCAAATCTTGACTATTTTGAATGGTGTTTCAGCTAATATGGGAGTGCAGGTGTCTCTTCAATATATTGATTTCCCTTCTTTTGATCATATAACTAAGGATAGTATTGCTGGATCATATGGTAACTCTATTTTTAGTTTTTTGAGGAAGCTCCAAACTATTCTTCAGAGTGGTTATACTAATCTATATTCCCCCAGTGTACCAGTGTTCACTTTTCTCCACATCCTCTCCAGCATTTGTTATTGCCTGTCTTTTGGATATGGACAAGTGGGGTCAAATCAAGTTTAAAAGCTTCTGCAGAATGAAGGGAACAATAAACAAAGTGAAAAGACAATGTGCAGAGTGGGAGAAATTATTCACAAACTACTCATCTGATGAAGGATTAATAATTAGAATATATAAGCAGCCCAAACAATTTTACAGGAAAAAATCTAATAATTTGATTTAAAAATGGGCAAAAGATTTGAATAGACATTGCTCAAAAGAAGACATACAAATGTCAAACAGGCATATGAAAAGGCATTCAATATCATGATTATCAGAGAAAAGCAAATCAAAACTAAAATGAGATATCATCTCTCCCCAGTTCAAATCATTTGTTCATTTTGTTTATAAATTTTCTAATTTAATTGCTTTTTTTAATTAGTCAAGTGCAGTAGTGAGAAGGGGGAAGAGCAGAACAAGAAGTAAGATCTGTAATGAACTGTGAACAATCAATTGAGATACTTCACTATCTTCAGACTGGCCTGTTTATTTTTCTTTTAATGTTCAATTTGAGAGTTCTTTGTGTATTCCAAGTAGAAGCCCTATGTTGAATCTTGTGATTTGCAAATATTTCCCTCTAGTCTGTAGATTAACTTTAGATTAAATTTTCATTCTCTAAATGTAGTCTTTCACAGAGCGAAAGTTTTTAATTTTTGTGAAGTCCAATAGAGTAATTATATTCTCTTATGAGTTGTGCTTTTGGTGTCATATCTAAGAACTTCTCATCTAGCCCTACTTCCTAAAATTTTTCTTGTTTTATACTAAAGTCTTTTAGTTTTATATTTTATATTTAAAACTATATTACACTTTGAATTACTTTTTGAATGAAGTAGTAGGTTTAGGTTGAGATTAAATTATTTGCCCTTGGATATCTAATTGCTTTAACATCATCTGTTGAAAGAACTGTTCTTCCACTGAACCGCTTTTATAACCTTTTCAAAAATCAGCTGGGTATATTTGTGTTGTTTAGTTTTGGGTTCTCTCTTCTGTTCCATTGATCTATGAGTCTATCCCCCAACCAATATCAAAATCTCTTGATTATTGTAGCCGTATAGTAAGTCTTAATGTTGGATGTAATAATCCACCCCACTTTATTCACTTTCAAAGTTATTTTACTTAGTCCATGACCTGTGCCTTGAGACATAATTTTTAAAATAAATTTTACTATATCTGCAAAAAAAAATTTTGGAATTTTGATATCAATTGAATTGCACCTGTTAATGAAGTTGAAAAGGACTGACATCTTTATTATGTTGATTCTTTCTATCCATTACAAGGTCATCTCTCCATTTATTTAAAAGCCCTTTGCATTTGTTCCTTTGGGTTCTGTAATTTTTGGCATAGAGGACCTATGTGTACATTGTTAGATTTGTACCTAATTATTTCTCTCTTTTTTGAAATAATTGTAAATAGTCTTGTATTTTTAATTGTGTTTTCCACATCTTCATTGCTAGCATATAAAAATATGATTTATTTTCGTATGTTGGTCTTGTATCCTGTGATCTTGCTAAACTTACATATTAGTTCTGGGAGTGTTTAAAAGATTGCTTGGAATTTTCTATGTATACAATTATGTCATTTGAAATAGAAACAGTTAAATATTTTTTCTATTCAAACTGGCTATAGTTTGAATGCATCCCCCAAAGTTTTTGTGTTGGAAACTTAATCCCCAATGCAACAGCGTTAAGAAGTGGAACCTTTAAGAGGTGATTAGGTCATGAGGACTCTGAATGTATTAATGATGTATTGCAGAAGTGACTTAATTATCTCAGGAGTGGGCTCTGGATAAAAAGGATGAGTTTGGCTCCCTCATATCATCCCTTCTCCATTCCTCTCTCTCTTTCTCTCTTGTACCCTCGCCCTTTTGCCTTCTGCCATGGGATGATGCAGCAAGAAGACCCTCACCAGATGCAGGCCCCTGCACCTTGAACTTCTGAGCCTCCAAAACTGTAGGAAATAAACAATTTTCTTAATAAATTATCCAGTCTGTGGCATTCTGTTATAGCAACACAAACTTAACTAACACAAATTTCAGTGTCTTTATTTCTACTGTGTGCCTTATTGCACCAGTGAGAACTTCCAGCACTATGTGGAATGAGAGTGATGATAGCAAACATCTTCGCCTGGTCCTGATCTTAGGGGGAACTGATTCAGATTCTCACCATTATGTATAATGACAGCTTTTGTGTTTTCTGTAAATGATCTTTATCAATTTGAGGATATAGTTCCCTCTATTACTTATTTTTAGAGAGGTTCTTTAAAATTATAGATGTTGAATTTTGCCATAGATTTGATCTTCATCAACTGATATGATCATGTGATTAGCCCGTTAATATGGTAGATTATAATGGCTTATTTTCAAATATTTAAAAGCATTGCATACCTGGAATAAATCCCACTTGGCTATGGTGCATTTTTTTTTTTTTTACATATTTGCTGGATTCAAGTTGCTAATATTTTGTTTAGAAATGTTGTGTCTAATTTCATGTTATATATTGATCTTGTACTGTCTTCCTCTTGTACTGTCTTTGGTTATAATATCAAGGTAATTTTGGCCTCATATAATGACTTGGAAAGATGCTGTAAAGAATTTCTATTTTTTGGAAGATGCTACATAGAATCAGTGTAAGCCCTCTTTAAATGTTCGGGAGAACTCTAAATATTGGAGTGACTTGGATCTTGGCCATAAAACCTTGATTCTTTTCTATCTACATTCTGCCCTCAGGAAATTTAACTTTAGTCTATTTTAAAATATGTTTCACCTGCCAATAAATCCCAAATTTATATCCCCAGCTCCATTCCGTTGCACTTAGAATACATCAAACTTTCCCAACCATAGGGTATCAAATTCCTCACTGGCCTCATTTTTAACCAGTTCTTAAGTTAGGTCCCTGTTTGTCTGCTAGGGTTGCATAACGAATGACCATAGGTTGAGTGGTTGAAACACCAGAAATTTATTTTCTCACAGCTCTGAGCAAGGCTAGAAGTCCAAGATGAGGGTGCCAGCAGGGCTGGTTTTTGTTCTGGTGAGATCTTCCTTCCTGCTTTGCATATGGCCTCCTTCTCACTGTGTCCTCACATGGTCTTTACTCTATGCATGAAGAGAGAGAGAGAGAGAGAGAGAGAGAGAGAGAGAGAGACAGAGAGAGAGAGAGAGAGAGAGATCTGGTGTCTTTTCTTATAAGAACACCCATCATATCAGATTAGTGCCCTGCTCTTAGTCTTCTTTTAATCTTAGTTACCTCCTTAAAGGCCATATCTCTAATGCAGTAACAGTGGGGATTAGGGCTTCAGCATATACATTTTTAAGAAACACAGTACAGTCCCTAGCAGGACCTACTCTTACTTCCTAGAGTCTATACACCTTGATTTTCTTCTCTAAATCAAGGACACCCAGCTCATTCCTGTCTTAGGAATATGATTTTGTGATTGCAATTCCTGAAGCAGTCTTTCCCTGAATCAACATGTTTGGATCATTTTTATTTATTATATCTCAGCTCAAATGGAATCTCTCTAGTGAGTATCATGCCCTGACAGCCCAAGCCAAAGTTTTCTCTACATCTTGGTCATTGTTTTCTATCCCATTGCCTTGTTTAATTTTCCTTATATAAGTTACTGCGATCTAAATTATCTTTTTCTCTTAATTGGTTTACATTCTTTGTGCCTCTGTCTCTAACACTAAGATATAAGCTTCATGAGGACAAGAACTGTTTCTTTGGTTCACCTCTATATTCTGTGTCCCTTGTCCCATTTCTGGTACATGGTAAAGGACAAAAAAAAAATTTGATAAAGTTTGAATGAGTGGGTTTGATGTAGTTAATGCAGGCAGATTGCATGGGACCTATTCAATATATGGGTTTCAATGTGCTTCATGGTCTTACAAAGTCCGGAGAAATGAGCCATGAATAAGAACCTCTGGCTTGTATTTATATTTTCAAAAAGATTAGTGAAAATAACTTTATAATGTGTTGATTGTAGAAAATACATCTAAGGACTTTAAATTCCTATTTCCTAGGGTTCAGGGGGAAAAAATGATAGCAATACTAACCATCTTAATTTCTTCTAGTTTCCCAGATCAGAAATGAAGACAAATAGCACAACTTCATTCTTTGGATTCTTCCTTTCTAATTTATCATCCAGAAAGTGCAAAGGACAATGGATATTCATCTCCATGTATACAATCTAAACAGTGCATGTGAAAGGAGAAGAGAAGAAAAATATATACATATACCACATTATTTTCGAAAAGGAATCGTATTCCTTACCCACAGAGTGTCCTCCATTGTGAATTTTATGATTAATCATCCATGCACCTGAATGTAATTGGCTTTGTTAGTACTTTACTTATATTTTGCTTCCCTTTACCTGCAAGATAGTTGTTAATGGACGAAATTTGTTCTAAGTGAAGTGATAGGGCTTCAATCTTTGAATAAAATTGGGATTCATAGGAAATTTACATTTGTATCTTTCAGAGTTATCAAATACTCAGGGGCTTGTAAAGAGCACAGAATGTCATTTAGATTGAAGTCAAAAAAATAGCTTATTTTTCTTATGCTGCATAAGAGATTTAAACTTTTAAGAGATTATCTACATGAGAAGCTTTGGTAAAAATTTCAATGCTTTCTTGAAAACACATGATCAGAAATGCTGAGGAAAGATACAAAAACTTTGCTGGGTGATCATTTTCAGGTTATTAAACTCTTAAATCATGTATTTTTAAATGATTTATGTTTGTGGAAATTTCAGTAATGAAATAAAATTCAGAAACATCTGCTTCAACAAGCACATTCTCCTGAATTCAGAAAACTGAAATAATTTGTGAGCCAAGTCTATGTTCACATATTTTCTATTTCAAATGTAAATTAAATATAACACTTGGGAGATTATGAAGAATATAATTTGGCCCGGAGAAAGTGGCTGCCTCAATTGAACATTCTTTCTTAGACTGAAGCTGCGTCCATGTTCCTCGGTAGGCACCCAGAACAACTCAGGTCACCGTGTGATTTCCTAAAATCAGGAGATCTTTTGCATGGCACGCTCCCTCAAAGTGAATAATGGTTGGCTTCCGGAGCTAGATGTTTTCTGGACAATTTTTTTGTAACACATCATAAAAATGCAACCCCATCTTCTTACTTACCTTAAGCACATTTCATGTCAGATTCATGGCTTTGTTTCCACATATTGCCTTCCTAACTACTTCTCCCGTGAGGGGCGAACCCTCTCCTCATGATCAATATACCTATAGCATGGAAGGAAGAAAAACAAAGGTGTTGGAAGAAGAAGATGGAAAACCCATCCTGATGAGACAGTTGTTGGCTAGTTCTTGAAGACAGCTGTACATAAGACTGTATTACCAGCAGATGTATTTTAAAATAGTGACATGATCACACATGAAGCTGGCCCAGCAAAATACTGTTCCTGCACTAAGATCCAAGATCCCCTGAGTGACGTAGAAAAGGCAAGAAATTGTTTCTATCGATAATGAACAGACAGTCAACACATTAAAATAGGTTTTCAAAACATAACAGACACACAGGGTATGTTGTAAGAGTTATAAAATAGAAAAAAAATTATGTTTAGGCCAATCTTCAGTTTCTTTTAGTATACTAATCAAAGAGCTTAGAGAATTGCATATGAATGACAAAAAACTATACGTAAGAGAATATAAATATATATACAGGCAGATATCCTAGATAACTAACATATTAAGCCTTAGAAGTAGTAAAGTATTATTATTTTGCAAGATTTACAATAATGATTCTGATCCAAGGGCTATTTTCCCCCCAGAGGACATTTGACAATGTCAGGAGACATTTTTGGTTGTCATGATTGAGGTGGGGCTTGGAGAAGCTACTGGCATCCAGTCAATAGAGGCCAAGGATGCCACTAAACGTTCTGCAATGCACAGGACACTCCCTCACCCACATAAAGAATATTCTGGCTCAAAATGGCAATAAAGTCAAGACTGAAAAAACCTGATTTAGACATATCACTTGGGCAGACATACAAATGGACTTTTAAGAAGTCTTAAGTCTATGGCTGAGTTTATTTAGGGGAAAATATCAGATACCTTGCAGCTAAATAAAGAACACTTTTTTCCACCTCAGTTCTCAAAAAACTCAGTCAATACATTCATGTTCCCACTGCCACATCATAAAAGATATGTTTGTTTATTGAATTTCCTAGATGAGGGAGAATAAGAAAATTTCAAGTTATCTCAATCATTTCCAGAGGACCTCAGCAACTAGGACATCATACCTCTTATCTGAGGAAAAAAAGAAGGCAAACATTTCAGGACTTTTCTTTTTTTTTTTTTTTTTTTTTTTTTGGCTAAAACGGAAATGCTACAAATGCATTCACTTTCAAACTGAGATGCAAGGGCATTTTATAAGTCTTTTGAATGCCTCTCCAAATTTTTCAGGAGTTGCTACATTGAAAGGCTATAAACTTAGTTGCAATAAAATAGACATTATTTTTAATTGTTTCCTCTCAGCCTTATCACATATATGTACAAAAAAGAGTGGCATGGAAAATTATTATTTACAGTACTGAACAGCTTTCATACTGTCATCATTCTATAATGTAAGGTGTTTCTGCATTGAAAGAAAATATACTGGGGCAGCAATGTGAGGAAAGAAAAGCTACAAACTACCAGGTGTTCTTGAAACCTTGTACAGATACTTATGCAAATAATGTGTATTTTTTGTAACTTCACTGATTCCAGGTATCATTATCGATGTGGAAGACTAGGCCAGAAGAACTTGTCTCCAACTTTGAAGGTCAGTGTTAACCTCACCACATCCAGGCTCTCTGAACATTGAGGCTGCCTAAAGAATAGTTCCAGGAACTTATCCAATTTGATTTGCTTTTCCAATATTAAAATTTGGATTTTTTTAACTGAACATGCCAATTCCTAAAAAAAAAAAAATAGCATAAGAAAAGAAAACCAGGGTTTCTTGCACTAAATATCTGGGGACGCCAAACATGCCCATCAATGAGTTGGACCAAAAATCTCTGAGCTTGAAGCTTTGTAAATAGATAACTATTTTAGCTAGGCTGATTTTTTTTTTTTTTTTTTGTCTGTGAGTTCCCCTTGTTCCATCTAAACTTTTGGCATTCTAAATGTGTATTATGCAGGTTAGGTCACTTGATAATAATGACTGCACTATACATCTTATTTGACTGATTGGCTCTGTACTTAAAGAAACTGTATGAATGTTCCATTTTCAGCCATGTATAGTCACAGTATACATTATCAGGGTGATATTCAACTGAACTGCAAATACAATCTTAGAAGTTTTACTGTTGTAAAAGATTGGGAATCACAGGAATGCAGTGATCTGAAACTATTAGCCATGATATTATGTCTTGTTTGCTTTCATATGCAAATTAAAACAAAGCAAACCAAAAACTGCAAGAAGAAAATAATATGATATAAATAAATTTGGTAAACCTAGCAAACAAGTAATTTTCTATTTTTTGGCATTGTCACTTCTCTCCTTACCTTTGTTTATTACTAAAAATGATACTGTGTTCCCAATGAATTTCAGAATAAAGAACAAAGTGAGTGACGTAAAGTACAGATAATACTGTATCTTACAATATGTGAAAATTGTTTTACAATGATTGGTTTCTTTTCATTCAGACTTCAAACCAGGGCACCAAACAAGACCTTCAAGGTTCAGAACAAAGTCAGTGTTGACTGACTTTGAAAGACATACAAAATTGGATTTATTACTGAAATATAAAGAAATATACAACTGAACATTCATGTTAGAAATGTTTAATCACAAAAAGATGATATTCACAGTTATTTCCATTAATTTATTTCTACGGAATCTTTGCTGTGTAATTTGTATCTTGGTTACTCATTTTCATTTGACTGAAAAATAATCAGAATACATTTTTTAAAACCACCCATTGAGGTTCTTTCACATGAGAGGCAAACAATTTAATGATGACTTTCTAGCATAAGCTGCATTCCAAGATATTTGACCTGTTACCCCCACATGGGACCTGTATATTCTCCCTCAAGATATGTCTTTGGTCTCAAGACACAGTCACAGGAGCACCAGGTGAATGTGTGGGAATGGTTCATGCCAAGACACTTTCAGTCCTGGGAATGTGATCCAAATCACACACCATCAGCTGCTTGGGAGTAGCTGTCATCTTCCTGTAAGCGTAATAGCAGATTCAATCTGATATTGAAACGCATGAGGCTGACGAAGCCCTTTGCTGCAGCAACATGCTAACTAGAAGGAAACAGATCAGGACTTGGGTGTAGCCACTGGAAAAGAGAAATAAAACATGCTGGGACATACTTGATGGTTTCAAAGACTTTGAACAGAAGAATTCACCCACATATTGGGTTGTAGCAGGATTAATTAGTAATGCTGCTATAACAAAGCATACTTAGAAAACAATGATGTATGGCAATCTCCCTCTCATTTTCCTATTATATACACATAAAAGCAGACGAAAGAGCGCAGATGCCCCATGGTTCTAAGTGTCTTTGTTCACTTTATGCTAAAAATGTATCAGGAGGGAATGCATCCTTCATTTTCAGTTAGTTATAGTTCGTTTTCATTTTTATTTTTCATAATGGACTTTTATTAATCACCTGCTATAATTTGAATAATTTATCTCACTAAATTCATCACATAAAGGAGGAAGCCATGGATCTGACAGCTTAGGGTGACAGGCTAAGCCTTGTGTTAGAACTGCATGAGTATTTTTCTTTCCACTATTCCATAGCTACTTTCAAACAGGTTAAAATTACCTTTCTAAGCCCTTTGTCTTCTTCACAGAGGATATTTTTCTGTATCATTGTGGAGCTTGTTTGTGCATGGAGAAAACTGTAACCTTCTGGTGAATTACATTAAGAAATTAAATATAAACCTAACTCATACAAACACCAACAGCAAATGGAAGGCAACTAACTTTGGTGAGCCCTGCTAGATATTTTACTTCCCAACATCCCTTTAATTTCTGTCCTTGTTTCAGAAGTGAAAAAACAAACAAACAAACAAACAAAAACAGATGTTTGGGGCGATTCAGAAGTCTGTGGAAGTTGAAGGTGTTAATAAATGATACTCAGATCTGCTTTATTCCCAAGTCTCTTCTTTTCTTTCTACACCACAAATTCTCCTTTGTAAAACTAAAAGAGGGTAACAATAATTCCTGGATGCCTTGTTCAGGCAGAGGCACTAACTCACATCATAGAGCATCCAGTTACTTGGCGATCTCCTTGGACTCTAGAAGCCTGCTCTCCCTTTGTCCAATCCACAGCATTGCCCACACCATTGAAATCTTACAAATGTTTTTCCGTTTGTGGATTTTGAGAATTTCAACATTGAAATTTTATCTAACTGTTGATAGTACTATAGTATGTGTTTACAAAAAAAAAAATTATTTTAAAAAATGGAATTCATTTGGGTTTCTTCATTATATTCCTATAGATTTTTTTTCCTGCAGAAACCCAGTAATAGAACCTAGTCTTTCTCTGGCAAGTCCCCATAATACATTTGGTACTTGCTCTTTAAAAAGGAACAACCATTAAGGGTAATAAGAATGGGACTAAATGTCTTCTATGAAAAGATTCTGGAGACGGTGTCAGTGCTTTCTTTAAACATTCCCTTAACATTCCTTAGAAAATATTATTTTTAAGGCAATAGCACACCATATGAAGCAAAATTGTAGTAAAAAGCTTTTATTTTGTTACCTTCTTAAAGTGCAAGAAAGGTAAAGACAATTGTTAAAAACAGAGTCAAGCCTACTGATGCATAAAGCTATGGTTTGAAATTCTGATAAAAACAATTTTCATCATGCTGGATCAGCTAACTTTAAACTCATAAGTGTCCTTGATCTAAGTCTAAATAAAAATAAAATGCTTCAGAAAAGAAACACCCAGTATTAATAGTTCTTCTGAAACATTTTTAATTTTTTCCATCTGGTTACTTCCAAGAAAAACTATTCAGGATTTCCAAGTAATGAAGAATCAAGCTAGGTAAGTCCTACTCACAGAATTTCAGAAAAACTACCAGAGGGAATAAAAAGTGCTCTTAAATTTCAAAGGCACAAGTTTTTCCCCACCAACTCTAGCACATTTCATGACCTTATAACCAAGGTCATGCAAATAGATGATCCACCGGAACAAATTATCACAATGGCTATGCAATGTCTCTAGCTTTTTATGATAGTGTTGGCCAAAGCAGGCTAGATGGCAATAAGAAAAACTAGAATTTTTATATGGCTAATTTTCAATCATACGCAGACTCTGTTACCTTAACAAGCACAAATATCCACACAGTAAATTATCCATTTCACATTTATATTCTTCGGATAATTAAAGGCATTATTTTTACAAAGAGAAAAAAAAATGTTCCTCTTTGATTCTCTATTAAAAGCTCAAAAGTTGGGAATGAGCAAGAAATAGGAAATGCCTATTCCAATAAGTAATGAAATTCTTTATCTAAAACTGCCTTTGTATCCTCTTCCACCCATGCATGCAATTGACGTCATCATTGTCACAACTTAGCTGGATTATCCAATTTATTGCACATATATTCTACTTTATAAGTAACTGCAAATGACAATGTTTCTAAATTTGCTATCACTGCATGACAAGAACACCACTTCTTTCAAATTTATATAACTTTTGACTCACATACCTGCAAGCATATCTGTCTGTCTATCTATCTATCTATCAATCAATCAATCATCTATCTACCTACGTCCCTATATATCTATCTGTGTAGAAGTCATTTAAAATTTGTATCAATGTTATGGGAAAACACTACTATTTTCTGTATTAATGAATGAAAAAATTGAGTCACAAAAGGTGAAGTAATTTGCTGAAGGTACTACAACTAATAAATGGTGAAACTTGGAATCAAAATTCTGTGATCTGACTCCAAAAGTCGAAGTCTTTAACCACTTGTAATTTTAACTCTCATTATGATATGTATGTACTCTATTACAGCAATTAACATATAAAGCAATTTTTAACTTCTGCACAATGGTGCATCCCTTTTTGACGAGGATACATTCTGAGAAATTTATCATTAGGCGATGATGTTATCTAAACATCATAGTGTGTACTCACAAAAAACCCAGATGGCAAAACCTGTATAGCGGGTTGCTGCTCTTAAAACTGTAGGCAACTGTAACACAGTGGTAAGTATTTGTGTATCTAAACATAGAAAAAGTACAGTAAAAATACACTATTGTAATCTTACAGGGTCACTGTTGTATCTACAGTTTATTGTTGATGAAACAAAATTATGTGGTACATAACTGTGTATGTTTATTGCCCTAATAGTTTGTAAGCTCCTCAAAGAAAGAAACATTTTCATTTCTACATAATGAGCAGCTATCACAGGGGCTAGCACACAGGTAAAAGAGGTATTTTTAAATAACTGTGTAAATGGTCAACTAAACGAGTCACATTAAAGTCATTTTTGTTTCTCTGACAGCTCTGGATTTTCAAGGTTGAAAAAAATACTGTTTGTCAAAGCCAGCCTACCAAATGGTTCTCCCAGTGATCCTTATCTCCTAATACTGTATAGTCCTTCCATATACTGTATCACAGTTTGTGTGACCAACAGAATATGGCAGAATTGATGGTTGGTACTTCTGACATTAAGTTATAAAGGGCTGAAGCTTCCCTTTTGGACCTCTCTCTCAGATTTCTCATCCTGGGAGAAACCAGCTGCCAGGTCTTGAGGAACACTCAGGCAGCACTGTGGGGAGACCCATGTGGTGAGGAACTAGAGCCTCTGGATAACACTCAGCAGAAACTGAGGCCTTCCAACAACCCCATGAGTGATACTAAAAACAGATCTCCCAGCTCCAGTCAAGCCTTCAGAAGACTGCAGCCTGGTAACAGCTTGAATGCAACCTCACAAGAGACGTTGAGCTACAAGCAGCCAGCCAATCCACTCTTGGATTCCTGACCCTCAGAAACCAATAATAATAAATGTTTGTTGTTTCAAGCTGCTAAGTTTTGTAGTAATTTGTTACAGAGCAATATGTAATTATCATCCATTAATATTAACAGTGAGATGGTGGCAAAATACCAACCCACAATGTGGAAGTGGCTTTAGAACTGAGCAATGGGCTTTGAGGAAAGGGTTAGTGACAGTCTGTAGTGCCTTGAACACACCGTCAATAGAAGTCTTGTGGTTTTTCCTAAAGCTACAGGTGAGGGCCCACAGGTAAATGAAGTAAATGTTGGAAACAAGAGAAAGAGGGATCTCATTATGTTGTAGTAAAAAAAAAAAATAGTCATGCTTTTGCCTGAAGTTATGTGGGAAGTAGAAAAAGTACTCAATGAACTGAGTTATCAATAAAGATATATAGATATCAATAAAAATAGATAGATATCATTTCAGCAAGTGATAGTTATATTAATTATTGTTGTAACATTGTAAAGGAAATCTTTAACAGGAAGACAAAAGGGCCACTTCCATGGTAGATTTTGATACTCTTCAAAATATTTACTGCCTCACATTGAGATATCCTTTTCTCTTGAGGAAGAGTTTTACACCTTCATCCTGCTGAATTCTGACATGTATATGTGACTTGCCTTAGCCAATGAAATATGAGTGTGGTAGTGGCAAACACAAGTTTTAAGAGCTAGAACATGCTTCACTATTTTTATTTTCCCTATGATGAAATAAATAGATAAGATTCACTCCATTAGTCTGGGTCCTGGAATGAAGATTTCTAAAACCAGTCAGCAATGGGGATGTAATGTAAGCAAGAAATACATGTTTGTGGTTATAAGCCACTGTCATTTGCTTCCTAACCTAGTGTCTCCTGATAGGTTCAATTTCAGACAAGAGGTAGAATTGGAGGATCAGGAGTACTTTGACTCATGGACCACTGGAAGAAGACACTACAGATAGATAATATTGCAGAGACAGGGGTATCAAGGTGTATGAGATCATGAGAGGATTGTGGATGTCTCAAATGTAATGCAGAAATTAGAGCAGAAGCTCTAACCCAGCTGCCATAAATTATAAATCAGTGCTTATAGTTGTATGATATGATACTCAGATCTTATTGTTTTCTAGCAAAACTTGATTGATATACCACTTGATATGGTTTCTCTGTGTCCCCACCCAAAATCCCATCTTGAATCCCTACATGTCAAGTGAGAGACCAGGTGGAGGTAATTGAATCATGGGGTTAGTTTCCCCCCATGCTTTTCTCTTGATGGTGAGTGAGTTCTCACAAGATCTGATGGTTTTATAAGGGGCTCATCCCCCTTAGCTCAGCACTTCTCCTTCCTTCCGCTTTGTAAAGAAGGTGCTTTGCTTCCTCTTCACCTTCTGCCATGATTGTAAGTTTCCTGAGGCTTTCTAGCCATGCTGTGAGTCAATTAAACCTCTTTTCCTATGTAAATTACCCAGTCTCAGGCAGTTCTTTATAGCACTATGAAAACAAACTAATATGCCACTGAACTCCAATTCATAAAAATCTGAAATGTCAATAACCCACTACCTCCCAACTCTATGTTCATTTTAAAATAGTTGACCACAAGGTTCCAGACAAAATTCACCATCTTTTAAGTAATAAAGAATTAATGAAAGAAAATTCTCAAATACTATATTTAATAGGTTTTAATTTGGGGGGTTATTTTTTAGTCATTCATCCATGTATGAGTTAGTTTGACCGGGTCACCTACTCCACCTTAAGAAAATTTGCCCACCTATCATGATAAGGAGTCACTGAATTATGAGGAATAGAATAATATGCCCCAATTCTACATTACAGAGTTAACAATGACAGTAGTTTAGAAGATGAAGGTTAAGTCCATGAAAGCACAAGGAAGGAGATCACTGGAATAGTTTAAGGGAGATGTGTTGCATTCATAACCGAAGAAAGTAGAGAAGTAGGAAGAGACATTAAAGAGAAAAGAAGTGGGAGAATGTAGTCATTGGGCGGAAATGTTTATGACAACATTGTAGGAACATGAAGTACAATATGTATCACTTGTGTGAGATTAAATTTTTATTCAGGAATGGTCACTCCATTCTTTCTCATCTTTCTGAGAGGAATAGGCATTAGCAACACTTGGGCATGTAACATACAATAATGGGGTGGGAATGACCTATGTTCCAGGCCTAGGCCTTAAGTGGCATAATTTTTTTTCTCTCTCATCATCTTTGGGACTTCTCATCCCACATCATGAGAACATTCCCCATCCAGCCGAGTAGTCTCAAAAGATGAGAACACTTGGTGCAAAACTGATCTGAACACGTGGCTAGAACCCAAGACCAGCTGATCTCAGCCAAGATCAGCCAAATGTACCCTTCCCACCCAGCTGCCCTAAGTCAGAAATCAATGCTTATAGTTGTGTGACACTCAGATCTTAATGTTTTCTAGCAACATTTGATTGATACACCACTGAAATTTTTAAAAATCAGAAATGTCAGTGACTTACTACTCCCAATTCTATGTTCATTTTAGAATAGTTGACCACAAGGTTCCAGACAAAATTCACTATCTTTTAAGTAAAAAAGAGTTAATGGAAGAAAATCCTCAAATATTGCATTTAAAGTGTTTTTATTGTGGGGTTTACTTTTAGTTGTTTATCCACATGTAACTATGAAGAAAGACATATAGTTGCACTTGTTCAAATTTCACCTCAAATCTGAGAATATGGATTTTAAAAATTATTTTAAGTTATCATGAGAAGCAACAGCATAAAGCCATAAAAGCAGTACATATGTAAATGATAGTTTTACTTAGTCTTTAAGAAACAAGCTTAGGTGAATCAGTTATATGTTTCTGGGATATGGTCTTGTCCAAAACCCATTAGAAGAAGCACTTTTAAATTTTCAAACTTTACATCATTTTTAAAAGTTCTTTTTGGCTCTCTTGTTGGTTTGAAATAAGGCACATAATGTTTTCATCTTTATTAGTACAAATAAGAGCAAATAAAAGAGTGATAATATATAGGGAGAGAGTTTATTTGCAAACTTTTAAAAGTAGTTTAATACCCAATTCATTTGCAGATTATAGTCTAGATAATAAGAGCACATCAAAAACTGTAATAAAAATTATTGAACGGTTTGCAAGATATATTCTCTTATTTGAATTAAGCCTACTTCAGGGGGTCGTGATTTTTCCCTTTTTATCTAAATGCTCATAACCTGGATAATAGCCCTGGTTTGTTTCTGAAATATTTTATTTGGGTTTTGTAATTTGACAGAAATGGACTACAAAGAAAGCAAAGTGAACTGCTATAATGCATGTCTAAAATCTATGCCAATGATACCCAGGTGATGCAAAGGTTACTAGAAAATGCCAACTGATTGGAATGAGCACTGAATTGATTGGTTAACACAATATCTTGGGAAAACAATTTTGTCTGTGATATATGAGGAAGCCTCAATTTGGTGCAACCTCCTGTTTAGATGTCCTAAATGTTTGTGGGTTGGTGTCACCAATATATTCCCCCCAACTTTCAGCTTTTTTAGTTTGTTTTTAATTATGGAAGTAATATAACAGCATTATGGGAAGATTACAAATAATGTAAAAGAGATTTTAAATCATTTTAACATCGCTCCTATTTTCACTTTTGTGTGTCCTTTTGAGTCTTTATTAATAGAGTTTTTTAATTCATTACTAAGTGCCAGGCAATGCTTTAGTGCATGTAAGTCTCACGAAAACAATAGAAAGTATTATCTGCTTTTCAGAGAGATGAGTTGGAGACTTTAAATAATGTCCTTAAGGTTACCGAGCTACCAAGTTCCATGGCTGTGATAGACGACTAGTTGTTTGATTTCCTGACCCAGACCTCTTAAATATGTACCTTATGTAGTTATAAACATAGTGTAAATACAATTTTATGTTCTATTTTTCCAACTCAATGTTGTATTATATTTTCATGCACAAAAACAGTTTGTTATTTTAGTAAGTTGGTTTTCTTTAATTTAGATATGCCTTAACTTTCTCAACTATTCTCCTATTATGAGATATTGGATGACTTTCAAATTCCCATTTTCAAATTTTATAGTTTTCAAATTAACACTATAATTACTATCTTAATGCACCGAGCTTTTACATAATTTAGTCACTTCTGTTTTCTTCCCCAAGAGGCTAAAGGTTTGGAAATTCTGAAGATTTTTAAAAATGTGTAACATCTAAATGGGACTTTTCCATTGTCTCAGTTTGGGCTACGATTTCAAAGCTCAAAAGTGTATGTGATAATTACTGTACCTTCTGAAGAGAGATGCCTGATCTTTTAAATGTGAGCAGCAAAAGGGTTTTCCCAAAACAGATTCAGTTGCTCTTAGTCCTTCACCTACCTTCCCTTATACAACAAAAAGTAAGTATTCATTAGCAGAGTTGATCAACTACTTTTTTGGAACAGTTGTCAGCATTGTTCAGTATTTCTCTTTCCTTCCTCCATGCTTTCTTAACTAACCTCAGGCCAAGAAAGGGAATTTAGATCTTGACATGTGAAGGATGTGTAAAACAAAGAGGCCAGCTCTTGCCTGCAAAATTTAAAGACAGGAGATTGGCAGGAAATAGTCCTGATGGCTGAACACGGAGAAAAAGTAGAGCCAGTGTGGACCCTACAGAGGACAGTGAGGCATGAATTACCTGCACGTAAGATCCCAGCATGTGACTTACATCCAAGGGCTAAAAGACAACAGCACTAAGAGGCTACAGGAAGATTACTCAAGAAGCAGGGGTTCAGGTGGATGGCATTCATAGCCAGCTAGTTGGGACACTGCCCAAGTTAGTGAATAATATAGCAGATTGTCTTCCCTGGCTTTTTCGAAGAACCTACAAAATATTCTCAGTAGGAAAACAGCATTTAGGTATCTGCCTGGCTCCAGATTACAACTGTGTGGATTGATAAATAACTTTTCAACCCTGGTTTCTCATATCTACCCAACACCAAGAGGGGGTCAAGAAATAACATCTTGAGTAAGGGAAGGTGAAAGAATAAAGTGGAAAAATAATGAAGTATCTACTTTCCTTACTGTAATTTTCCAAGTACCACATCAGGGGTCCAGGGGAGAAGCTTAAAAGAGGATGAGACAATAAAAGATTTTGTGGTTTTGTTTTGTTTCTTAAGTTTGACTAGGCTTTTGTACATCAGCTCTACTGGTAACCTAAAGATTGATTTATCAGAAGTTTTTGTCCAGGGGCAAGGATGGAAAATTCACCACAGAATTTAACAGGCTGTTGCAGAAGAAAAAGACCATCATTTCACAATTTCACCCACTAAATTCAGGTTATTCAATCAACAAATACACACATTTTCAAGTTGCATTCTAAAACAGTTTTACAAATTTATAATATCATCAGCAATGAAGGATAATCAGTCTGATGATACTCTCGCTAGCTTTAAAAATTCTATTTCTGTATTTACCATAATTTAACATGTGAAATAGGATCTTAATTTATGATACTTTCTTATTATTATCATAATTAAACAGTTTTCATTGGCATATCTGCTATTTTTATTTGCTCATTTATACATTTACTATAACATCGACCAATAAATTATTGTTAATTATGCTAATTATTTTCTTATAAATTTGCATGAGGCATTAAGAGATGAACTCAATCCCCTATTTAATGTAACCATCACTGTAATATGTGGCTTGCCTTTCAACAGAAAATAATTTTTTTACATCAGAAATTTTTTAATGTATTGAAATTTCAACTGTCAATTTTTTCTTTAATTTCAAACTCTTAGGAAGGAAATGTCCATTTGTTTCTTTATTCTTTTGTCATGAGATTTCTAATGTTTAAATGTTTATTTTCCATCTAAAGTTTATTTGTATAAAGCTCAGAATCTGATCAGCATGAGTTGAGTATAACAAATTGGCTGGAAAAAACCTGTTGTTTGCAGGATATTTCAAGTTTCATCAATATTCATATTCTATTAATATTTTAAAGCCCAATTATTCTCTCTCTCTAGCAAAGGCTGAAGTGACTTTTAACAATAGATTTTCTTTCCAGAAAAGAAAAAAAAAATCCAAACAATTTCTCCCTTTGTAAGTATAGAACTGCCTAAGCTCAGTCTCTCTTTTTCTGCCACATTCACCCTCTTCCTCTCACCCTTACCACCATTAGAATTTACACACCATCCATTGTCAGGGACGCAAACTCCTCTACAGTTTGTTAATGTCCAAGAAAGGCCATCACCTCTGAATCATTTTTTCCCCCCACACATAAATCCTTGGGCCAACAAAGAAAAGTGGTGTTTTTCCATTTCCATAATTCCTGTTATTTTAAGTCTATCCCTTAACCAAAGTGGCTTTTTGGTTTTTTTTCCTTGATAACTCACAGGTTCAAATGTAAAAATTTATTATTACAAGGAACAATTATGAGGTTCAAAGCATACTGTGTGCATTCCATGCTCCTAGCTTCTGGTACTGATATACGGAATAAAATATTTGTGGTTGTCTATTCGCATGAAGTGGATGGGATCCAACCGCTGGTGGTGAGAGGCTTAATGAATGTCTGCCTTCGTCAGACCCAACAGGGATCTAGCATCATGGGAGGTTGCCCAAGTGCCATATTGCAGGCATCTCAAAAACAAACTTTTGACCATTTAACTTATTCTTTCCAGTTACTCTTCAACGTCAACAATAACAACCACCAAAGAAGAAAAAATGGCTTTGCTTCTTTTCTTACTTTAAATATTGTCCCGGATTTTAAGATTTCAAGATCTCTTCCCCAAAACATTGGACTAGAGAAACTACTGACCTTTTTGAACACCTTTGGGTTTTGCTTCTTCAGTGCAGCATGTTCAGTTTTTTTGTTTTTGTTTTTGTTTTTGTTTTGAGACGAAGTCTCGCTCTTGTCCCCCAGGCTGGAGTGCAATGGCACGATCTCGGCTCACCGCAACCTCCGTCTCCTGGGTTCAAACGATTCTCCTGCCTCAGCCTCCCGAGTAGCTGGGATTACAAGCGCCTGCCACCACGTCTGACTAATTTTTGTATTTTTTGGTAGAGACGGGGTTTCACCATGTTGGCCAGGCTAGTCTCGAACTCCCGACCTCAGGTGATCTGCCCGCCTCAGCTTCCCAAAGTCCTGGGATTACAGACATGAGCCACTGCACCTCACCATGTTCAGCATTTTGATAACTCCCTGCTCATAAAGTCTTCCTCATTTGATGAGACACTTCATTTACATGGTTAAACGAAACAAAAACAAAAACAAAACACAACATTCTTAATAGTTGCTATTTTCTTGCTGTCTCTGTTTACTTTTTTTTCTTTTTTTAATAAGACTAGGACATAGTAGTTCCCTCTTCAGTGCTCCTATATAATGTTTGTAACTGCATAATAGAACAAAAAATGTATTTTACTTACTTGTGTGTATGTTTGCCTCGTCTGGAATACTGAGAGCTTTTTGAGGTTATAGATATATCCAGTGCTTTTTATTTGCATAGCACATAACATAAAGTCCAATACATAATAGGTAGTCAATAATGCACTTAAGTAAATGAATTACCTCTGATTTGTGTATGATACTTGGAATGCCTCAAGATTTTTAAATCATCTGCACATTGATACCATACTATCAACAGATCTTCTGCTGTTAAATGTTCAATTAACTATCAATAATAGCTCTTAATACTCTAAGCAATACTGTCCGACAATACAGCCGAATTTGGCATACCCAGATACTTAGTTTTGTGCTTTTTGGTGTGACAGAGACTGCACATATGCACTAAAATCCATTGGCATTTCCCACTGGGCACACACACACACACGTGCACACACGTGCACACACAAATACATTTTCTATCATACTTTGCAATTAAATATGGCCATATGACTTAATTGTGACCAACAGAATGTGGGCAGAAAAGATGTTAATTAATTTCAGGCCCATTTTATCACAATATCCCACAAGTGATTCTTGTTGCTTTTTTCTATTTGTCCCTGAAAAGGGAAGGATCTGAGAACCTATAATGCAGCCTTAGGATAAAGATCAGATTAAGGAAATGAATATTCACAAATGTTATTTCAGATAGCCTCATGGAGGCTGATAGATGAGGCTGGAACAATGAAGGTCCAGGTCATGTTGTTTCATGGCAAAACGTATGGTAAAACCATTTCATACGTTAAATAGAAAGGCACAACACACCTCATGAGCCTATAAGCCTGTAGTTTTTGGACGTGAGGACAAGAGATTGATAGGAGAGTAACAGTGCCTATTTGCTACTACTGGCCTTTGTTAGCAATATATTACAAGAAAGAGATGAGCACAGACAAAAACAGACTTATTTTGAAACAGAAATTGAAGTGGATATGTATCCAGAGATCAATAACTTTTAGAGTTAATAAACCTGAGTGCTTCTGCATCCTAATTAAGACAAATTGGAAAAGGCTCTGAATGACAACAATCAAATAACATTATTGGTAAAAAAAAAAACAGACAATTTAATATAAAGATTAGATTAAGGAAACAGTATTTAAAAATATTATTTCAGATAGCTTCAGGGAGGTTGGGAGTGGCTTAGAAGGTTATAGGTGAGGAAGCAAAAAATAAATCAGTCATGAGAATTATTACAATGAGAAAACTTCAAATGTAGTTATTGGTACATGGAATTGACTAGAAGCAAGACAATTTAAATGTCTATTAGTTTGGGGAAAATTGTTTCCCTAGGGATTCTATGAGCATGGACTAAAAATACTGACTTCTTAAGCTTTAAGACTAGTACCGGGTCCCCCAACTTTTATCAGCACCAGACATAATCCCCAACTCCCACTTCCTGAAGGTCATGGGAAAGACAGACAAAGAAGAATCTCTCAGAGGCTGGAATCAGCAACCATGGAGAACACTGAAGAAAGGAGATTCTAGGGAGCATAATTTAGGAATAAATAAAAGATTTTTTTTCCAGCCAAATAATAGGACCCTTAATATCTGCCTAGCAGGATTTCAAAATTGCTATGGTTCAGTAACAGCTGAATGCCTCTCATTTTTTCCTTTGCCAAACAGGTGCCTAAAATGTTTTCCTGTATCTATGTATTGTCCCTGCATGATATGTGTATGCATGTGTGCGTGTGTGTGTGTGTGTGTGTGTAAATACATATCATTTATAGGTTCAAATAAGCCACTTCAATTCTGGTCTAGAGAGATGAGCATCACTCAAGGATCCTGGACTTTGAGTTTTATGCAATGACTTGTTGGGACCTTTAGTTTTCCACCTTCAGAAAGGACACCTGTGTTCCATGTGTGGCAGGAAAAATGGAATAGATGCTTGGTGAACAAATGGATAGAATTGGCACAGACTGACTAGCTCTTCATCAAATGTATTTTCTTCATGTTCTAAGCACATAGATAGACTATATTTCCTAATGTCCACTGTACTTAGGTGTAGTCACATAACTAAGTATTGTCAATGAAATATAGGTAGTAATAATTTTCACTGCCTCCAAGCCTGGTGTATAAAACCACACACACAAAAACCTCTCTCTCTTTCTTCATGTATTAACTGAACAGGGAAGGCTATCAAGCTCAGTAGGAAGGCAGATACAGAAGATGAAAGGAACCCGAGTCCCTGAATAGTCACTTAGAGGATTGCTTTACCAGAAACTCCAGATGTGAATAACAGATAAACTTATTATTTAGTTAAGCCATTGCTATTTGTAGCTTTTCTCTTACACTCTGTGTTAAGCAGAATGACAACACACCCTCAAAGATGTCCACTTCCTCATCCTTGGAACTTGTGAATATATTAAGTTATATGGCTGAATGGGGGAAATTAAGGTTGTAATGGAATTTAGGTTGCTTGACAGCTGATCTTAGAAGAGACAGGTTATCCTGGGTTATCCAGATAGGCTCAATGTAATTACACGGTCCTTAAAAATGGAAGAAGGAGCAGCAGAGGAGATGAGAGTGATGCCATATCAGGACTCAACTCACTGTTGCTGGCTCTGAAGATGGAAGACAGGGGATAAATGCCAAGGAATGCAGGTAGCCTCTAGGATCTGGAAAAGACAAGGAAATGGATTCTCCCTTAGAGTCTCCAGCAGGGAAGGTAGCCCAGTCAACACCTTGATTTTGGTCCAGTGAAAAACACTTCAGACATCTAACCTAAGATCCAGAAGATAATAAATTTGTATTATTTAAGCCTCTAAGTTTGTGGTAATTTGCTACAGCAGCAATAGAAAACTAATACACAGCCATTAACATTACATTTATTAAGTTTAAATTACATGGCATTGTATAAGTCCCTCATGCATCTCCTCCTTTCAGCCCATCAAAACATATTCTCAGATTGTTAGTTCATATTCAGTATAAATTTCTATATAACATAAAATTAATACCTTCCAAAGAGATTTGAACTTTAGGGGGAAATCAAGTATTATAGTTAACACATAAATCTCTACCAGATGGAAATTCAATCTGGCCTAGAGACTGGGAGAATTATTTTTGCATCTGAATGGCAACATATAGTTCTCTTAGTTTACCTTTCAATGTTCCAGAACCATGCTTTCTCTGATTTTAGATTACCATTTGTTAAGGAGTAAGGAAGATGGCTGGGTGCGGTGGCTCACACTTGTAATCCCAGCACTTTGGGAGGCTGAGGCAGGCGGATCACCTGAGGTTGGCAGTTCGAGACCAGCCTGACCAACAAGGAGAAACCCTGTCTCTACTAAAAAAAAAAAAAAAAAAAAAAAAAAAAAATTAACCAGGCATGGTGGCACATGCCTGTAATCCCAGCTACTTGGGAGGCTGAGGCAGGAGAATCAGTTGAACCTGGGAGGCAGAGGTTGCGCTGAGCCGAGATGTGCCACTGCATCTCCAGCCTGGGTGACAAGAGTGAGACTCCATCAAAACAAAAAAACAAAAACAGAGTAAGGAAGCTACTAAAACTGGGGAATTGAGCTCTAAGATATCTAAGCAACAACAGAGATAGGTTACCTGAAAACAGAAAAATTACTTAACCACTCTGGCTTGTTTTCCTTTCTCCAAGATGAAAGCCATTAGTGTTACACTAACTGGTCTGGTAGATCTCTCTTGGTTCTAAGCTGCTATAAAGCAGATGAGTCTATATTTCTCTAGTGGCTCCCATGCAAATTAGTTTATTAGCAAATATAAATTTTTACATGTTTGACTTTTTCCCACTCTAATTGTTCTTATAACTGATATGCAACTAAGAAGAAATGTGACAATAGTGGGTAGTGACAGAATGATCATGCAGGTATTCAAATTCCTTCTTCACTTAATTGTCAACTGGTTAGGAGAAGTGGGATAACTTCCTCTTCTGATGGAGGGAAAAACTGACCAAGGCATTGTACATAAAGTTTCATCAGCAGACATCAGACTTGGTTCATACACGTGGTAGTAACAATCAAGCAAAGATGGAGGAAAGACAATAGACAGCATCTGGGAAATGGTACTGAGAAAGAAGTGGGACACAAAATCTCCATTAGCAGAGAGACAACAGCAGTCTTTGTGTGGTTTACTGTTATAAAATTCTGAATAGGAATTCTGTTTCACAGCTGTTACAAGAGAATTGAAATACAACTGTGTCCAATAATTGAAAAACAGCTGTTCATTCGCCATGTCTAAAAACAATTATATAGGAGAAATTGGCTTGGCAGTACAGCAAAAAAAAAAAAAAAAAAAAAAAAAAAAAAAAAAAGTGTAATTACTTTTAATTGCCAAAGTGGGGAAGCAATCCGACAGTGGAATACGAAATTGTATGACATCATGAAATCTACTTTTCTGATAGTTGAAAAAATGGTTAACATTTTCTCTGCCTGCTATGCTCTCTGAAGGCAGGAAGGAGTCCCAGTTCATCTCTTATAGGCCCTTGGAGAGAGCATTGTGATGCCAGTTTCATTTGTCTATTTTTCCTCCATATATGTACACATAGTGTGCACATAACTGATATGTTTTCTTAAGACTTCCCTTTACAGTAGCTATTTCCCACTCTGCTGCAGACGAACAAAAACAGAAAACTAAAGGGAAATCAGCGTTGAGTCCTGAAAGTTGTGCCCTGCAGTGGGGATTCCACATGAAACACAAAGACAGGACACAAAATATGCTACTTTTCAAGTCACATTTACAAGATTTCTCTTTTACCATAATTCACTCACCAAAAATACAATTGCATAGTCCTTTAGCATTCTGCAGTATTTCTCAGCACCAGCAAACAGGCAGTAAGGACTTTTTCACCAAGAGCCAAGAATAAAGAGACTTTGTAGCCTTCTATGAGGATCTGCTCACTCTGAACCGTCAAGTAATCGTGGGAAGTTGATTGTCAATGCTCGGGTAGCAACCCTTTCGACTATGTGATGACCTGCTTTTTTGCTTGCTTTCTATTAAAAAACTGTATTTGATTCTGTGCAAATTCATAAACCAAACACAAAATTCAGGGGTTAAACAGTTCAGTAAACAGATGAGACAGACATGCTAATACACTGGAAACATGCTATTTAAATTCAGACTAGTTAAACAGGATGCCCTTTTGTCACTGACCAAATTGTTAAATTGGTGCCTTGGCAAGAGCCTTTTGTACTCGTCTGAAGATTCCCGGGATCCAAACCTCTGTGGTATTAAAACAAACAGAGTAAATATTTTCCTTGAAGTTTACATCCAAGGTCTAAATATTTCCAAGCATGTCAAACTCACTTTTCTCCACCGCTCCCTGCAGGGTCCATGTAGACTTCGGCTGCCAAAGAACCCAGTTGAACTTGCCTTGGGAGGGGCCTCATCCCTGAAGACAGGCAAAGCTCAGAGCCAGAAGCAGAGCGTCTTGCAGCTGTGCTGCTCTGCTTGGCAGAAGGAACTCACGCAGCAGCAGGTGTGCTATCTGCTGACTTCAACACACTGAGAGGGGGGAAGGCTCTGTCCTTGCTGCTTGCTCCCTGAGCTTGAATATCTGCCATTCCCTTTTACCTATTTGCAAAGAAGTGCCAAGAACCTACCCTGGGAAACCTGCATTTCTCTTCATTAGCTTTAAGGGTGTAAGTCAGCTTTCTAGCTACATAACTTTTAGCTCTACTTAAGCTAGTTACATCTGCAAAATAAAGTGATTCCTCTGCAGAATCTAGCACAGAATATTAACAAACTGTGTTTCTCCTCTGTCTCTGTCTCCCTTGTTTCATATTGTTTTCCATCCAACATGCAGCTGAAGTTCTCTTGGAAAGAGAATACATAGAATCACAAATGAGTACCATATCAGTATTTTTTTGGACACTGTATCTTGGGGACTTACTCTGAAAGTGTCCCAGCATAATTGCAAAGACAATGCTCTGCTTTTTTGTTTTTTCTTCTTTTGTAGTTACTGACAGTAAATTTTCAAACTGCCATCTCAAATTCAGTGTAATTGAACTCAACCAGAACTAGTGAATATAACTGTAGGTATCAATACCTTTGCCTTTAAACTCAATGAGGTACTTCAAAGTACCTCATCCCATCTCTAAGAAATGCACTTACATTTACCTGGAGTTACCTAATATGAATGAGCCTGGTGCTGCACTGGCCAGACCTTCCTTCACTGAAGAACCTGTTGCTCTTCAGCTGTAGGCAGATGGCCATAAGCTGGCTGCCCTTCCAAGGACTGCCTCTGTTACAGAGAGCAGCCTTGCCCGAGGACACACCCCTTTACAGGCAGCCCACATCCAAAAACTGATCAAGGAGGGAGTGTAAGGGCCTGTTCACTACCACTCATCTTGAGAAAATGCTGAAGGGTCATTCGAGCTCTAGAAATCTCTATGAGATTCACTGCAGTTGTGATGGGTCTCCATGGAAGCGCAGCTTCTTTCTCTGCCCTGTCTGCTTCCTTCCCCTACCTCGAGAGGTGTTGATTCCAAGGATGCACCTTAATTAACATAATGAGCTCTTAATTTCATCTCAGAATCTGCTTCCCAGGAACCCTAATCTTTGCCACATAGGCTCATATGAAGCCCATTTTGTGGGGAGTCATGTCTGCGTTTGATGCAGGCATCCAATCAGTCAAGTATTTGATTAAATGGGTACAATGTATACATTTATATCCATAGTAAAATGCAAAAAGAATATCTACTCCCATCTTGGTAGAATATATAGTCAAGTTAGAGAGATAGTATAAATATATGAAAAGGTAACTCATTATGTAATAAATGATAAGTATCAAATGGTTACATGGCATTAGGACTTATCAGAAGGGAAGACTGATTTTAGGACAAAGTAGTTGCTGGTTCTTTGAGGAGCAGTAAGTTTATTGTAACCCATTATTATCTGCAGACTGTTCTTCTATGAAAGGCAACTCCTCAAGACATACAAGAGTCTTTACCCTAGAAATGAGATTGATTCTGAGTAGCCTTCCTGTTGCTCTGTACCTCATGATGAAACTGCCGAACAACTCACAATGGCAGTAGGTCAAAAACACACTTCCATAAATACTTTTTCCATGAGATCTGCTATAGCTGGCCCTCTTCTTCCTGGGTCGCTTAGGTTCCCAGGGACTCTCCACTTTCCCCATTCAAACTCCAAAGCATTGACACATAGTGAAGTTGTCTTGCCCTTCTTCTGACTGAGCTGGTTTGCAGGGTTGGCCTTGCCAATGCAAATCCCCAAAGCTAGGTCTTGCTCTCATCTGTCTTGACCTTGCCTTTCTTGGTACCTTCACTGTTTCCATTTCTACCTCTAAGTTCTCATCTCCATTTTGCCCCCTCTAGATTCTATCAACCCCCTGTGATCTCCCATCTCCAATGTAGAACTAACAGAATTTGCTCTGCCTTTTTACAAAATCACAGTCCAACATGGAGGCCTTGGGCAAATCATTTAATCTAATTCATCTTCAGTAGTCTCATTTACAAAATGAGGATACTAATTCCTACCTCCTGTAGATGAGAATGATAATGATTAATGAACTGACTTGAAAGCAGGAGTCTTCTGGGAAGAGGTAAAAACAAAACATAAACATAAAATCCTTGCAAAAGCCATTACCTAGATTTACTGTATACCAAGCACTGCATAAAGTGTTATATCATAATATATAACCCTCTAGTAGAAATTCCAAGGAACTGTGACAAAAAGCTGTGTCACTTGGGAATTAAAATGTGATTTATCTTTGGTTACTCTGACTCTATTCCAGATGTAATCTGAAACAACTCCCTGCCCATTCTTGCACAAGATCTCTTTCCTTTCTTCTTTTTCATTCTCAATCCTACCCCATCCTAAGTTAAGCCTTAGCAATTTATAACTCATCTAAAATGCTGCCTGATTGATTTTCATGACTCTGATTTGAATGTATCTGCATAATTCCCCTGCCCCCCTCAGGCTTGGAGCCAGGTGGGGAATAGCTTCAGGTGGGAAGTGTCCTATCTGCTAGGATGGGGTTCTTGTTATCCACAGTAGAAATAATAGCAGCAAGATCTGAAGTGGTATCCTGGAGCAAGGCCAGCATCAAAGCTGTGATACAAAACAAGATTGCTAATCTGAGGAGGACATAAAGCATAGAACATGGGCGAATACTAAATCAAAACAGAGCATAAATAAGGACAACCAATGAACAAGCTATGCCTAAACACATATGAAAAGGTTAAGTGGGAACTATTTTTAAAGTGGAGAACATATGACTTTTTAAACACTTGCAAAAGTCATGCAACCATCATTACAACCTAATTTCAGAACATTTTTATCACCTCAAGAAAAAAACCCATATCCATCAGCAGTCACTCCCTGTTTCCCCCTTGCCCCAGCTTCTGGCTACGCCTACTCTGCTTTCTGTCTCTATACATTTGCCTATTCTGGACAATGTGCTTTGGCTTCTGGTTGGCATTGTTCTGCTGGATGTATTGAAAGAAACTGAAATGTGGTGCATTCTTTCCTGTATGCCTCCATCAATAATTCACATCATGTGCTATTCTGATTTTGCTATCCCTTTCATGAAGATTTTAACACCCTCTTCTCTTCTCTTCCCCTCCCTTTACACAACTGTTTCCATTGCTCCTTTGTTTCACATTAAGATGCTTCATCATAAATTCCATCCAACAATTTTGCACCCCCCTACTTCCACATGTGCCCTTTAATAGGAATCCGAAGTGTACATATTATTTAAGACTAGATCTAATGCCACCTCCTCCACCATGTTTCCCTAGATCAATCCAAGAAGTTAGCTCTTTTTCTTTTATGACCTCCGTCTCCTGGAGGACTCTGCACCATTCCTTGGTGGGTACAAATATGCACTCCTCTGCTGTAGTTATTTCTCCTCCTTGACTGTAAGTTTCTTAATTAATGGTACCATGTTTCTTTCTCACCCACAGTTCTGGCACATTGTGAGCATATAGTAAGTGCTTGCTGAATAAATATACAAACAAAAAGGAAATTGCATGAAATACCCTAAATAACCCCCACTTAGATAACTGTTACATAGAATTCTGGAATTAAAGACCAAAATAATACTACCATATAACAATACAGTGATTTGACTAGATACTTCTAAACTTTGGATACAATAAAATGTGTTAGCGAGCATTATAAATTGTTGGAATACACTTAAAGGCACCTAAATTAATGGGAAACTTGTCACTTAAAAATAATATAATCATTAATTTTAAAGTGAATGAAGATCATTTGCCCAGTGACTTCAGATTGTTATTCTACTGAGATTTAGATTTTGATAAAAATTTGTAATGAAGAATCTGTATTCAATAGTTTCTCCTTTCTTTTCAAGCTATCTTCTTCAACCCCTCCATTCTATTTCCCTTATGTGAAAATGATAATACATTGCCATAATAATTATTCCTATACACACACAGATCCACTTATAACCTTCAATTTTCTCAACACAATTTGTCAGCCTGTCTTCCCAGCGAGTGTGCTTTGAAAGTGTGAAGTTCACTCAAACAGGTTTCTTTCTTTTGACACACACCTTAAAAGGTCATTAATTAATTTATTGTGCAAACATTTAATGGAAATCCTGTCTTATGTGAAGCACAGTGTTATAAAAAAAAAAAACATGCTGGCCAGGCGCGGTGGCTCATGCCTGTAATCCCAGCACTTTGGGAGGCCGAGACAGGCAGATCACAAGGTCAGGAGATCGAGACCATCCTGGCTAACACGGTGAAACCCTGTCTCTACTAAAAATACAAAAAATTAGCTGGGCATGATGGTGGGCGCTTGTAGTCCCAGCTACTCGGGAGACTGAGGCAGGAGAATGGTGTGAACCCGGGAGGTGGAGTTTGCAGTGAGCCGAGATCGTACCACTGCACTCCAGCCCGGGGGACAGAGCGAGACTCCATCTCAAAAATAATAATAATAATAATAATAATATGCTAAGGCCTCTGTCTTTATGGTTCACATGGTTTTGTAGTGGATCAAGATGCCTAAACATAAGTTAAAGAGAGATGCATGCAGAAAAGAGGTTTAGGTAAAGTGTCTGTGACTTCAGAAAGTGTTTGGATGGTGAAAAGATTGAGCTGTAATAAAACTGTCTTTTGACATGCTTGCTTTTATCTGATGGACCTATGAATCTGATCAATTTTCCTTTTTGGTCTGCCTGCTAGGAATCTCAGAACCATTTTTTTGTGGTGCACCTTTAACTATAGTATAATTTGACCTACAGTATAGCATTGATGGAGTCCCTTACTTTTTCTTATTTTGCCACTTCAATTTTTTCTTTGTCTACTTTTTGGGTTTTATTTATTTTTACTTTTATGTATCTCTTCAAGCTACATAAAATACGTGTGTGTGTGTGTGTGTGTGTATATATATATATATATATATATTTTTTTTTTGAGACGGAGTCTCGCTCTGTTGCCCAGGCTGGAGTGTAGAGGCCTGATCTCAGCTCACAGGAACCTCCGCCTCCTGGGTTCATACAATTCTCCTGCCTCAGCCTCCGGAGTAGCTGGGACTGCAGGCATGCACCACCACACCGGGCTAATAAATACATGTATGTATATTTTTAATGATGTAAGACATAAGTACTGACTAAAAATAATTCTGAAAAAGGCATACTAAAGAGAGCTATAGAATTGCTTTATTGTTTGACCCTCTTCACCCTGAGTGTGTGTGTGTATATATATATATTTGTACCCAAGACTGGGCAATTTACAAAAGAAAGTGTACAAAAGAAAGTTTAATGGACTCACAATTCCACATGGCTGGGGAGGCCTCACAATCACGGTGGAAAGTGAAAGGCACTTCTCACATGGTGGCAGACAAGAGAAGAGAACTTGTGCAGGAAAACTCCCCTTTATAAAACCATCAGATCTCATGAGACTTATTCACTATCACAAGACTAGCAAGGGAAAGACCTACCTCCGTGATTCAATTACCTCCCACCGGGTGCCTCCCACAACACATGGGAACTGTGGGAGCTACAATTCAAGATGATATTTGGGTGGGGACACGGCCAAACCATATCATTAATTTTGTATAAATTTAAGGGGTACAAGAGCAGTTTTGTTACATGTATAGATTCCATAGTGGTGAAGACTAGGCTTTTAGTGTAACCACCACCTGAATAATATACACTGTATACATTAAGTAATTCCTCACTCATCACCCCCTTCCCATGCTCCCACTCTTCCAAGTCTCCAATGTCTATTATTCCACACTCATGTACATATGTACCCATTATTTAGACCTCACTTACAAGTGAGGACATGCACCTCTACATATGACCATTTGTTATTTTTTAATGTTTTTTTTTATTTTTTGGTGAGATGACATCTCACTATGCTGCCTAGTTTTGTCTCAAACTTGTGAGCTCAATTGATCCTCTTGCCTTGGCCTCCCAAACTGCTGGGATTACAGGCATGAGCCCTCATGCCCAGCCCCACATTTTCTTTATCTTCAGTTTTATTCTATTGTGATGGTTAATATTGAATGTCAATTTGATTAGATTGAATGATGCAAATTATTGTTACTGGGTGTGTCTGTGAGGGTGTTGCCAAAGGAGATTAACATTTGAGTCAGTGGAATAAGAGAGGCAGATCCATCCTCAATCTGGGTGGGCACCATCTAATCAGTTGCCAGCATGGCTAGGATACAAGCAGGCAGAGGAACCTGGAAGGACCTGACTGGCTGAGTCTTCTGGCCTCCATCTTTCTCCCATGCTAGATACTTTCTGCCCTTAAATGTCAGACTCCAAGTTTTTCAGCATTTGGGCTCTTGGACTTACACCAGTGATCTGCCAGGGGTTCTCAGGTCTTTAGCCACAGACTGAAGTCTGCGCTATTGTCTTTCCTACAGATGAGGTTTTGGGACTTGCACTGGCTTCCTGGCTCCTCAGCTTGCAGACAGCCTATTGTGAGACTTCACCTTGTTATCGTGAGTCAATTCTCCTAATAAACCTCTTTCATGTATTCATCTATCCTATTAGTTCTGCCCCTTTAGAGAATCCTGACTAACACAGCTATCTGTCGTCTGTTGACGGACACTTAGGCTGATTCCATATCTTCGCTATTGTGAATAGTGCTTCGATAAACATACAAGCGCAGGTATCTTTTTGATATAATGATGTCTTTTCCGTTGGGTAGATACCTGGTAGTGGGATTGCCGGATCTAATGGTATTATGTTATATTTTTAGTTCTTTGAGAAATCTCCACACTGTTTTCCATAGAAGCTATACTAATTTGCATTCATTAAAATGATCACACTGCCCAAAGCAATCCACAGATTCAATGCAAGTTCTATAGAAATACCAACATCATTTTTTTTTTACAGACTTAGAAAAAACAATCCCAAAATTGATATAAAAACATAAAAGAGCCTGAATGAGCAATTATTTTTTCTGTCATCATACCATTCACCTGAAAAATTGCAAAGGTTATTAATTAGAGAGGAAATACTTTTATATACTTATTCATGGTGTACTGATTCAGATAGCCTAATTTGAATTGTTTGGTATAATCATAAAGATATATTTGAATGAAAAGCAAAATAACCAATTCTAGCAAATGAAAACACTAAATATGCTATCTATGGTCACTTTTTTCTAGCACTGAAATACCAATCTGTATAAAGTTAATTAACAAAAAGGTAATCTACGTAAAAGGAAAAGGCAATCTATATAGATGTAACTTACATTAATATCTCTTGAGTGAATCATTGAGTAAACAATATTTTCTGAGTCCACATTACTATTTAGAATACACTGGCTAGATATTTTGCATACATTATTCAATTTGATCCTCAGATCAGTCTTAAAGGCATATATTATTTTTCTCATCTTAGAAAGAATAAACTGGTTTATAATGAAATTTATATTAGTAATAGAAGCCCTGTTCTCAATGTTTTGCATGAGTTAATTCTTTAATCCTCTCACAAAACCAATGTGGTCAGATCTATTTTTTTTTATTCTCATTTTATAAATGAAGAAATAAGGAACAGAGATGTTACATAAATCATCCCATGCTATACAGTTACTCATGAAGCTGGGTTCAAACCCCAGCAGTCTGAGTCCAGAGTGTTTACCCTGAATAAACTAATTTCCCCAAACTAATTTTACTAAACAAATGGCAGACATTCATGTTTTACACTAAAATTTATACCATGTTGCCTTAGGATTCAGTTCAAACCACACACCTACTATCTACATCTTTTCTGTTGGTTTCAGACAGAATTTGTTACTTCTTTTCCTGGGTTTCCCTAGAGATAGATAGATAGAAAACAGGTAAGAGATAGACAGATAGGTATAAAAAGTAGAATAAATGCAAGTATACATGAACAGCACTTTCTATATTTTCTTTTAATATGTATATGTACGTACCTTTTTAAAATAAGATTTCCTTAAAAGTAGGGATTAATGAAATCTCTCTTTTAAAATTAAATGTATTTTAAAAACATAAATAAGTCAATGAGTGAATAAAATAAAAACTTCACAACATATACATTTGGCCCATTAAAATTTCATCAGTACCTGAAATCCTGCAATGAAAGATTTATTATTTTGGCTTAAATCCTTTTATCGCTTGGAAAGAAAAGATTCTGACAAGAATTGCTATATCAATTCATATCTGTCTTTAATATTTTCTTATAAACACATTTACTAGAGCTTTTCCTAATAATAATTTTGATGAAGCAAAATACAGACAGAACAAGAACACACTACATCTTTCATAAGGTCACCAGAGAGAACCATGGATAGAAGTTAAGGACAATTGAGGTGGATACCAGGAAATTAATTCTGAAGACTATAACTTTTGGGAGGAAATCTTGACTTTCTTAACATTCTCAAATCTTATCCAAAGAAATATCATCTACAAATACAATTCTTTTCTGAGTAAGGAAAGTAAGGAATGACAAATTGGGGGGTGTTAGGTAGATTAAAGTCAACAGACTCATAAGATTTCAAGTTGTTATAACCTGCTGTCCAAACCTGACCTGGGCAACAGAATCAGCTGCGGGCACTTGAAAAGAATATCTTACCTGTGTCCCAGTACATTTCATTTAAATCTCTATATGCTAAAAAAATAAAAATAAAAATATGGCCGGGCGCCGTGGCTCACGCCTGTAATCTCAGCACTTTGGGAGGCTGAGGCAGGTGTATTATGAGGTCAAGAGATCAAGAACATCCTGGCCAACATGGTGAAACCCCGTCTCTACTAAAAATACAAAAATTAGCTGGGCATGGTGGTGCGTGCCTGTAGTCCCAGCTATTTGGGAGGCTGAGACAGGAGAATCGCTTGCAGCAGGGAGGTGGGTGCAGTGAGCCAAGTTCACGCCACTGCATTCCAGCCTGGCAACAAAGCAAGACTCTGTCTCAAAATAAATAAATAAATAAATAAATAAAAATAAAAAATAAAAAAAATAAGAAACAAAAACACCCAAGAAACTCCCCCATGTGATTCTAACATAAGAAGTTTGGTGACAGAAAGCAGACCTATGTTTACACACCAACGCTTTAGACTGAGTTTCACCACCCTCTTATTGATAGCCTACCCAACACGGACGGGGGTTGGGCTACCTCTTCAAATATCTCCCAGCCTTCTAATGTCAATTTCAAGCCATCAAGACCCATGGTAGTGGTACTGTTGGTGGTATATGTTGCACCAGGGCCAGACTCATGGGTATGCAACCTGTGCTGCCACACACAGCCCTACAGTTAGAAAGGTCCTGTGTGTGGTCTAATGATCTACTATCACTTTTTTTGGAATTCTTAATAATTTTAACAAAGCTCCTCTCTCTATATATAATATAATATAGTATAGTATAATATAATATATATAATATAATTTTTTTTGCATCGGGCCTCACAATTACATAGCCAATCTAGGTGGCTCTCATTAAAGGGTAGGGGGATAGGTGGAACACTGGTGGACAATAATCATTAGCAAATTTTTGAGCCAATCAATTAGATGAATAATGTAGTCACCAGTTAGGTGTTACTACATATCCAAAGGATTCTTGAACGAGTCAATTCATTTTGCGGACTTTATCTTGATCTTTAGAAAGAAAAGAGAATATTGGCATTGATGACCCCTAATACCCTACCCAGTTCTAGTACTGTGGCAGAAATTGCTGTATGTTCAGCAAAACCTGTTTCCTTTTATTCCTCGGCACACAGCAAGACTACATGTCCCAGCTTCCCATGCAGATGAATGTTGCCACGTGTATTAATTCATTAGGGCTGCCCTAACAAAGTATCGCAGACCGATACTGTGTTAAGCAAGAGAAATTTATTTTCTCAAAATTTTGGAGGCTAGAATTCTGAGATCAAGGTAGCCGAAGGGCTGGTTGGTTTCTTAAGATCTCTCTCCTTGGCTTGTAGATGGCTGACTTCTACCTATGTCTTCACATGGTCTTTCCTCCGTACCCATCTGTGTCCAAATTTCTTCTTCTCAGGACACCAGTTATATTGAATTAGGTTCCACCTATTAACTTCCATTTTAACTTAAGTACCTCTTTAAAGGTCCTGTCTCCAAGTACTGTACAGTCATGTTTTGAAGTACTGGGAGTGAGGACTTCAATGTATGACCCTGGGGGAATAAAAGTCAACCCAATACATCATACAATGGAGTTTTGACCAATAAAACACAGGCAGGAGTCACAAATACCACTTTCAGTTCAATTCTACATACACATTATACACACAGTCCTTTAATCTCTTTTTCTCTTTCCAGATGACCAGGATAGAGACCACCCTCCAGGCAATCTTGGAAGCCATGTGGTAAAACCACACAATGGAAGGATCATGGATCCCTGAGTCACTACTTGGAGAAGAGCCACTCCACCAGAAATGCCCACACAGAAATATGATATGAATGAGAAATAAGTGATTATTGTTTTAGGCTCTGCAATTTGGGGGATTTTGTGTTGTAACAGCTATACTATCAAACCTAAAATAATCAATCAATGACGACTCAGAGAAATCAAAGTATCATATTTGCTTTACCTCAGGTAAGCAATTACTAGTTAATAAGCATTTACTCAGTGTTCAGATCTGTTCTCGATGCTGTAAATTACAAAGAAATAAAAAGCACAGTGTCTCATTTCAATATTGCTCATAAGGCACAGACCATAAAGATGCCATTAAATGCTGAAGTGTGGAGAAGTACCTCTATTTGACAGTTTTTTAAAGTAGTTGATCTATGAAGCCTGAAGGATGAGCCATGAAAGGCTTCGTTTGATGAGTTGAACTTTGACCTTCAAGGTAGCCTGGGAGGGATTTAGATAAGTGATAGGTATCCCAGCAGGGAGGATGATCACGAGCAGAAAGTCAACGTAAGAAAATAAAAATAAAAAGCCAGGCATAAGTGGGAAACTGTGAAAATTCTGCCCAACAGAAGCAGGGAATCCCACTGAGCAGTGCTGGGTAATAAAGAAAAGCACCAAGTCCCAGCCAGGCTCAGGATAGACTAGAGAGCTAGGTAATTATTTTAAGCTGGTTTACTTCAGTATAATCCAGCCTCTAACTTGATTGGGAAAATCCTTCAGAAAATTATCGTGCCTTTTTCTTTCGAGCTTTTACTTGGTGTCTTTTTTCCTTGAACACGTTTTTTCTAGAATCTGTGAACAGACACTAGTAGAGAGTTATAACGCACACTCCCCTTTCCCCCTCCCAAAATGGCTTATGACCTCACTTGTCTTTTGTTTTTATTATTTTTATTCTACTATCAGTCTAGTTTCTCACACACATTTTAATCTTAGGGGTTTTCCAAAACTTTTCCTTATTAGAAATGAATTCCTCCCTTTCCTCATAGCTAATGTAACTGGGGTTAATTTGGAATTAAATAAAATATCATCATCATCATCATCATCATCATCATTCCTTGCTTCCATTGGTGGCTACTTTAACTGTCTTGCTTCCCTCTTCTGTGGGCCATTTGTTAGAAGACTCTAGCCAGCATTTCCTGCAGCACTCAGTAATGCCACAGTAATAGTTTTTCCATTGAAAAATACCACCAAGTACAATATTTCCAATGGAAATACCACAAGAACAGTGTTTCCACTGAGCATACCGCAAGTAGAGTGCTTTTGTGGTATCTAAATTTTGAGATGAACTCGTAATGCTCATCTTGGATTCATTATAACTACAGCCCCTACTCTCTGGAAAGCACTGAAACGGGGATGGAATTTTTATTTGTAGTTAAAAAAATTCAATAAAAATAAAAGTTAGATGATGCCAAGACAATTTTGCACTTGCTTATGTGAGTAAAATATAAATAGATTTAGCAAGTAAAAGAAGGGGGAAAAACTTTATAAAAATGTGCAGAGAGGCTTAACAGCTGGGAAAGCAAGGATATGTGTATATGTGTGTGCGTGTGAGAGATAACATTTAAAACAGCTCAGCAGCTGGTAAAGCAACAACCTGTAAAAACACTTAACATTTACAGCCACTCAGTGGCTGGAAAACCAACTTCTCATAAAATCGATTTAACATTTTTGTCGCTGGTGAAGACATTTAATGCATGCATGTTTATATATCTGTGTTTATACTGTAGCCCCATGGACTTCAGTGGGTTTTAACAATCATAACTGGAAGAGAACATTTGAAACTATGGAAGGCATATAATATTTTTGCACCATTGGCCGTAATAATGGCTATCAACACATATAGAGCTCTTTTAGATATGTTGGTAAGTGGGCCTAGAGTCCAATCAATGATAGTCCCTTCATTAACTTTTGTATTTGTACCATCTCACTGATCTGTAGTGCCCTACTTTAAAAAGTCATTAAAAACAAATTCCAGTTGGAAGCATTCTCTTATTTTCCGGGAGTTTAAGAGTAAGCCTCTTAGATCCTGATCTGCCTGCAGTTTGGCAAACAAAGTTATCTGTCAGGATAGTCCAATTTTTTCATTTCCCTTGTTATGTCTTAAATCAATTCAGTTAAAGAGGGTTACGATTTTCTATTTTTTTTTTTTCTTTCAGCTGGTTTGGTTTGCTTTGGTTTAGTTTTGTTTTTTCTCTGCTTAGTTTCAGGTAATGAATTCAATTACCAACTGGTCAAAGAGAATTTCTTTTTTTGGTGGGGGTTGGGATGGACAATTTTAAAAAGTAAACGGAATTTTTAAAAATGTTCTTAAAACTTCTAAAGTTAATAATCCTGGAACAAGTAATACTGAAAAGATGCTAAAATGCTAACACATAGGCCACTATTTTATAGATACGTGACCTTGGAGATAGAAAAGTCACAACATCTTGAACCCTCAAGTTGCTATTTTTAGAATATAAATCATCATACCTGCTTTTTTACCCACCTCTGTTTTGAGGCTCAAATGATATAATATGTAGAAATATGTATGTTCAGTTGATGGTAAAGTACTAGTCATAAAATATTATTTTGAAAATCAATAATAGAACTGTAACTCTCAAGCTTCAAACACTGAAAAGTTAAGCACATTTTAAGTAAAGCTGAATCAAAATTATAATGATGTATATGGTTCTAGACTCCCATTAAGTGACCATTTTTTAAATCCCTCTGGAGGATAAAAGTTAGAGAAACAGGAAAATTAAGAGATAGGTAATAGGTTGGTGCAAACATAATTACAGGTTTTGTTATATTAAAAGTAATGGCAAAACTCGTAATTACATTTGCTCCAACCTAACAGATGAGCAAAAAATGATTCACTCTGAATCCAGGTGAGCATTTTCATCTGCTTCCTTCTCTAACCAGAGCCCACCCCTGAACAGATGCATTCATGTGGACAATTGCTCATTCAGCTATTTCACACCCATTTCATTTTACTTAGGGGTTAAATCCTTTTTGTTGTTTGTTTGGAGAAAGAATTCGTGTTTATTTACAACAATGTTTTCTAAAAGCAACACTGAGAGGAATAAGATCCTAGACTATTGCAACATTTCACTATGTTGGAGCAAGTATGATGGAGCTGCTGCTCTTCTTCTTTCTTCTTCTTCTTCTTCCTCCTCCTCCTCCTCCTCCTTCCTCTTTCTTCCTCCTCCTTCTTCCTTCTTTCTTCTTCTTCTTCTCCTTCACCTTCTCCCTCTTCTTCTTCTTCCTCCTCCTCCTATTTTTCTTCTTCCTTCTCCTCCTCTTCTTATTTTTCTTCTTCCTCCTCCTCCTATTTTTCTTCTTCTTCCTCCTCCTCCTCCTCTTCTTGTTTTTCTTCTTCTTCCTCCCCCTCCTCCTCCTCTTTCTCCTCTTTTTCCTTCTCCTTCTCCCAAGGATAGAACTAGACAAACAAAAGGACTGCAAAATCCTTTCTCCTAGAACTCATGGAATGGAACCCAAATGACATTGTTACATTTAGTGTTATGATCTTAACTAAGGATTTTCCCCTGAAAATGAATAGAAACCCCTTAACAGATAAATAGAGAACTGAAATTTCAATTCTAACAATTCCCTGAATTTCTAGGCCACTGACTTGTCCAGATTAAAAAAAAAACTCATTAAAGTTTAAAATAGACATTAAGACTAGAACCTCTAATTCTAGCCAAGTATGCCCAAATCCATCCCTCTTTGACTTTATAATTGAATTAGGTTCAAGTGGTAGTGCAAATAAAACATGTAAAGGAAAATAAAAGTTATAAAATGTTAGTCATTTGGGAGATCTCCATAGAAGCCTTAATCGCTTTTAACTGGGTAGAAATAAAACCAAGATTTGGAGAGGGCTGCTATTGAACTTGCCCATAACCTCGTAAAGATACATATTGTGTGTTCAAGAATAGGAATGCATTTAAACTTCATATCAAGAAAAGAGCAAACAGTAATGCCTTAGTGGTGAAGCTTGGATATTTTAACCTCATAGAAAACAACAACAACAAAAAGAAGAATGTTTTAAAAAGTTTAAACTAGAAGGGTGTGAGTTAATGCCACAAAAAGTCTTAGTGAATATCTGGGTTCTAGGTCCCTAGGCAGAGTTTCCACAGGACCCCAAACTGCTATTCTTTCTTCCCTCCCTGGTGATATCCAAATAGTGCAGGTTAACGACAGACCCCAGCAATGCGCAGTCATCTTTCCTGTGCGTAAGTGACAAGGCCTTTGATAATAAAGAGACATCCAGCCTGGAGTGGGGGCTTACGCCTATAATCCTAGCTCTTAGGGAGGCCAAGGTGGGCAGATCACTTGAGGTCAGGAATTTGAGACCAGTCTGGCCAACATGGAGAAATCCAGTCTGTGTTGAAAAAAATACAAAAATGAGCCAGAAATTGGTTGAACCTGGGAGGCAGAGGCCACAGTAAACTGAGATCATGCCACTGCACTCCAGCCTGGGCAACAGAGTGAGACTCCTTCTCAAAAAGAAGAAGGAGAAGGAGAAGGAGAAGGAGAAAGAGAAGGAGAAGGAGAAAGAGAAGGAGAAGGAGAAGAAGAAGGAGAAGGAGGAGAAGGAGGAGAAGAGATGTCCAAAGCTCTAAAATTATAAACAAGAAAAATCAAGAGCTACTATGGCTGAATCAGAAGGAAATGAGAATGGAGAGTCAGTAGTGCACCTAGCCCCAGCTTCTTCCCATTCTATTGCTACTAAAGCCAGAGAGAGCTTCCTTTAGACACATGAATGCATTAGGTAATGGGTTAATTATACTTAGGCTTCCTAGATAGACATTATAAAACAGTATATTCTTGGAGGAACTAAATTTAAAAGGTAGAGGAATATGGAAGATGCTTGTATCCTCTTATCGATACTTCTATGACTTAAGGGAAAATAAAACTGTCATTATAGACAGGATATAAGTAATCAATGTTTGCTAATGATTCATAATTAGTTTAATATCCCACATCTCAAACTTAAAGCATTCAAAAAAAATCTAAATGCTGGCCAGGCACAGTGGCTCATGCCTGTAATCCCAGCACTTTGGTAGGCCAAAGTGGGTGGATCTCCATAGAAGATCCTGACTTGAGGTCAGGAGTTTGAGACCAGCCTGACAAACCTGGTAAAACCCCATCTCTACTAAAAATAAAAAACAAAACAAAAATGTGCATGGTGTGTTGGTGGGTACCTGTAATCCCAGCTACTCAGGAGGCTGAGGCAGGAGAATCACTTGAACCCAGGAGGTGGAGGTTGCAGTGAGCCAAGATCGCACCATTGCACTCCAACTTGGGTGACAGAATGAGACTCTGTCTCAAGAATTAAAAAAAAAAAAAAAAATCTAAATGGTAAATAAAATGTTATGGAACAAAACAGGTAAGGTATCCACTTGATGAATTGTTCTTAATTTATATATGTTTTTACTACTGGCCAACAGATTTAAAATAAGCGAGGTACAGAGAGGAAGGCAATTGGCAGTATAAAAATATGAGGATAAGAAATAGCAAGAGGTTTCAGTAAAGATACAGTTGGATCTGGGAGAGAGAAAAAAAAAGCAGTTTAAAAAAAAAAAAGAAGAAAAGGGCAGGGGAGAGCAGAGGAGAAACTTCTGGAAAAAGATACTCTCTTGGCAAGATGAATGGAAAATAAAACTGCAGAATGAAAGACTGCTTAAAGAGCAGTCCCTAATCTTCTGCCAACACAGGCTAATTTGTATTTCTGGAACTAGCAGAAAGGATGTCAGCTGAAGCTCATGTTAGAGTCACCTTGCAGCAAATGTTCCACTGCACATGTGCAGTCAAGAGGGAGTGGGACGAATTTAGGTTTCACAGAGTGAAGAATGACTTCAGGAACTCCAAACATCCCATTCCTGAGCTTCAACTTCAGAACATATGCTCTCTCTTTCTAATTGCACATAGGAAATAAAGAGAACAGGGTCTGGGCTGTCAATTAAAATCTAAATTTGCCTCCATGTGAAGAGAAATAGCAACCATCCAGCTGTAAATGCTTCTTTAATGAGGTATGAAGAACTAAGCTTGTCACCAAGAAAAAATTTCCAGTGGAGGATTCTAAGAATTGAAAGAGGTGAACAAGCTACGCACACTCCAGATTACCATTCTCATTCTTCAATTTGTTTTGGTTACTGTGAAAAGGAATCAGTTTAGTTTCTTCTTTTTCCACATTGTTTTCCATGCCATGATGATGACTATTAGATTGTAGTTCCCTAGAAAGTAACTCTTCCTTTGGTCTTTCTTTCCTCCTTTCTGCCTCTCCTTATAGCCTTCTTCTTCTTTCTCCTGCCCGTCTTTACAGCTTTCTTGTAAACTCCATTGAAAGTATAGAAAAAACAGTTTGCTGAATTTTCACAAAATAAGCCTGCAAGCATAATCATCACTCAGATCACAAAATAGGAAATTTCTAACATTGCAGAAGTTCTGGATGTCTCCTTCCAGTTACTACCAAAGGTCATTATTGTTCTGAGTTATAACAACATAGATGAAAGTTGCCTACATTTGAACTTTATAGAATGAGAAACATCTAGTCTACTATCTTCTGGGTCTGGCTTCATTTTGTCTGCCGTTATGTTTGTAGGCATAATCCATGTTGCTGCCTGTCACAATAATTGGTTCATGCTTATTCTCCATTGTATGAACATATAGCAACTTTATTTATAGATGCTTCTATTAAAAATTATCACATACGTTTTTTGGTGAACATGTGTATGTACATCTTCTGGGATATACTTAGAGAAATAGACTTGCTGAATTATAAAATATAATTTTCTCAGCTTTAGCTTTAATAACCATTTGAACGCCCTCTTTGTCAAGTTCTTATTCAAACTTTATGCTCCCTTTTCTATTGCATTTTTGCCCTTTTACTCTCTTAATGGTTTATTTTGAATGAACAGAGTTGTAATTTAACATAGGTTGATTTACCCACCTTCCCCCCCTTTTATGGTAAAGTAGCTTTTTGGGCCTCATTTTAAAAAGCTTTGCCAACTTGAAGATCACAAAAATACCTTCCCATTTCTTCTTCTCGAAGCTTATTTAGTTTTAGATTTAGACCTGCATTTCATCTAGATTGACTTTTGTGTACAGGGTGAGGTAGAGGGTGGAGTAGAGACAACTGCCTTCACATAGTCAGCAGGACAGAGAATTGAGGCCACCTGTGACGTGACATAAGTATTTGTTCCAGGGAATTCTTACAAACCAATTTCTCCATGAAAAATACCTTCTTTATGGACGAGAGTACCTCTTCTGTCATGATAATTGATTTCTCAACAGGGCAAGCAGCTCATGTATCAAAAATCAGTTTCCTTATCTAGACTTATTTCAAGCCTGTCTTTGTGTTCACCAATCCTAAATTCCTATGAATCTGAATTTTCCTAATCTCAGTCAGTTCCTAGTCTTGAAGCATCTTGCTTTAACCACTTAGACCCAAACCCAAAGTCCCAAATACTTCTCTCTGACTTTTGTCAAACAGAATCTAATAAACTTTGCTCAATCAATGAGTTTTTTGGTGTTTTTCTTAGGAGTTGACAACAGAGAAGAAAGATGTTTATCTACTTAGAACACTAAATCGATTTAAGCCCAATAATTGAAAAGGCCACTCTTTCTAAACTCTCCTGCAGTCTCACCTTTGTAAGAAATCAAATAACTGTAAACGCGTGTTTTTTAATAGGCTTCTCATTTTGTTCTATTTGTCTACCTTATACCAATACCACACTTTCAAAAATATTGCAGCATTATCACTCTTAATATCTGAAACTATGCATCCCCAACTTGGTTGTTGTTCTTTGAGATTTTCTTGGTTGTTTTTGGCCCTTTCCATTTCCAAATAAATTTTGGAATCGGCTTACCAGTTTTCAGAAAGTACCTCCGGTGATTGCATTCCACCTATTGATCCGTTTAGGATGAATCATAATCTATAAACTATTGACTCTTCCAAATATGTATGTATTGATTTAGGTCTTCTTTATTTCTCTCGCTAATGTTTTCCAGTTTTCCATATAGACATTTTGTACATTATTCCTAAATATTTTGTTTTGGTTCAATTATAAATGGTATCTTTTTTATTTTATTTGTATCCAGAGACCTTGATAAAATAGCTTCTTAATGTAAATTCTTTATCTGTAGATTTTTATGTACTGTCTACTCACACAGTCATGCTTTTGTGAATAAAAACAATTTTCTGTTTCTCCAGTCTCCCTGTGTGTATGTGTAAAAACTTTCTGTTGGCAAAGTGGCATTTTTTCTTATTGCAGTAGGTTTGATCAATGTGTTTTGGGTAATCTTTTGTGGAATTTACAGTTGACAGAGGCAAGGTTTATCTAGTTCCTTTGAATTTCCATTTATAAAATCTGGGATTAGAAACAGAAGACCTTAGTTCAATTGTGTTATAAGATAATTTTCAGAAGGATAAAATTATGACTTTCATGAAAATATACAATAAACATGTGCGTCAATTTTTTAACTCATTAACTAATGAGGAAACTCATAAGATGTTAAAATCAGTCCAAAAGAAAATCTAAACACAGATGCAAATACAGGTAATCACAAGTTCTGAAATAATGTTTGTTAATAGATGCAAAATGGATCACTATCTACCAGTAAAAACAGATAATATTTGAATTATCTATTCCACAGGGTAGAAGTCAATTATAAATCTGCTAGACAAAACTTATTTGCATGTCAACACACAAGAATCATTTGTGTTCCTTTCAGTTTTCCATAGTTTACAGAGTTGTAAAGTGGCTGAGTCGATTAAAGGCTCAGATTCCTTTACAAAAAACACTCAGTATTTCATTGAAAGAACACCCACAGATCACATGTCCACTTTCAAATCATTTATGGTTGTACCTGACAAATACAAAGAATATATGATTTGCAATGTAAATTAACACCTTTGAATATCAACTTTTCCATCTGTAAAATGAGAATAATAATTTTATCTCACAGGGTATTATGAAGATTCAGTGAGATGATGATCATGAATATAATGAAAATGTATAAAGATATATAAACACAAACCTATTATTTAAATCTACGATAATACTTATCCTTACAATAACATATTTACTGTAAGTGATACAAATTCAAACTTATTTCATTTCTCCATTAGGCTGCCACATATTCCTCATTACAGCTTTTTCAAGTCCATAAAAATTCTCCCTTACTGTTTGCAATTCTTATTCTATTTGTCCATACAGAAAACACCTTTGAGTAATAAACTAAAGATACTTCCTGTGGAGCAAGGCATGATTAATGAAATTAATGTGTATTAAGAATGATTATGACCCAACCATTGTGTTAGGGTTCCTAAGCATGCTGTTTAATTTAATTTAATTCTTACAACAATCCTGTAAGATCTTTTTCTTCATTGTAAAGAAGGAGAAACTAAAGATCAGCAAGTTTAAGTATTTATTATGAAATAATAAGTAGTAGAGTTGTTTTATAAATGAAGGCTATACAATGTCAAAGTCCATTTCATTTCCCTGTGCTTTGCACAGGGAAACTAAAAGAAGGTGAATTCATAAACATTGAATGTCCTTATGCCCTTTCAATTAAAGCAAATTAAACCAATCTAGTACCTTCTAATTTCCTTCTCCTTGAAAAGAAGACATACACTGTTTGAAATTTCAAGTCACTTTGGGTAGAGAATGACCTTAAATTACCAAAAGGAGATCTAGTAGACCCAAATCCTGCAGAATCTTTCTTTGCCTTCTCATTACCAGGAATGCAGCTGATTCTCAATAAGTGTATTTCTGAAGTAATTGCTAAGTTTAAAAAACATGTTTCTAGTTATCATTTGCTAATATACTGATTCCCAACTTATTCTGTTGGTTTAAATAGGACATATTTCTTAACATATATTAGCTAGAGAAATCCGCATAGAATTATGAAAGGACTATACTAGTAAAATGTTGATCAGAGTTCAAATATTATAGTTCTTTATTTTAATATTTCTGCCACTTTGGCTTATAAATGTCTATAGTGATACTGTAATGAATTCTAGAAGATGGTTTTATAGACAGAGACCTAGACATACAGATGTAGCTATAGATGTATACACAAATAGTCCTGTATATTGACATATACACATACATATATACATATAAGATTACAGGTTATCTTAGAATTCTACAGAATGCCTTCAACTCCTTCAGTCAGTACCAGTCATTTTTATGAGGATTCTAGAAGTCAAGTTAAAAGTTCTACTTTTATTTTTATTTCCATGAAGAAGAATAAAGTAAATGTTAATGTCTTTTCCAATTGACTAAATTACTGTCCAAATGAGAAATAAAAGGCAGCAGGTTGATGGGCATTGTCCCCATTATTTAATGGTGTGGGAGCTTCATAATAACAATAACAGGGTCATAGTCTATGATGCTAAAATACACCATAAATATCACACAAATTCCTTTATACTGTATATTCCTTCTGATCATAAGAGCTGTTTGTGGCCTGGCATGGTGGCTCACGCCTGTAATCTCAGCACTTTGGGAGGCTGAGGCAGGTGGATCACCTGAGGTCAGGAGTTCAAGACCAGCCTGGTCAACATGGCGAAACCCCGTCTCTACTAAAAAATACCAAGAAAAAAAAAAAAAAGAAAAAAAAAAATACAGCTGGGCATGGTGGCTGCTGCCTGTAATCCCAGCTACTCGAGATCACAGGAGAATCGCTTGAATCCAGGAGGTGGAGGTTGCAGTGAGCTGAGATCACGCCACTGTACTCCAGCCTGGGCAAAAGAGTGAGGCTGTCTCAAAAAACAAATAAATAAATACATAAATAAATAAAAGAGCAGCTTGCACCCTCTGAAGCAGCAGCACAGGCTGTACCTGGACCCGTGAGACATGGCTGGAGCTGGAGTGGCTGGGATGCAGGAAGCAGTGTCCTGAGGCTGCGCAGGGAAGCAGGGCCCAGGCCCAGCCAATGAAACCATTTTTCTCTCCTAGGCTTCTGGGCCTGTGATGGGAGAGGCTGCTGCAAAGGTCTCTGAAATGCCTTTGATGCCTTCTGCCAATTGCGTTGGCTATCAGCATTTGTCTTCATTTTAGCTATAAAAATCTTTGTGGCCAGCTAGAATCTCCTCCCCTGAAAGTTGGATTTTCTTTTCTACCACATGGCCAGGGTGCAAATTTTCCAAACTTTTATGCTGTGCTTCCCTTTTAAATATAAGTTCCAGTTTGGGGTCATTTTCTTTTGCTCATGCCTATGAGAATAGGTTGTCAGAAGTGGTCAGGCCACATCTTGAATGCTTTGCTGCTTAGAAATTTCTTCTTGCTAGATACACTAAATCATCACTCTCAAGTTCAAAGTTACACAGATCCCTAGAGCAGGGACACAATGCAGTCAACCTCTTTGCTAAAAGTGATCTTTGGTCCAGTACCCAATAAGTTCCTCATCTCCATCTCAGACCTCTTCAGCTTGAACTTAATTTTCCATATTACTATCAGCATTTTGGTCACAATTTAACAAGTCTCTAGGGAGTTCCAAATTTTTCCTCATCTTTCTATCTCTGCCCATTACCCAGTTCCAAAGCCACTTCCACATGTTCAGGTATCATTATAGCAATGCCCCACCTTTGATACCAGTTCTCTATATTAGTCCATTCTCATCTTGCTATAAAGAAATACCTGAGACTGGGTAATTTATAAACAAAAGAGATTTAATTGACTCATCGTTCTGCAGCCTGTACAGGAAGCATGATACTGGCATCTACTCAGCTTCCAGGGGCAGGAGGCTCAGGAAACTTACAACCATGACAGAAGGCAAAGGGGAGGCCAGTAATTTACATGGCCAGAGCAGGAGAAAGAGAGAGAGGGGAGAGGTGACACACACCTTTAAACAACCAGATCTCATGAGAACTCTATCAAAAGAACACCATGAAAGGGATGGTTCTAAATCATTCAGGAGAACTCCATCCCCATGATCCAATCATCTCCCACCAGGCCCCTCCACCAACACTGAGGATTATAATTCGACATGAGATTTGGGCAGGGACACACATCCAAACCATATCAATTAGTTTTCTTTTATAGTAATTAAAAGTAACAAAAGATGAGTCTTATGTTCCTTCATTTACTTCCTTTCCAGTTCCCTTTATTTCTTTGTTCAGGTTGAAGTTTCAGTCTCATATCATATTCCTTCTTCTGCCTATGGAATCTGTCTGTCTGTCTGTCTGTCTATCTATCTATTTATTTATTGAGACATCTATCTATCTATCTATCTAATCTATCTATCTATCTATCTATCTATCTATCTATCTATCTATCTATCTATCTATCTATTTATTGAGACAGAGTCTCGCTCAGTTGCCCAGGCTGGAGTGCAGTGGCGCGACCTTGGCTCACTGCAAGCTCTGCCTCCCAGGTTCATGTCATTCTCCTGCCTCAGCCTCCCAAGCAGCTGGGACTACAGGTGCCCACCACCACACCTGGCTAATTTTTGTGTGTGTGTTTTTAGTTGAGACAGGGTTTCACCATGTTAGCCAGGATGGGTCTTGATCTCCTGACCTCGTGATCTGCCCATTTCGGCCTCCCAAAATGCTGGGATGATAGGCGTGAGCCACCGTGCCCGGCCGGAATCTTTTTTAAAGTTACTGGAGTGCAGGTCTCCTCACAATAAAGTCTTTCTTTTTGTTTGAGAAGATGATTATTTCTCCTAATATTGAAAAGATACTTTTTCTAGGTAAAGAATTCTTGGTTGACAAGTTTGTTTGTTTGTTGCCTGTGAGCACTTTAAAAATACCACTCTGTTGTCTTCTACCTGTCATGGCTTGTAATGAGAAGTCTACTTTAATTCTTCTGTTTATTTAACTGTTTAATGTCTCATTTTTCTCCAAATATCTTCAAGGTTTTTCCTTTATAGTTAGTTTTCTGCAGTTTGAATATGACATGCTCAGGGGGGTGTGTGCATGCATGCATGCATCCCTCTCTCTCTCTCTCTTTTTCACTCCTGTAAAAATTTTATTCTGGTTGGTGTTTTCTAAGCTTGTTGGATCTGTTTTGGTGTCTATCATTTATTTTAGAAAATTCTCAGCCATTATTTCTTTACAAATATTTTATGTCCCATTTTCTTGATTGTTTTCTTCTTGGATTTTTATTATGTATATGTTTCGTCATTTGATATTGCCACACAGCTCTTCCATGCTTTATTCTGTTTTCTTTCATCTATATATTTTTGTACTCCTCTATCTTTTCTCTTTGTGTTATAGTTTTGGAAATTTCTCTTGACCTATCTTCAGGTTCACTGATTCTGTTCTTGACTATGTAGAGTCTATTGGTGAACCTGTCTATATGGGGTAAAAAGTGTCCCCCACTCAGTTCATGTTCTTTCCATGACCTTGGAATACGACCTTATTTGGAAATACTGTTTTTGCCGATCTAATGCATCAAGATGAAGTCATTCTGAAGTAAGTTGGCCTTTAATCTGATATGACTGATGTACTTATAAGAAGAGGTGAAGAAATAGATACAGACAGGAAAGCACCAAGTAAAAACACAAAAGGCACACAGGAAGATAGCCATCTGACAACAGAGGCAGAGACTGAAGTTATGCCTTCACAAGCCAAGAAACACCAAGGATAGCAGGCTACCATGCCAGCATGCATCCAAGAATGTCCTATGAATAAAGATGGAGTCAGATATTGGAGTGATGTGTCTCTAAGTCAAAGAACACCAAGGATGTTGGCAACCATCAGAAGTTAAGAGAGCCATAGAACAGATTCTCCTGAGTCCCAAAGAAAAAATAATAATAATAACCCTACAGACACTTGATTTTTGGACTTGGGCCTCTAGAGCAGTAGGAGAATAAATACCTGTTGTTTTAAGCTACCTACTTTGTGGCATTTTGTTATAGTAGCTCTAGGAAATTAATACAGTGTCAAAGGTATTCCTTACCTTTTTTTACTGTTTTTCCTTTTTAGTATTTCCATTTGATTCTTATAGTTTCCATCTCTCTGTTGAAATCATCCATCTTATGTCACGTTTTTCTTTTATATTAACCATATTTATTTTAAATTGCATTGATTAGTTATAACATTTGTGCATATCTGAGTCTGGTTGTATTAATTATGTTTTCTCTTGGCAGTGCATTAGGTGGAGTTTTGTTTGTTTCCTTTTTTTTAGTACGTCATAAATAGCGTTTTTATGCTTAGAAGGGCTTGTCTTTCTTCTGCTGAAATTTTAGCATGGATTTTGAGTCAGTCTATGGCAGGACTAAAGTAGGCTTGGGGTTTGTTCTTGCTGTAGTTCTCCTTAGTGTACCACAGCGTCAATTTCCTCTAGCATTATTTTGCATTTAGGTGATGGCTAGTTTGTCAGAGTTTACTTTTTTTCTCAATTTCAGTTCCACTGTCAGCTTTAAGTCTTTCTTTTGCAGTGTGCCTCAGACAGCATCTCTCTCCACGTTTTTGTCCCTCTTCCTGCACTATTCCACTGTACTTGTGATTCAATTCTTATTAACCTGGTTGAGTGAAATGAAGCATTCTTATTTTTATTATTGCTATCATTATCATTATTATTATTATTGTTTTGAGATAATAAATATCTCACTATGTTACCCAGATTCAAACTCCCGTACTCAAGGGATCTTCCCAAACAGCTGGGACTTCAGGCACATCCCACCGTGCCTGGCATTCTTATTGTTTTTAATAAGCCTCAGGCTTTGGCCAGCACTATGTTCTTGGATCTTGTGAATATGACCGTCTCGGTGCTTCTGATCCACCCTCAGCTCTTATTCCCAGTTTATCTTCCTGTCCCTTTCCCAGGATTAGAGATATAAGTTTTGGGGTGTGTGTCTGTGTGTGTATGTGCTTCTATTTCGTCCCCTTAGCTGTAATAGGTTTAACCAATGACCTAAATTATAGAAGTGCTTCTTGCCCTCCTTCCCCCTCCTGAAGTAAAGCTCTTGTTGCATCAGTGAAACGTGAGTGTTCATGCCCCTCCTACATTGACTGCTGCTCTCCTCCCTTGGTGGCCTGCACAATGAGAAATCCTTTCTTAGGACTTTCACCAATCTTCTTATGAGTATCCAGTGAAGTCCATGGACAGGCTCCTGCCAGATGGTGTGAACTCTTCCTCTATTGGCAACCTCTAGGGCCTCTGTACTCTCTCTAGCTTATATTATACGTGGTCTCCCCTAATGCATGAACAATTCTAGCTGACTTCTTCTTAGCTGTTTCTTGTTCTATCTGTCCCATGTAAGCAAGTACTTGGATATATAGTGGCTGGGTTTGGTGGCTCATGCCTGTGATCCCAGGATTTGGGGAAGCCAAGACAGGAAGATTGCTTGAGCCCAGGAATTCAAGAGAAGCCTGGGCATGGTGGTGGATGCCTACAGTCCCTGCTTCTCAGGAGGCTGAGGTGAGAGGATCGCTTTGGCCCAGGAGATCTAGACTGCAGTGAGCCATAATCACACCACTGCACTCCAGCCTGAGCAGCAGAGAAAGACCCTATCTCAAACAGACAAAAAGGAAAAAGCACATATATATAGTGCCCAAGAAAGTGCCAAATTCTGTGCTAATCAGAGGATTCAACAGCAAATCTTATAGTGGAAAACAATCTTGCAAGTTATTGTAATTACTTACTAAGACAATCCTGCTTTAATGCACATAGTGATTTATTCAATTTTCTAAATGTAGACTTATTAGATTTTTAAAATATGTGACTTAACTATATACCTTTGATATTTTATATAAAGTCAATGAATCAGAAAACAATAGTTCCCAAAATTTGTCTGGAATTTATGACGATCTTACTTAATGGTCCATTAAATAATTACCTATTCTGTTCTCTAGTAGAGATTTCTATGGTAACAATCCTGCCCAGCAATTATATAGCTTATTCTTAAATACTCCCAATGTTGAAAAGTACATTTGCTTCCAAATCATCATCATGCAATTTTTGCAGGACTCAATGGGGCATGGAATCATTTAGGATTCTAATAGGAATAACATATACCTTTCTTTATCAATCCATATTCCAGGGTAACCTATAATTGTTAAATTATAATTGCTGATCTATATTTATCTATAATTGTTAAATGATTGTGATGTTCATCTCTTGCACCAGCCCTAGCCTCTGCCAAGTAGAATAAGCATTCAACTACTCATCTCTCCACTGTAGCTAGCAAAGTTCCATATGGGTAGGACTGCTAGAGGTTTTACCCCCATCCCCAAAACCTTCAGTTTGAAAAAACCATCACAAATACTTCATGCCCAAATAATTATTCATTGCTCATTGACTCACGTATCTGCTTTCCATAGTTGAGCCTTTCATTGAGTTTTACACTCTTGTATCCAACTGCTCGATGCATATGTTTGTGATTTTTATGAGAATCTCAACTATTATCTTTCTGACCCTATAGCCCATTCTTCCTCCTTCATTTTTATTTCAATCAATGGAATCAATGTTCCCTGAGCTGGAGACCAGATACCCATTGTAAGGCAGCCTTGTCCCTCAAGGGAACATTGAATCATAGTCTTGGTTATGCTACCTCCTAAATGCTTAACTATTTTTCAACTTCATCTTCATTCTTTTGCCCCAAGCTTGAGTTGGAGGACTACCACCCAACTGATCTCCTTGCTTCTGGCCTTGTCAACCTCGAATTGTCTTCCAGACTCTTCAATAACCCACATCTTGGGAATGACCTTGTTCATAACCTTTCCTTATCAATGACTATAGGATAAAACCAAGCTCCTTAGCATGACATAAAAATTGCTTTCAGGTATTCCCACTATCTATATTCCACTCATGTCTATGCTACTTCCTGTGCTACTTCCTGCCTTAAATTTATATCCAAATATACAACAAACGTCAGTCTTTCCCATTCCTTGTCACAAGCACACATACACATCTCGAAAAATTGTTTATTCACAATTTTTTTCCTTTGCTTATGTCACTTTTAACTACAGTAGTTTCTCACTTCTTTACGCTTTCTCTCTTTTTTGAGACAGGGTCTTGCTCTGTTGTCCAGGCTGAGTGCAGTGGCACAATTATGGCTCACTGCAGCCTCAATCTCCTGGGCTCAAGCAATCCTCTGGCCTCAACCTTCTGAGTAACTGGGACTACCGGCATGCACCATCACATTGCTGTTTTTGTTTGTTTGTTTGTTTTTCACAGAGATGGGATCTTGTGATGTTGCCCAGATTGATCTCAAACTCCTGAGCTGAAGGGATCATCCTCACCTTCAGTTCATGCCTGTAAACCCACTAAAGCACTGGGATTGCAGGCATGAGTCACAACTTCTGGCCACTTTACTCTTATTAATCCTCTTTCCAGTTTTAGTTCAAGTGTCATTTCCTCTAGGAAGCCTTTCTTGATTGTTCTAAGTTAAGTTAGGTAGCCCCTCCATAGCATTTTGATATTTGACATTTATGCCTCTGCCACCTCCCTTTTTAGATTAAATGTACTTCTCAAGAATAAGGATCGTTTGATTCCCTTCCTTCTTCCTTTCCTTTCCCTTTCCTTTCCTTTCCTTCCCTTTCCCTTTCCCTTTCCCTTTCCCTTTCCCTTCCCTTCCCTTCCTCTCTCTCTCTCTCTCTCTCTCTTTCTTTCTTTCTCTTTTTCCTTGAGACAGAGTCTTCTTCTGTCAGCCAGGCTAGAGTGCAGTGGTGCAATCATGGCTCACTGCAGCCTCAAACTCCTGGGATCAAGTGATCATCCTGCCTCAGTTTTCTGAATAGCTCGTACTCTAGGTATAAGCCATCACGCCCACTTGACTAATTTTTTAAAAATATTTTTGTAGAGATGCAGTCTCTCTATGCAGCCCAGGCTGGAAGAATGAGATTATTTCTGACATAATCTTTATTATCTCCGAGCCTACCATGGTACTTACAGTAAAAACTCAGCAGATTTTTGTTGTTGAGTGAAACAACTTCTGCAACTCTTGAATATTTCTGGGGTAGTCATCCTTCTTTCCCAACCAGATTCTATCCAAACTGGTCTCTTATATTCCCAGGATTTCTCTGGTCTGCCAGCCGCAAAGTACTGGATCCTGGAGGGATCCTTTTCTGTATTCCAGCTTATGATCTTCTCTTTTTTCCATGTCTCTAGAGTCCAGAAATTTCTGAAGATCTGTGCTTTGTTTTTGACAGAATTTCCCTTGTGATCTCGGTTCGTAACTGTCCCTCCGGTGCTATACACCATGGTTAGATGTTCTTTGTTTTCAACATCTGCCCCAGAACTAGAGCTTCTGATCCTTGCTGAGTTTTGGCTTCTTTTGTTCCTTGTCCTCTCTTCCCAATGCCATCAGAACTGCAGTCATTTTCCTGCCATCCCAGTAGTTTCCTGCTAAAGTCCATAGCTTGATTCTCTGCTCCTCTAAAATTTGCCACATGTATTAGTCCATTTTCACACTGCTGATAAAGACATACCCGAGACTGGGTATGTCTTTACAAAAGAAAGAAGTTTAATAGGCTCACAGTTTCACATGGCTGGGGAGGCCTCACAATCACGGCAGAAGATGAAAGGCACATCTCACATGGTAGCAGACCAGAGAAGAGAGCTTGTGCAGGGAAACTCCCCTTTATAAAACTATCAGATCTTGCGAGACTTATTCACTATCATGGGAATTCCATGGGGAAGACCCGCCCCCATGATTCATTTACCTCCCACCAGGTTACTCCCACACCACATGGAAATTGTGGGAGTTACAATTCAAGATGAGATTTGGGTGGGACACAACCAAACCATATCACCACATAACTGGCACCACACCGCCACACATAGAGCTAATCCTAGATGTCATGCCTATGGAGGCACCCTTAGCAGCCTATGTGAAAAACCACATCTTCTGTACCTGTCATCAACCAAACTTTTCTTAATTTAAAAGTCGTGATAGCTTTTGGAGGCCTCTATCTTTTCTAACTTCCCACAGAAAACCTTCAGTATTGCCAAACAAATCTGCCTCAACCATAAATTACACTTAACATTATCTATATAACCCTGGTTAAATCAGCATGAGTAGGCACTTGAAACATAAATTGGTTTTACACCTGGATTTGCTCTGAGAATACGGGCAGTTTTTTTTTCTTTTGCAATCTGCTTGTGTCCTACCTTTCCAAGTTACAGGGGTGTAAAACTGTGGTCACTTTTATGGACTAGTTTATGTGGGTGGTAATTAGGCTTCCTGTGGAAGTAGTTTCTCTGGCTTAGAGTCTGGGTGAGAGATGAATTTCCGACATTAATTAATCATCTGAGCATTCTTGTTATAATATTATGAGTCTCTAATATCGTTAGCAACCAGCCCATATGTTAGGAAAAAATAACAGCTTTTAGGACTAATCTATTTCTACCACAAGATATATCTTAAAAGATGTATTGAAAATTTATTACTTATTTCCAAAATGCCTGCAAAGAAATAACTTTAATGTTTAATTCATATGTGAATAGGACTATTTCTTAGTATGAGATTACTCCCTCCTGATTCCAGACAATTTAGTTGTTGGTTAATAGTCTCTTTTTACTGCATCTTCAGTATTTCACCCTTATTAAAGAAAGAAATACCGAACACACATAATGAAAAGTTATGTGCTCTAGCAGCTTGTTTTTGTCCATTCCTCGTTTCATATCCACCTGTAGCATGTGTTCTTTTGGGTAACTATGGTCAATGTTCTCTGATCGCTTTTGGTGAAACAGACTCTCACTAGGGAGACCAACTTGCTCCACACACAAGTTTTCAGAGCTCAAGTTACCAGAGAATTTTAATATCACAACTATTCAACACATTCTGTGATCTTATCAGAGCCATGAGATTTCACAGCCTGAAAAAACTCTCAAGATCACCTAACACACTACCCATTTCTTAGATCAAGATATTCAGGAAGGTGAAGTGACTTGTGCAATAAGCTGGTGGCAGAATAAGAACTCTTCTCAGGGCCAGGGATGGTGACTCATGCCTGTAATCTCAACACTTTGGGAGGCAGAGGTGGGTGGATCACTTGAGAGTAGGAGTTCAAGAGCAGACTGGGCAACACAGGGAGACCCCATCTTTACAAAAAAATTAAAAAATTAGCCAGATGTGGTGGTGCATACCTATAGTCTTTGCTACTCAGAAGGCCGACATGGGAGGATTGCTTGAGCCCAGGAGGTTGAGGCTGCAGTGAACCACAATCCTGCAACTGCGCTCCAGCCTGGGTAAGAAAGCGAGACCCTGTCTCAAAAAAGAAACCAAAGAAAGAAAATTTCTCGGATCTCCTGACCTACCTACATCCCTTGTAATTCATTTATTTTTTTATCCATTCACTTTTCTATACAAATACTTGCTAAGTACTATTTCATGAAGTGGACCCTTCCAGAGCTACAAAAAGATGAGCAAGAGAGATGTGACTCCTGCCTTCTTTACCTGTGCATTCTAGTTAATTTGGCTAAACACATAATATTGGTTTCTCCATCAGTCACAGTGGAAATGTAGGTTTATAATACATGATGAGGTCAATGAACTCTTAAGACTTCTTACAGCACAGATAAGGATCCACTCAGAACTATTGCCTTTTGTGGATACATTGCCCTCAGTCCTTCTAAAACATAACACTCTCTCTCCATCTTCCAATTCTAATCTTGAATTAAATCCCCATTATACTATAGCTTCCAACTAGCATGTAATCCTCTCATCTAATTAAGAACTTATTTGGGGCAAGGACTACCATACTACTGGTCCAAACAGTCACGACAAGTAAATAAGAACATTTTTGCCAGGGATGAAAGTTCACCTCCCTTTATACAGTGGTTCTCAGTGGGTGGGCAGTTTTGCCCTGCAAGAGACATTTAGCAATGTCTGGAAACATTTTGGGTTGTTACAACTGGGGAAGGGTGCTACTGGCATCTAGAGAGGGGAGACCAGGGATGCTGCTGAACATCCTACAGTGCACAGAACAGCCTTCCTCCCTGCAACAAAGCATCATGCAACCACAAATGTCAGTTATGCCCAGGTCGAGAAACTCTAGGAGCCATCTACAGAAGAAACCTGGAAGTGGAATCATGCAGTATTTGTCATTTTGGGACTGCCTATTTCACTTAGCACAGTGTCCTCTGGGTTCATCCATGTTGTTACAAATGGTAGAATTTTCTTTATCTGAAATAGTCAAACTTATAGAAGCAGCGGACAGGACGGTGGTTGCCAGGATCTGGAAGGGAGGCGGAAGTGGAGAGTTGTTCAATGGGTGTAAAGTTTTAGTTATGCAGAATGAATAAATTCTAGAGATCTGATGTACAACATAGTGCCCTCTATTTCACCAACATGGCACTATGTAATCAAAAATTTGTTAAGAGGTTAGATCTCATATTAAGTGTTCTCACACATGCATGCAAAAACACAAAGCTGAACAATAAAACGATTGGAGGTGATAGATACGTTTAATATTCTGATGATATCAGGGGAATATGCATATATTCAAACTCACCAAATTGTATACACTAAATGTGTAATTTTGGGGGGATATCAATTATACCTCAATAAAGCTGTTAAAACCAAGTCACCTGTAACCCATGAAGCACAATTGTCCCTTCAGACTCACTCAGGATAATTCATTTCAATAGAATCAAATGCAAAGCCTTTAGAGAATCTTCAATCACCTTAATTGTTCTAGATTCTTCCCTAACAAGGAACTGGAATATGTTATTTCACTCAAATATATACTCATATAAAATAAAGAACTCTAACCATTAACATGCAGTTTCTGTGCCATCATTAAATTTCTTGGTAGTCTTCAATAACTTATGAAACTATTATTAATATTAGCACATTTTCGGTTTTCAGTGTGAATAAATAAATTACAGGTTCAATGACTATCACATATAACAAAGATACCTTCCCTGCAAATCTGGAAAAGAATTTCATAGGAAACCAAAAATAAATAAAGTATAAATTCTCCCTGCAGAAAAAAGATAATCTCATTTTAAAATATTTTAAATCAATCCAAGATATGAAAGACTAAGGTATATGCTCTAAATATTATCAGTTCAGCTTTTTTACTACTCAAAACCTTTATGTCCTCAAATTATAGTGTCATGGCAATATAATTAACAAAAATTAGTTATTTTAACCCAATAGCTAAGGGAGCAAATAATTGTCACATAAATATCTCACCCAGTAAAAAGTACGATATGCATAATCATAACAACCATCCCTTACTGAAGTCCAATCCTGTCTCCTTCATGGTCTCCAAAACTAAGGCTCATAACTTTGAGAAGTAGGTTATTATTTTTACCAGTTGAATTATAACAATATAGGTTTGTTAAACAGATTGACTAATGTATTCGTTCATTTTCACACCACTATAAAGATACTACCTGAGATTGGGTAATTTATAAACAAAAGAGGTTTAGTTGACTCCCAGTTCCACATGACTGGGGGGCCTCAGGAAACTTACAATCATGGTGGAAGGCAAAGGAGAAGCAGGCACCTTCTTCACAAGGTGGTAGGAGACAGCGAGAGTGAGTTAAGTGCCACACTTTTAAAACCATCAGCTCTTGTGAGAACTCACTCACTATCAGGAGCACAGCATGGGGGAAATGGCCACCATGATCCAATCTCCGTCTACCAGGTCCCTCTCTCGGTACATGCATATTACAGTCTCGATGAGATTTGGGTGAGGACACAGAGCCAAACTATATCAACTAACATGCCCATGTCATACCAAAGGAAAACCAAATCCAGCTAAACCTAGCTCAAAGTTTCACAGCACTTTCTCTACATCCCAGTGTTCCCAGAACTTCCCTTGCAGGTAAAGTCTCATCTCTTGCCATTAGCATTTTACAGAAGCCAAAAAGACCTCATCTGTTCACCTTTCCTCAATTCTTAAGTTACTTTTACATATCCCATGCTCTTTCTTAAGAGGCTTCAGGCTAAAGCAGACTAAAAAAATAAAAGTCTAACAGGGCCAGGTATCTAACTGAGTTCAGTCATATTAACTCACCAAACACCACTTCATTTTGTGTCTACCTTCTTCAGACTGGATGACACCATCTGATTAGGAATACTAGCTGGACCCATCCCATTCAGCCAGTGACCTAGAATTGCCTTTGATCAAAAGCAAACGTGGTTTGTGGAACTGACTGTTTTTAGATGCCAAAAAACAAATACAATGATTTTTTTGGAGCTAGACAAACACTGGGAACGCTTACTAGCAACCACAAAGTTAGTGTATTTGATCTTCCATGCTTGACGTCAAGACAAGGTTTTTAAATATCCTAGTGTTTGGCTTGCTCTCAATTTAACATTTGAGATGTTTATAGATATTATAGTTAATAATGTTGACACATACAAGGAGAGGGGATCACTTATATGAAGAAAACATGCAGTTTTAAATAACAAACAAGTATGAAGTGCAGTACTTTTCAACCCTGACACACAACAGGCAGTAACAGGGGAGACTATTCTTTAAAAATGCAAATGCCTGATTCCCACCCAAGACCAATTAAATCAGAATCCCTGGGAGTGAATCAAATTCGGGAAGCAGTGTTATTGTTTTTAAATTTCTGGGATTGATTACAATGGACAACAAGTGTTGAAAATGACATCAGAGAAGGTTCGAGACTGGTAATTTGTGTGCACATATCAGTTCTGATATTACCACCTGCATAGACTTTGATGAAACCCATAAATTCTACACCTTTATTTTCCTTACCAATAATGCGGCATAAATGGCACATATCACTTATTGGTGTTATAAGGATTAAGGCGAGATATGAACTGCACCTGCCACATAATAAGGGGTCAATAGTGTATCGTCATTCTAAGATTCAAACATTCTACTCATATTCTTTTAAAATTAAAGAACTTTATTTCTGAAATAAGAGAAGAGAGCATTCTTAAGAGGCCTAACTCATGAACTGCTCATCTGTTTCTGTTTTCCTTCTCTCACCGGGTGAGCAATCAGGAAATCCACTCTGCTTTCAGTTAATTTGAAATCAAGTCACTTTGCATTGAAGAACAAAAAAGAAAGGTGCTAACTCTGTGTTTATGTGATTTCTGGGCCAGAGGCAGAACACTTTGAGCATTCCCTTACCGTCATATATGCTCTTTTCACAATCCTGAACAAAATAATCCCCTATTAACCACAGAATCAGGAGTGGGTAATGACTGCATCCAAATATTTTCTATCAAGTGACTGCTGATGATGAAACTAGAAGAATGCTAAGCACTTTGCACTCTTTCATTCATTAGTTCCCCACATTATCGTAGATATATCATAGGTATGAGTTCAATTTCACCAACAAACTTCTACCAATTAGAAAGGGGCATATTCTGCATCTGAAGCCATATTTCTTTGATGCACAAACCCATTCTCTTAACAAATCAGTCACACCTTGAATTAAAAGAAACACAACACAGGAAGAATAAAATGCCCACAAGTCAACATCTTTCCTCCTAGGTTTTCTGCTTCATGGGTAAGCTAACCTATGCATTTATGGCTCTGTAGTGGTAGGAGTTCTCAAGTTTGTACGAAATGATCTCCAGGGATGATTATTAATATGCATATTTCTAGATTTTCTCTGTTAGACATCCACAAACCTGAAGACTGAGACAGGAGCTCTGAACCTGCATTTATAGCATTCATTTTGGGTATCTCTAAGACATTTTATTTTATTATATTTGCTTTAAGAAATACCTTTCTAAATGATATTCTATAGATTTTATTTTATTGGTTGAAACTTACTGTCATAAAACAAAAGCCTCAGGTCAAAGTGGTCCTGCTATCTTCTTTTGTAAATAAAGTTTTATTAGAACACAGTCCCTCCTATTTCTGCATCATCTATGCCTGGTTTTATGACTGCACAGTTGATAAACACAACTGTGTTTTATTTCTGCACAACGCAAGCAGAAAATATTTTCTATCTGGACACTTAAAGTTTACCAGACACTGTCCTAAAATGACTCTACTGCTAAATTTTTGGCTAAAGTGTGGGGCATTGATTAATTTGGAAATATTTTCTATATCTAACATCATCTGAGTTGTTCAGCTTCTGGGATTCAATGAGTATATAAAAAATGTATGTTATTCATGAAAAACTTGTCATTCATTGTGTCGTGGAAAATGCTTGTCCGACAAGTACATAGATGAATTATATTATCTCCTTTTCCTACTTTTTGATTAGCTGCAAATTCAAAGGCAAGGGAAATAGACTTTTCTCTAACCCTAAGACCAAGAAAAGCAGGTGTTCTCATCAAATCTGCAAGACAAATGGAGAAAAATCTGAAGAATCCATTATAATTCCTTTTAATTTATTTATTTGAAAAAAAAAAAAAAGTTAGTAAAGGCACAGACCTTTCCCTGTTGCCATACACTTAAAAAAAAAAATCAAGACTGAGGAGAAGAGCCAGTTGACATTGGTAGAGGTGACTCCTTCCAATTGCTGACTATTAGGAAAGTTAACCCACCTCTTCCTTCCCAACCCATCATTATGTAAAGGAAATAGTTGCCACATTATGTCAAGTTCCTTTGGACCAGAGAGGGAGAAAGGGACAAATCATCAAGTCAGAGAAAAGAAAAGAAGATGAGTAAGAAGCAGTCAAGTGACCAGAAGGTTGTAGTTTGAAGTATCAGAGAAAGACAATGACCAAGAAGATAAAGATTAATTTCCATTCAGAGACTACAAATGAGGACCTGACATGGTATAGGCATGCAAAGGATGCTCAATGTTTGTTGAATGAATGCACTTAGAAAAATAAAGTTGAGTTGAGGGTTCCAAAGAGAAAAGTAATGCAAGGAGCTTAAAGAAGGAAAATAAAAACATTATTTTTACACATAATCATCGAGTATCATATGAATGATCTCTAAGTATTTTCCCACTAGGGAAAATAAAAGCCCAAATTCCTCACTTCGAGCTCAGTTTCCTGGAAGAGCTAAAGGCTTGACCAGGTCTAGACTACATTTTATGTGCAGACCTGTGCCAGCTCCTCTGGCATAAGTGGCTGGGTTCCAGTGACTGCCGTTGCTCTCTCCACATTGGCTTGGTGTGTGCAGATTTCACCATCTGGTTCAACAGGAAGTATGTACTGTTTGCAGGATGCTATTGAGCTATTTTTAACAGCTAAGCTACATACAGGTATTTATGACTCTAGATCTGATTTGTAGAAACAAAATATTTGCCAATGTGAGTGCAACGAATATTTTTAACAGCCAACCATATGGCCTTGAGATGGAAATGGTCAGGGTGAACAACTGGAACAAGGCTCTTTCCTCAACACTGCAAAATTCATCGTTTCCTTTTGCCAGGCTGTAGTGTCAGAGACTGAGAAATGGTCATTGGCTGGCAGAAGTGGGGCTCTTACCTGGAAGAAATGGTACTGATTTTTAAACACTATTTTTCATACCAAGGGGCTCATAGAGATCCTGTTTTTGTGTATATGAGAACTCAGAATCCTACAACGTTTGTGTTAGTCTTCTCCAGGGAACTGATAGGATATATGTGTGTGTGTGTGTGTGTGTGTGTGTGTGTGTGTGTGTGTGTGTGTGTGTAAAGACATTTATAAGGAATTTTGGTTCACATGATTATGGAGGCTGGCAAGTCCAAAATCTGCAGACCGATGTCACAGTTTGGCTACAAAGAACAGACTCTGCTGCAGAAACAGGAAGAGCTGATGTCTCAGTTCAAAGGCCATGGGGCAGGAGAATTCTCTCTTACTTGGAAGAGGATCAGGATAATGGTCAATTAAATGGACTAGATGAGACCCATTCACATTAGGGAGGGTAATCAACCTTATTCAGTCTATCAATTTAAATACTAATTTCATCCAAAAACACCCTCACCAAAATACTCAAAATAATGTTTGACAAAATATCTGGGCACTCTGTGGCCCAGTCAAGTCAAGTTAATGTGTGAAATTAAACATTACAGGGTTCATGCCAATTGGATGGTCAAGTAAGTGTTCTGGGCCCAATGCTGGGGCATATTGTTTAACCTCAGCAGAAACTTTGATTTTTGCATTGTAACCCACAACCAAACCATAAAAAAATGGATATTTTGAAAACAATTTAGCCAATTTACACTCCATGAGGTGATACAGAACATATAAACAGAACATATGAACATTTTCAGAGTTTTTTCAATCTTTGTCTTTTTTTTCTCCTTAATATTCAATACAACTAAATTTGAACAGTTTGTTGTTTTTTACACTCTTTGGGCTCTCTTACCTCTATACATTTTTCTTGCTGTCCTCATAGCTTAGAAGACTCTATCCTATGTTTCTAGATAGATTATTCATTTCTTGGTTCATTCAGATTTGCAACTCAAATATTCATTTCTCCACTAAGAAACTTCTACACTTCTTCACTAAAAAACAAAAACAAAACAATTCTGACTGTATTGAAATACCACATATTATATTTTTACCTTTTGAATTCCATTTTTCTTTTTCTTTTTTCTTCTTTGATTTTTTTAAATATCCAAACTAAGTCTGTAAGCACTTTGAGAACAGAGATACTATATCTGTATATCTGTATATCTTTTCCAAGACCCAGCAGAGTGCCCTAAACCTAAGTACTCAATGAACACTGAATGGGTAAATGAATACATAAATGTGAGTGAAAATGAAGTGAAAGAATGTTTTTCACTAAGCAGTTATCTTAATAAAATGTCACAAGTTTCCTTGATTTTCTTTTCATCCTCTGACTTGCATATGCCTCATGAATCCTGGCAAAGTTGTGGAAGGCATTCAGCCTGCCAGTTACTACAACTGCATAATCTTACCCACCCTTGCCATGTCCATCCTAAGTCACCATTAGAAATGTCTGTTTAACATTTTCATATTGCAACACAAGAGATAGCAAATTTCACATCTGGTGAAATGAACTCATATAAAATCCATCTATGTCTCTTTAATTGGGTTATTTTGACCTTCAAGACATTCAGGCACATCTCCTACAACTAGCTGTGTTCAGTTAAAGGAATGTAAATTATAAAATTATAAGGACACATCTATTTGTCTTTTAAGTTTTTCAGATTCATGTTAAACTTTTAATTATCTGACAATATACTATTTTAAGTGTCCTCTTACTGCTTTTGAAAGCAAAGAGAAGATGCAAGGTCTCCTAATTCTTATATATAAGCAAGACACCCACAAGGACATGAGAACTATCTTCATTAAGTTTCGTTGGAAATTGAGGTTCTAATTTAATATTGAAGGTGCACTGGTGGCAGTACCAGAGGATTAAGGGAAATTATTCCTAGAATAAAACGATGGAAATTTCATTATCCACCTGATTTTGATCTTTGCTACCACTGAGCTAAATGAGAGAGTGTGAGAGAATATATATCCGTCCAGTTAGACATACATATTAGCTGTAACTGCAACTCATTTTGAATACATTTTCCAAGAACATCATAGGTTCTAGGTAGAGAATGATGTTAATTGCAGGGGCTCTCACATCATACCTTGAGGCACCTCAAGGTAGTGAGAAAAACATTAACCTGACTCAACCAATCCTCCATGCATCTTTGAATTTACAACATTGAGGAAATTAACGTAAAATGAATCATCAGAAAAATGAGAGAAAATCCCTGAGACCTTGGGTTATGCAAATATCTCTTAAATTAAAAGATAATGCATAAAGAAAAAATTGATATACTAGACTTCAGTAAATTTTTTCTTAATGTCCGCTTTTTAAAGGACATAGTTAAGAAAATGAAAAGCCAAGGCATTGACTGGGAGAAAAATCTATGCAAAATACTCATGCAATAAAGTTCTTTATCCAAAATATATTTGAACTTTTATCCAAAATAAATATAAAATATCTCAAAACTCAAAAATATTTTTAAAAAACCCAATGAGAAATGGGCAAGAGATTTGAACCGTTATTTAACTATAGAAAATATAGAGAGGAAAAATAAGTACATAAAAATGCTAAGTATCATTATTTTTTAGGGAATGTAAACAATTAAAGCCATGATGAGCTACCACTACACATGCAATTAGAATTCGACAACAAGAGGCCGAGCGTGGTGGCTGAAGCCTGTAATCCCAGCACTGTGAAATGCCAAGCTTGGCTGATCACTGAGGTCAGGATTTCAAGACCAGCCTGGCCAATGTTGTGAAACCCTGTCCCTACTAAAAATACAAAATTTAGTCAGGCGTGGTAACACAAACTTGTAATTCCAGCTACTTGGGAGGCTGAGGCTGGAGAATCGCTTGAACCCAGGAGGTGGAAGTTGCAGACAGCCCAGATTGTGCCACTGCACTCCACCCTGGGCATCAGAGCAAGACTCTATCTTTAAATAAATAAATAGTTAAAAAATAAAGAATTCTACAACAGGAGAATAATCATAACAAGTGTTGGTATGGATGTGGTGCTGTTGGAACTCTTATATAGGGTAAAAATCTAACATGATATAACCACTTCATGAAACAGTTTGGCGGTTTATGAGAAAGATCAACATACACATACTGTATGATCTAGCCATTCTACTCTTTGTATATACCCAACATAAATTTAAAATATGTCCATACAAAAATTTGTGCCACATTTTCATAGCAGCTTTATTTGAAATAATTAATAGTTGGAAATAATCCAAAAGTGATTACACAGGTGAGTGGATAACCAAATTGTGAGATACCCATGCAATGCACTATGACTCAGCAATAAAATCCGCTATTGATACACGCAACAACGTGGGTGAATATGAAAATACTAATGCTGAAGAAAAGAGGTCAGTCAAAAAAGACTACAGATCTTATCATTCCATTTGTATAAAATTCTAGAAAATGCTGTAGGATAGAAGGCATATCAGTGGTTGTCTAAAGATGTGGGAGGGAAGGAGAGTTAGAAAGGGAAATCGTTTATATCCCTTTATAATCCATAGAGGGAAACAAGGACATTTTGGGGGTGATGATTATGCTAATTCCTATATTGTGGTGGTTTCATTGATGTATAAATATGTCAAAACTTAGCACATATATGTATGTCAAAATTTATATCATGTATAGCACAGCACAACTGTTAATATAATAAAAGATAATATTTGGGAGTTTTGGACTCAGGAATAATACATCCAGCCTACAAATTTTAGTGTTCGTGAAGCACAGGAATATATGAAGAACAGATACGTATAAAAATGTTTGAAAGGAATAAATAAGGCTGGAGACAAAACTGATGATAAATATCCTTTAAAATAAAAAGTGAATGAGATCAAATGTTTTTAAAAAGAAAACAGGAGAAGAGACGTGATGTGAAATTCAGGGAAGGTGATTTTTGAAATGACTCAGAAACTGTTGTTGGCAGTGCATGCTTATAAATGATTTTTAATCAAAATGTAGAAAACTAAAGACAGATATGAAAGGTCATTCCTGCTCTGTTGACGACAATAAAAGACAAGACCCAAACCAACAAAAACAAAAACCCAGCATACTTCTGAATGGGCTTAGCAAGGAGTGATGGACTAAAGGAAGCTTTGGTGAACTGAATTCCAGAGAGAAACAAGCCCTGCATAAGTAAGGTAGAGTCACAGCAGCTTCCACACCTGCAGAAAGGCTCCTGGGTTGGGTACAAACACAAGGAGGAGCAGGTGCCTTGTAGACAAGGGATCCCTTTGGAGGGATGAGGAGAAATCAGCTACCTTACTTAACAGTGGGGGCTAGTAAAAAAAAAAAAAAGGAATCCTAAAGAGCCTCAAACACAAATCCTTTAACCTGACAATAGCTCCATCCCAGCTGCAAATTGTGTGTGGTAAAAAAAAAAAAAAAAAGCACTAATGGAGAGTGGGCTAAAGGGCAAAGAGAGCTCACACAGTCCTGTGCATTCTTGCAGTGCTTGGATTCCAAAGTCCTGCCAGAATGGAATCTAAAGACGAAATAGTATGTCAAACATCCCTGACACCATAAAAGGTGATAATATTGGTGGAGCTTTAGGGTTGTGGCTTGCCACAGATGAAAAAAAATCTAATAAGAGCTATGGCTCCCAGCCCTACTTTAGGAGGAATTCAAATGATGAACCCCTCACCTTAACCAAAGAGAATGAAGAGACTGGCAACTCCTTGATAAATGATATGCACAAATGATTTTTTAAGAGATTCTTTAGTCTCCACCGTTCTTTTATATAAAATGATCAAATGTGGCCGGGCGCGGTGGCTCAAGCGTGTAATCCTAGCACTTTGGGAGGCCGAGACCGGCGGATCACGAGGTCAGGAGATCGAGACCATCCTGGCTAACACAGTGAAACCCTGTCTCTACTAAAAAAAAAATACAAAAAACTAGCCCGGGCGAGGTGGCGGGCGCCTGTAGTCCCAGCTACTCGGGAGGCTGAGGCAGGAGAACGGCGTAAACCCAGGAGGCGGAGCGTGCAGTGAGCTGCGATCCGGCCACTGCAGTCCAGCCTGGGAGACAGAGCGAGACTCCGTCTCAAAAAAAAAAAAAAAAGTTCAAATGCAATAAAAAATGATGACACATTGAAAGGAACAAGAAAATGTAACCCTTGAGTTGAAATCAAGGAAGAGCAGTCAGTAGAATGAGAATCACATGTGACTCAGTCATCAGAATTAACAGATAAGCAAATAAATAAATAAATAAATAAATAAAGATACAAAATAATTTATGAGAAAAGATGAGTGTAATAAATAGAGTATTTCAGGAAAGAAATGGAAACTAAAAATGAACTGAATGGAAATTCTAGAACTTAAAAATATATTTGTTTGAATGGGCTATTCACAGCATAAATGCTGAATAAGAAAGCATCACTACAGTTGAAAATAAATCAATGGAAATTGCCAAAAGTAAAGAATAGAGACACAGATGTTTTAAAAAGATAATCGGAACATCAGTGACCTGTGCGGTAATATCAAACAGTCCAACATACAGAAGATGAGAGACAAAATGGAGTAGAAAAGAAAAAATATTTGAAAAATTGATCAAAATTTTCTAAATTTGATGAAAAATATTAACACAGTTCAAAAAGTTTCATGAACATAAGCAGAATAAATACAAAGTAAATCAGATCTAGGCAAGTTGCTGAAATGCAATGATAAAAAATCTTTTTTTTTTTCAACTTTTAAGTTCAGGAGTACAAGTGCAGGTTTGTTAACTAGGTAAACCTGTGTCATGGGGGTTTGTTGTACAGATTATTTCATCCCCCACGTGTTAAGCCTAGTAACCATTAGCTGTTTTTCCTGATCCTCTCCCTCCTCCCATCCTTCATCCTCTGAAAGGCCCCTGCTTGTTCTTCTCTATGTGTCCCGTGTTCTTATCATTCAGCTTCCACTCACAGAATTGAGAACACGCAGTATTTGGTTTTCTGTTTCTGTGTTAGCTAAGGATGACGGCCTCCAGCTCCATCTATGTCTCTGAAAAGAACATGTTCTCATTCTTTTTTATGGCTGCATAGGATTCCATGGTGTACATGTACCACATTTTCTTTATCCAGCCTATCATTGATGGGCATTTAGGTTGACTCCATGTCTTTGCTATTGTGAACAGTGCTGCAATAAATGTATGCATACATGTGTCTTTATAACAGAATGATTTATATTCCTTTGGGTATACACTCAGTAGTGGGATTGCTGGGTCAAACGGCATTTCTGTTTTTAGGTCTTTGAGGAATCACCACACTGTCTTCCACACTGGCTGAACTAATTTACACTCCCACCAACAGAGTATGAGCATCCCCTTTTCTCCACAATCTCACCAGCATCTGTTATTTTTTTGACTTTTTAATAGTAGCCATTCTAACTCAGCCACAATGAGATGGTATCTCATTGTGGTTTTGATTTGCATTTCTCTAATGATCGGTGATGTTAAGCATTTTTTCATATGGTTGTTGGCCATATGTATGTGATAAAGAGAAAATTTTAAAAGCAGCTAAGGAGGAAATCTATATTTTACATGCAGAGGAACTCTGATAGCAATAACCATATTGTCACTCATCAGAAACAAGGCTAGCCAGAAGATAATGAAACAACAACATGAACATGCCAAAGCAGAGAGGAGGAAAAACAAAACAAAACTTTGTCACTCTAGAATTCCACGTCTAGCTAAGAGAACCTTCAAAAAGGAAGGCAAATTGAAGATATTTCACATAAACAAAACTTGAGCAAACCTGTCACCAGTCTACCTGAAGTACAAAACATATACAGGAGTTTTTTCAGGCTCAAGGGAGCTCATACTGGTGGAAAACCAGGCACTGGAAATACTTAATAGGTGATTAAAGATAGAAAAGTCCGTTTTATCTTTTTTTTTCTTTTTTTAAAGGTAACTTACTGTTCTAAAGCAAAAATAGCAACAATGTACTATGGGGCTTATACCATATGTAAAGTTAATTAAATCAGTAAATAAGTGATTCAGTAAGTAAATAAAATTTGTTGTAAATTAATGACAACAGTAGCACAATGGATAGAGGTGAAGTGTAGGTGACAATATACAATGTAATGATAATTAATGACAGATGAGAATAAATTAATTGTGCATATTGTAATTTTGACATCATATACAGAGAGAGAGAGAGAGAGAGAGAGAACAGACAGGAAAAAGAGGCACCTCAAAAATTTAAAGCAAAGAAAATGAGGCTAATAACCTAGTAGATGAGATAAAATGGAAGATTAGAAATATGGGATTCATGGCTGGGCGTGGTGACTCACACCTGTAATTCTAGCACTTTGGGAGGCCAAGATGGGTAGATCACCTGAGGTCAGGAGTTTGAGACCAGCCTGGCCAACATGGTGAAATCCCGTCTCTACTAAAAATACAAAAATTAGCTGGGTGTGGTGACGCATGTCTGTAGTCCCAGCTACTTGGGAGGCTGAGGCAGGAGAATCGCTTCAACCTGGGAGGTGGAGGTTGCGATGAGCCGAGATCGTGCCACTGCACTCCAGCCTCAGCAACAGAGTGAGATTTCATTCCCCACCCCCCCGCCCGGAAAAAAAGGAAAGAAAGAAATACACGATTCATCCAAATGTAAGACTCTAGCTCATTAGTTTCTAATAATTTTTATAACTAAAAACATTGCATGTCACTCGAATTTATACTCAACTCATCAAAAATACTGATGATTTGACAATTCATTAGAAGCCTTTTAAATCCTTTGGCTTTTCTGAGGTACACAGAATAATGTGTTAATTTGTTTATGAATCCAAATTCTAAAATATGCAAGCAGAACTCTGACTTTCTACTCCATGTCCTAGGAAATGGAAGTGACTTTACAGGCAAGCAAGTCCTTCATAAGATCTACTAATGCTACATCTCAGTAAAATAGATCTCATCATGGTTTAATCCTTTTCCTATTTGGTATTAGGAGGGAAAAGTACGGTTTTGATTATTTCTTTTTAAGTTGTTCTTTGGGAGGGCACCAACATCTTATTCCCAGAAAATGGATAAAATACATCCAACTGTAGGCACTTTTTTTCTACATAAATTGAATTGTGGCTTATTTGATTTACAAAATTTTTAAAGGGAAAAAAGACAAATACACTGTAGCTACAAAACTAGTTTTTAAAGGATTGAAGGGAAGTAGCCTCAGAATAACCCTAAATGTTCTTTTGATGGTGCATTCCCAAGGAAAATTTTTTAAAAATAAATAATTGTATATGTATTTGGTTAGTGCAAAAGCTGATTGTCTTTTCAGACATCCTTCTTGATGTGGTTGGAAATTGGAACAAGTTTGGAGAGCAATTTGACATTTTACAGCTTAGATATTTCCTCCTTTGCTTTCTACTTTCAGAAATGGAACGCTTCATGATAGAGAGAACAGCCAGAGGCATGAAATTCAACCAGGAATAAATATTTTAAACTACAGGTAGCCTGTACCCTTCTGAATTATATCTCTTCATATGTTTTGTGCATTTCCTTCCCTTGTCATTCTATCCAATTTCCTTTGAAATGTATAGCAGGGCACGACAAAGAAAATGTTTTACAGTATTTCCAAAGGTACCAGTGAAAAATATGTTTTGTGTATTCACTACTGTACTTTGATTTTTTTGGTTGAACCAGGAAAATTACACTGAGTTGGTGGTTTTTCTGTTTTGTTTTGGTACAAAATTACTCTTTCCAAACAAGACAAGAGGAGATGAAAGAAAACGATGTTCTATTAACGTAGTATTATTCCTTTAAATAATCATCAGAAGAAATGTCTAAAGTGTTTGTGGGGAAGTAAAAATTGCACCCTACATTACTGAGGATTTTGCATGCCAGAAAGCTTAACTTACTTACCATCCCATTCAAATACCAAACAAGAACCCATGGAAAATGTTCAACTTCCGCAAGGGGAAAGTCAATTTCAGTGATTGAATGGGCCAGGGACTTGTCCAGTTTTTGTTACTGCAACCAAAATGTACTGCAGATGTGTCTTTTTTATGTTAGCAAGGCCTTTCTTTCTAGTACTTGAGCAGATTTAACTGAGCCATGAAGCTCTTTCAAGGATTTCTCCCTGTCAAGTATTCCAGTTGCTTCATTGAGAACAAAAGCGGTGAGTTAGCATTCCTTTATAACCTCAGCATGTGTCTGCCCATCCAAGGGCCAGCCAAAACCATCTCTTCACACCTTCCTTAAAAAAGGTTTTTTAAGAAGAAAATAATGGAATTTATCGTATTTTTTAAACCTAACGAATGAGAACATATTTGTTATTAAAATTATTCCACTGAGCTACATGGATAACACTAAAATAATAACGTGATAACAATAACCACATTTTGCTCCATACTTTATTCTAGAGACTGAACCACCTCTGAATACATTTGCTTCGTTTCTCAACACTCCTCCATTTTACAGATGATTGAATGAAACCTCGGGGAGGTAAAGCAACTTACCCAACCAAGTTCATAAGTGGCAAAGGCTGGACTGGTCCTTCAATGTGTCCAATTCCAAAGCCTGTGCTTAAATTGAAATTTAATGCAGAAACTCCAATCACCTTGATATGTTCTTACACTTTGTAGAGACTAACAGCCTGTTTAGATTAGGACAAACCATCAAATGTCACAGGATAGAATTTCCATTTTATCCATGAGAAATTAAAGAATTTTTAACTTATCGTATTTCCTGCTTTAATTGCATCTGATTCTGATTGCTCCATTATTCTGTCTCCACATTGTATAAATATACACATTCTGCAGTGCAGAGAAATTAACTCAGACTCAGTTCATTTGGAATTTGTGATAATTTGACTGAGACTGGATGGGTTTAAATTAACTTTCCTATTATCTATGAAAAAAGAACTTTTGAAGAAAGCTAATACTATGAAAATGGTTTCCTGAAGTTTAATCTACCTAAGAAAATATAGCAATTCTCAAGAACCTGGCAGCTACAATTTGCATATAAATGATTAGTTCTCAAATATCTCATATGAAGTTATCAAAGACGGTTCCAAAACCTTGTCAGCACTCAAATATTAGTTCAAGTTACCCTAAAGAACTTTCAAAAATAAAAATTAAAGAGGTCACCTATAAAAACACAAGCTGTCCCCATTCCCAATTATTTTCAATTGGTAAAAGTGTTTTACAAATTCACTTGTTCTCTATGTTGCTTGTTTTCAAGTCATGTCTTGTGACCATCTTTGGAATTAGTGTGTGTAGCCTTTAAAAAGCAGGAGTAGGTACTTTTAAAATTTTTACTGAGACATAACAATTGTATATATTTAAGGGTTACAGGTTTTGTTTTGTTTTTTTGGTAGAGACAGAGTTTCGCTATGTTGCCCAGGCTGGTCTCAAACTTCTAGCCTCAAGTGATTCTCCCGCCTCAGTCTTCCAAAGTGCTGGGATTACAGGCCAGAGCTACCATCCCCAGCCCACATGTGACATTTTGATACACACATACAATGTATAATGATTCAATCTAAGTAACTGGAGTATCCATCATCTCAAACATTTATCATTTATTTCTTAAGAACTTTCTCATTTATTAAGAACATTCCAAATCGTTTCTTATGAGTGATCTTGTTTGTTTTCATCTTTTTTAACCTAAGAATTTGACTAAGAGACAAAGATTCTAATCAGGCTCTGCTTTTAATGCAGTTAGAATTCAGGCAAATTATTTTGTCCCTAAATCTATTTCCAGTAAAAATAGATAAACTACCCAACTTACATGCAGTGGAAGAAATAAATGATATTAAGCAAATGAAAGAATTTAACAGTGGACCTGGCATATTAGTAACAGCATCATGAGGGGGAGTTTGCTTCTCTCCATCCTTCCCTTGTACACTATACAAATCTCAGCATCCACGTGCAAGAAAGATGGTTGTACCGTGACTGACCTACAAGTGCCAGATGATGTATCTACCACCTGGTGGCTGGCTGTGTCTTCCTCCCTGTCTCAGTTCAAGCCCTGTCCTGCCCCTTCTCTGTCCCAAACATGCCCTCTGGAAAGGATTCTCAATGACTCAGAAGGGTCTCGGAGTCTTCGAGAAAGAACAAATCGTAGGTTCTAGAACTAAAATATAACGGCGAAAATGTAGTGATACAATCATGGAGGAATTCCTGACAAAGCTGTTCCCCTGTTCTAAAGTTCAGGTCCCAGGCACCATGAAAAAATGAGGAAAGGGAAGCATGAAACTAAGCCATTTCAGGAAAAAGCATTATTCATTGCTGCCTGGGACCCCGGGGGCTGTGATAGAAACTGGATCTTTCCTCTTGAGGCAGGCCTAAGGGATTGGTTAAGTCGTGACCATCCACATCCTGCCAATCAGATGACAGTCTGATAATGAGGTTCAGTCTGCAAACCCTCCCCCTACCTTATTTTTTATTTTTATTTTTTTTAGACACGGTCTCATTCTGTCACCAGGCTGGAGTGCAGTGGCACAATCTCCAGCTCACTGCAGCCTCCTCCTGGATCCCAGTGATTCTCAGGTTCCTAGCAAATCCCAAGTAGCTGGGTCTACAGGCGTGCACTACCATGGCCGATTAATTTTTTTGTATTTTTAGTACAGACAGGGTTTCACCATGTTGGCCAGGTTGGTCTTGAACTCCTGGCCTCAAGTGATCCGCCTGCCTGGGCCTCACAAAGTGCTGCAATTACAGGCATGAGCCAGCTATACCTGGCTTCTGCAACCTTTTTAAACAGACACTTCCAGAATCTGGGAAGTGTTGTTCATGCCATTGTTATCAGGATGCATGGCAGATTCATGAAGAAGTTTATAAAGATGTAGACATGCAATGTGATTTGTGCTTCAAAATTCTGGGATGTATGCATAAGGACAGACATTAGGATGAGTCAAGGAGAGCTTATTTTCATGTCAATTTGAACAATTAGGACACGTGCCAGTGAAGTTATAAAAGCTGCTCTTCCCTAGGGTAAGTAGCCAATATGAATAGGGTAAAAGGCAGCAGACTAGAAATCAGATGCTTATAGGACGTCGTTCACATTAAGCTTTGCAATCAATGTAATCGCACTGAGGTAGGAACTATTATCATCACCATGTTCATCCTCCTTCCTCCATCCATCCTCCTGTATCATCATCATCATTGTCATATTTGATCTACAGACAACATGGTGAAGAATTCAAGACCTTGAATCCTGTAGGCCATAAGCTCAAATTCCTGTGGCTGGCACTGTAAGAACACTTTGGGTTTAAAGAAGCAGGCCTGGCATTTGAACTTGCTTCTGTCAATCATCACAGCTATGTCTGTGGGTACATTGGATATTGTCTTACAACATCAGTTTTCTCTGACACATCAGAGGCTTAATGGAGAGAATAAATGCACAAGATCTACAACTGTGTCTCACACAAAGAAGATACCCAAGGAAATATTCTTTCCACTTATGCTCACCCCCGCTAGCTGCCTTTTTCTCTTCCAGTGCACAGAAGAATTGTGAAAGGAATAGGAGTTGACGGCATACAATAGTATTGCTGCCAATGCTCAAAGTTTGGAGGCCCAGTCTTCCTCTTTAAAACACTCAAGGAGAGTAAGAAAAGAGATTGTATAAACAGCTCTGATTTTCCTGTCTCTTGCTGCACTTCTGAATTTCACCAGTAAAGAAGTCCGAGAGCCAGTGCAAACTGAAACTGCTTTCTGATCTGTGATCCAGCACAAACACAGGGACCAAATTATATTTCCAACCAATCAATCCAGGTCCTCTGAAGAGGAAAAGCATTTCCCTAGACTGATGAATGAACTCAAATTAAAAGAGAATGCTTTACATTGACAGGTGAGGCAAGGAATTCACAAACCACAAGACAGGGCAAAAGTGTCTACCCCCAGGATAACCCTGATCCGCTCTCAAAGCATGAAAGAAAAGATGTAGTACAATGCTTTCAAAGAGCAATTTTAAGGTACCTTTATAAGGGACTGAGTATCTACAGACATCTTTAAATAGAAACATCGGGACCTCAAGAAACATAATTTATCATATCCATTTTTGTCTATAAAAAGGATTCTTTGGCAGTCTGCCACAAAATCAACATATTCGTATCACTCGGGATCTATTAATCTGACAAAATGTCAGCAATACAGAATGATTTGGGGCAGATATTTGGCAGCAAATATAAATACCTCCAGACTAATGTGTGGAGTTGGTGGTGGGGTGAAGGAAGATTCTGTTGGAATCTTTATAAGCTCAAATATCTGGCACTTATAAAATTTTCCTACTTGGCTACCTACAGAGGAATAATATTAGTAGGACCATTTGTACAGAAAGATACGCTGCTTAGCTCTTTTCAAAAATTTTTGTGGCCGAGTACGGTGGCTCACGCCTGTAATCCCAACATTTTGGGAGGCCGAGGTGGGTGGATCACCTGAGGTCAGGAGTTTGAGACCAGCCTGGCCAACATGGTGAAACTCTGTCTCTACTAAAAATACAAAACCTAGCAGGGCATGCTGATGGGTGCCTGTAATCTGAATTGCTTGGAAGGGTGAGGAGGGAGAATCTCTTTAACCCTGGAGTCAGAGGTTGCAGTGAGCCAAGATCTCACCACTGCACTCCAGCCTGGGCAATAGAGCAAGACTCTGTCTCAAAAAAAAAAAAAAAAGTAAAACCTAGAATGTTACATAATAATTGCAGTAAAATCAGAACATAAAAATATCCAAAAACTAAAATGAAATAACCTGCAATACAACTAATCCAGAAGTAACAACTATTGTCATTTTGGTGTATATCCTTCCAGATAGTTTATATGTGTAACTATCTAGATTTCATTATTTATTACTAATGTGTCACCATATGTGTCTTACAAAAATGGAATCTTACTATATATACTCTTCTTCAACTAGCCACTCAAGACCATCATAGAAAACAGAAAATTCAAATAAATGAAAAAGAAAATGTTTAAATCACCCAGTTCTCCAGTACTTGGTATCTGTCTTCTCTAATATTTTCAACACATTTTTAATACGTTGACTAAAATATTTTGTATAAATGTCATTATTCTATAAGACATGTTGTGTTACCTCACTTCCTCATTAACCCTAAACAATCTTTCATGTCAAAAAACATGAGTATATGTTATCATTGTTGATGGGCTACTAGTCCATCCTTGAATAATTTTTGCATTTTTGGAAAAGATTTTTAGGTCAGGAAATATATAATTCACCCTCTACAAAATACTATCAGATAGCAAGCATTTCCCCATCACCATATATAATTCACCCTTCTACAAAACACTATCAGATAGCAAGCATTTCCCCATCACCATATATAATTCACCCTTCTACAAAACACTATCAGATAGCAAGCATTTCCCCATCACCATATATAATTCACCCTTCTACAAAACACTATCAGATAGCAAGCATTTCCCCATCACCTAGCCAGTGTTGGACCCTATCATTCATTTTTATCATTGTCAGTTTCATAGAAGAAAAATGCTAAGTGTTTGCTAAATAAATCAAAATTCACCCCAAAAGATGTCCATGTTCATATGTTTAACAAATGCTTCTACAGCCTTTGCTGCTTTAATTCCAATAAAATGCTTTTGTACCCAAGCATATCGTTCTAATACTCAATAGCTATTAATTAATGTAGTTCTCTTAACAACCTGATAAGATAGGTGTCGTGATAATTTTCTCCATTTGATAGATGGGAAAACCAAAGTATGAAAAGCTGAGGTGACTAGATCAGGAGGATACAACTAGTAAGCAAGGGAGCTGGAATTCAGATCAGGCAGCTTCTGACATTTACCTCCAAATTTTGACACTTGGGTCCCTCACCCTTGTCCTTGGAGCAAACAAAATCTCTTCACAAGCTGATCTCTTTTAGCGTCAGCAAAGCACTTACCAAATATTCCTCAGTGGATTTTCCCTTAAATGACAATATGGTTTGTCTGTGTCCCACCCAAATCTCATCTTGAATTGTAGCTCCCATAATCCCCACGTGTTGTGGGAGGGACACCATGGGAGGTAATTGAATCATGAGAGCAGGTTTTCCCCATGTTGTTCTCATTAGAGTCAGTAAGTCTCCCGAGATCTGATGATTTTAAAAAGGGCAGTTCCCCTGCACACGCTCTCGTGCCTGCCACTGTGTAAGATGTGACTTTGCTCCTCCTTTGCCTTCCGCCATGATTGTGAGGCCTCCCCAGTCATGTGGAACTGTGAGTCCATTAAACCTCTTTTTCTTTATAAATTACCCGGTCTCCGGTATTTCTTCATAGCAGTATGACAATGCACTAATACATGTGATAACAATGTCCTAAGACCACAAGAGAAGCTTGGAAAGTAAACAGCGGACAAAAATGACTATGATGACTATGATTGGGTTACAAAATGATATATTACCCCTGGGACTGGGTTACTGTCACTCTCAGCAAAATTCAGGGTTCTGTTTGCAAATAAAAAGTCAGAGTTGTAGCGATGGCTGTTGAGTAACCAAGAAAAGGTATCTGCCACCACAGGTGGCAGACAGTGTTCAGTGTCAGTGCTCAGTGTCAGCAGTGACAGGTGCACATCTTCTTCTGGCCTGGGCTGCAGTGACAGCAACAGTGGACAGTGGTGGCAAACAGAAAGAGGAGTCTCTATCCAAGAACACAGGGTCCTCCAGCTCAAGAAGAACATATCAGAGTTTTGGTTCCAGTTTCAGGATGAATGAAAATGGGACTTGCCTTTTGGTATAAGCCAGTTCTATGCTGTGTGTGCAACAGCCCAAATGGAGGAATGGGACTCTCACAGAGTATGGAGAGCCTGAGAAAGGGCAGACCCGGAGATGAATCACACTAGTACATGGAAAGGCTAGAATGGCACACAGCAGAAGTACCACCAGTGAGACATTAAACTGGAAATAAAGGCAGTGTCCTAAATGTTATGCTAAACTAAAGACAAAACCAAGAATCAGAATCTTGTAGATGGTTCAAGGATGACATTCAGAAGCCTAAACTTGGCTTAGTGTAAGAAGAGACATGTCTTAAGTTCAGATATTTAAATGGGCCACAGTGAGAATTTTAATGTACGCAGAAAGCACAGGTCAAAATCTTGGGTCTTCAATGTATAGGAGAAAGGAAGTACAAGAGAATTCCAAGCAGGAACAGCATCTCAAGTTCAAAGACAGGTACATCTGCATACTAATGTAGACCAGAGCTGTGTGCCTACTGTCCTAGATCGTCAATAACCAATAAAGTCTAGATAACGTGAGCTCCTTTCCAGGGCAAGGCAGGGCTCTGCAGATGGGCAGCAGGGCTTCCTTCCAGGGAATGTTCTTCTTACTCAGTGCTCACTGCACCCATGTGCTTGCTGAGGCTCCTGTAGGTTGCAAGGCTGGACGACTTATTCAAATGATGCAGGCTTTTCAAAGCTGTGAGCTGGAATTCACTGCAGTGTCCTTCTCATTTGCACTCTTGCTTGCTCAGTCTTACATAAAACCTGATTACACAAACCTATTTTGCTATTCAAGGTGCAATCTGCTGCCCAAAGCCCTAAGGAGTTTTCTTCATGCTTAACCAAGTAAGGAACTAAGGAACTTAAGCAAATAGATTAATGAAATGATGTGCCTCTTTCTCCAATCTTAGGTCATTAAAGCTATATAGTAACTAAACAAATCATAATTATGGCAAGATCTTTGTGCCTGAGTCAGAAAGAAAATCCAGATCCTAAAGAGGCATACACATAAACACACATGCACACACACACACACACACACACACACACAAACCCGTACATACACTTTTGCTAATTTAAGCCAGCAGGGACGCTTTTCTTCTGTCACTCACCCTTCCATACTTTACTTTTAACCTTTAAAAGATCAAAATATGTTTCTTATTGGAAAATGTAAAAATAAATCCATAGAAATGTCCCCCATGATTGAAAACAGAAGCTGGCCATTAACACATCCTCGTTGGAAAATAAAAGAAAAAAAAAAAAAAACTAATGGAAAGTCAAATGAAATGGAACACCACCAATGCATTTTATCAACTGCATGTTGAGAAACCACACCCAACACATTTTATCAAAGGAATGACAGACACGCTGGACTGTTAATTACCTACAGGTTTCTCTTCTAAATTTATATCCCTCCTGGGACAAAGGCTGAATGAAGAATATGCTGGCAACAGAGAGAGTGGTGGGGAGGAAGGTGGGTTAGCCAGTGACTCAAAAATCCATGAACCTTCATTTCTTCATCTCTAAATGAGCCAAAAACCAACATGCCTACATAGAGTGGAGTTGGTACAATATTGGCAAGGTTATGTTCTTACAATCAAAACAACCTGCTATCAGCCCTGAGGTTGGCTTATTTTTGTTGTTTTGCCTCCAGTTCTAAAGAAAAGTCAAGGGAAAAAAGAAGTCATGAAAGTCTAGATTAGTCTCATGAGAGCTGCACATAGCTTATTTTTACTCTATTCTGTCTCTACTACTTGGGGACTAATCTTGGTTCCAGAGGAGCCAAAAAAAAAAAGTCATTCATTCCTTCATAAAGTCATTCATTCCTTTTCTTTCTTTTTTCTTTTTCTTTTCTTTCTTCCTTTCTTTCTCTCCTTCCTTCCTTCTTTCCCTCCCTCCCTCCTTCCTTCTTTCCCTCCCTCCCTCCTTCCTTCTTTCTGTTTCCCTCCCTCCCTCCTTTCCTTCCTTCCTTCCTTCTTTCTTTCCCTCCCTCCCTCCCTTCTTTCCTTCTTTCTTTCTCTTTCCTTCTATCTCTCCCTCCCTCCTTTTCTTCCTTCCTTCCTTCTTTCCTTCGTTCCTTTCTCATTCTCTCTCTTTTTCCTGAATTCCCAGAAATAAGCAGAATTTAAAAATCAAAGTAAGAATGATAATGGTCTTTTGAGGATATTTATTTATGGTTGATAACAGCAGCAACTTTTGCCAATGGCTGTGAATTTGGGGAAGAGTGCAGCTGAAAAGCCGAGCAAAAAGAACAGTGTTTATACATGTGGGTGAACGCGGGTGTGTGGTGCAGGGAGAAGACAAGGAAGGAGAAAGTGATATAAAAATCTTGCTCATTGCGGATCTATAATTAGTATCCATTCAAACAATGGAGTCTAACAGAAGGTGTTAAGCCTGGGGGGCACTGGAGTTTTGTTCTGCCAACATCTCTTTATCCATCATGGTTAGCATTATTACCAATGCACACTCTAACTGGTTTTTGGAACATAATGTGAGAAATTCCTTGAGAATATCTGATAATTGCAATCATAAGGAAGTGTGAAATATGGATTTTTTATGGAAAACCACAGCACGCTTCATTTTTCCTCCCTTCTGGGAGAGAGGGAGAGACATCGAACTCTCAAAGTGACTTGATTCTAAGGTCAGGAAGAAGTTTTCTGTCATTTCTCCTTTCAAACAGACCTGTACAAGTATCTCTCAATTTTTCCTCTTAAGAAGGGGAGGCTCTGTGGTCTCTGCTCTGTCTGGGTTTATCAGGTTGGCCTCTTGCTTGGAGCAGATATAACTTCCATCAGTGGGAGCGGGAAGTTGGGCGCCGTGGGATGGAAGCAAAAAAGGCACAGCCAACAACAACAATGGAACTTTGTGTCAACACTGTCCTGTGCTGATGTGAATGAAATATAAATATTGCGCAGTAAGCCCTTTTTTAAAATTCTTCAAAATATTACACTCTTACATTACGGATGGCTAAGTGGAGGCAGCAGCCTTCTGTTTCATCCCAGCAGAAGTTAATAGTAGTCCAGGAGCTGGAAAACCAACTTCAGAAACACTTAATGTTTAGATCCACTTAGTGGTTGGAAAAAACAACTTTAGAAAAAAAAAAATGTTTAAGAGCTGCTCCAGCAAGTGGAAACAGCAATTCCTTGTAAACAAATCTTTAACATGAAGCTATTTCTCAGTGGCGGAAAACCTAACTTCATAAAGTTGGATTTCTGAGATTTTTTTTTTCAGCTCCTCAGAGACTACAAAAGTAACCACATTCTGTCAGTCGATGCGTCAAGTAAACAAATGCGAACGAGAGATTTTTCCATATCCTATGTCAACTAATTGTGTGTTGGATAAAGCACATGTGAATCTTAGATGCATGTTAACTGTGGGGAAAATCATAAAGAAAATTAGTTATGATAAAAAGCATGCATGCTTTCAGCTCCGTAAGCTACTCCATGAGGGACATGGACAGTTTTAAATGTGATGTAAGCAATTTGGGGGCTGTTTCCAGATGTATCTCTCCCTTTCCAGCTACCATAGTAGTTCTAATTAACCATGTCAGTCCTGAAGTACTGGATCTGACTGCCAGTTGAAAATTCTCCGCTCCTCCCACTACCAGATCACAGAGAAGCAGGGCGGTGTCATGACACAGGCCAGACCGCAATTAAGAAATCATGCCCCTAACCCCTGTCTCTATGCACAATAGAAACAATTCAGGTTTATACATTGAATGGCACTAGGATAGAACTCCTTGACAAAACTATTGAAATTCTACGATTAGACATTAACACTATTCAATTTTGCCAAAGAGCTACTCTTTCATGGAAAATATCCTTAGAAATGCCTTCATTAGGTTGTAGCAAAAATTTCTTGTTCTACCATTGTGCTAGCTCTACCACTTTTCTGCTAAGTAAACAAGAGCAGGTTATATAACCTAGCTGTGCCTCAGTTTTCCGATCTGCAAAATAGGACAATAATACCTACTGCACACTATTTGTGTAAATAATAAATAAGATTTATGTAAGAAGCATTGAGCATAGTGTCTGACATGTAACAAGTGCTCAATACAAGAAGGATGATGTTTCCTGAATTTATTTAATCAGTTGTTTTTAGAAAGTATGCTTAGTTCTCAAAGAAAATGAGTATTTTTCTGGAAAATGAGTCAGGGAGTTAGGGAGAATTGCCTGTCTTCAGTTCAGATAAGCGGTGTTCAATGTGGTGAACCCAAGTTACAACTGCTGTTTTATTATCTGAGCTTGAATTTCCATTTTGTATACATATTGCATATGTTTACATAGCAGCACACATATATCATATATGAGTGAGTAAAGCAAGCACATATTGTGTACTGTTTTGTTTTTTTTTTTTTTCAATGGGAACAACATGTTTGGAGATAGGAGACATCCAGATAGCAAACACAGGTCTTTCGTATTGAGGAACACAAAACAAAGAGGGAAGGAGGTATTGAGATGTAAGTGTTGGGTGATAGTCCTAGAACCCAAAGAAAGAAGCAAGTTCAAAAATAGACTCATTGGAGGTTCAGATGGGTCAGGGTCTTAGAGATTATTTTGTTCTGTACCCCTGGAGCTAGAAACCCAAGTTTCAAGGCTGAGAAGTGATGCGTCCAAGATCATCCAAGAGTAGAGGTGGGCATTGAGCACAGATGCACTTAATCCCATTCCCCGGCTATCTTTCATTACCTCATTTTACCTAGTCATTCTTTGACCTAGGACTGTTTTTATAAACAAACAAACAATGAAATGGTTCTTAAATTTTAACTTGTATCAGAATCACTTGGTAGACTTGTTAAAACATCGGTGGACCCTTCCCCAGTATGTCTGATTCAGTGGCTTTTAGGTGAGGCCCAAGAATTTGCATTTCTAACAAGTCCCCTGGTGACCATGGATGTGATGCTGGTCTGGCGACTCCACTGCCACAATCACTGGCATGTGTTTCGAAGTTAGCTGCCTATCACTGGCCACAGATCTTTGAAATTAAAATAATTCTACTTTAGAAGCCCAGCTAGCATCAGATTTTTTTTTTTTTTAATTTATCGAGACAGCCTCCCTCTGTCGCCCAGGCTGGAGTGCAGTGGCACAATCTCAGCTAACTGCAACCTCTGTCTCCCAGGTTCAAGCGATTCTCCTGCCTCAGCCTCCCAAGGTAGCTGGGATTACAGACACATGCCACCACACCTGGCTAATTTCGTATTTTTAGTGGAGACGGGGTTTTACCATGTTGCCCAGGCTGGTCTCAAACTCCTGACCTTCTGATCTCAGGTGATCCACCCGCCTTGGCCTCCCAAGTGCTGGGATTACAGGTGTGAGCCACTGCGTCCGGCCAAGATTCTTAAAATAATTTTAATTCAATTCTAATAGAGTAAATGGTGTGGTGGGGAAAATTTATTTCTGACGAGAAAGAGAAAGGAATGAAGAAAAGGAACTTCAAAGTATCGGACATGCACTGTAGATGGGGCATTTTATAAGGTGTATAGATACAGCAGTGAGCACAATAATCCTTTGGCTGCTATTGTGGAAAACAGACAATAAGCAATATATATAAATAAACCGTATGCTATGTGGAAATGATTAGTGCTAGGGAGGAAGATGACAAAGGAGAGAGGAGTAAATAGGGGGCATGCAATTTGAATTCTATGGTTAGGGAGGACCTCACTTAGGAGATGCAGTAAAGCAATGAGGAAGTTGCCCTGTGACTATCTAGGTGAAGACTATTCCAGGCAGAAGAAACAGGTCTGAAGGCCGTGAGGTAGGAGCTTGCCTAGCGTGCTTGACAGAGAGGCAGAGGGGCACTGGCTAGAGAGGAGCTCACAGGTCCCAGAACGAAAGATGAGATCGCAAAAGCAGGCAAAAAGGGTTGCAGGAGAGGAGGCAGATCATTGGCACCTTGAAGGTCATTGTAAAAACTTTGTTTTTTTCTGTGAAAGGAGAAACCATGAAGAATGTCATGGTCTCACTTATTTCACAGGGTCTCTATGGCTGCTGGATCAAGAACAAACTCAAGGACCTGGGAGACCAGGTAAGGAGGCTATTGCCATAATCCATGTCAGCTACCATGGAGGCTGGGGCTTAGGTGTTAGTGTTACCGAGTTCAAGGATGTGCTGCCCGACGTGCTAGAAGCCAATACTATGACACTGGGTTTCTGAGACAAGAAAAGCTTTCCATTGAGCTTTTCAAGGAGACAGGAGTTTAGCTCAAATCTGTCTCCTCATGCTGGTTTTATGGCAGTCATTTTATTACGGAAGGTTTACAAAGTGGATTCTGGGATTCATCTTTGATGGGTAGAAGCAAAGGGGCGGTCCAGAAAGTCTTCTGGCAAGTGCACTTCTTCATGCTACCCCATAGATTGTATATGTAAATTTGAGGGTGGAATTAGCATAAAACATGCAGTGGAAATTTGGGTTGTGATGTCAACAAGCTCGTTCTGTGTGCAGACTCTAGTCGGCCAAATTGGTTTTAGTCAATTTTAGTCAGTTTTGACATCTTGCAAGCAGGAGTTTCAGCCTTTCGGCAAATTGTTTTTCTTTTCCTTATCTGCCATCCTGCAAACTCAAGAATATTTGCTAGTCATTATTTTTTAACTCTTTGGGGCATGGTTTCATGAGTGATAGAAATGAGAATTGTTCAGATTCCGGATGCTTACTGCCTACAGAGACAGCAGGTTGTGCTGACAGATTGGTCATAGGTGTAATAACAAGAGAAGAATCAAGGAGCACACGAAGGGTTTTTCCCTGAGCAAGTGGAAGTATGGAGTTGCCATTTCCTGAGATAAGCCAAGACCAATGCAGCTCCTGACGCACACCATGGACCAATAAATGTGAGATAAGTAAATCTCAGTTTTAAAGGATGAAAAATCGGAAGCTCCTAGAGGTTAGTTGATTTGCTTGAAATCATACCAAGACTAGGTGGCAGAGTTCAGAGGAAAAAAACAGGCCAAAGGTCCGTGATTTCTCCATGCAGCCATCTAAGATGTTCCCAAAGAAGTGAACCAGAGCCAGAGGGGGAGACCAACGGGCTCTCTGGTTTCCATTCTCAGCATATCTTTGTTTCCCCTGCCCAACCTTTTCAAGGATCGGTCCAAGGGCCACAAACCAGCAACCTGTTAGCCTAATAAGAACTGCTGACATGTTTTGTTTGGCTCGCATGGCTTTAAAAAAAAACAATTCATGTTTGAATGCCTTTAAACTGGGCTTGTATTTTCCACTTCAGCCACAAAACACACCACTCCCTCTGGCTTAGAGCAGTGTCCTTCGGGATCCTGCCGGGTCCCTGAAGACATTTGATTTTTCAATCGGTAATTCAGACCAACAATCCAATGGGAATTTAGCTGTGAGGCAATGCAGTGTGCTAGAAAAAAATTCATAATATCAGATAGCTATAGAGTCATACCCAGCCCTATCATTTACCATGTGCATGACCTTGAATAAGCTTTTTCTCTCCTTCCCTATCTGTAAAGTGGAGAGAACAGTATCCACTTTGAACTGTTGTTGTGAGATCTGAATGAGAAAAGCCATATAATGTACACAGCACAGGAAACACTAAATGTATGGCCATTATTATAAAGCAGGGATCAGTACGCTTTTTCTGTAAAGGTCCAGATATTTTAGGCTTTGTGGGACTCATGATCCCTACTAGGACTCCTCAGCTCTGCCTTTGTTTTATGAAAGCTGCCATGGAAAATACATAAATGAATAAGCATGGAAAAGAAAGTCCCAGTGCAATTGTATTTACAAACACAGGTGTCATGGGGTAGATTCAGGCATCATTTACTAATCCTTGTTATAAAGTGCTATGGTCTAAATGTTTGTGTTCCCCCAATTTCATATGCTGAAATCCTAAAGCCCAGGGTGAGGGAATTAGGAGAACAATTTTAGAAAGGTGATTATGTCATGGGGGCAGAGCCCTCAGGAATGGGATAAAAGAGACCCCCAAAAGACCCTCACCTCTTCTGCCATGTGAGGGTACAGTAAGAAGAGAGTCATTATATTAGTTCATTTTCACACTGCTATAAAGAACTGCCCAAGACTGGGTCTTTTATAAAGAAAATTGATTGACCGTTCCACATGGCTGGGGAGGCTTCAGGAAACTTACAATCACGGCAGAAGGTGAAGAGGAAGCAAGAACCTTCTTCACATGATAGCAGGAAGGAGAAGAGTGAGTAAGAGCAGGGAAAACTGCCTAATAAAACCATCAACTCTTGTGAGAACTCACTCACTATCATAAGAACCACATTGGGGGAACTGTCCCCATGATCCAATCACCTCCCACCAGGTCCCTCCCTCAACACCTGGAGATTGCAATTCAGGATGAGATTTGGGTGAGGACACAAAGCTTAACCATATCAGTCGTGTATGAGGAAGTAGGCCCTCACTAGATATTGAGTCTGCTCGTGCCTTGATCTGGGCTTCCCAGCCTCCAAAAGTATGAGAAATAAATTTCTGTTGTATATAGGCCTCCTAGTCTGTGATACGTTTGCTATAACAGCCCAAAGGGACTGAGACATAGAACATTTTTCTACCCCTCCTTATTCTGCTCTGTCACTTCCCCTCAATACCTCCCCACACCCCCAAGGAGCCCTTTAGTTATGGGGCAAAGACCATTTTATACACTTTTGATATAAGCTGTAAGGTAACATTACAATACTAGCTGCCATTTTCAAGTGTGCCCACCAGAAATGAGAAAGAAGGAAAAATCTTCAGTGGTCTTATTTCTACCATGAAGTAAACCAAAATTGATTTTCCTAGGGAGTGAGGCATCTCCAGCAAGGCCGGCCTTTCTTGGGTCAGATGTCTGCAATTACAGATTGAACAGTGCTCTTCCCTGGACTTCCAGAATCTTAGGGACTCAAAGGCTTCCATGGGAAAACTGCTTCTCCCCAGCAGATTCAAGGACTCAAAAGAGATGGAGCAAGGTCTCCTGAGTGAAGCCTGCCCAGCGGCTCTGTCCCAACATCCGAAGGAACAGGAAGTTTCTACACCCTTGGCATTGGAGAGCCTCTGAGCAGCGATGTGGCCACATTTCCCATCCTTTGACCTAATCAGGGATTTGATTTGCAGGCCGTGAGGGAGAGGCTGCTGTGTTGTTCCCACTGGGCTATTTTTGGGACCTGGCATCAGAGGGAAGGACAGAGTTAGCAATCGGTGCTCCTGGGCAGTGCTGAGCAGGACCTCTGCGTAAGCCCTGTAGTAAACTTAGGTCATTTCCTCTTACAAATCTCCAGAGTTAAGCAGCAGCAGAAACTGAACGGGGGTCAGATACGGAGGAAGCCAATGGCTTCATTTTTATCAAGACATCATTTTTTTTTTTTTTCTGTACTCGCTTTCATCTCAAATTATCAGAAATAAAATTTGTAAAATAAAAGAACTTGTGGCCGGGCATGGTAGCTCACACCTGTAATCCCAGCACTTTGGGAGGCCGAGGCAGGTGGGCCATCTGAGGTTGGGAGTTGAAGACCAACCTGACCAACATGGAGAAACCCTGTCTCTACTGAAAATACAAAACAAATTAGCTGGGCATGATAGTGAATGCCTATAATCCCAGCTAGTTGGGAGCCTGAGGCAGGAGAATCGCTTGAACCCTGGAGGTGGAGGTTGCAGTGAGCCGAGATCATGCCATTGCATTCCAGCCTGGGCAAAAAGAGTGAAACTCTATCTCTAAATAAATAAATAAATAAAATGAAAGAACTTTCATGTTTTGGGAGAGCATAAAATGGAGGCCAAATTAATACCCAAAAGGACAAAACCTTGGGTTGGTGGGGAGGTGACAAACCCGCTGAAACACTCTTGAGTTTCACTAACCCTTTCATTTTTTACCCAGGTATTAGCAGTTTGTTTCTAATCTAGGAAGAATAGGCTAAATTCGGCAAAAGGGGGTTCTACCTTCCTTCCACACTGTGGGCAATAGTGCTAATGATGAGCGAGGTTACTAAGAAATGATATATCCTAAGTTGTCCTACGATACCCCTCAGAAGAGCCTTCAGAGGCACCATGGACTGCCCGTCATCAGGGCTGCCTTCATCAGTGTACATACTAGGCAGTCACACTCGAAGGATCTGGAAATTAGAAGGGCCCCATGCTTGGTTTCCTGCTCTGCCATCACACCTTGAAATCCTTTATTATGTTTGACCTGTCTTCTCTTCTCTTGTCTTTTTTTTTTTTTTTTTTTTTTTGATACAGAGTCTCGCTGTGTTACCCAGGCTGCAATGCGGTAGTGTGATCTCTGCTCACTGCAACCTCGGCCTCCTGGATTCAAACCATTCCTGTGCCACAGCCTCCCAAGTAGCTGGGATCCCAGGCATACGCCACCACACCCAGCTAATTTTTGTAATTTTAGTAGAGATGGGGTTTCACCATGTTGGCCAGGCTGGTCTTGAACTCCTGGCCTCAAGCGATCTGCCAGACTCGGCCTCTCAAAGTGCTGGGATTGCAGGTGTGAGCCATGTGCCCGGCCTGCCATCTCTTGTTCTTCTAAAACAGTGTTTCTCAACTTTTTTTCCCCCCATTTTCACTCTTCCAATAAGCCTTCTTAGGCAATTTTTAACTAATCAATCCTCCCATGAACTTGTAATATAAATATACTGTATTTCTGTTTATATATTTCATGTTTATCTACGTTTCGTACATTAAAAGAGTAAGTTGTTTTTTGTTTGTTTCCGAATAAACAAATTTTTTCCCTGTTGGGAACGGTATTGCACCCAATGAGAATGCAAATTCTAAATCTAGGTAACAAATCTCAACCATAAGCATCTACACAGGAACAAAAGTGAAAGTAATAACAATAATTATTATTAATAGATATATGTTATTGAGTCAGGCATCATTCTCAGTGCTTTACATTTATGAACTCATGTAATATTATTTTAAAATTTTATTCTAATACCCATTCTGCAAATGAGAAAACTGAGGCACAGAGAATTTAATAACGTGCCCAAGGCCAGTCACATAGCAAATGACAGAGCTGGAATTTGAATATGTGTTTCCTGGCTCTAGAACCCCATGAGAAGTGCAGGTTCAATTACTGACCACACACCAAAAGGTATACATTTCTCAGTATGCCATTGGTAGACAGAAACCTTTTGAATAAAGACACGGTGACAGCTCATTGGCACGTGCTGGTAAATCTTCAACTGGACCAAAGCTTCTGCAGAAGAAGCAAAAGCTCTCCACAGGCCTAATGATGTACAATTTTCAGGGTGATTTCTAATACTCAAAAAATGCTAAGTTTTCCTAGAGAAGGGAGGTATGGCTTTATAGAAAAATATTTCCAGATTGTTTCCCGGGACATGAGTTGGCCAATTCCTCTTTGCTTTCTTTCTCAAAAAAATGCTGCAGGGCTTGAATAGGAAGAATCATGAGTTTGGGGTTCTAACAACTTGTATGAACCTGGTAAAGTCACTTCTGGGGGCTTCAGTTTTTTCTGTAAAATAGGTGAACTAAATTATCTCCAATTAGGCTCCTTCAGAGCCTAAAGGCTGTTAAACATACGTAAAAGCAACAAAAACACAAGCAAAATAATTGTGATTACATAATTCTAGCAAATGTTTACTATGGGACTTGTAACCATAAATGGCAGAGTGAAGCAGCTGACACAAATGAATAAACAATTAGCCAAAGGTAGAGAGGGGAATAATAGAAACTCAGGGAGCATGTCTGACCAAAGCGGGCTGTCAATAGCCCACTCCTGTGGCTTGATGCCAGGTGAGAATATGACCCCAGTGTCTAGTCTGATTTTTTTTTCTTTTTCAAAAGAAACTGAAAGGTTGGACCCGGTGGCTCATGCCTGTAATCCCATCACTTTGGGAGGCTGAGGTGGGCAGATCACGAGGTCAGGAGTTCGAGATCAGCCCGCCCAACATGGTGAAACCCCGTCTGTACTAAAAATACAAAAAATTAGCCAGGCGTGGTGGCGGGTGACTGTAGTCCCGGCTACTCAGGAGGCTGAGGCAGGAGAATCATTTAAACCTGGGAGGCGGAGGTTGCAGTGAGCCAAGATTGTGCCACTGCACTCCAGCCTGGATGACAGAGCTAGACTTCGTCTCAAAAAAAAAGAAAAAAAAAGAAACTGAAAAACTAAATTTTGTGCACTTTGCTAATTTGTATATGTAGTCAACTGTGGTGGGCAGAACCATCAGAAGCTCCCATGATTCCTGATACATTGTGTGACCCCCTCCCTTGGCTATAGGCTGAACTTGTAACTTGCTTCTAGCCAAGAGAATATGACCAAGAGGAAAAGTCTTTTTCTGGATGTAATTAAGATTCCAACTCAGTTGATTTAGAGTTAATCAAAAAGCAAAGAATGATGGTGGATGAGCCTGACTTAATCCGGTGAGTGCCCTTAAAGGAGAAACGTGTCCCTCCCTGAAGTGAGATGCAGTAAGCAGCCATGGCAGAGACGCCCACAGGACAAGCAACTGTGCCTCTAGGGCCTTTGAGCAGCTTCCAGTCAGCAAAATGTTGGAATCTTCAATCACACAACTGAGAGCTGCACAAAGTGAATTCCATCCACAACCTGATTGAGCTTAGAAGTGGCTTCTTCCAGCCGGGCGCGGTGGCTCAGGTCTGTAATCCCAGCACTTTCGGAGGCCAAGGTGGGAGGATCACAAGGTCAAGAGATCGAGACCATCCTGGCCAACATGGTGAAACCCTGTCTCTGCTAAAAATACAAAAAAAAAAAAAAAAAAAAAAAAATTAGCTGGGCATGGTGGCACGCGTCTGTAGTCCCAGCTACTTGGGAGGCTGAGGCAGGAGAATTGCGTGAACCCAGGAGGCGGAGGTTGCAGGCGGAGGCGATCACGCCACTGCGCTCCAGCCTGGGCGACAGAGACTCCGTCTCAACAAAAAAAAAAAAAAAAAAAAAAGAAGTGGCTTCTTTCCCCTGGCGCCTCCAGATGAGAAAGCAGCCTGGCCAACCTCTTGGATTGCAGCCTGGTAAGACCCTGAGCAGACTCTCGGCTAAGCCATGCCTGGACTCTTGAGCTGTGGAAATGATGAGATAATAAATGTACATTGTTTTAAGTTGCTGAGTATGTGGTAATTGGTTACACAATGGTAGAAAACTAATACAGCAGCTTATTTGAATTTCCAAAATCTCTTTGTAGGCCCAACAAACCTGAGAAAGACATGTGGTCCACGGGTAGCCATTGTGTGATCTATGATTGCAACGTGTCCCTAAAATGTTACCCATTGCATAGAGTGTTAGTCATTCAGAGACGAAAGGCACAGTAATGAGAGAGAGAGAGAGAGAGAGAGAGAGAGAGAGAGAAAGAGAGAGATTTCACAATTCAAAGCATTGTGATAACTGCAGGACCCTGGACTGTGGGAAGATGGACCTCAGGGAGAAACAGCTATTGGAACCTAATTGCAACCTGCATGAAAGCAGGAGCTGGCATTTTCCTATCTGATCTGGGTGCCTTTTAGAAGAACTGCCTTATCTCCAGTTTCTGTTTCTTGCCTCATCCTTATTATTTTCTTTTTCCCATGACTCTATCTGCATTTTGCTTTAACATTTACTCATCAATGATTCCCAGTTTTGGTTTTTGTTTGTTCGTTTTTGAGACAGAGCCTCGCTCTGTCACCCAGGCTGGAGTGCAGTGGTACAATCTCAACTCACTGCAGCTTCTGCCTCCCCGGTTTAAGGAATTCTTCCACCTCAGCCTTCCGAGTAGCTAGGACTACAGGCGTGCGCCACCATGCCCAGCTAATTTTTGCATTTTTAGTAGAGACGGGGTTTTGACATGCTGGCCAGGCTGGTCTCGAACCCCTGACCTCAAGTGATCCGCCCACCTTGGCCTCCCAAAGTGCTGGCATTATAGACATGAGCCACAGAACCCTCCCTGGTTCTCAGTTTTCTTAAAAATAGACAAAGATATTGCCTTTGAGCCCCAATGATAAGAAAACTAGGCTTATCCCTTACCTTGACAACTCAAGAGTATCTTTCAATTTTGTTGTCAACCATCCAATATTAGAATTTTCCTAGTTCAAAGATTACAACAGGATGGGGAGAGAAGAGATGAGGTTTGGGCAAGTAACAAGTTCTCGGCGAGAGGCCATGTTGCCTAAACTTTCACCCAACCAGCACTGATTGCATTATGACATCTGGAAAATTGGGACCAAACTTCAACAGTGTGACTTGGAAGCAGCCATGTAAACTTTCTGAGCCCCAGTAACTTCAGGCCTAATTACCCCTTGTCTGATCTCAAAAACAAAAACAAAAACAAACTAACTGGACTCCAAGTTTCTACTGATGCCTCTGCAAATACCTTCTCAGCACATCAGCCGAAGTGCTCTTCTTCAAATAGAATTCAGATCATACGTATTCAGTGGCGTTCTCTCATGTTCAGCGTAAAATCTCAACTCTTTCCCATGGCCTAGGTGCACTGGGCCGCCACCTACTTTCTATCCTCTCCTCACACTCTCCCCTCCATCTCTTGGCTCCTGCTGTACTTCCTTTCTGCTCATGTAACATGCCACAATCCTTCCCACCTTGAGGACTTTTGCACAAAATGTTGCATCTGCCTGGGACTCCTTCCCCAGATAGTTAATGGCCTGTTCCTTCTATTCATTCAGGTCTTTGCTCAAGTGTCAATTCCTCAGAAAAGTCTTCTCTGATGCCTGATCCAATACCCTTTCTCAAGCCTTCTTCTCTCCATTGGCCTGTTGTGCTTTGTTTTTCCTCAGCGCTTATCACAACCTAATATCACATCATAGTCTTTTTTACCTTTTTATTTGTTGTCTATCTCCCCTACTAGAATATAAGCAGGATTTTTTTTGTCATATTCACCAGTATCTTACCAGTACCTTGGTAAGTGTCTGACGTATAATGGATGCTCAGTAAATATTTATAGAATTAATGAAAGTGAGAGATAAGGAGATTGTATCAGTGAGTCATCAGGGTCTCTTCAAGTACAGTGGTCCTGTAACCACATTCTAGAAACAAATATCAGCCTTGATAATTAGCCAGTGTGCACTGATATGAGCATCTCAGTGTAGTAAATATTTCTCAGTATGTAAGTATTTCTGTAGCACTTGGTAAACTAGCTGCTACCCTGAATCCCCTTATCGTAGCTTCTGCAGCCTCTTGAACTCGCCACAATCCCACAATTAAACTGTTAACCTTTGGACAGAGCAGAGGGCCCCTGTTTTCTGCTCCAGAATTATGGTCAACGACCATTCCAGTTGTTCGATGCCTGAGAAGCATTGGTTGTTAAATATTTTAGCTATGATTCCTGACGGCAGCTGTGCTATTGAAAGAAGATGACACACGGAGGGGCACCCAGTCACCAAACAAAGAAAGGGAGGATTGAAAAGGAATAAAAGGAAAGGAAAAAGCTTCCTGAAGCCAAGAGCAGCTGTCTTTCAATGTGGTGGAATAAAACTTGCACCGTCATTCTGCTTGGGGAACAATAAATGGGAAATCTGGAAAATAAATACAAAGTACACACTTGTTTTTTGCACTACCAATACCACATGAAGAGCGGAGTAATTATGTATTCGAGTATCATTGCTGGGAAAAACTCTGTGTGACCCAAAGTTCAATACTCAAACACATTGGTTCCAGGCAAGATTGCTTTTCATGGTGGTATACCCTTTCTCCTCTACTGCCTTGCTTCCAAAGGAAATTAGATACTGCTCCTATTTACCAGAATGGGAACTAATAAGGGCGTCTTCTTGATTATAGAGCTACAAGATCAGCACTTTCCCTCTTGCTCATAAGAAACCACATAAAGTAAAACAACAGAAACCTGTAAGCATGTCCCCAGCTAATCACCCTAACCCAGCAGCAACTTTCTAGAGGAAGCAGAGTGACCAGAGTGAAACAAGATGATATCAGCACCATCTTTACTTTTTTCATGCTGCGTCTCCTGGTCTGGATGAATCCAGATGGGCTCACATGGCGTCCCAGCCCCTACAATTGCTTTACCAACTTCTTCAGGGTGGTGAAGGAGGGGATTAAAAACAATTCAGTGTCCTCACCCCCCAAATCTGGTGGCCCAGAGACTAAATCTAGACTCCTACATTGTGTTTCAACTCCCCACTCCCTACCTGAGTCTCCTTTATCCATCAAACTTCTATCTAGGAGGTCAAAGGGATGAGCTGGGTTTCTTTGGAAGTTCTTTCCTCTCTACAACTCACAGCATTCCTTACATTTTTTTTTTTTTTTTTTTCTATTTTAGGGCATGGTACTGAGCTTTTGCCTTGGGTCAGTGCTAAGCAAACCAACATCCACATTTATCCTTGTGAGTGAAGGCCCCATTCCAACCCCTGGTTTTCATAGCTGGCATCCTATTATGTGACCTGGATTTGTCAATCCCCCAAATGGGATAAAATCCTTAAAGTCAGAGTTCCCACACCACCACCTACAACACACCTAGACTGCCCACCATATGTGCTCTGCTCTGTCATCCAGAGTGGACTTTCTGGTGTGACTTGCTGGATCTTAATTTGCTTTTTTTTGTCCTTTGGAACCTGAACTTGAGGCTGCCCAGCTGCCATTACCAGGATCAATCTCCCCAGCAATCCCTTAGCCCTGTCTCACCTGCCTTTTCTTAGTAAACAGGTCCCAACGTGATTCTAACTTTATGAGCTCCCCAGCAGCCCCTTGTCTCTAACATACCAACATATTTCGCCCTCCAGCCCCTTTATTCTGGACCATGAAGCACTCCATCTCCTTGAGTTGATAAAACACACCTTGAGGATTTTTACCAGTTGGGAGAACCCAAAATTACTCATAATTTTATTACTTACAACCTCATCCCTGAATCAAAAAGGGAAGATGTGCTCTCCATACTATCGGCAGATGGGCTAAGTGCCATTGCGTAGCCCAAGCGAAAGTTGTTTACCTCTTAGTGCTTCAGATTTAAGTTTTTATTTGTTTCATCTTGTTACGATAAAATGTGACTGGAGCATTTTGCTTTCACATATATTTATTTAAGAGGATTTTGCTCCATTATGTAAAATAAAACAAAAAAGATCATTTGGGGGGAAATGTAACATAAGTCCATCATTTAGTAAACTTTCCCAATTATATCTATTTGACTCTGACTTTCTGCCCAGATACGAATGGAAAGTTTTTTTTTTTTTTTTCCATTTAAAAAGCAACTATTGGCCAGGCGCGGTGTCTCGCGCTTGTAATCCCAGCACTTTGGGAGGCTGAGGCAGGCGGATCACCTGAGGTCAGGAGTTCAAGACCAGCTTGGCCAACATGGTGAAACCTCGTCTCTACTAAAAATACAAAAAATTAGCCGGGCGTGGTGGCGGGTGCCTGTAATCCCAACTACTCGGGAGGCTGAGACAGGAGAATCGCTTGAACCCGGGAGGCAGAGGTTGCAGTGAGTCAAGATCGCACCACTGAACTCCAGCCTGGACAACAAAGAGAAAAAATCCTTCTCAAAAAAAAAAAAAAAAAAAAAAAAAAGCAAATATCTTCCATTGAAAATAGTGCAAACCAAAAATGTATCTTTTTTTGTTGTTTCTTTTCTAGCCATATTTGCTGTTTTTATCTCGTAATGACCTTTCCCCAGTGTATTTCTCTGTTTCTCTTCAGTTAATGCCCAGTTTCTAAAAATAAAATGGCTAGTGGATCTTTGGATAATATTATTATTTCATGGGTACATACAATCAGGAAACGTATTTCTGTTTATACTCTTAAATCAGTTGAGAGTTGTAGATGAAGCCACATTCTGTCAGCACATTTTTTTTTCCCAAACCTGGAAAATGTAACAAAATCCAAAACAGCTGTAGGAAGTAGAGTATACACTCCATTTGCACTCAGCAGGAGAACTAACAGGAGGTAACGGGGATAGTTTCCACATGAAAAAGTTACAAAGAATTTAACCTGTAATGAAAACTCTGATAATCTCTAGGAATGAAAGGTGCTCGGATGATGGGTTTGGGGTTTTTCGTAAGTTCAAAGGATCTGGTTTTCCCTATAAATGCTATGCAGGAATTGGAGACGTCCATGTGGTCATTGTTATGTCTGATGGCCAACAAAAGTTCAGGCTTCATCATTAAGCCATTAAACTGTGACTGTGTGTGCATTTTAAGACCATGGATTACCTGCCCAAGCCTGTGTTTTTGAAAAGCATGGAAAGCAGAATCTCATCAGCTTATCACCATCTGCTCCCAGAGAGAGACTCCGGTGCGTGGGTCTCAGTTTAAAAGTAGTTTCCTCTAAGATTCATGATGTGAAGCTCCTATAGCCTAGAGCTTCTCAAACGTTGGTATGCACATGAAGAAGCTCTGGACCTTGTTAAATGCAGATTCTGATTCAGCTGGCCTGGGTGGGACTAGACCTGAGATGCTACCTTTCTATCAAGCTTTTGGGTGGTCTTATGCTGCTAGTCCGTGGGCCACCAGTGAGGTAGCAGGAGCGCAGAGGATTTCTGCCACAGCAACACTATCGCATCTGTGGTAGGCAGTCTCTGAAATGGCTCCCAGTGATCCCACCTTCCTGATATTCAAGTCCACATGAAATCCCCTTCGCCTGAGTGTAGGCTGGACCTATTAATAGTGACTCACTTCTACTGAACTGAATGCAGCAAAAGCAATGGTATGTTTCTTCTGAGGTCAGGTAATAAAAAGACTGTAACTTCAGTGTAGCTGTCACTCTCTCTCTCTCTCTCGAACCCCTGCTCTGGATAAAGCAAGCAACCATCTACATTGTGAGTGGCCCCTGGAGGGTCCCATATGTCTCCAGTCAATAGCTAGTAAGGACTTGGGTCACATGAGCAGGTTGAGAAGTGGTTCATCCGCTAGTCAAGCTTTGAGATGAATACAACCTCTTCTAACACCTTGTTTGCAACCTCAAGAGAAATCCTGAGCTGGAGGTGCCCAGTAAGGCCATGCCCAAACATCTGATAAACAGAGAAACAGAGAGTAAACATTTGTGGTTTTAAGCACCTAAATATTGGAATAATCAGTTATGCATCTATAGATAACTAATACAGCATCACTCATAAAATATTCTTTACAAAAGTTAAATTTTTTAAAATCAGTCGTTAGTGAATATTTTATCAGCCATGACTAAGGGTCAAACATTTCAGATGCTCACAATCCACATTTTTGTCACCCTACTTCTGAGGGTATCCATGCACCACTGAGGCTGGACTCATCTTTCCTGATCACTTTGAAATTGGGATTCAGATGGATAGACTGTGTTTACTTTGGGATTCAAACCAGTTTAGTTAGAGCTGACTCAGAGGGAATTAGTTCCAGGATCCTTTTATAATGTGAAATCCTGATCTTCTGAAGATAGTTTAAATCAGAAAGCAGTGTGAGATACATGAGATACGGCTCTCTAGTCTAGCAACTTAGCAGAAACCAGCTGATTTTCCAGAGCTCTCTGAGGCAAGAGCAAAGTAAATCTACTTTAAGAAAAACAACACGTATGTACAAAAGAGGCAGGGCAGAAGAGTTAAAAATAAACCAAAGATAGCTGTTCACCACCTTATTGACTTGCTTTTGATTCCTGTTCTTGGACACAGAGTTTCCCACCCATTTGTCTTAATCTGTGCTTGAACTGACCTAGGTTCCTTGTTAGGACTCAGTTTCAGAGAACTGAAATTCTCTTGCTCTTAATTTCAGCTTGTGATACCTGCCCTTACTTTTTTCTATATTTACCTTACTCTGGTGCAATCAGATCTTTTTAAAGGGAGGAGAGATCAAAGAAGAAAGATGTATTTGGAAACTTAAGGCAAAATTGTGATACGTTTTGATGGCTTGAAATAATATACTATATGTATATCTGATTTCAAACTATGCTCACATAACTCTTTTCCTTTCCACATCCACGCATATGACAGCAGCTTACTTAGTTATTACCTCATCTGGACTATGCTGCACTCATTAGTCTCCAGTATCTTGATTTTCTGAATCACAGTATCACTCTTCTGCACCCCAAAACTTGGACTGCAGGGTCCATAGGATGAGCCCACCATTCACATCTCTCTAGGTGTCCCATTCAACATACCTTTCCAACATTATCATCCATTGCTCTTGTCCTTGGACCGTTCAATCCTGCAAATCCTTTCCTATACCATTGTTCATGCCATTCACTCTTCATATTCCATCTCTCTTTTCTTCCCACACCCAGGCCACAATGGTGTCTCCCTTCTCTGAAGAAGGCGTGTTTCGTTTGTATGGCACTTGCTTAGAATCTTTCTTTGCCCCTTCCTTCCACTATTGTAGGCAATTGTCATTTCCCTCTTGCATCACTACATCCTCGAGTGCTCCTGTATTATTGTCATGCACTGTCATTCAAGTGTTCAGAGATTCGTTTCACAAAGAAATTGTTAGTTCCAAGATTAAAGGGACCCTGTATTTACATTATTTACTTATCGATTAAACATCTAATTTCTCACATTTTAGAAACTCACTTAATTGATGCTTAATAAATATTTGGAGGGGGAATCTAATTTATTTTTCCACATTTTTTTCTTATTAACTTATTTTCATTTTAGTTTTAATTTAATTTAAGCATTTATTTATTTATTTAGCTTATTTTTCCAAATGTCTTCAGCCTACCAACAAAGTTCTTTCTTGTACGAGGTAGTACAAAAAACACAGTAACTCAGTAACTAAATTAATGACTAAACAAGACCATGAAGTGGCTAAATTATGTACATTTAAGAAAACCTGACCACATTCAAGGTGCCTTTTTCTGTCTACATGCTTAATTAGCCTATCTCATCAGACTCTGTATTTGCCGGTGTGTGGGCACACCTCCTTCTCACGGATTTCAACCTGCCTTATCTATAGATAACAGTCAAGTTTAAGGAGAATGAAATATCTCACATTCTGAATATACTGCTTTAAAGCTTAGATTCACAGATTGTTAAAACTAGAAATAATCATCAGGACCTGTTTTCCTGTATCCTGATTTTATTGAGGACTGGAATGGCTGTGGGACTTGCAAATACTCATAGGGATATGTGGAGTAGGGCACAAGATCCCGATTCCCAGCTCTGGAGCTCACAGCCTCTCTGTGCTACTCCATGGTCCTCCAAACTCCAAGATACACCATTTGATTCCTTTTTTTTTTTTTTTTTTTTTTTTTTTGAGATGGAGTCTCACTCCTCTGTCACTGCTCAGCTCAGGCTGGAGTACAGTGGCATGATCTCGGCTCACTGCAACCTACGCCTCCCAGGTTCAAGCGATTCTCCTGCCTCAGCCTCCCAAGTATCTGGGACTACAGGCATGCGTCACGATGCCTGGCTAATTTTTGTAATTTTAGTAGAGACGGGGGTTTCACCATATTGGCCAGGCTGGTCTCGAACTCCTGACCTCGTGATCTGCCCGCCTCGGCTTTCCAAAGTGCTGGGATTACAGGCATGAGCCACTGCACCCAGCCACAATTTGAATCTTTAACAAGTCTTTATGTGAGGATATTATTGATAGAAGCTGAGAAAACTGATGTTAAAGGAAATACCTGGATTTACTAACTGGCATCAAAGGCTAAGATGGCAATGTGTACTAAAACAAGTCTCTGAAAAACAAACAAAAAAAGCCTTCAAAGGCAACCAGAATGAAAGGGCACCCACTTAAAATATGATAGGCATCCACTTAAAATATTAATGTCTACCCTACTCACACCACACAACTGCTACACATGTGTACACACACACACTCACAGATGCTGATTTTGGCACTGTGTGACCTTAAGTATTGATTGATCAAACTGAGCTAGCAAAAAAAGTCTACAGTCCTGAATTTTTGATTTGTCAATCAAGGAAAGGGAATTATGTCATTATTCAACAATGAAGATTATGTTCAACTCATTTACATACATAGACAACTAATTTATATTGACTTACTTTAATACACATTGCTGTCTTTTCCTTAGACGCCAGCTAGTAAATCTTCCCATGCTATATGACAGCCAGTCCTAGAGGAGAAGAAAATCACCTATCCCAGGAAAAGTGAGCAGGCACTGAGAAAGAAGAGCAATCAGCACACAAGATGAAGGCCATGGACCTTTGGAAAGCTGTTGCCCAAATGGAGAAGGAAATTCTATTTTTGTTTGCTAATTTCAGGGAGAAAAAAATAAGGCATTATAACTATACACAAGGTGAGTTGAGTTCTGGTTGTTGTTGATGGAGATAGAATCTCACTCTGTTGCCCAGCATGGACTGCAGTGGCACAGTCTGCACACACTACAACCTCTGCCTCCCAGGCCCAAGCGATTCTCCTGCCTCAGCCTCCCAAATAGCTGGGATTACAGGTGCATGCCACCATGCCAGTTAAATTTTTTTTTTTTTTTTTTTTTGTGTGTATTTTTAGTAGAGACAGTGTTTCACTACATTGGCCAGGTTGGTCTTGAACTCCTGACCCCAAGTGATCCACCTGCTTTGGCCTCCCAAAGTGCTGGGATTACAGGTGTGAGCCACCCCACCCAGCCAAGGTAAGTGCAATTTTAAAATCCATGTCACAAAGGATTTTCTGGGATCAATTTGCCCCGCTTACATGCTTAATGTTTGATATAGAGCTAGTTTCATATTTTCTGCAAGTTATGTGTCAATCTCGATGATGGACTACTTGTCCACCATTTGAAGAAGTCAAAGAGGATTAGAACACACATGCATGCATACACACGCACATATTTTCAAATCACAACATCTCAATAATTGATAGTGAAATTTGAGTAAAAGTTCACCGATACAAGTGTGACGAGAACATCAGTAGTGTCCTTAAATACCATCATTTTAATCATTCCCAAATATATCAGGATTTATTTATGTCAATTCCTGAAATTGTATTATTCTCTTTATCTGTTGCTAAAAGGAAACCACATAAAAATTCCCCTCCTTAACTCAAAGACCTCAGGAGATAAAACTACAGAATTTTCCCTGACCACCTGGAAACCTTGGACTGTCTTTAGAAATACCATGTTCCATCACCATCTGCCACCATCAAGCAATCAGGCACATTGTAACCCTGTCACAGGGACATGTGTGTATATATGCCTCTGGGTGAGTACGTATGAGAATCTGCGTGTGTGAATGTACATGTGTATACATGTGAGTGTGTACAGGGGTGTGTGTATGTGTGAGTGCATTAAGAAAATCTTCCTAAGAAGGAAATGGAAAATTACTGGTCTAGATGGAAACTAAAAATAAAAACTTAGCATATGAGAGGTTTTTTTTTGTTTTTTTTTTTGTTTTTTTTTTCCAAAACAGAAACATTTTATGTATGTTACTTTGCGCCAAGAATTTATGCCACAAAGATTCCTCAGTTTTATTGAAGAATATCATCTGTCCCCAGAACAATGTGAATATGAACTATGGTAAAAGGGAGATCTCGATCTTTTCTATCTTGGCCTCCAAGTCCTGTGACATCTGATGATAATGTAAGTCTCCTGGAAACAGTAAACTACCTCATACATATTTATATCGGAAAATGTACCCATAAATATTCAGTTTGAAGCCCCCATCTGTACTATTCTTCTGAGGTAGGTAAGATTATGCTAATCTCATAAGGGTAGCCACTAAGGTGAAAAGTGATTGGTTTAGCAAAACACAACTATTTTACTTGCAAAACATTATATTTAGGAAAAAAAGCTCTGGGTTAAAATCTTGGCTTCACCACTTACTAGCTCTGTGATTTAGGGCAAAATGATTAACTTCTCCATGCCTCAATTTCTGCTTTCCAAAAATTTAGTTGATAGTATGAATACCTACTTTACAACATTATTATGGGTAAAAAATGAGTTAATGTATGATAATTTTAAGCTCTTAATAAATGTTTATTATTATTACTGTAATTACTACAAATTTAGAACTAGCAATAGGACTTTTGACTACTAGTCCTATATTCTTCACATTGGCAATGCAATATTGAGTGCCTTGATTAACACTACAACCTACAAATAGAGTTGTTTTCAGAGGAAGAAAATTTGAGTAACAGGCATTCAACAAACATGTACTGAGTGTCTCCTCATGGCTTGATGAGTGCTGGAAATGGTGAACAAGATAGACATAGACGCTGCCTCTCTGAGCTATTGTTTCTGTAACCTGTAAGAAACTTACTTATTAATTCTACTCAAAGAGAACAATGGTGGAAACATTGGGATTTTAAAACATGGTTCTTCAATATTAACATCAAGTATGTGGCTTAAGGACAATTCACAGGTATGCTCAATGACCTTTTTCTAAATCTCAAGTACTGAAAGAAAATGTAAGGTAAGAACAAGATCTCTAAGGGGGCAAATATTTCTTCGATTTACCGATCTTTCGAAACTTTTTCTTTACCTTCAAAGAAACTTATCCAGCCAACTAAAACGTTTCAATAAGAATGTGTGGTGCCCCAGAAAAGATACAAACTGGTTTTTTTTTTTTTCTTTTTCTAGCGGTTTACTGCTGATTGCTCTAAAGATAGGGGAAGAAGTAGGGGAGGAAAATAATCCCAAACTCTCTTCGGATCAAGATGAAATGCTCTAGCAACATGAACCAGAGGGAGGCATCTAAGGGAAATGGTAATAAGCAACTCTTCATTGTTTTGGAACAAGTGCGCCTTCTTTGCTCACTAACAATCTATCGTTGAGTGCCACGGTGCTGTTTCATATCAAGATTGCAAAAACCATTACAAGCTGCATAGGTATTGGAGGCTCAACCAGATGTGATGAATTTCCATTGTTTTACTTAGTGCATGGAAAATATTACTAATGGCTGGTGTCAGGGGAGGCTTAACTGACCCCAATTGGCCAAACTCATCTGGGCGCATTTCTGTAAGTCAGACCCTTTAAATACTCTCTCTTGTTATTTCACAGGCCCCTCTCCCGTTTTATGAGATGTTTGACTATATAAAGCTCATTTTAGCAAAGGAGAAATTCCATGACTGCATGAACAGGTGGTCTGGGAACTTGGGAGAGGAGTGGGATATCTTTCCTTGAGACTGAATTTTATTTACAGCCAATTCTTGATTATCTTTGGACATACAAGACACACTTGAGCACAATGAAGAAAATAAAGTCTGAAAAATTCCATTCAGTCTTTTCCCTGCCATTATCTTCACAAGAACTGCTAAGGGTTACAATTACAAATCTAGTTAAGCAAAATTTCATCTCCTGTTACAATTCAGGAGATGGATTCACTTACTATTCCCTTTTTCCAGTGCATGAGCTGAGCTACAATAAAGCAGACAGAAGAAAAAGAGAGAAGGCCTTTGAAAATCCCTTATTCCTATACCTAGAGTTGACATTAAAGTTTTGATTTTAACATATGATTTGCACTTTGAATTTTCTTGGCGATATTGATAATAACACATATCAGATAAACACCTGACTTCCACTTTCTTAATATATCAAGGTTTCCAAAACAGCCCAGTTCTTGCTACAGTCACAGACCTGTTCTTTCCTTTTAGTTTAGAAGTCTTCAGAATGCATCAAATTCTTCATTTTCTGCCTCTAGAAGTCTCATTTATTAGAGGTATTTGACATCCTCTTTTGTAAATTTGACATTGTCTTTAGATATTAGCTCATCAAGACTCAGAGCCCAGTCTCAGTTTAAAGGAACATGGAAAAATTTAAATGCTTTTCTAAACCTCGTGTAACTTTATCTGAACTCCTGTGTCTTTATGTGAACTCTTCTTATTGGCAGCAATGAGTTGGAGATCCCCTGAGTATAAGTTTCCTTGCAAGAAGTTTTCTGGCATTTAAAATTTAGCCTTGAAATTATAAGTTAAAGAAAAGGTCAAGACAATAAAATGTGACTGTGAGTCTGGAAATGAACAACATTTTAGTGAGCTTCCTATATTTTTTTTCTTAAACGTGCAGCTCATTAAACAGAATTTTAGTGTGCAGCGGCATTGAATTTTTAAAACTTCTTAGCAGCTATTACATAAACGTACAATGGGTATTATTTTTAAAAAATCAAAACTCACACACCTCTGGCCTCTGAATGCTGGTTTTAAAATACAGAATAAGAGTATCATTGACTGGGCACGGTGGCTCACACCTGTAATCCCAGCACTTTGGGAGGCCGAGGTGGGTGGATCACGAGGTCACGAGGTCAGGAGATCGAGACGATCCTGGCTAGCACAGTGAAACCCTGTCTCTACTAAAACTACAAAAAATTAGCCAGGTGTGGTGGCAGGCGCCTGTAGTCACAGCTGCTCGGGAGGCTGAGGCAGAAGAATGGCGTGAACCCGGGAGGCAGAGCTGGCAGTGAGCCGAGATCGCACCACTGCACTCTAGCCTGGGTGACAGAGTGAGACTGTCTCAAAAAACATATAAATAAAATTTTAAAAAGACTATCATTAATGAAAAACAAAGTCCTTATAGGTTTTACAGCTCTGTGACAAATTAAAGCTCAATAACAGCCTTTCACCACGCATGACAAGTACCTACTTTTGCTGTGCAGTTGATGTACTTTCATTGGCTTCTTAATTGTTTCTGTTAATAGTGCGGGTCCCTGCAAAAGATTACTCATTGCTAAACTGGGTACTCAATTGGAGGTTTGCCTCAACATTATGAAACTTGACAGAACTGAAGAAGAGAAAGAAAACAGAGCGTCTGCCTCGAAAGAACCACTACCAAGGCTGAAAACATCAAACGTCATCACAAATAGTTGGTCTGAATTCCGCTAGGTCCTCCAGCCTTGTTTTTAAACGATCTCAGAGCCGGCTTCAATACTTAGAGCATGGGATGAATTTAAAACTGAAGGGAATAAATGAATGTGGCATGGACGAACGTCTTACTCAAGAAGTACCATGAGCATTTCCCAGGGCATGTTGCTGTCAGAACTCACTGCAGAAATATAATGGAATTTTCTAATTTGCTTTAATTAGAAAACAGTAAACACTGCCCTCAACATGTCATCATGTTTATATAGAAGCCCAACCAGCTGATTTTCTGCTGGGATGGCCCTGGAACCACTCAATTAAATCTCAGGGCAGTTTCTTTTTATGAATGAAATACCATTAGTATGAGGCCAGAATTTTCTTTTTCATCTGCTTCATTGGCTGTGACTCTACAAGGACAAGTGACCAAACACAGCACCTTCCAATTTTAATTAACCAATTATAATTTCCAAGACTAGATCATTTAGGATTCTTCTTTTCAAGGCATTTACTTTTTTATTTTATTTTATTTATTTATTTAGAGATGGAGTCTTGCTCTATTGCCCAGGTTGAAGTGTAATGGCATGATCTCGGCTCACTGCAACCTCTGTGTCCCAGGTTCAAGAGATTCTCCTTCTTCACCCTCCCAAGTAGCTGGGATCACAGGTGTGCACTACCATGGCGACCAATTTTTGTATTTTTAGTGGAGGTGGAGTTTCACATGTTGGCCAGGTTGGTCTCGAACTCCTGACCTCAAGTGATCCGCCCATCTCGGCCTCCCAAAGTGCTGGGATTATAGGTGTGAACCGCTGCGTCTGGCCTGACTTCTTTATTTTAAAATTTTCCACTTTGCAAGACTAAGGAAACAAAAATACTTTATTTCTAGCATACAATGATAACAGCAAAAAAATTAAAATTAAAAAATAAAAGAGAAAAAGAAGTTACTTCTTAATATTTCAGGTATTTAATAGTTTTATAAATTAAAACCCTAGGACTGTCAGATCCCATGAATTAAAATATTGATAGAATTTCTGTGGAGCTGGAAAGAACCTTGGAAGTTATCTTCATGTTGCAGATTTTACAACAGATGCTCAATTTTCATAAATGTCATTGTTGAAGATATGGACATTTAAAAATAGCTTTGAGTCCGCCCTATAGTTTTTCAGATCTATGAAACAAGGATCAGAGTTAAACAAATTGGGAATTTTTTTGTTTGAGAAGCTTAGAAGTTTTAATAAATAATCCTACACATTTTTCCCATGAAAAAGGAATGAGATTATGGCAAATATTTCTAGTAATTTAGAGCAAGGTAATATTATAAATTGTTATAATAAAAAGTTTTTCTGTTATTAATATGAAAGGAAGCAACAGTATTGTAATTCTCAGAGTCCCTTAAACACCTGCATACTTTAAGCAAAGTAACAAGAGATGAATTTAATTCTGGAATGCTGGGGACTTTTTGTCCAACGCATCAGCTCTATACCCATTTCAACCTCAAGGTGAGTACAGCTGTGTTATGTACATCCCAGTGGAGCATGGGGAGGTGGACCAAGGGAGCTCTTCCAATGCCCAAGTTCAGCCATTCAGATTTGCTAAACACACGTGAACAAGATCCACATTTGGGTTTTGGAAACAGTCTCAACCAACACCTCTGTTCTCAAAGCTGTGTTTCATACAAAAGATAGGGACAATTGCCCTTTGAATTGTCCTTTGCCTAGTTAATTTTAGAACTTCAACAAGTCACAATCATATTGCCTTTTTTTTTTTTTTTTTTCAATTTTTAAACATGAGGAGTGATAATGTTTGCCCTACATAGAAGGTTGTTGCAACTCAAAGATCCACACACGGGCATGCAGATTCATAATATTTGTATAGTTTCTTTCAAGTTTCGAATGCTCCATCAGTGCAGAGGTCAGGGCTGAAGAAAATTGGGTCACCCAAAAATGAGAGATAAAAAATAAACAAAACAAAGCTGAATATCTTTTATAAGAAAGGGCATATAATATTCTTGATGTATTTCACCTTACCTTCCAAGTGTCTAACCTACACATGTGTACTTGAGTTCTGTTCATCTTTCACTTCAAAATACAAGATGGACTTAAAGATTTGAGAGCAAGTTTACCTAGAATAAGTGATAAAAACAAGACAGTGGTGTCGCTTCTACAGGGGTTTTCCTGTATATAATGAAAAGTGAAGTTCCACCTAACACACACCTATTGTTTAGCTTGTGGTATTCAAATTATATTTTACCTCCTATATTAAAACTTCAATTACTTCTCTCCCTGAAAAACAGTAATCTTTAATAGTTTTATTGCAGAGTTGACTGTATTCAAGGCAAAATGCACCATCCATCAGTGTCAGATCGTATCACTTCTGATAATCAAGTACTTGCCTCCTAGTTTATCAGGACCATCAGATCCCAAAAGGGCAGCTTGTAAAACTTTTTTTAACCACCCTTCACACTAGACATCTCTAAACATCTTTCTTGGGAGGAGAAGTTCTTAAGGCATTTCTCCAGATAAATCAGGATGGAAATCCAGAATTAGACTACATTTCTAGTCTTTGAGCCACACAATCAGAATGAGTGGGGAATACATGAATGCTTGATATTTCTAGAACCATGAGTGTACTAGAGATACGTGGGTGACGGCTAGTGCTCCGCAGCCCACACCATCACTGCAGCCCAGCTACCACCTCAGATGGCAGCTGCTGATGTGAAGGGCCAACTTGTGTAAATCCTGATATCAGCTCTTTGACAGTGCTTAATGGTTATCATCAGCTCAACATGAATGCATCTAAAACTACTGCCTTCTCTCTAAAACTCATCCAACATTCCCCATCTCAGCAAATGTCGCCAGCACTCATGCAGTTTTACAAGACAGATGCCTGGTAGATTTCTTAACCTTTTATCCTTTTTCACATTCAATCCATGACCAACATTTTATGTTCATTTTCCTGAGTAACTATCATATTTGTCTAACTCTTTCTCTATTGACTGTCTCATCATAGTTAAAATGATCATCTTCTTTCCTAACTTTTCTTCATGTACCAGTCTAATTCCATTGCAGTCCCCTATAAATAGGGTGACTGTACATCCCAGGTTGTCCAGGACAGCCAGAGCTTTAATACCTGTAGTCTCCGCATAATTAGCGACTGCCCTGATCTGGATAATAAATTATGTTATTACAACACATACAAACAGGGGTCTCCTTTGAAAACTGTAAGTCTAATTATACCATTTCCTGCCTAAAACTCTTTAATGGTTTCTGCCAGTCCTCAGAACAAAGTCTAAACTCCTTGACCTGGTTTTTAAAACTCTGATTAGCCAGGGTTCTACCTTACTTGCCAGGCTCATCTTGGGTAAATCTTATAGCTGCCTCACATTCTAGGATTCTGTATTTCTCCCATGATCATTCTAATCTCAATTTGTTTATAATTTCTTGGTTGGTTGGTTGTTTATTCCATAGAGTTAAGACCTAAGTGTACAGATGATATCTAACTGCTTGTTAGTATATTCTCAGTGCACAGTGCATATTAGTCATTCAAATATCATGGTCATAACAGAAAAGAATACTTATCTGCAAACATACAATTAAATGAGAGATAACAGCCCCAGCAACCTGACCCTATTAGGTCAAAGTTGGATGACAAAGGATGCTATATATAGCCAGAATGAAATTATAAAATTTTGGGCTGGGCGCGGTGGCTCAAGCCTGTAATCCCAGCACTTTGGAAGGCCGAGACGGGCGGATCACAAGGTCAGGAGATTGAGACCATCCTGGCGAACATGGTGAAACCCCGTCTCTATTAAAAAATACAAAAAACTAGCCCGGCGAGGTGGCGGCGCCTGCAGGCCCAGCTACTCGAGAGGCTGAGGAAGGAGAATGGCGTAAACCCGGGAGGCGGAGCTTGCAGTGAGCTGAGATCCGGCCACTGCACTCCAGCCTGGGCGACAGAGCGAGACTCCGTCTCAAAAAAAAAAAAAAAAAAAAAGAAATTATAAAATTTTACACAAATGTAAATAAGCTTCACCAAAAAGAGAAAATGGATTTCATCATTATTAATTTATCCTTGTATTATTATGTATTTTCATTATTGCTATGTCATCACTAAATAGACATCAAATGCAACATTTCTCAATTATCTATATGCAATATCCTCTTAGTAGAATAATACCACAAATATTTTACCACTTGGCCTTCCAGCATTAGAAGATAATGGCCTCATCCTACACAAACTTGATATAACTGAATCATATAAAGAAAAAACAATAAAGAAAATCTTCTGCTTAAATTGTTATATATTCTAATGCATTTTAAGGTCAAATATGAATTTTCTTTTTTTATTAAAAGTTAAACATTAAACAACATTAAAAATGTCATAGAAGCATTAAAGATGCTATTCCAGATTATATATGCAATGAATAATGCCCCTTTCAGTATGTCTTATTATTACAGATAATTTTTTACATATTAATACTTTGAAAACATAGATCAAAAAGACAATTGTTTTTGATCCGATCCTAACAAGATCAAAATTACTCTATTTTTTTTTTTTTTTTTTTTTTTTTTTTTTTTTTTGAGACGGAGTCTCGCTCTGTCGCCCAGGCTGGAGTGCAGTGGCGCGATCTCGGCTCACTGCAAGCTCCGCCTCCCGGGTTCACGCCATTCTCCTGCCTCAGCCTCCCGAGTAGCTGGCAACTCCAAACTCCATCTTTGCTGGCTGGGAGCTCTCTAGTCTGCCAATGAACTGATACCAAAGCCTTCTTTTTCTAGTAGCTCATCATTCATCATGATCTTTAACTAAGACAGCATTACATGTCAACCTATATATTTCTGGTTCCAAAAATAAATATTGCTGGTAAAGTAACAAAAACAAAACAAAAAAAGCTATCTACACATTTTCTTCTCAAAACATATGCCAGCCCTTTCTCAAGACTGCAGAGGCTTAGTCTTGAAAGAACACCACACTTAGATCCCTGTAGCACATTTCTCAGATACCACCACCCCACTCTAATGACGCTTGCTTCTGGTCAATTCTCTGCCTTTCATGTTCAAGCACTGAGAAAATTCAGAAAGAAGACAATGAATAATGAATAGTATTAGTTCTTAAATGAAACACATCATTTTTCATTTCCTGTTTAATAGTTCTCCAATGGAAATTGAGTCATTAACAAAAGAATTGTTCTAGGAGGCGTCATGACAAAAATTTCCTACATTATGTAAGAATAACAATAGTATGAACCAAAATATGCAAAAAACGCTCTTACTCCCAAGCCTGAAAGCTTTTGAGTAATTGACAAGTTACATTTTTGAGATACAATTCACATGTCATGAAATTCATTCATTCAACTATACAGTTCAGTGCTTTTTTAGTGTTTTCACAAAATGGTGCGACCATCACCAATGTCTAAGTCCAGAACGTTTCTATCACCCCCTAAATAAGCATTGTGCTCATGAGCAGTCATTCCTCATTTTCCCCTACCTCAACCCCTAACAAACGTTAATCTTTGTCTCAAAGGGTTGGCATATTCTGAACATTTCACATCACTGAGCTCAGAATGTACAACCATTTGTGCCTGGCTTCTTTCACTTAGCATAATGTTTTCAAGGTCCATTCATGCCAAGCCCAGCTCCGTGGGTCAGGGAGACCTTAACCTAGCGGTGCTAGAGGAATTAAAGAAACACACACAGAAATATAGAGGTGTGAAGTGGAAAATCAGGGGTCTCACAGCCTTCAGAGCTGAAAGCCCTAAACAGAGATTTACCCACTTATTTATTAACAGCAAACCGGTCATTAGCATTGTTTCTATAGTATTAAATTAACTAAAAGTATCCTTTATGGGAAACAAAGGGATGGGCCAAATTAAAGGAGTAGGTTGGGCTAGTTAACTGCAGCAGGGACAAGCCCTTAAGGCACAGATCGCTCATGCCATTGTTTGTGGCTTAAGAATGCCTTTAAGCGGTTTTCCGCCCTGGGCGGGCCAGGTGTTCCTTGCCCTCATTCCTGTAAACCCACAACCTTCCAGCATGGGCGTTAGGGCCATTATGAACATGTTACAGTGCTGCAGACATTTTGTTTATGGACAGTTTTGGGGCCAGTTTATGGCCAGATTTTGGGGGGCTTACTCCCAACATGAAAGGACACAAAGATAGATGTGTACCCGCCCCCCACCCGCTACACCCTTGTTCTGCTCTCTAATCTTTGCACATACCAGAGATTTCGTAAGTTCTGTGAGTACCTGGTTTTCTGCACGTACCAGAGATTTTGTTTTGCACATACCAGAGATTTTGTAAGTTCTGAGGCAAGGTCACAAGACGTGTTTAAGTAAGATAAACTCTTGCTGCCATAAACCTGCTCTCCCGCCTCAAAGTTTGAACCAAAATATCAGAAATGGCGGGAACCAATCATAGTTAGCCAAATCGCCTTGTTCAAACACTAGCCAATCATATATCTGATTTGTATAATAACTCTATGCCCACTTTTCTTAGACTATATAACACTGCTCGGAGCTCAGTGGGGGAGCTCTCCTGCCCGTCTCGTTTCACGAGCGAGGGAGAGTTCCAGGTTCGAACCTGTAATAAAGATCCTTGCTGCTTAGCTTTGACTCTGGACTCTGGTGGTCTTCTTCGGGGAATAAACGGTCTGGGCATAACAAACACATTCATGGTGCAGCATGTGTCAGTACTTCTTTTTATGACTGAAGAATCCCATTGTATGGACATAGCACATTTTGTTTATCTGTTCATCCATTGATGGACGTTTGGGTTCTTCCTAGTTTTTTGGCTATATAAGTAATGCTCCTACAAACATTCATGTACAAATATTTGCATTGACATGTTTTTCAGTTCTCTTGGGTATATGCTTAGGAGTGACATTGCCGAATTGTCTGGTAACTTCATATTTAAATTTTTGAGGAACCACCAAAGTGTTTTCCACAGCAGCTGTACTATATTGCATTTCCACCAGCAATATATGAGTTCCAACTTCTTTATATCTTCACCAACAATTGTTATTTTCCTTTTTTAAAAAAATTATAATCATTCTAGTGGGTTTGAAGGGGTGTCTCATTATGGTTTTGATTTGCATTTCCCTACTGACTAATGATGTTGAACATTTTTTCATGTTTATTGGCCATTTATATATCTTCTTTGTAGAAATATCTATTCAAATACTTTGTCCATTTGTCTATTTTTAAAATGGGGATTTTTATATTTTTATTGTTGAGTTGCAGGAATTCTTTACATATTCTGGATATTTGTCCCTTTTCATAGATATAATTTGCAAATATTTTCTTGTGTTCAGTGGGTTGCCTTTTCACTGTCTTGATGTCCTTTGAAATACAATTCTCAATTTTAATGAAGTCCAATTTATCTATTTTTGTTGTTGTTGTTGTTGCCTGAACTTTTGGTATCATATCTAAAAATCAGTTGTCTAATCCAAGGTCAAAAAGATTTATCCTTTTTTCCCTAAGAGTTTAATAAATTTAGTTTTCACAATTAGGTATTTGATCCATTTGGGGTTAATTTTTGTATGGGGTATGAAATGGTTTGACTGTGTCCCCACCCAAATCTCCCCTTGAATTGCAATAATCCCCACGTGTCAATGTGGGGCCATGTGGAGATAACTGAATCACAGGGGCGGTTTTCTGCATACTGTTCTTGTGTAGTGAGTAAGTCACACGAGTTCTGATGGTTTTATAAATGGAAGTTCTCCTGCACAAGCCTTTTGCCTGCCTCAATGTAAGACGTGCCTTTGCTCCTCCTTTGCCTTCTGCCATGATGGTGTGAGGCCTCCCCAGCCATGTGGAACTGTGAATCTATTAAAACTCTTTTCTTTTATAAATTACCCAGTCTCAGGTATGTCTTTATTAGCAGCTTAAGAACAGACTAATACATGGCATAAGGTAAGAGTACAACTTTTCCCAGAGCTATTTTTTTGAAAAATCGATTCCTGATTGAATTATCTTGTCAAAAATTGACCATAAATATAAAGGATTATTTTTGGGCTTTAAATTATATTCCATTGATTTATATGTCTCTCATTATGCTACCACTTCCTTTTTTCGATTGTAGTTTGTATTAAGTTTTGAAATTGGGAAGTTTGATTCCTACAACTTTGTTCTTCTTTATCAAGATTTTTTTGTCTAGTCAGGGTGCCTTGCATTCCCATATAAATTTGAGGATTCACTTGACAAATTCTAAAAATAATGGTAGCTAGGATTGTCAGAGTGATTGTATATCATCTATAGATCATATACAATGGGAAGTATTGATATCTTAAAAATATTTTCTTTTAATCTATGAACACAGGACATCTGCCCATGCATTTAGGTATTATTTAATTTATTTAAACAATGTTTTATAGTTTTCAGCAAACAAGTTTTATAGTTCTTTTATTTATTCCTAATTGTTTTATTCTTTTTAATGTTGTTATAAATGGAATTATTTTCTTAATTTCATTTTTGAATTATTCATTTCTATTATATGGAAGCACAACTGATTTTCATGTATCGATGTACCCTGCAACATTTCTAGACTCATTTATTACCTCTAATAGCCTTTTATTAGATACCTTAGAATTTTCTGGATACAAGATCATGTTATCTGCAAGTACAGTTTTATTTACCCTATCTAAAATGGATGCTTTTTAAAAATTGTCTAATTACCCTAAAACTTTCTGTATGTTAAATAGAAGTAATAAAAGTGGATATCCTTGTTAGTTTCTGATATTTGGGAAAAATATTTCATTCTTTTTTCATTAAGTATGATGTTAACCAGAAGTTTTATCAGAGTGAGGAAGTTCCTTACTCTTCCTAGTTTGAGTGTTTTTTTGTGGTTTTTTTTTAAAACATAAAAAGTTGTTGGATTTTGCCAAGTGCTCTTTCTGTATCAATTGAGATGACCATGTAGAGAAGTTTTCATTTATTTTATTAGTTTGGCCTATTACACACTGATTTTCATTTTGTGATCCCCCTTGCATTCCTGAGATAAATCTCATTTGATCATGTCATACAATATTTTTATATGTTGCTGGATTGGTTTGCTAGTATTTTGTTTAGTATTTCTGCAATTATATTAATAATAAACATTGTCTGCAGTTTTATTTCCTTGTAATGCTTTGTGTGGTTTTGGTATTTGGTATAATGCCGTCATGGAAGGAGTTGGGCAATGTCTCCTCCTCCTATATTTCTTGAAAGAGGTTGTGAAGGATTGATGTTAATTCTTTTTTAAACATTTGGTAGGATTCATCAGTCATTCTTGACATCATGTCTCAGGCTTTTCTTGTGAAAAATGTTTTATTACTAATAGTCACCTTATTGTTATAAGTATATTTAGCTTTTCTATTTCTTCTCAAGTCACTTTAGGTAGTTTTTGTCTTTCTAGGAATTTGTTGACATACAACTGCTTATATTATTTTTATTTCTCTAGGTTCAGTAATAAGTACTCCCATTCATACCTGATTTTGATCATTTACATTTTCTCCCTGTTTTTCTTGGTCAGCCTACCTAAACTTTGTCAATGTTGTTGATCTTTTCAAATAACCTACTTCTGATTTTATTTCCTCTATTGTTTTTCTGTTCTCTATTTTATTTACTTCTACTTCAATCATTATCATTTCTTTCTTTCTGTTTACTTTGCATTTAATTTGCTCTTATTTTACCAGCTTCTAAAAGGAGAAAATCAGGCTATCGATTTGAGGTCTTTGTTATTTCTTAATAAAGGCATTTACCTCTATCAATTTCCTTCTAAATGACTGTAATAGCTGCATTCTGTAAGTTTTAGCGTGTTGTGGTTTTGTTTTCATTTGTAAAAATAATTTATTTTCTTTACGCTTTCTCTTTTGGGTTTTTGGTTATTTAAGAGTGTTAATTTTCTAAATTTCCTTTTGTTATTAACTTCCATTTCATTTTCTTATGATTGGAGCAAATGCTTTGTATAATTTTAATTTTTTTTCATTTATTGAGACATTTTATGGCTTCACATATGATTCATCCTGCGGAATATACCTTCTGCACTTGAGAAGAATATATTGTCAAGTTGTTGGGTAGGGTGCTAGCTATATAGATCTCTTTTAGCTTTATTTGCTATTCAGACATTCTATTTTTTACTAGTCTCTGTCCAGTTATTCTAGCCATCATTAAAAGTGAAATATCAGCCGGGTGCGGTGGCTCACGCCTGTAATCCCAGCACTTTGGGAGGCCTAGGTGGGTGGATCATGAGGTCATGAGATCGAGACCATCCTGGCTAACAGAGTGAAACCCCATCTCTACTAAAAATACAAAAAATTAATCAGGCGTGGTGGCAGGTGCCTGTAGTTCCAGCTACTCAGGAGGCTAAGGCAGGAGAATGGCGTGAACCCGGGAGGCAGAGCTTGCAGTGAGCCAAGATCGTGCCACTGCACTCCAGCCTGGGCAACAGAGCGAGACTCCATCTCAAAAAAAAAAAAAAAAAAAAAGTGAAATATCAATGTCTCCAACTATTAATGTTGAATTATTTATGTCTTCCTTCAATTTTCTTAGTACTTGTCTCATGCATTTTGGAACTCTGTTGTTCAGTACATACATGTTTATATTTAGTATGTCTTCTTAACTCTTTTATCATTAAAAAGTATCCTTGTTTGTCACTAATGACAGTTAGTCTTAAGGCACAATTTGTCTGATATCAGTATAGTCATTGCAGCTCACTTTGGCACTTTACAACTCTGGCTTAATCTTCAGAGTTGCATAAACTTCAGGGATGCTTAAGCTTCCTGCTTGCATAGAGTCTCCATGTTAGCCAGAAGTGAGAACTCAGACTTTCTAATAAATTTTCTGGAAATTTACAAAAATTTTATGTAGGTCTATTGCCTTCTAGAGTCTCAGAAATATGTTGAAGGTCTTCCAAGTTTCCGTGGATATCTCATTTTCCAGCTTTTCTTTTTAAGATGTTTATTCAGCTACTGGTTTGCCCCAACTGTTGTCAATGCCTCAGGCATCTGCAATGATGAGTAATTACTGCTGATGGTTTTTAACAAATGACTTGAGAAAAAGGACTTTCACACTGGCCAGGCTTTGAGTCAGGTCAAATAAAAACAAGTGCTATCAATTGGACTTCCAGGGTACTCCCCTACAGGAGTCAAATAAAGCTCAGGGATTGGGGTTTAGGGGAGCTCCAAACCCATTCTTCCCCTTCTAGTGGTTTCTAGGCTGCTGGTTGTCACCATGATTGCAGGGCTATATGTTTTCAATGCTGCCGTGAATCCTGGAGGAGAGGATTTCACAGAGTAAGTTACAACACCACATAGATTGCTATTCTTCCAAGAGATGTAGCAGGGTTTTTTCTGAGTAAATGCTCCTTGGATTTTTGCAAGGTTTCCCAGGTCTGAAAAAGCTGATTTTGGCAATTTTGCCAGTGTTCTTACTGCTTTTATAGAGAAGCAGACTTTTAGAAATCTTTACTCTTCCATTCATACTGATGTTACCCCCATTACAGACATGGAGGTAGGCTTTTCCCAGAAATTTTAGGGAAAAAACTTTGTCTCCAAGTAACCCTGGAAGCCTGGTGTATTTCCAAATATACTAAAAATAATGCAAGTGACCTCTTACTGGTGAGAAAAGACACTAATGAAAGTCACTACAGGTTTAATTGGCAATTAAATTCTCTTCTTAACTGACTTTGATTAGAAGTTACTGTGGATAGAGATACGAGAAAGGTGAGCTCTAACTTGGTTTCCGTTCTCAGAAAGCTTTTAGTCAATTTTACATGCTTGTAGCATGTCTTCTATGGGAGTCCAAATATTTCCATTTTAAAAAGTTTGTGGGGTCCATGTTCCCAAGATGCTGGTTTGGCAAGACATGTGATAAAATCTAAAGGACAAAGTGTGGAGATGAGAGTTGTCAATTATTCAGTCAAGTTGTATAGACACCAACGTGGACTCTTCTGGCTTAAAAAGGCAGAGAAGAATTTCAACTTGGAAGGTGTTTTTCTATTTAAACCTGAGGATCAAGATTAACATCTTCTTTTACCAATATGTTCTGGATAGTTGTAGTTTATTTTCAGGCTTTGATAAACCTGGAATGCCACTGCTCTATGGGTAGCCACCAGTCTGGACTTCACGTGAGAATTCAGCTTTTGTGAGTCTAGCCTTAGTGCCTTTTCTTTCTCTTCTCTTCACTTTGCAAATGAACATAAACAATTCATTTCCCATTTAAAAACCTACCTATAAAATTAAGAAAAAAAATGTTTTTAAGTTCCCTTAACTAGTATCCTCTACAGTTTCTCTTAAGTCTTGATTTATATTGCACAATAAGGTAGGCTTTTTCCAAACTACATTAGGATGATAAATACAACAATGTATTTTACATAGAAGAGGTTAATTCCTATCTGGTAGCTTTGATAAATGTGCCTCTGATACCTCTTATTTTAATTATGCAATAAAATAACTAGGCTTTTTCAATTCATTTTTCTCAAACTTTATCTTACTGTCAGAGGCATGTGAACCAGAGCAACTCCATCTTGAACAGGAGGTGGGTAAAATTAGGCTGAGACCTACTGGGCTGCATTCTCAGATGGTTAAGGCGTTCTAAGTCACAGAATGAGACAGGAGGTTGGCACAAGATACAGGTCATAAAGAGCTTGCTGATAAAACAGGTTGCAGTAAAGAAGCCAGTCAAAACCCACCAAAACCAATATGGCCAAGAGAGTAACCGCTAGTTGACCTCACTACTACACTCCCACCAGCGCCATGACAGTTTCCAAATGCCATAGCAACATCAGGAAGTTACCCTATATGGTTTTAAAAGGGGAGGTGTAAATAATCCACCACCCCTTGTTTAGCATATAGTCAACAAATAACCATAAAAACAGGCAACCAGCAGCCCTCTGGGCTTCTCTGTCTATGGAACAGCAATTCTTTTATTCCTTCACTTTCTTAATAAACTTGCTTTCACTTTACTCTGTGGATTTTCCCTGAATTCTTTCTTGCGGGAGATCCAAGAACCCTCTCGTGGGGTCTGGATTAGGACCGCTTTCCTGTAAAATTACCACACACCACTAGAGTAATTGACTTATATTCTCTGTCCTAAAGATGGGAGGTCCTCGAGAACAGGAACTTGATTTTATGTTTCATTGTATCTGATATCTAGCATAAAACTTGGTGCATAATATGTGTCAATAGATGTTGAACAAATTATTGCAATTACATTTAGTAAACATTGATTGAGAACTTGCCATTTGTCAGCTAATGTTTTAGTAATGGGGTACAGGGATGTGTTTAGATTCTCATTGAGAAAAGAAAATATAAGTGTATAAATGACATTAAGTAATGGCAGATGATGCTAATTCCTGTGAAAAATGTAAAACAGATAAATGGAGTAGGTAGTTACAAAAGGAGAACTGGGAGAGCTCCTTCAGTCCAGACAGTTAGAGCCGGCCTCAGTGAAGAGACAACAGAGGAGACAGATCATGATGATAGGGAAGATTAATCCAGGCAGAAAAAGAAAACTTGCAAAGACACGGAATTGAGTGTGTTTTATTATGTCACACCCAACATGGAATTTCTTCCTAGAATTAGAGGAGAGGAGAGAATTTTTAGAATATTCATTCCTTTCATTGTTTTAATTGCAAATTTCTACTGCTGAAGAAAAGGAGCTCTCAGAGAACAGGATATTTCTCCAAGATATGAAAACAGCTTTGCTCCTGGAGAATTATTTAAACTGTCCTGGTGGGAGGTACTGGAAAAAACTATTTACTGGAGATTCTCTTTAGGACCACAAAATTAAAACAGCAATTTAGCAATAGGATCATAGTTAATGATGTTTGGAGATAGATTTAGTTGTTTCAGTTTATTTTGTGGTAATTGAGCTGAGATAGCTTTTATTTAATCAGGAATATTTACCCCTTTTCATTAATGATATGTGCTCTTACAATGAAGTATTTTTTGCTTTTTTTCTCCCAAGTACATCTTAATTAAAGTTTAGCCAATTTCGTGCATTGGAAAGTGTAAAACTATTCCCTGAGATGAAATCCTCTGCAAGAGTGAAATAGAGTATGCTTCTTACTGATCCCAAGTGTTCCAAATTCTGACCCAAATAAGACCTTTGGGGGTTCAAGCTCATTTACATTTCATAAAATGTAACTTCCTATTTCTGGAGAATAAAAGGCTTTGAAAGTCACAAGGAAACAGCTCAAAAGGCATCCAGGGCATGAAACAGCTTTAACAAATCCTGCTTGATGAGTTAAGTGTAAAGGAATCAGAAACATATGGATTACATTTCCCATAAAATACACATAGGCTTAATAGTGAAGAAGAAAAAGTGGCTGTGGCCCAGTGTGATTCAGGTTTTTTCGAACCTAGAACATTTGGAAAATAGTTCAAGATGGTTAATAAACCCCAAAGCAAGCCCAGCCTGTCCTTCCTACTGTAGGGAGGAATGTGCTGGATTTCAATGCAGTACAAGGGGGCATCTGCTGGATTACTGACAACTCTGTCACACAAACAGTACCTCCCAGGGAGACAGAGAGAAAGACAAGGCAGGCTTGCACTTGTCTGAAATACACAGAATACTGTGGACCCGACTGGCAGAAAGTGCATGTTTCTTGGTCCTAACTCCTCCTAACAGCCATAACATTCTGACTCGGTCATTTCAAGTCATGGTTATGGAAAGGCTCCTCCTCTCCTTTCTTTCCACGGCCACCTCCATCCTACCCACTCACCCACCACCCATTAAAAAAAAAAAAGTAAAAGAAAAACATCAACATTTCTAAAATTGTTCTTTAAGAGATTGTTCTAATCTGAACTCATTTAGGAAATGAGGAGGTTGAATAAATTGCATTCCCAGGCTTAAATTACTGTGTCATTCTTGGACATAATGAACCCTTTCACCTAGCATTGTGTCCTAGGAAATTACAATTCCTGCCTTGAATGGACCTGCTAGAGAACAAGCAGAGGGTCAGTGGTGGATCATTAGTCAGAGGGGATCCAGAGCCCATGAGTCAGGTCCTCTCACTGTTGCAGGAAGCAATCCTGACCACTTACCCCCAAGTCTCTTCAGGCCCACTGCCATGGGAGAGCTACCACACACTGCAGAGGAATGTCCACACTGTGACTGCAGAGATGGGACCGGAGACCCACTGAGTCAGGCTGCTCTTTCAGGTGGAGGTCAATGCTGCTGTGTCAGGCAGAGCCAGTACTCCTTTGTGATGCCTATTTCAGAGGAAGTGCTTTCCAGCAATGCCCCACTTTCTTCAACTTCACAAATTCTTTCTTTTAAGGTTATCATCTACTTTCCACAATCACAACCATTATTTGGGGATTCTTATTCTACCCAATATGTACACAGTCTTCAACTTAAAGCACCAATCCAACCATTTCACCTTTCAGCAACTCCTTCTTCAAACGTTTGGTCACCTAACTCCTGACCTATCAGATTCTTTAAAAAAAAAAAAAAAAATGACCAAGTAATACTGAAACCTGGGGGAAGCCTTAGCATTTTCAATCTTAGAAGGCAACTGAAAACAACCTAAACTGAGCAGTTATGTAAATGAGGTGTGTTTAGATTCTGAAGTTGATCAGACCAGGTCATCTTTGCCAGATTTCTGCAGGGACTCTGGAGTCTAGAGAGAAGGCAACTGAATATTCATGCACTGCCTTAACCTTGGAGTCCTCAGGCTTCTAACTTGCAAGTTTTCTGCTTAGAACTCAGCATTTGGGGCAATGGCTTCCAGCATTTTTTTTTCTTTTACTTTAAGTTCTGGGATACACGTGCTGAATGTGCAGGTTTGTTACATAGGGATACATGCGCCATGGTGGTTTGCTGCACCTATCAACCCATCATCTAGGTTTTAAGTTCAGCATGCATTAAGTATTTGTCCTAATGCTCTCCCTCCCCTTTCCTCCTACCCTCCAATGGGCCCGGTGTGTGATGTTCCCCTCCCTGTGTCCGTGTGTTCTCATTGTTCAGCTCCCACTTATGAGTGAGAACATGCGGCATTTGGTTTTCTGTTCCTGTGTTAGTTTGCTGAGGATGATGGTTTCCAGCTTCATCCATGTCCCTGAAAAGGACATGAACTCATTCTTTTTTATGGCTGCAGCATTTTTTAATATAAAAAATCTTACAGTTTACTAAATTCACTTGCCCATTTCAGATCAATACTCAAGACCGAAAGCTTTCTACTTATCTAGCCTTCCTCATCTTGACCCCAGGATTATCTGTGCTTTCCCGTCATTAGGCACCTCTTCCACAGATTACCACTCTCTCAAAGCCACCTCTGCAACTCTGTGCTGTGTCTTCTGCCTGACAGACTCTTCCTAGTGCTACCTGCAATATCTGTTCCCTCTCTTCCCTCAGTGCATAGAGCCACTCCTTAGCAAGTTTAGCTTCTTCACTTTCTCTCAAAATCTTGTGCCTTCAATTTACCCTGCTGGATGTTTGTTTGTTTGTTTAAGAGTCTCAATCTGTCACCCAGGCTGGAGCCTGTCACCCAGGCTCAATCTGTCACCCAGTGGCATGATCTCAGCTCATTGCAACCTCTGCCTCCTGGGTTCAAGCGATTCTCCTGCCTCAGCCTCCTGAGAAGCTGGGACTACAGGCACCCACCACCACGTCTGGCTAGTTTTTGTATTTTTAGTAGAGATGGGGTTTCACCATGTTGGCTAGGCTGGTCTTGAACTCCTGACCTTGTGATCCACCTGCCTCGACCTTCCAAAGTGCTGGGATTACAGGTGTGAGCCACCGTGCCCAGCCTGGATGTTTCTTTACTAAACTCATCTCCACCTGATGCGGTTTGGATATTTGTCCCCTCCAAATCTCATGATAAAATGTAGTATCCAGTGTTGGAGGTAGGACATGGTGGGAGGTGTTTAGATTACGGGGGTGGATCTCTCACAAATGGCTTAGCACCACCCCCTTGGTCATGAGTGAGTTCTCACTCTGAGTTCACATGAGATCTGGTTGTTTAAAAGTATGTGGTCCCTGCTCCCTCTCTCTTTTTCCTGCTATTGCTATGTGATACACCAACTTCCCCTTTTCCTTCTGCCATGATTGTAAGCTTCCTGAGGCCTCACCAGAAGCAGAAGCTGGCACAATTCCTCCTGTACAGCCTGCAGAAACATAAGCCAAATAAACCTCTTTTCTATGTATATTACCCAGTCTCAGGTATTTCCTTACAGTAATGCAAAAACTGGCCAACACACCACTTGGCTTATTGTTACAGGTCAGCCACCTCTTATTCTATTTGTTTGGGTTTTTTTCTTTTCTTTTTTCCTTTTTTTTTTTTTTTTTGAGACAGGGTCTCACTCTGTCATCCAAGTTGGAGTGCAGTGGCACCATCATGGCTCACTGCAGCCTTGGCCTTCCAGGCTCAAACCATCCTCCTACCTCAGCCTCCCGAGTAGCTGGGACTACAGGCATGCTCCGCTATACCCAGCTAATTTTTGGCTTATTTGTAAAGATGAGATCTCTCTATGTTGCCCAGTTTGGTCTTGAACTCCTGGGCTCGAGCAATTCTCCCACCTCAGCCTCCCAAAGTGCTGGAATTACAGGTGTGAACCACCATGCCCAGCCACCATCTCTTATTCTAAACATAAATCTAAACATCCTTTGACAAAATTCTCTGTTTTTGTGCAAGTTCTCTTTTTTTGCAACTCCTACTAACATCTAATAAAGACTAAGTTTATCAAACTTAACCTATAGAGATAATGTACAATTTATGAATATACAGTATATATTCAATATTACCTTGCTACAATTAGCAAAACGCCAAGAGGATTGTAGGTAGGCACGTCTGTGTATTTGAATATCATTGTATGTGATTTTCCTCTATCTCCCTCCAACTAGAATGTAAAAACTTTATGGATGCTGTAAATTAGTTTATTTTGTTTACTTCTGTACACCCAGTTTCTAGAATAGTAAGCCTCCCAAAAGTATATTTCTTGAATGAATAGATGAAATCCATTCTTCCATGGGGGTAATCCCATTGCAAAATAAACTCCTACATCTTTAACTTTTCTACCCTATATTTCTCTGCCTCACTGTGGTGACTAAAACCTGATTCTCCCAGAGGTAAAATTTCTTCTGTAGATCTTCCAAATCCATGAGTTTATCTGCCTGGGGTAAAACCTCTTTTCCCTTTGAAGTTCCTGTATTTGGCTCTCCTCTGCCCTGCCATGTTGTCCTCACCAATCCACTCCCCAGTACCCACTCTTCCTTCATCAGGGACTTTGGCATGTTGCTTTCCATCTGCATCGCCATCACAGTTCCTATCATCACTCTAGGAGACTCCTATAGGCAGAGGGATGACAGCTCTGATGCCCGGCCCTCTCGGTTCCTCCACACTCTCAGCACTCCAGCCCCCTTTCCCTGCACACTTCATTAGCTCCTTGTTCCCACAGTCAAATGTCACCCTTATTACAGAAAATGCCACCTGTACTTCTTGGACCACAGCCGCCTACAGTTTCAGCTCCCTCTCAGGTGCTTCTCTTTACCTGTACTTACCCTGCACACAATCTCCAACCCTTTTTGAGTCTTTACTTATTCCCATAAGCCCCTCCTTCCTCACTTCCTTTCCTATGTAGCTCACTGTTCACCAGCCCAGAGACTTCTGTGAACCCTCCAGATTTGAGACAGGTCTCGGTTAATTTAGAAAGTTTATTTTGCCAAGGTTGAGGACACACACCCATGACACAGCCTCAGGAGGGCCTGATGACATGTGCCAAAGGTGGTCCGGGCACAGCTTAGTGTTAATACATTTTACAGAGACATGAGACATCAATAAATATGTGTAACATATACATTGGTTCAGTCCAAAAAGGTAGGACAGCTTAAAGGAGGGGCTTCCAGGTCATAGGTAGATAAGAGACAAATGGTTGCATTCTTTTGAGCTTCTGAGTAGCCTCTCCAAATAGATAATCAGATGTGCATTTATCTCAGTGAGCAGAGGGGTGACTCTGAATAGAATGGGAGGCAGGTTTGCCCCAAGCAGTTCCCAGCTTGAGGGATTTTAGGGGCCCAACATTTATTTTCCTTTCACACTTCTTTGTCAGTACCTTGACCTCCCTAAGTGTAATGTTTTTGCTTTTTTCGTTTTTGTTTTTTGTTCCAGCCACCCAGAGAAGTCAAAATGTCACCTTTTTCCCTGTTAGAGAAAATTATGCTGTCTTACAGATTGATGCCTTAAAAACACCTAACCTCTAACCTCAAGCCCCTAACCTCAAGGCATGCCTGATGCTGTCCAGCTGTCTCTTGAATTTCTTTATTCGGCCTTCATTTTCCAAAGGAACTATTTAAACCCTCTCAAATCCTTCAACATTTTAACCCTTTCATTTGCCCCAACACTATGCAGGTAAACATGTCTTCCTGTTTCACAGAGATTGTAGCCAGCACTAGGGAGCTCTTGACTTCCTTCTAGGCCTAGGAGCTAACCAGGGATGGATTCTCTTCATTCCATTCTAAAGAAAGAAGTGCTGCCCCCAACCTGCATTCTAAAACCCAACCTTTGATCCTTCTCATGGGCTTGGTTATCTTGATTGATTATTTCATTTCTCTTCCATGTCGTTAACTTCTCCATATATGTTGGCTCCTTTTCAATAGCATTTAAAGATGGGCAAGCCTGTCTTACCAAGACAAAATAAATACTCCTTGAAATCTACATCTTTTGCCATCCACCTCTTATCTCTGCTCCTTTTCACTGATAAATGTCCTTAAAAGAGTATTTAGAGCTGGCCAGGCATGGTGGCCCATGCCTGTAATCCCAGCACTTTGGGAGATCGAGGCGGGCGGATCATCTGAGGTCTGGAGTTCAAGACCAGCCTGGCCAACATGGTGAAACACTGTCTCTACTAAAAATACAAAATTAGCCTGGTGTGGTGGCACATGCTTGTAATCCCAGCTACTTGGGAGGCTGAGGCAGGAGAATCGCTTGAACCCGGGAAGAGGAGGTAGCAGTGAGCCGAGACCACGCCACTGCACTCCAGCCTGGGCAACAAGAGCGAAACTCAGTCTAAAAACAAAAAACAAATAAACAAAAGAGTGTTTAGAGCTGCAATAACCACCCCCTCACTTTCCAGGGACCACTTCTTCCTCCTGGAGCTCTCTCCCCTTGTAATCTCCACATTTGCCACCTGCTTCTCTAGTTCGTTTACTCTAGTTCTACTAGTTCGGTGTCCTCTACAGCTGCCCTCTTCTAACCCTGCCTGTCTTCCTGATGATGGTGTACCTTAGAACACCATTGTAACAGAGACACATCTGTTTGCATCCCACCAACAATTTCAAGGTCACCTTGACATTTCCACAATAACCCTTTATCCACAGCTCGTTACAATGAACATTTTCTAAATGGCAGCCAGAATTCAAAGATGAAAAAGAAACACATGATCACTGCTCCCAAAAATCTCAGTCTAGTGGAAAAAGCAAAAATGTACACATTGAATTAGTGTACACAGCATGTGGTAATAACATGATTTCCTAGCTACCTAAATTGTAGGGGAATTATGCAGATTAACCAATCTTGTTTCCACATTTTAATGACTCAATTTACAAAATAAGCTTTTACACGATTCAAATAAAAAATTTTTCCTGTCTTCAAGTTATTCCTACTCATAGCCTATTGCATTAGTGAAATAACTATTTATTTTTACATATGACTAAAAGATTGCCACACATACTCCTAAATTAAACAACATACTTTTCAAAATATATCATTTTTGTTTCTACTTTGCAATTGGAAATAGATAATGAGACAAATTTAGAAACTAGTTGGCTGGCAAACTAATTTATCTGTCTCCTATACTAGCAAGTTTATAAGAATTTTGACATACCATAACATATGTATGTATTCAATCAAACCAAATTGGCCCATCAACAAATAGCAGCATGGCTTGAGAATAGCATTGAGTGTTGTTACAAATTATATTCCTGAGAAAACATTAAAAACAATTCTGAAGAAACTAAGTGAATGAATTACAAAAAAGAAAACATTTATAAAGTAAGCACTAATATTTAATATTTATTATAGAATTCCTTTCCAATGTTGTCATAAATTAGCTCTAAGCAAGCCATCAAGCCAAGCTTTCAGTTTTTGCCATCTTTTTACATCTTTGAAATAACATTTTCCTTAAATGGGATCATCATTTCCTCACCCTTTTTTTTTTTTTTTTTTTTTTTTTGGAGAGATAGAGTCTCACTCTGTCGCCCAGGCTGGAGTGCAGTGGTGCGATCTTGGCTCACTGCAACCTCCACCTCCCAGGCTCAAATGATTCTCCTGTCTCAGCCTCCCGAGTGGCTGGGACTACAGACGCACGCCACCATGCCTGGCTAATTTCTTTTGCATTTTAGTTGAGATGAGGTTTCACTGTGTTGCCCAGGCTGGTCTCGAACTCCTGAGCTCAGGCAATCGGTCCACCTTGGCCTCCCAAAGTGCTAGGATTACAGGCATAAGCCACTGCACCCGGCCATTTTACTCTTATACGATTAACTTTTAGTAACAGATAAATTGTGTTCACTTGAAGAACAGAAACCCAGAGCCTAGAGGCTGCCTGCAGAATAGTCTAGCAGGTAGCTTTCTCTAAGAGATAGATTGGGATCATTAAAAACAGGTCTCCTTGTCTCAACTTAACTTCCTTTTCATGCACACTACCATGCATGTCACTGTATATAATTTAGTGTCATGCCTTTTATCTAAAACCACATTTTAGGCTTTATGAATTACCTGTTAAACATGTAAGCAATACTGCTACAGTAGAAAGAAAATGCTCATTTTTATTTCACTCAAGAACAAGTCCAGATAATAATAATTATAAATACTAGATAATACTTTGGTGTGATGATAGATGGATAAAATAGATATATAAATCAATATTTAATATTTACCTAAATATCACTATATGATTTACACCTATATATGTAATATATACCTATATATTATATATAACATATTAATATATAACATATAACATGTTTGTGATGGTTAATATTGAGTGTCAACTCGATTGGATTGAAGGATGCAAAGTATTGTTCCTGGGTGTGTCTGTGAGGGTGTTGCCAAAGGAGATTAACATTTGAGTCAGTGGACTTGGGTTGGGGGGGGGGTGGTCCAGGCTGTAGGTGAATTTAAACATTTTCTGGTTGACAATCAGCTGAGTTTGTCTAAAGACCTGGGATTAATAGAAAGGGAATGTTCAGGTTAAGATAAAGATTGCGGAGACCAGAGTTTTTTTTTTTTTTCTTTTTTTTTTAGATGGAGTCTTGCTTTGTTGCCCAGGCTGGAGTGCAGTGGTGCCATCTCAGCTCACTGCAAGCTCCACCTCCCGGGTTCATGCCATTCTCTTGAGTCAGCCTCCTGAGTAGCTGGGACTACAGGTGCCCGCCACCACACCTGGCTAAGTTTTTGTATTTTTAGTGGAGACAGGGTTTCACAGTGTTAGCCAGGATGGTCTTGATCTCCTGACTTTGTGATCTGCCCGCCTCGGTCTCCCAAAGTGCTGGGATTACAGGCGTGAGCCACCACCCCTGGGCCAGAGTTTTTTTGAAGTCTTATAGTGGCTGCCCTTAGAGACGATAGATGATAAATATTTCCTATTAAGTTCTTAGTTAATCTTTTTAGGATTGGAAGCACCTGGGAGAAAAAGAGCTCGCTATATTAATAGAGATTCTTTAAAGATATAAATTTTCTCCCACAAAGAACAGCTTTGCAGGGACAAAATATGGCAAAGAAACATGTTTTGGGGTAAGATATTTTTATTTTCTTCTTTGTCTCATAATGTTATGCCAGAGTCAGGTTGGAAAGTAAGTCATGATATATAGGGTTAAATAAAACCCATCTGATGAGAATTTATGGTTTGTAGGGCCTGACTCCCCAGACCTCTTAGAAAGGAATATTGGGCAAGATTAAAAAAAAAAACATAAAGATTTAAAAAATCAGAGTTTAGTCCATATATACATATACATACATACACACACACACACACACATATATATATCTCCTATTAATTCTGTCCCTCTAGAGAACCCTAATACAATGTTATATATAATATACACACACATATATAAATGGACACACACACACACACACACGTATATACACACATCTCCATTTTATAGATGAGGACACTAAGGCATAGAGAGACTGACAAGCTTGCCCAGAGTCAGGCAGCTAGCATATTGTGTTGTTGGGATTTAAACCTAGGCTTTCTGGTTCCAGAAATAATGTCTTTCTTGTTCTAAAAGTGTCCATTTTCCTTGAATATTTAAGCAAATGTATTATCTCTTAAGTTTTATCCTTCTTGGAAGTTTTATCAAACTTGGGAGCAAGTTAGCTTAGCTGAAACCGACTCATCAGGATCAGCCAACTTTGTTCTATTATTGATTTTGGTTTGGTTGTGCTTGTTTATTTATTGTGATGATGGTAATTGTGTGTGCATATGTTATTAATGATGGTGAATTTTCTGTGAAGCAAAAGAAGTTTGCATTTCAGGGCCTCCTATTTGTCTGGGTCTTTTCTGTAGTCAAGGTCCCTAGTAATATGGTCACATGGTCATATGTTTTCATAAATTTTATAAAATTAATATATTGTGACTATAAGCAGTTTAGGCCACTGTGTCTATCCCCTCTTATTTCTCTTCATATCAGTTGTTAAGTGATCATAGACATTTTGGTAATTCAAATAAGAAATTAAAAGCAAAATACAATAAATCTGAGCTATGAGTTGGGGGGGCGCTATGTAGGCAATTCAGTCATGTCCAGGTATGCCTAAATTATTTCTAGACATCCCTACATAAGAATAGGTTCCAGAAAAATTTCTACAGTCTTCTCTACTGACTACACAATGTCATCACACAAAGAATGAGGGCAGAGGTTTAACAGGAATAGAGTCAGATAATAGGCTATATAAAATCCTTCCAAATAATATAGTTCAATATGTGAAAGAAAACATGATGGAGTTTTTCTCGCTATCACAATAAGCCTAAAATGTATATGCATTATTAATAATTACTTAGAAACAAATAAAACTGTTCTAAATAATAATTTTCACAAAGTTTGCCTTTCAAGTAGGATACAGTATGTTTGGCAAATCTTCGCTCCTACTAAAACAACTATGGAGAAAAAAGGATAAATTAGAAAATTATATTGCTAAAGTCATCAGAACACTATGGAAGCAATGAGAACTAGATGCAGTAAAATTCTGAACAGAGAAGAGCCCTTCCTAAGAGGGCTGCCAATCAATAGTTGTTTCCTTTGCGAGGGCATTTGCAAGTTTGGGCAAAGGCTAAGGCTCAGGCTTGGCACAGGTGGAAGAACTCCACTGCAGAAAACCAAGACGAATAATGTTTCTGAAAACTTCAGAATGGTAGATGGAGATCTGAAGGAGCACAGACACATGACCCCAAAGGGCATTTGCTGAGTGCTGAGGCAGTATAGAAAGTGGGGTGTTTATCTGTTCAGGATGCTTAAGTGACAAAATCCTTCTATAAATACAACATATTTGCAAGGTTTTGAACCTGTTTGGGTGGAAGGTTAAAGGGCTTAATTTAAAGGATCCAAAAGATACATATTATATTACTGAAGAAGTAGAGACTCACTAGACTTTTCATCAAAACCCTGGTAAAGCCAGTCAAAAAGGATGGGACTGAAAGGGAGAGTAAAATTTTGCTCAATTTCTTGGTACTTAAGATAATAGGTCCTATTTTAAACCATGCCTCATCTCTTCCTCAAGATGTTTGCCAGATATTGAAGCTACATGGGGCTGGAGGCTAAATAGTTAAGCTCAAACTCAGAAAAATTGAATTGAAGGGTTTAAGGTCTGAAGAGACACACATCTACCAAGATCACAATCAGAAGATCAGTGATATAGCAGAGGTGGGCTAAATCTAACTAAAACTACAATCCAGCTCTGACCAAGCTCAATTACTGATTAGATTTAAGTGACCTGGCCAGGCACTGTGACTTATGCCTGTAATCCCAGCACTTTGGGAGGCCGAAGCAGGCAGGTTGCTTAAGCTCAGGAGATTGATACCAGCTTGGGCAACATGGCAAGACCCTGTCTCCACTATAAATACAAAACACTAGCCAGGCATGGTAGTGCATGCCTGTAGTCCCAGCTACTCAGGAGACTGAGGTGGGAGGATCACTTGAGCCTAGGAGGCAGAGGTTGCAGTCAGCCAAGGTCACACCACTGCACTCCAGCCTGGGTGAAAGAATGAGGCCCTGTCTCAAATAAAATAAAATAAAATAAAATAAAATAAAATAAAATAAAATAAAATAACCTTCCCCTCGTATTATCTTCCCAAGAAAAGAAAGAACAATTTCTCTTGGGGAAAAATGACATTATAGTCATTATTTATAGATTTTTAAAATTTGGCATAAAATTTAAATTTAAAAACCAATAAACAAGATAATTTATCTCATAGTCAAAAGAAAAATTAAGCAAGACAAGAACCTCAGTTTATCCAGATATTGAAATTTGTAAATATGAAAATAACAATTATAACTATAGTAAAACAGAGGAAAGGATGGTTAAAATAATGAATGAAAAGATGCATAATGTAATAAACAACTTGAAGCTATAAAAATCAAATATACCTCCTAGAAATGAAAAATGCAATTATCTGAAACAAGGAATCCATTAGAACAATCTAGGAAATGCAAAACAAAAAAGATTAGTGAACTCAAAGACAAACCAATAAAAAAACATTCACACTGAAGAATGGAGGGGGTAAAGCATAGAAACAACAACAATAAAAGAGATGAAAATTCATATGGGAGACATTCAATTGTAACATATTGTATTTGGATTTCCAGGAAAGGGTAGAAATGGACCAGTGAAGTAGTCAAAGAAATAAGGCAAATATTTTTTGGATGGATGAAAAGGAATAAATGACAGACTTATAAATTCAGTAAACCTGAATCAGGATACTGTTCTTTTACTCTCTCCCTCTTTCTGTCTCTGTCTCTCTCTCTATCTCTGACACACACACATGCACACACACACACACACACAGAGACACACTCCTAGACAAATGTAGGTTAAAAACCATAAAGATCACGGGGAAAATACAAAACACGAGCCACTAATATCAGGAATGTGAAAAGCGACATCACTACAGATGCAACAGATCTTTTAAAAATAATAACAGGATAATTGTGAATGACTTTATGCCACTGAAATTTCCAATAAAGTGAAATTTAAAAATTTTAAAAATCACAACCTATGAAACCTGACAAAGGAAGAAATAAAAAAATCTGAATTATATATGTAATTATAAGACCTTCCTGTGAGAATGACCCAGATCTGGAGTGATTCACTAGTGAGAATTCATACAAACATTTATGAATAAAACAGACCAATCTTATACAAACTTTTTTAGAAACTAAGGGGAATAAAGGAAGTACTTCCTAACTCTTTACTGAGAGCATGGGACAAACCTTGATTCCATACTCTGACAAGAAAATTTAAAAAAGAAATACTACAGACTAATCTCACTCATAAACTTAGAGGCAAATTTTTTTAAAAAATTGGAAGAGTGAATTCAGTAATATGTAAAATGAGTAATACACCATTTAAACAAGGTATATTTCATGTAGCTAAGAGTGTATTAATATTCAAAACAGTGTAATTTACTTAATAGTAAGTGTAATATTCAAAACTTAAAGTTATTTACTTACAAAAACTTAATGTAATTTACAACACAGTAGAAAACCATGCAGTCATCTTAATGAATGCAGAAAAAATGTGACAAAATTTAACACTTGTTTATGGTTTTAAAAACATAAAATCATGAATAGCAGAAAGCTTGTTTAAACTGATAAGCACATCTACAAAAAGAAAACCCCTCATATTTAGTGGTAAAATATGGAAAATTTTCCACAATAACAAAAATGAGACAAAGACTATTACTACTTATGTTCAATGTTGAAGCAGAGATCTTGGCCATTTGAACAAAGCTATAAAAGTAAAGAAAATAAAGACTCAAAAGGCCTATTATAAACCATAGTAATTAAGACAATGTCATATTGGCACAAAAACAGACAAAATGACTAATGATACAGAATGGCATTGATATACACCAACTTATGTACGCTCCCTGATTTATGACAAAGGCAGCACTGTAGTGAAGAGGGGGAAAGGTAGCCATTTCATTAAATGGTGCTGGGTCAGTTAGATAACCGTATGGACAAAATGAGTCATTCCAGAAGGTTGGAAAGCATGGAGATGTTGTGACCTGGCTTGTTATTGTTACATCAGCCAAGTCTATTGCATAGTCTCAGCCACCCAGTGTTTCCAGCTTAGATGATCCAATGTTGTTAAAATAGTAAATTATTTTTTGCATCAGGATGAACATATGGTGGTCTCTTCCCTGTTCATCAGGATGCAAATACGGTGGTCTTTTCCTTGCTCACTTCAGAATTCTACTCAAAATTATTTCAAAAATTGCCTGAGTACCTGCAGTGTTCTATTATGAATTTGGCATGAAAGAACAAAAGAAAGGGAATGGCATCAAACAGATACACACAAAGTGAGTAATATTTGTCTTGCCAACATAGACTGCACAATGAAAGAAAAAAAAAAGGAAGAAAAAGAAAAGAAAAATTTGTCAAATTTCCATGAATTTGGAATTCAATCTGAACCATATGTAGCTCCAGATTAGGTCATATTCTCATGATAAAATTACTAATTTTGTCTTCAATTTTGTTTGCTACTCAGTATTTCCATGATCTCTTATTAGCTGATCTCATGCATTATTTATTTGGTCTGTATCATTCAGAAGATAAGGGACTTTGAAGCCCTGAAGTTTCACAGGAGGTTTGGTACTCAGTGATTAAGGTACAAGTAGAAAGGTAAAAGAGTTGGGTACAGTGGTACACAGGCTCTGAAACAAAGTCCCCTTACTTGCTAGCAGTGTGATCTTGGGCAAGTTATTTCCTCTCCCTGTGCCTCAGTTTTCTTGTCTGTGGAATGAGTTTAATAATAGGACCTACTTCGTTAGGTTGTTGAGAATATTAAGAGAGTTTGAGGTTAAGGCACGTAATATATAGTGCCTGACACATAATTAGTCCTAAAAATATATTAGTTACCATTTTTAGATGGTAAGAACCATACAGAAAATTCTTGTCCTCTAGACACTGACTTTTTCTAATTGCATATTAACCCAGGCTTTCCACAAATTGTGGTGATTTGGAACAAATTAGTATTTGCCCCGTTCAGCTCAGTTTTCCCATTAGTAGAGGGCAAGTATGCCTTTCTGGTTTCCCATCAGAAGCCAGTCGGGAATAAGAGGCAGTAGAGCAGAGTAGCAAAGATCTTAGGCTTTGGAGCCAGTGGCCTCAGTTTAAAACTCCTCTGATAGTTTCCAGCTGTGCTACCTTGCAGTGAATGATCTAATTCCTCTTCTCATGTTTAAAATGGGGACATAATGGCATCAACTTCATAAGATGATCAGGAGAGTTACATAAGAATGCATTTAAATTGTTTAATGATCATTTGATGTGATTACTAATAGTCATTGTGCTATTTTATTATTATTATTTGTCCCAACATAGAAATGCTTTGAATTCACTGAAAGGATGCATTTGAATAATTCAAAGCAGATTATTATCTTTCAATTTTCAATAGCAGAGACTTCGTTTCTTTTTTTCTTTTTCTTTTTTTTTTTTTTTGGTAGGGAGTCTTGCTGTCACCCAGGCTGGAGTCTGGAGTGCAGTGGTGCTATCTTGGCTCACTGCAACCTCTGCCTTCTGGGTTCAAGTGATTCTCCTGCCTCAACCTCCCGAGTAGCTGGGACTACAGGTGCATGCCACCACATCCGGCTAATTTTTTGTGTTTTCAGTAGAGACAGGGTTTCACTGTGTTAGCCAGGATGGTCTCCATCTTCTGACCTCGTGATCTGCCTGTCTTGGCCTCCCAAAATGCGGGATTACAGGTGTGAGCCACCGCACCCGACCTGAGACTTTGCTTCTTTTAGCATGGTGTTGGTTATACTCCAGGCACGTGAGTCTTTACCCAATTAAGATACTCATTGTAGACTCTTTGCAGTTATTTGTTGACACAAGTAATATACAACATTCAGGCTCTCATCTAGTTAAATATTAGATGTGATCCATAAAATAGGTGTTTAACCAAACTCTCTTTAAAATGTAGTGTATCATTCATTTGCCCCAGAGTTTATGGACTATTCTTACAGAGGATCAAAGCTGATGATTTCTATGTAAATAATTGAAATTGATCTTATTACCTTGTGATTTTAGGCTTTCTCTCAATCACTATTACATTTCCATGACTCTCCTGATACTAATAGTCCAGTATTATTACCATTGACTATGAAAAAAATACAAAACAAAATAAAAACAAACACGTCACGGGGCTCAGTTCTATCGGCTGATTATGCAGCAGATGTCCATGAATAACAGAGAGGAAGAAAACGAGTAAGAAACAAGAGGTTTCACAATTCCAAATGGAGTTAATTAGGAATGAAAGTTGCAATGGAATGGAGTGGGAAAGTCAACTGGACTTACCAAGGGCTACCCTAAGAGGGTGTCCAAACATCATTGAACTTCTCTCCAGCTAGTCTCTAGACGGTTGTTAGCACCCGATTCCCTGGTAAGAGAGCAATGCAGTGGGTCATCAGTAAGACCAGAAGTTCTACAGACAGTTATAAATTATGAAAGGAGAGATTTACTTGAAAGAGTAAGCCAGAGTGGCCTCCAGGAATTTCTGAAACATCACATTGGAGCAGACACTGAAATCTAGTAGTTGTTAGTAGCATACAAAGGGCCTGAAGCAAAGTAATCAGAGAAAAAAATTATAAGGTAGTGGGTATATTGGCTCAGACCCAGTAACATAAGACATTCATTACACCAGGACACTGTAAGTCTCTGAACACTCTCAGCTGTTAATATAAGATGAGAGTGAATGTTTGGGTCAATAAAATTATCTGCTATTTCCATATCCAAAAAGCAGACAGGGTTCACTAGTGGAAAAATGTAGAGGTTTACAATGAGCTTTTAAATCAACAATTTAGCCTTATGTCATTCTATGCATAAGTCTTTCACTACCAGCAAAGAGTGACTCCTTCAAAAAGTTACTGAGCCTGTGAGTTTTTCCAGGACAGAGGAGGCTGGATTTCTCACAGGTTCGAATGTCAGCCACCACTTGCAGAAAGGGTATTTGAAGGATGACTGTTGTATAACCACAGGCCGAGGCTCAAAAGCCAATTCCAGTTAAGCCTGATAATAGTTTTTGACATTTAGTGACACTTTATCCTTCAAAAGTCTTGGGTAGCTAAACTGCTTGCCTGCATTTTCTGTTCCTATGGCAACTGGTGATTTTAAAATGCTAATCTTAGTTGACCTTTTTTATTCTTTTTTGTTTTGTCTCTTCCCTCAAAGTTCAGCTCAGGGCTAAATGATTATCTGTTCTCTGGTCTCAATTAAATTTTCATCTTACAGTGTTGCGGCGGTCTCCCAAGTGGGCTATACTTACACTCCAGGTTTCCAAGACAATTCATTGTGGGTATAGAAAGAACAATTAGAACTTCTATCTGTATTTATTTTTAACCTAAAAATAAGGAAACTACGTTTTACTAATTCTTAGCATTAGTGCAGACGGGCATACGCGGCGATTTCTTGAATCAGAAAGGGCTGGGCTCGGCTAGAAAAAGTGACGTTTCCTATAGAAAGGGGAAGTGTTCTGCAGAACCGGAAGAAGGCTGACTGTGGCAACCTTCTCCTCCTGTTTTCTTTTATCTTATTGCAATTTATCACAATTTACTTGCTTCTAGTTATGAAGTTATCTAGTTTTAACTAAACTAAAAAGTTACCTAGTTTTAACTAAAGTTTTAACTAAACTAATCTTCACAAAATAGACTAGTAGCTGATACAATCCGTGCAAAGAAACCATGGTTGGAAAACGCACTGCTAATGCAAACACAAGAAAAACAACAACAAAAAAAATCAGAGCCAAAACAAGATAGCATGGGACAAGAATGCAATTCTGAAGCCAAACTGCCTGGGCTCGCATTCCTGACACTATAATATATTAAAGTGACTTTGGGCAAGTTACGTAATTTCACTGTGTACCAGTTTCCCCTTGTCACATAAGAATGTAATATGAAGTTCTCATCCCTACAGCAATGGTTTGTTGGGCAGATTAAATGAGCAAAGCCCATAGTGTATAGTTAATGCTTTTAAAAAAATAGCTTTTATCATTTCTTCTAAGAAGGGCAAAAGCACTGATGGTCTAATGGTTTAGATCATCTAAAATTATCAAGACTAGTTGTAACACGGGACATGGGTTCCCATCTACTATCATTAACAATAAACCTCTTACTATGGTTATGTAGGCATGTGACATAGCTAAATAATAGCGTGTATCTGAATATGCATTGTGTATGTATGCATGTACTGATACATATATACAGTCATGAGTCACTTAGCAATGGGGATATGTTCTGAGATATGCATTGTTAGCTGATTTTACTGCTATGCGAATATCATAGGGTACGCTTACACAAACCTAGACTTTGTAGCCTGCTACACACCTATGCTATATAGTAAGGCCTATTACTCCTAGGCTACAAACTTGTTAGGCATGTTACTTTACTGAATAGCATCAACAATGATAACACAATGGTAAGTATTTATGGGTCTAAACATTCTATCTAGAATTCTGACATTTCTAGAATGACATTCTATTCTATTTCTAGATATTTCCAGACATTCTATGTCTAAACATAGAAAAGGTACAGTAAAAATACAATATAAAAGAAATCTGGCTGGGCGTGGTGGCTCACGCCTGTAATCCCCACACTTTGGGAGGCTGAGGCGGGCGAATTGCGAGGTCAGGAGTTGGAGACCAGCCTGGCCAACATGGTGAAACCCCATCTCCACTAAAACTACAGAAAATTAGCTGGGCGTAGTGGCGGGCGCCTGTAGTCCCAGCTACTCAGGAGGCTGAGGTAGGAGAATCACTTGAACCAAGGAGGCAGAGGTTGCAGTGAGCTGAGATCACACCACTGCACTCCAACCCGGGCGACAGAGTGAGACTCCATCTCAAAAAAAAAAAAGAAAAAAAGAAATCTGGTACACCTGTATCGGGTAGCTCCATTAAAACCTTAGAAAACCACTGTTGTTGTATATGTGGTCTATTTTCGACCAAGACATCATTATGCAATACATGACTACATCTGTGTATACACACACACACACACACACACACACACACACACACACACACACACACACATATATATATAGGATAGAGAGAAAAGCATCTGGAACAATAAAACAAACCTACAATTTTCTCACCATTTCTAAAGTCATACAACGCACAGTCTAAATTGTAAAAAATCTCACTAAACTTGATAATAATGTTTAGAGGCCCCATTTAGTAGCAAATGACAAAACAGCCATATTCCATGGCAACAACTGTGTTGTTCCCAACAGGGTTAAAAACAGCTAAAATAATACATAGAAAGCTCTTTTTTTTTCTGTCAAAAGGTTCTTTTGGCACACATGGAGAAATTTAGCTAAACATTTGAAGAACCAACTATTAGATTACTATAAAAGTGATTTGCTGTACATCAAAGGAACTAAACCACTTAAGCATGTCTTTGCTGAATGTACTTGATAGGTTATATTCCAATAATGATACATGCTTTTGTGAATCAATAAAGGCAAGATGCAATTGAGAATATATATTCTCAATGATAAATGACTACTTAGAAAACAAAGTTTATGGGAATGCTACATAAGAAAACACTGAGGAAGAGGATGCTTTGAATAAAATCTTGGGAATAAAAGATCATAAAGTAAGCTCATGAAGACAATGTGACACTCAAAATAGATTCACAGCAGAGAAACTGGAGTCAAAAGTGTACAAAGTAGTACCAGATGTCATTCCTGAGCTTATTTTTACAGACGTAATACTTCTAAAGCATAATACTTCTAAACTATAAATTATTTTGTATCATAGTTGAATTATTTTTAGCCAGATTTAAAATAATTGCCATATTTAAATTTAAGTTACGGGGTTGTTTTTCCTTTTTACAAAATTATATGCCCTTTTCTGTGTTAGCAAACGTCTAGCAGGGTCTATTTTGTATATTAGGGACATATTCTCAAACATGGGTCGGAATTATTACAGACCGTTGTTTAAAGGGCAGTAGAAATTCCACATATAATAAATTTTAAAAAGACTTATTCTTTTTTGAGGAAAATGGTCTATAACAATTCTTCAAAACTTGTTTTAGTATTTAACCTTTGCTGGATGAAAGGCATTTCTCATATCGAGCTTAAGTCTCTCATATGCTACATTTTGAGTGCATTTTTATAGTGTAGTTTTTTGTTTGTTTTAGTTGTACATTGTCCTCATGAGGAAAAAAATTCACATACCTAAGGGAGCACTATCCTTCACTAAATGCTTTTCTGGACTTCACTAAAAAGGGATCACCTTAGGCCAAAATATTGAGTTTTAATTACAAAGAGAGAAAGTAAAGGTAAAAGTCTGCATCCTGGTATTAGTTTGAGGGAGTTATAGAATCAGGATCCTTTGAAGGAGCTTCTCCTGGTACAAGATAGCTTGGTAGAACTATGTAGATTTGGAGCTGTACTTGACTGTGTATTTGTACCAACATCTTGGCAGCCAACTGCATGAGCTTCCACACGTTGGCACAGCATAACAAGGACAGAGACTCTTCGGTAGTTCTGGGTACTACGTTCCACATGTTAGGAGTAACCTTGAAAGCAGGTGAACTTTGCTTTCTCTAGGGAATAAAGGAAGAGGTGCGGAAAAGAGGGAAAAAAAGGTGCAATTTCTATTGCTGAAGTTTGAAAAGTAAACCTGGAAGAAATATGCAAATGACCAATATCCACATCCAAAGATGCTCAACATTACGAATTTTTAGAGAAATTCAAACCAAAATCACAATGAGATAACATTGCCCACCCATTAGGATGGCTATAATAAAAATAAAAAATAAATATATAAAAACAAAAGCAGACAATAACGATTGTTGGTGAAGATACAGAGAAATTGCAAACCTTGCAAACTGTGGGTGGGAATGCAAAATGGTGCTACCATTAGGAAAAACAGTATGGCGGCTCCTTAAAAAAACTAAACATAGAATTACCACGTGATTCAGTAATTCCACTCTTGGTTACATACCCAAAAGAACTGAAAGAAAACCCTCAAAGAGATATTTGCGCACTTATGTTTATAGTAGCATTATTCACAGTAACCAAAGATGGAAGGAAGCAACTCAAATGCCCATAGTTCAATGAATAAACAAAATATGGTATGCACATGACATGGAATATTATTTGGCCTTAAAAAGAAAGGAGGCTGGACGTGGTGGCTCACGCCTGTAATCCCAGCACTTTGGGAGGCCGAGGCAGGCAGATCACGAGTTCAGGAGATCGAGACCATCCTGGCTAACATGGTGAAACACCATCTCTACTAAAAATACAAAAAAAACTAGCCGGGCGTGGTGGTGCCTGTAATCCCAGCTACTCGGGAGGCGGCAGCAGGAGAATGGTCTGAACCCAGGAGGCGGAGCTTGCAGTGAGCCGAGATTGTGCCACCGCACTCCAGCCTGGGCGACAGAGACTCTGTCTAAAAAAAAAAAAAGGAAATTCTGATACATGCTACAACATATATTAATCTTGAAGATATGCTAGGTGAAATAAGTTGGTCACAAAAGGACAAACACTGCATTCTTCCACTCATATGAGGTATAGAGTACAAATTCATAGAGACAGAAAGTAGATTTCCAGGGGCTGAATGTGAAGGCAGAAATAATAAGTTATTGCTTAATGAGTACAGAATTTCAATTTTTCAAGATGAAAACAGGTTCTAGAAATGAATGATGGTAGTGGTGGCACAACAATGTGAGTGTATTTAATGCCACTGAACTGTACCTTTAAAAATGGTTAAAATGGTACATTTTGTTATGTATTTTTAAAATCACAATTAAAAGTAATTTTATAAAAGTCAACCGGGTTTTCTAAATTGAATAGCGTGTTCCTAGCTAATTTTACCGATGCCTTGAGTCACACATTAGAGATCACTTTCAAACTCATTTTTAGTGGTTTCATTGGCTCCTTCATTCAAAAATGAGCATTTATTGAACCTTTTATTAAGGATCAAGGACAGAGGTTGATTTTAAAAGGAAATACAATTCTGATTAAGACACAGTCCCCAGTAACAAGAGAAAAAGCAAATGAAGAACAGGATTAATACTTGCAGAGTCACACTCATAGTTTGCAATTTTATGTGCATTATTTCAGTTGTTCTGACTCAGGCAGTTATTAATACATTCTTTGGGTCATGAAACTGAAGCTCAGAGAAGTCCAGTAACCTGCCAAGGTCACACAACTGGTAAGAAACAGAGCCAGGACTCAAACTTGGTCCAACTCCTAAATCTTTGCTCTTTTGCTATACCAAGAACTCTTAGATCCATCCTTGATTCCATCCCGCCTGGGCAAGTCACCCTATACACATGTTCTAGATCCATTAGATCATTTTGGGCAATGTCTTCCTCTTATATTGGATTTGCCTTGGAAAACAGGTTGCAAAGGTTCTACTTAAGCTTGAGAACCTCTGGACTTCTCACTTCTATCTCATTTCTAAAATCAAAGCTAAAGGTACAGCCTCCTTACTTAAGAATCATCCATGATATTCCATATTAGCTCTCATTCAAATTCTTATTTAGGCATACCCAGGATCCTGTGTTCATTCATTCATTCACAAGGATTATTGTGTTCGTAATTTCCCCAAGCGTCATAGTCTGAAGCCTAGTGTATTAAAACCTACTTAGTAGGCCGGGCGCGGAGGCTCAAGCCTGTAATCCCAGCACTTTGGGAGGCCGAGACGGGCGAATCACAAGTTCAGGAGATCGAGACCATCCTGGCTAACACGGTGAAACCCCGTCTCTACTAAAATACAAAAAAAATTAGCCGGGCGAGGTGGCGGGCGCCTGTACTCCCAGCTACTCGGGAGGCTGAGGCAGGAGAATGGCGTGAACCCGGGAGGCGGTGCTTGCAGTGAGCTGAGATCCGGCCACTGCACTCCAGCCTGGGCAACAGAGCCAGACTCCGTCTCAAAAAAAAAATAAATAAAATAAAAAAATAAAAAAATAAAACCTACTTAGTACAGGCAATGCTCTAACTAATAAAATACTTTGCTTCTTTAAGTATATAACATCTTGTTTAATGGATAATTAGAAGGCTATTACGAGGTTCACAAGTTGCATGGTAATTATTTAGATTCTTACCTAATCACTCCAAATGCATACTTGCTGTAGATCTCTGTGTAGTCAATTATCACACTCAATTATCTTAAACTAATCAGAATGCACCAATGAATTTTGCATCCATAATTCCTAAGGCAAGTTCTCCACACTTCTGACTTCCAGTTTCTGTGTCATTCTGTTTAATTCAGACCTTTGCTGCCTAATTCATGCTTTTCTTCGTAACAAGGTCACTAGCTAAATTATTTCTTCAACTCCTGACAAGTTGATCTTAACATAGGCCTTCAGGTCTAACCAACAATATATCAGGAAGCCTGAGTGTCATATTTCAGCAGCATTTTCTTAGTTTACATCACAGATACAATTTGGGGGCTTGAAGGGGGAAAAAGAAATAAGGCAAATTTAGCATATTTAATCTTAATAACCAGTCCTAAAAGCAAGAAAAAAAATAATGCTTGAACATGGGATACATAGCAGAAAATATTAGTATTCTGATTTTGGAATTAAATAGCAGAACATTTATGAGGAAAATGTGGCTCACAGTGAACTATAATGAACACTTGGGATGCACCCATTATTAAGTATTGCTTTTAAGTATTGTTAATGTCTTTCTGAGATGACACCTGGATCCACTGTGAAACTGGAAAACTGCTATGGAATAGGATTCTGAAGCCTCCTGTTTTCTAGTACCTGGTGCAGAAAGAGTTGGCCCACAGCACATATTGTCAGCTATAATGCCCCTTTTTTTTTTGGTATTAACCCATTTTTATGAAATATTCAGAAGAGGCAGACCTATAGAGAAAGAAAGTAGATTTGTGGTGACAGGGTCTGAGTGGCAGGGGGAAGTAGAAGGTAACTGCTTTATAGATATAGTTCCCTTCTGTTGTTATGAAAATGGTCTGGAACTAGAGAGTGGGGATGGTTATGTAACATTGTGAACCTACTAAATGCCATTGTATTGTATACTTAATATGGTTATTATGATACGTTTTGTGTTCATGTGTATTTAAAAAAAATATTTCCATAGGTTTTTATTTCCATAGGTTTTTGGTTACATAAGTAAGTTCTTTAGTAGTGATTTGTAAGATTTTGGTGCATCCATCACCCGAGCAGTATACACTGAACCCAATTTGTAGTCTTTTATCTCTCACCCCCTTCCCATCCTTTTCCCTTGAGTCCCCAAAGTCCATTGTATCATTCGTATGCCTTTGTATCCTCATAGCTTAGCCCCCACTTATGAGTGATGAAAAACGATACTTGGTTTTCCATTCCTAAGTTACTTCACTTAGAATAATAGTCTCCAGTTCCATCCAGGTTGCTGTGAATGCCATTCATTCATTCCTTTTTATGGCTGAGTAGTATTCCATCATATATACATACCACAGTTTCTTTATCCATTTGTTGATTGATGGGCATTTGGACTAGTTTCACATTTTTGCACTTGCAAATTGTGCTGCTATAAACATGTGTGTTACAAGTATCTTTTTCATATAATGACTTTATAGCGCCTTTTTGAACTAAATAATTGACTTTGGAATTTATTTTTGTTGGTGTTGCAAAGGAAGCAACTCAGCCCAGCGTTCCATAAGATCACAATAGATGCTCCCTCTGAGCAGAGCATTGAGGATAAAATTGACTAACAGAAAGACTACACTAGTCCTGGCTCCCTGGCCTGGTAATTGGTCTACCTAGGGCCGAGTTGTATACAGTCTTTGAGCTATAGACTTCTCAGCATGGCTATAACCGCTGTGTGAACTTGGGCAAGATACTTAATATGTTTGACTCTCAGTTTTCTCATCTGTAAAATAGGGCTATTTATGTAGAATCCCTAGTTCTTTGATCAGCGTGAAAATTAAATAAGATAATACATGTAAAGATCCTACAAAGTAAAATTATTATGCTCTTAGTAAAATATTAATATAGTATAATAAAAATATTATGCTGTTAGTAAAAGAGCATAATAAGAAAATAAAAGAACATAATAATGTTTTATTTACTCAAGTAATAGAATTGGTATAAAGCTGAAATGAGTTTTGGCATCCATAAATGAGGAAACAATCAATGTGTTCTATCCCATAGGATAGCTGTGAAAATAAACATGTTAATATGCTTGAAGCATTTATAACAGTGCTGAGCACACGGAAGGTGCTCAGTTAATGAGATAGTAATACTGGATCTACCTTGTAGGGTTGTTACAAAGGACACAAGAGGTAATGTAGAACTTTAAGTTACCTTGAAAATTTAGAGAAACACATAAAGATTATCTAACCAAAATGTTAGTTTTGAGGCTTTTGCCAGATGTTTTATATTCCCATTATTTTTAAAGAAAGTTTTATTTTGGTTTTAATTGACAATAATCGTACACATTTATGGAGTACAATATGATGTTTTGATACCCGCTACTTTTCAAAGTCTTTCTTGACAACCAAATCTGTTTAAAAAGTAATGTTATGACTGAGAATTTATAGATATGGATTTTTTTTAACTATGCTCAGAGGAACCCCCTCTGTAGCTGCCAAAGAGAAGGATATAGGAGAGTGTATACATTAAAAAACATCCACAGTAATGCTGCACAACAAAAAAAACAAACAGTGGCATACAACAATAAGCATTTATTTAGCTCATGCATCTGTGATCAACCGAGGGCTGGCTTATCTCACTGGACTCAGCTAGATGGTTTTATGGACCTTAAATGGAATCGCTCATGCTTCTGGGTGTTAGCTGGGAATTGGATGCTCTAAGCTGGGCTCTCAGGATCAGGCTGGCTGGGACAGCTCTGCTCCATATGTATTCCATCTTTCTCCTAGGCTAGCCTGGTCATGTTCTCCTCATAATGATAGAAGACATATAAGTAAGCAAACATTTTACATCTTTTGTCATTTAACATTTACTAATATTCTCTTGGTCAAAGCAATTCCAGGGACAAACTTAAAGTCAAGTTTTAGGAAAATGCAGTCCACTTCTTTAGTGGGAAAACTTCAAAGTCACATAGCAAGAGACAGATATTCAAAGAGAGGAGAATTGAGGCCATTAATGTAATTTTTCATAGTCAAGGAACATGGTGACTGGCCAGAGCTTTGGAAACCCCACATCTGCTGTAATAATTTGTATGTTTTATCGGCATATGTATGTTAATAACATATAAATTTAATTAGGAGTAACCCAGCTAAAAAAGACTTGAACATAGTTCAGAGAAATTTTAAAAACAAAATTGCTATATACTATTTGGATGATATGGAATTGGTACTAAAAATAAATAAGCTTTGATAATGAGGGCCTAACCATATCCATGGGATGTTCCACTGGAAAATTGTTGGGAAGTCAGAAGAAAGTGTAAAAGTGTAGAAGCTCAGGGCATTGGCCATCTGGTAGGGTAGAGCATTGAACAATGAAGAAAGGCTAAAAAATGAAAGGTGATTAATAATTTTTAAAAAGCCAAAATTTGGCCCAAAGACAGCCCTAAAGGCAATTTTCTGTCAAACCTATCTGGCCCGAAGGAGAGAAAGAATAAACTTGAACATTCTGACTTTAAAGGTACGCATCTATTAATGGCAAAAACCTCAATTACTTTTGCATCAACCTAATATTTTTGGAACTTTCTTAATAAAATTCAGCTGTTGCAGAGGTAGCTATATATTTATCTCAAGAGGAAATTTTTTTTTCACTGAAAATACCATCAGCATTTCCATTTTAATGCCTTTGGGCACCTGGACAAATAAAAGCCAAGAAAATCAAAACAAATGATAAAATGAGGAATGGGCAAACAACCTTTTGTTCATTCAGATTCAAAAAAAATCTTTTGAACTGGTTTCAAAATATTTGATTCAGAAAACCTAAACTGTGTTTGTCAACTGCATTCTTGTTTTCATTTAAAAAGAAAAAGAAAAAGACAAAAGGGCCTCCCATCTTCCCATGAGTATAATGGTGGAAATTCAACCCGTATGTTTTCTGATTCATTTACACTTAGCTCATCAAAATATTTTGTAAGAGCTGAGCTCTTTGGTGGCCAAAGATGCTTTGTGGTCCTTTTCCCTTGAAACAGAAATATTGTGGTTTATCATCAGCTTACACAAATTCAAAAAAAGGTTGAGGAACACTCCTAAATTTATTATCTCATAAGGCTGGAGTGAGTTATAAGCTTGGAAAATCTGTTTTCCTAAACTGGCTTCTTCTATTCATAATTTATCATAATATTTCAATTCTACCTGTATGGTGCTGATCTCATTTTCACCATTCACATTAGTACCAATGCTGTCACTGATAAGGACAAACCAAATAGCAAAGGATCAAAGTCTCAGAAACGATCCAGGAAAGAAAGGAGGAGGCTTTGTGCAAAAAGTTCCGAGAAATTTTGGAGGAATATGAATGTTTTGGAGTGTAGTATGATTCTGTAGTCAGATTTCAAAGGTAAAGAGCATGTCTTCTATTCATCAAAACTCAAACGAAATGGCTGGGTTTTTCATTACATTTTGGGGCCCAGACTTAATGCCAAAACCTAATATGCATTTATCAAAAGAAAAGATAAATTTTTTCCTTTGTTTTATGTAACTGATCTGTGGCCCTGTCCAGTGAGATGAACAGCTTTTACTAACAACATATCAGGGGGAGATTTTAGGGAAATGCAAACAAGTCAGAATAGAAATCATTCTACAGATAGAAACAATAGAGAACATAATTGAGCAATGGTACAATAAGGGAGCAAACCCAGGTTATGAGATGCCATATACATGATTTTTCTATGCAGCATATACTGCTGAAAATTAAGTCAAAATATTTATGATGAATTCATTTATATTATTAGTTTGTCTTATGATATTCACTTAGAGTCAGAAAAGCTTAATAACAGGTAGACGAAGTCAATAGTGATACAATTGTTGACTTTTCTTCTTTTATGTTACACATCCATTGATAGGCAATGCTCTTAGTCCTACATTCTCAAAAATCATGTAATCTCTGATCTTGAGTTGCTACCTTTTGTTATTTTCAAGCCTAACACTGTATACAAGTCCCCATCCCACATCTTCAGGTAACTCTCAGTAATATCAGATAAAAGGGTTCTTTTGGTTTTGGACTGCATCAACAAAAGCAGCCTTCCTCAAAGCTGGTCAAGTGACTTTCTTTGCCCTTTTTCCCACGAACTAATTTTCTTTGCTCCAGTGATAAATAAAGTTAAACTGAAAGTTTCATGACAAGAAAAATTAGATGAAAGTTATCTTCTCATCCTAGGTATATTGTTTCAATTTGGTGAGGAGCACTGGGGAGAGCAAGTTTGTGATTCTTTTTTTTTTTTTTTTTGAGGTGGAGTCTGGCTCTGTCACCCCAGCGGGAATGCAATGATGTGATCTTGGCTCACTGCAACCTCTGCCTCCTGGGTTCAAGCAATTCTCCTACCTCAGCCTCCTGAGTAGCTGAGATTATAGGTGTCCACCACCACGCCCGGCTAATTTTTTGTGTTTTTAGTAGAGACAGAGTTTCACTATGGTGGTCAGACTGGTCTTGAACTCCTGACCTTGTGATCCGCCTGCCTTGGCCTCCGAAAGTGCTGGAATTACAAGCGTGAGCCACCACACCCGGCATCTTTTTAAAACATCATCCACACAGAAATCAGTACTTTGAGGCATGAATCCACCAGGATGCAAGCACTGTTTGTTTTGTTCAATAGGGTACTTGCAGTATCTAGAACTGTGTTGCTATGGTTTGAGTTTTTCCCCTCCAAACTTCATGTTGAAATTTGATCCCCAGTGTGGAAATGTTGGGAGGTAGGGCCTAATTGGAGGTGTTTGGGTCATGAGGGTGGATCACTCATGAATAAATTAATATCCTCCTATGGGAGCAAGTGAGTTATCACTCTCATGCATCTGGATTACTTAGTGGAGAGAGAGTTGTTATAAAAGTGAGTTCAGCTTCCAGAACTTTTGTTTCCTCTATCACCATGTGATCTCTTTGCACACCTGCTCACTTTCCTGCTTCCCCATCATGTTTTGACCCAACGCGTGCCCCTCCCCAGAAGCTGGCCAGATGTGGTGCTATACTCTTGAACTACTGCAGCCTATGAATTCATAAGCTAAATAAACCTCTTATCTTTATAGATTACTTAGCCTCGGGTATTCTCTGATAGCAACATGAAACGGACTAAGACAAGTGCCTCGCTTATAGTAGGTGCTCAATAAATACTTGTTACATAAACAAATTAATTCTAAGAGAAACTCCAAAGAGATCAAAAGGTCAGTACCCTCATGACCTTGGAGCTTAAACCTCTTTTCTCATTATAATTTCCACCACCTAGTGTTTGATCATGAGTGCCCTGGAATTGATCCATCCTTATCAGCCCTCTTCCTTCTTGGGTGTTAAATGACAACAAGGCTCTTGCCATTCCCTGCTATTTCAGCCATATCCTTTCAGGTCTGCATCTTGGATCTTGTCATCATCTCAAATTCTTTTACTTTCAAAATCCTCATTCATGAGTTCCTGTTCTCCCAACTTGCTTTTCAGTCACTTCCGCTATGACAGCTTTTCAGCTTCATCAGGACCTCCAGTACTCTGGACCACGTGCATTTCCAAATCCATCCATCCCTTTATTCAGTTCCTTCTATATACAGCTTCAACTCCTACTTTCTGTTTTATTTTTGCCTACTGCCAAGCAACCAAGAGATGCTACAAAAAATACTACATGATAGGGCAAATATAATCCATTAAAAATATATGGTCACCCAATTTAAAAGGACTCATAACCTTGCCCGGCAATTCTACTACACTCTTGGCACCTGAAATGTGACCTGAAGACCAACAACATTGGTATCACCTAGGAACTCAAAAGAAATGAAGAATCTTGGGTCTTATCTCAGATCTAATAAATCAGGATAGAAAGTTTAAAAAGATCCTCGGCTGATTCACATGCATAGGAAAGTTTCAAAGCACTATACTAGATCATCTATTTTCTTTTTCTCTTAGGTAATCAAGATCTTCATTGCAACTGGATTCTTCCCATAGAAAGAAGTCATGTTCAATGCCTATAACTACACATCTCCCTTGAACTACAGTTCTTCCTCTTCTGTCATTTATGGCCAGCTTACTCAAAAGAGATATGTATAATGACCGCCACCATTTCTTCCACTAACACTCTTCTGAAGCAAATTCCTGTCTGGCTCCTATTCTTATCACTTTATGGAAACAACTTTTGATAAGTTTGCTGGTAACATCCATGTCACAAAACCTAATGCATGTTTATCAGCTTTTATCTTACCTGATCTCTGATGAGCATTTTGACATTGTTAATGTTTCCTTCCTTTTCTAATAGCTGCCTTCCCTTCACTGTTACATCAAACACTCTGTTTTCTTTCTACCTATGTAGTCACACACTCTTTCTCTGTCTCTTTCATAGGCTCACTGCCAGCCCCTCAACATTGTATTTTAATATCTAGCAGAGTTCCTGACACCAAATAGTAACTCAATAAGTAACTATTGGATGAATGAATGAATAAATGTGTTCTGTATTGAAGATATTCCTATTGTACTCCAGAGGCCAACTTTCTATTTGCTATTTGTCTCTACTAGTCAGTTTGAAACATAGCCCTCTGTTGTTGTGTATTAACCTTAAATCTTCTATATTTCTTGTCTTTTTAATTAGGTATTACATTTCTTAAGGGAATCCACTGAGTATTACGAATCCTTATTATTTACTTTTAAAAAAAACCCTTCATAACCATTAATAACATTCTTTTCTTCAGTAGCATTGATAGTGCATGGAAAGAAGAGAGAGACTGAGAAGATGAACAAAGTTATTCATTTAATTTATCCAGAAAATTGTTTGAGAAATAAAAGCCATTGGCCTGTGTTGTTGAATGATACATGCTAAGCTATCTTACAGATTTCAGACCCATAGATATTGTAATTGAAATAGATTTGAGAAAGCATCTACCCAACCTCTTCATCTCCAAACTAGACAATGGAAACCCAAACAGACAAAATCATCTGGTACACGCAGCACTTTTTGTAAGATAAAATGTATGTAACAGAAACAGAGTATGAGCTTATTCTTTATTTAAAGTCTGTCTCTGAAAACCATAATGAAAACTTTTTTCTATCAGAAATAATTCTTTCACAAGTCCAGGAAAATAAAACCAGGCAAGCAAACATATTTGGCACCCAAACTAAGTTGGACTTTCTAAAACCAGGTACGTTTCCCTGAAAGCTTTGGCATCCATGTAGAAAATGTTTGATTTGGTAGTAGGTAGTAGGAATACCCAAGTACATATGCCTATTACTTCAAATTGTTGTTTTCTCATATCCCTAATAATTAATTAAATTTACAAAGGATAACCCTATTGAAGCAATGTTTATAATTCTGCATCATTGTGAATCAGTGTTTGTCACTCTTCTGAACTGTCTGAAAGGCTGAATCATATGGAAGCAGTAAAAACTTCACCAAAAATGTTTTGGTGAGATGTTCTCACTTCATTTTCTGAAAGTATGGATCCAGTATTCAATACAATTTCCATCATGTTGAAATTCACCGGTGAAGGAAGACAGAATATTACACATGTGCACTGTAACGGCCTTGCCACTTAAAAGGCAACCTGTGCCACCAGTGATATCTGCCTCCTCTGGAAGTTTGTCAGAAATGGGACCTGGAAACCTGTTCTTAAAAAGCCTTTCAGGCAATTCTTGTATGTGCAAAAGCTTCGGAAACACTGTGCCAAAACACAGGTTTTCATAACATCAATTAGCTCACCCATGTGGAAGTTGTGCTGATTCAGATGCAGTTTTGCTAGGCAATAGGAGAAAGAAATAGTGAAGCGAGAATCATAAACTTCAGCAGAAAGGAAAAAAATTCCTTCAGCTCATCTATGGAAGAAGTAGAAGCACTTTCAGAAAGCTCTATTTTTAAAAAATTAAAAATGAACCCTTCATTCAGGGCCTCCTTCCAGAAAAACACCCACACGGACCTTGGCAGTGTCATTTCCTCCTGTTCTCACCTTTAAACAGCCCAGTTGATCAGAGCTCCTCTTCCATTTGCATTGCCTCAGTGCCTGTGTTTCCATTTTACTTACTCCGTGCATTTTTAATATCCTGTGAAGCAGCTCCAGGCATGCTGAGCTGCTGCCTGCCAGTGTCCAAGGTACCAATATTCATTTTTGTGAGTGTTCTGGTTATAAAATTGCATAAGTTGTGTGTGGTCTCCCCAGCTCTGTTTCCCCCAAGAGTCTTGTTATTTTTACCATATAATTTTGCACGAAAAAAGTTTTTAATTTTTCAGGAATACAAATATTGTGGATAGTAGAAATCCTACAGCTTGTATGAAATGTGAATAATTTTGTCTACAATAATAAGCTACATTGATAAAAAATCATATCTTACTTTTCTACTAGTCACATAGAAAGTTAATAGCTGTCATAAACGACTACTAATTAATTCAAATAAATGTTACTGTTAAGTAATGTATATGTATACTCACACCTTACCTGAATATAGCTTTTGAGCTTTGTTCCAAGAGCTGTAACATCAGAATGAAAAACTCAAAAGTCACTTTATTTAACATTTCGAGACACTTAGAAACACCTATTTTTTAAATTTAGATGTTTGCAAACACACAGACACAATTGAAAAAACACTTAATAGAAAAACTGATGTAATGCAGTTAACAATGTCTGTTAATAAGTAGGCACCAGGAGGAATGCAGAATTTACAAATTGAGCACTCCAGGTTAAAAAATATAACTGAAATCAAAATGGAAATAGAAATAATATTCAATATTATATTTGAACCAATCAATATCATTCAAAGAAACCTAGTCATTTAGATGTTGCACATCAGAAAATGAAGGCTAAATTTTCTTAAAAGTTACTTGTTCTGGCAAGAATATACCATCTATATTTCTTTAATTTAAATTTTCTAATTTAAAAAGTTGTATATATTTATTGGGTATAACATGATGTTCTGAAATATGCATACATTGTTGAATGGCTCAACCAAGCTAATTAACGTATGTATCATCTCACATATTTTTCGTAGTGAGAACATTTAAAATCTACTCTTAGCCATTTTCAAAATACAATACAATATTATTAACTATAGTCACCATGTTGCACAATAGATTTCTTGAACTTATTCCTTCTAACTGAAATTTTCTATCCTTTGGCCAACATCTTTCCAACCCCTGACCCCAACCACTGATAACCACCATTCTCTTCTCTAACTCTATGAGTTTAACACTTTTAGGTTCCAAATATAAATGAAATCATGTGGTATTTGTCTTTCTGTGCCTGGCTTATTTCACTTAACACAATGTCCTCCAGGTTTCACCAATATAGTCACAAATGACAGAATTTCCTTCTTTTATAGGGCTCTTATAGTGTATAGTGAAATATACACTATTTCATTGTGTATATATGCCACATTTTCTTTATCCCTTCATCCACTGATGTACACTTAGGCTGATTCCATATCTTGGCTATTGTGAATAATGCTCCAATGAACATGTGCGTGCTGATATCTCTTCAAAATATGAATTACATTTTCTTTGGATATATATTTAGCAGTGAGATTTATGATGTTAGGGATCAATTTCATTATTCTGCATAAGGATATATAGTTTTTTCCAGCACTGTTTATTGAAGAGACTGCTGTTTCCTCATTGTGTGTTTTTGGCACCTTTGTCAAAAATCAATTGAGCATAAATGTGTACATTTATTTTAGGGCTCTCTATTCTGTTCCATTGGTCTATGTGTGTTTTTTATGTCAGTATCAGACTGTTTTAATTATTATAGCTTTGTAGTATATTTTGAACTCAGGTGGTATGATGCCTCCAACTTTGCTCTTTTTGCTCAAGATTGCTTTGGCTATTCACGGTCTTTTGTTGTTGCAGATGAATTGTAGGATTGTTTATTTCTATTTCTGTGAAGAATGTCACTGGTATTTTGATAGGGATTGCATTGAATCTGTAGATTGCTTTGGTCAGAATGGACATTTTAACAATATTAAAGATAACTTCGGATAGTATGAACATTTTAACAATATTAATTCTTCCAATCCATGAACATGGGATATCTTTTCACTTATTTGTGTCTTCTTCAATACAATTCTTGTTTAATTTACTGTCAGGCTGGTCAGATTGGTAGAGTATACAATATAATAATTTACTTGAAAAATATAAGAACCATATGTTTTAATAGATCTAACAATCCAGAAGAAAGAATTTTATGATTCATGGAATTAAGAACACTTTGGCCAGGTGCAGTGGCTCACGCCTATAATCTCAGCACTTTGCGAGGCCAAGGTGGGTGGATCACTTGAGGTCAGGAGTTCAAGACCAGCCTGGCCAACATGGTGAAACCCTGTCTCCACTAAAAATACAAAAATTATTCAGGCATGGTGGTGTGCACCTGCAATCCCAGCTACTCAGGAGGCCGAGGCAGAAGAATTGCTTGAATCTGGGAGGCAGAGGTTACAGTAAGCCGAGAATGTGCCATTGCACTCCAGCCTGGGTGACAGAGTCAAATTCTGTCTCAAAAAAAAAAAAAAAGGAAAGGTTTTGTGTTGGAGGCAACTTTAGAGACTCTCTAGTTCAACATTTTCTCCTTAAGGATTATTTAAAAATGTTTCTGACAGATAGTGACCCAGCTTCTTCTTGAACACAAACACTACAGATTTTTGTGTGTGTATGTGAGAAACTCTACTTGGGGAATGCTTCATTTCTTAGTTCTTCCTTCCATTAAGACAAAACATGACTCCTCATATCTTCTAGTTATTAATCCTAGCATTACTTATTTATAATGTTACATTGATGAATCTAATCTTTTTTCCATAGATTGCTTTAAGTGTTTGAGATAATTACAATTAGATTCCTCAGTCCTTGAAAGTTTCAACTGTTCATCATCTGTCTCTATTTTTTAATTATAAATAATGTTCAGTCATCACCACCTGCTAGCAAGTTTCTGAATGTGCTTCGATTTAAAGTCAATGTATTTCTAAAAATGCAACATTAGAATTAAACACAAAATTAAAGATATGATCTTTCTGAGAGGGAGTATAAAGATTCTGTTATCTGCCTTCTTCTAGACAGTAAACTTCCACCCAAGCTGTTTAGTGTTAGCTATTTTTAAATTTACCACATTATAATACTATTAATAAGTTCCTTATAGCTATCTAAAACCTCCAGGATTATTACTAAATTATTATAAATTATTACTATGCTACTAACTTGCTGATACTGTATAAGTTAATAGCCATTTGTAAGGCTACTAAGGATATTGAGACTGTCTTCTCACCCTCCACCCCCCCGCCCAAAAAAAAGCTGGAAGTGGTTCATTAAGAAAACTTATTTTGGGCTGATTCTCTTCCCCACTTTTTTCTTCGAACGGGGCATTGTAGACAGTCATGTTTTTTCCCACTATATAATTATTTCATGCACATTACTTTACCTGGCCTACAGAGATATCCGTGAGGATCTTTACTAAAATATTTGTATAAATAAGCATTTTAAGCATTTGTTCAATCTATCAATATAGTATTACTTGAAAGAAAAGAAAATGGGAAGGAAGGAAGGAAGGAAGGAAGGAAGGAAGGAAGGAAGGAAGGAAGGAAGGAAGGAAGGAAGGAAGGAAGGAAGGAAGGAAGGAAGGAAAGAAGGGCAGGAGGGAAGAAAAAAGGAGGAAGTGTCAAGTTTCAAAAGATTTGATCTTAGTAAATCCTTGGCCCCTAAAGATCCTTGCTTTCTAAGTGTTCGTTAAATAGGCAGTAATAAAAAAAAAAAAAAGTTAAAGCAAACACATAAACAAAAAACAAAGAAAACAAATAAAAAGTTAGTACTTTTTATAAAGCATCACATTTCCAGATTTATAACCTTGGTTAAAAACTTTGCATTCTTGTTTAATTCATTATCAATTTCTGTACTCGAAGAAGTATAGCCTTTGAGAAGAAGGATACAAAAGTCACAGACAAAGGTAAACCTCCTAGGATCACCGCTTGAAAAAGAAAGCCAAGCCCTCACCCCAAAATTCATTTGACCACCACTTTTGGACAGGGAACTGAACTGCAGAAGTGACTAAAATGGCAGTAGGCAGAAATACATTAGCAAGCAGAACTATTTGCACATCGTATATAGCCAATTAGTTCATATTCTGAATAGCACTTTTTGAAGAAGAACAAGTCACAGTATCATGATCTTTTCTTTAGATCTTTCATTTGTCATTTTTGCCTTGGGACAATCTGAGCTAATCCTCAATCAAGGCCATAATGTTAGATAATGGTTGTAATTTTATTTCTCAGGTAAAATTTCAAATACCTAACATAATACATATTATATTTAGGATTATTAAGGAGATATAAAATAGCATTTAGGTCTTGTTATCTGATTCTACAAGTGATTCTTAAAGAGACCAGCTTTGCTACCAAAGGGAGGAAAGTGTTTTATTACTTAGCAGAGAAAATTCAACTTTGAGTCTTCTCAGGGCAAAATCAAGTTTAGGGTCATATAGTCATGGGAGATTGGTTGATGGTCAAGAAGGCTTTCAAAGCTTTAGAATTATGTAGAGAGTGTGTTGACTTGTAAAAATACCAGGACACCGATTGTAGATAAAATATAATAGCAAAATGATGGTTAAGAACTTGTACTATAAAGTTAGACTATCTCATTTTAAATCAGAGCTTCACTACTTACTTTGTCACACTAAGCAGGTTATTTTACAATCTCTATGCCTAAATATACTAACGTGCAAAATGGGATAAAATAATGCTACCAACCTCATGTATTGTTCGGGGGATTAAAATGATTTAATGCACATAAAGTACTTAAACAGTATCTAGTATATCATAAACATTCAATAATTGTAAGCTATATTCATACAATTTTAACCACGTAGCTTATGCTTTTAAAAAGAGTTGACAGAAGGACATATAAATCTGTGTACAATGTTTTGCACTGTCTACAATGGTTTATACAATAAGTTACAATTGTTTATTCAATGGCTTTTGTAATTGTGTATAAAAGCACATGTTGCTTTTATAATCGGGGTAGGTTAGATGGGTAGGTATTTAGCAAAAATGTTTGTTATTCTTCTTTACTCCAGAGTTTTGTCTTTGGGGTTATATGTGTATTAAGATGATATTTAATGATCGGCTTTGTCAGTGGTAACTAGGCACAACAACAGCAACAGAGAAAAAAAAAAAAAAAACCAGCTTATGCAACTCGAACTCACATGAGACTGATTTGTGTCAAAGAACCAACAGAGTAATTTATGAGGCTCTGACTGCCAAACAGACTGATATTCATGTTGGCTATTCAACACATTCTCTTCTTAGTAGAGAATTTACTCCAGAAATCAAAGGAAGATCAAGCTGCCTAGTGAGTAAGAACTGGGAAGAAATCTACAGAAATAGCCCTGCTCACGCAACCTGAGGTTCTACCAGTTAGTCAGGATACTTTATTCCCTGAAGGACCATGAAGACATACTCCTTCCATCTTTTCTAGGTTTTCTTTTCAGTTATTGGATAATATCAACATCAGTGTTTTCTGTTTACTTCAGAGAGAACACCTCTAATCATTTGTCTTCAATTGCAATTGACCTCCTATCAAGAAAGCTGTGACTCTACCTCTTAAGACACTAATGGAACCCTGGGTTCACCATGATTCTCAAAGAGTAAAGATAATGTCTCTAAAGAAATTAACCTGTCCCATTCATTATTTGCTATGCTATGCCATAAGATGTATCACTAAATGTCTTTACACATAATCACAAAATAGAGAATTAAAGATATCTCTAACAAAGATATACAAGTGCACACGGATGGAAATGCTTATAAAGTGATGAATTCAACAACAATCTCAGTATATCTGAGTAAATCTGAGTACCTTCATTATTTCCAGAAGCTTAATCTTAAATTCTGCAGATGCATAAAAATTTATTCTGAAATCTGAAGGCGTTGAATTCACCTCATGAACTCACCCTACCTTCATTCCATCACAGACCATGGATTGAGCAGCTCATCCTTCTAAAAGATAAGAATCTGAAAACCCATACACTTGATAGGAGAAATGTACAAATGAGATGCATGGAAAAATATGTCCACAGACAAATTAACTGACTAAAATACAATGGGAGGAGAGAGAGGTTAACACTGGCCCAGTGAGATTTCAGCCTCAACAGCGTTAGACAGTATACTGAAATATGACAACAATGGTATGGCTCATGTTGAATCACAAGAAAAAGAATATCTAAGTAATTATTCTGAATGTTCTTCATTTTAAAAAATTACATGCAGAAATATTCAGAAAATTCTGGAAAATCAACGCTATTTTTGTATGTTTGTAAATATTTCCCAAAATATCAATCTCCAGGATGTATGCTCTTCTCATTTTTGATTTGGTTCAATATGCCAGTCACACTTCAACCAAAGCTGTTTGCATATTACACTAATAAATCTTAATACCCCCCCCCAACACTTGCATTTGAGAAAATGTTCAAATACCAAATGAAGCCAACTGTTAAATAACAAATCATAATGTTTGTTAACTAACTTTTAAATTGAGCTGCTGTTTTTCCCCTCTAAGCTAAATGAGTTCCCTGTGTCATTATTTTGCATATGCTTGAGAAACACATTGTGTAATGTCTAAAAAAAATGTGGCTGAAGGTTTTTAAGTTCTTAATTTTTAAAAAAACTAGTGACACTACTGGAGAAATAAACATGATGTCTAGGAACGGGCTCTTTTAACAAGTATGCGGAAGAATTTTCAAGTTGCCGTAAGTGATTCAAACTTCTCAACTTACATAACACCGATCACTTTGCAAAAAGTTTAGGAAACATAACACATTCAGCTTTGGACATTTCACAAGGCAAAATGTCAGATCCTCTCAAACCAAATATGATAAATGCAAGCACTTTATTTTCCATAGATCATAATACAAAACAGTTCATGGAGTTCAAAGGGAAACTAGGGGTCCCAGTGTTTTTGTGTGTAATGGGCCAGATGCTGCTTCTGTGCCCAATTTTGGGGCAACTTCCCCGAGGGATTTTTATGCAATTCCCTAAACTGGATGAATATTTGTTCTCCTAGGCTCTCACACCAATTTCTTTCTCCAGTGGTAAAAAATAATTTTTGTGTGCTTACTTGTGTACTTCATCTCTTCCTTAGTAGATGGGATACTTTCAACAACTGAAACCCTGTCCTATTCATTTATAACAAGGCTTCTTAGAGGTTTACCATTGGCAGAGATATTCAGTAGTTTACCTTTCAACCCCCCAGCCACCTCGTGCTTCATTTTATTCCTCTCTCACTTGGGTATCTTTGTACATCCTGCTGCTCTTCTCCCAAAGATTGCTCATTTCCCACACTCTATTAGCCTCATTCACACACATACTCCACTTAAGCACTTCTCATGTTTATGGTACTTTGCTCATACTTCTGTCTCCCCGTCTCCAATTTGTTAGCTCACTGATGATCGAAAACAAATAAAATTGTATTTCTCTTTACCTAGGGCCAGGTGCACAGTGGTCATTCTCTAAGAAAACAAGTTATGATAATAGTTAAGAAATCAGACTCTGGGATCAGACTAGACATGTAAAACTCCAGGATTTGACCTTTCTAGTGGTATGAACTGGAGCATTTAAAAACTTTCACTAAGCCTGTTTCCTCATCTATAAAATGGGGCAAGTTACAGAGTCTACCTCATAGAGTTGTTGGGAAAATACAATGAGAACAAATAAAGCAGTTAGGAAATACACAATGACTCTTAGATGTTAATATATTCGTGGAATTAAATGTAATTTCATAACCTCTGCCAAATCACCTATACTCTAGGATGCTATATCCTCAATAAAAAATAATAATACGAAGGGTATAAAAAACTCTTATTTTTCTGCTATTATGAAAAAATTAAAATGTTATTAGCTAGGAGACAGGATCAGCTACTAAGTAGTTAATGCATGTTTAAAATGCTTTCAGCCGGGCACAGTGGTTCTTGCCTGTAATCCCAGCACTTTGGGAGCCTGAGGCAGGCAGATTTCTTCAGCCCAGGAATTTGAGACCAGCCCAGGCAACCTGGTGAAACCTTGTCTTTACAAAAGATGCAAAAAAATAGCCAGGCATGGTGGCACAAACCTGTAATCCCAATCACGCAAGAGGCTGAGGTGGGAGGATCTCTTGAGCCTGGGAAGTCAAGGCAGCAGTGAGCTAAACTCATGCCACTGCTCCAGCCTAGGCAACAGCCTGCTTCTCTCTCTCTCTCTCTCGCTCTCTCTCTCTCTCACACACACACACACACTCTCTCTCTCTCTCTCTCTATATATATATACACACACACACACACACACACACACGCTTTCTATTTCAAATATTTTAATTAAGACAAACTCTTTCCTTCAAATTTGCCTTAAAAAAGAAAGAAAAATATATTAAACCAAAATAACATAAGAAGTCCATTTTAAAGCTGTATGTTACATTTCTGTTTTTACCATGAAGGAATAACTGGCACCCGATTGATCTTCCCATCATAGAAAACTAGAAAGTAGAAAAAAATGTATTTGTAAAATGGCTTTCAAACATTTGGCAGCTGGCTGGGAAGGACTGTGGTCTTCAAGAGAAGAGAAACAAATGAAATGATTTCTCTGATCATCCTGGCTTTCTATCTTGAAGGCTTTACTGAAAACCAGCACAAGTTCCTGTAAAGACGTACATCTATACATTTACCATATGACTTGGTAATTTTAATCCTAGAGAAATAGAAACCTTTGTCTATACAAAGAAATGTAATTCAATGTTTATAGAAGATTTAAATATAATAGTCAAAAGTCTGCAGACAGTAAATGTTCCACCTCAAGGGAATAGATGGCAAATGGTGGATATTCATGACATGGAATACTAGTCAGCAGGAAAAAAGGAACAAGCTACTGTTATGTGCATGTATCTTGTACAGGAATGAATCTCAGAAATATCATGCTGAGCAAAAGAAGACAGAGGCAAAAGAGTACATACTATATGATTCTATTATATGACCTTAGAACAGGCCAAACTAATCTAAAGTTATGTAAATTAAGCTTCTGATTGCTAAAGGTGGGAGACTGCAAACAGGCAGAAAGAAACTATTTGCAGTGACAAAAATGTTCTGTACCTTGATTTGGAAGGTGGTTACATAGATATATATACTTGTCAAGTTGAACTAAACATTTAAAAGGGATACATATGATGATGTGCAGTATTGTATGTTGTATTTATCTTAAGCTATAGTTCAATAACATTAACATTTAAGTTTTCATGAAGAAAATCCTCTTGTGTGAATAAAGAAATAATCCTCTGGTATGAATAAAGAAAAAAAATGATGAATAAGATTTTCTTAAATTTATTTTTTTTCTTTTTCTACAAAAGATGCATTATATCATAGCCATTTAATACAAAGCTTTAGGAGTGCAAAAAACCTGTGGTGAAATCCTAGCCTTGTACTTTACTAGATATAGACCTTTGGCCAAGTTACTTTACCTCCCTATGCCTCTGCTTTCTCATCTGTAAAATGTGAATATTACCTTCTGGGAGAATTACTGTAAAACTTCATAGAGACGATGCCTCCAAAGCATTAAGCACAATGCTTGCATATAAGTACTCATTACCTATAAGCCATTGTTATTTCAAATGTCATTATTAGTAATTTCATCATAGCATGATTACAGGAGGAACTTACTAATAAATAAGCATATACATCAAGTGTATTTATCAAGCCACAGTAAGTAACAATGACTTGAATTTAGAATTATAGAAATAACTAGAAGCTTAAGCAATAGCTCAAACTTTTAATATCACTTATTTGCCCCCAATGAAATTACAATTATTGCAGGAGGAAGATGGATTTTGATTTTTGAACATGCAAGAATTACTCAGCGGCTCAGTATAATAAAACATAGAACTTCATCTCCAGCGGAGGATGTCCCTGTTGCTAACTAGCATTTTCACGCCTTAATAGCTACAGTGTCTAAAGGCTCTTTCTTAGATCATTGTATTAATGTTGCTGGCTTAGATGTCAATTCAATACATGGCATGGAAAAACATTGTCCAAGGCAGCATTTCTTACCCCTGGGAGTCTATAAAGCCCTGGGCTTTTCAGGAGTTCTGGAGTCTGCTACTTACCTAAAACTGTAGGCAAAGCTGGGCAAATGTATTTATGAACATATTTTGAGGCTGTGGTTATAAGTCCGACATTTAAAAGAGTCTATGAACCAAGCAAAGATAACTTAAAGCATACTTGAAAGACAAACACATTAGTAGCCCTGAAGGTTCCCCAGAAAATATCCAGGAAAACGTCTGAACACCACTATTGTTTTCCTATTTTTAAAAATGGAATTTCATTTGCTATAGTAAAGTGTCTTGGAAATTCCCTTGTTGTTGATGATACTAGATTAGTCCATGTGACTGAGTGGTCATATGAAGGGTAGCCCCAGATTAAAAGCATTGCATAGAACAAGCTGATCGGAAAGGAATTCTATTTTTAGCCTCCAGCTTTGTCATATGTCTAATTTTCCCTGTGGTTACAGTGGCCCATTGCCAGTGTCCTCTGAGGATGACTGGGCTGAGGAAAATAGGGATTCACTTCCTACTGCCGACCACCAACAAAGGCAGGATATATTGGAAATCCTGGCATGAGATGCTATTATTTATATGAATATTATTATGTTATTTCATTATTTTTCAGGTGCCAAAGGGCAAAGTCTATTTTTGAAACACAGAGGAAGAAAAACAGAAATCTCATATTCTACAAATTTGTAGATTTCAGAACCCAAACAGGACTGCCTAACGTGCTTTCTCCTTCCCCTTGGGGGTGGAGGAGGTGCTTTGCAAGGTTGTCCTGGCATGCTCTAGGCCCTGGACTCCTGGAAAGTTTAATGACATAATGGGCACCTGTACCTTCATAGGGTTTATCTACCACCCTGCGAAAGTTGTCAGAAGCAAAATGGAGTCACTAATGTTCAGAAAATCCTGACAGATAGGGCCAGGGAAGGCCATGAAGAGAGGATTCTCAACACTTGTATGCTTGATAACAACAACAAAAATGAGACAATCCACAACCTTACACAAAGATCATAATACCTTTACACAAAATATACTTCTGCCAGGACATCTGCCCAGCAACTGCCTCCCTAACCTCGACAATCATCACTCTTGTTATTGATCTTTGTTACAAAGGATAATTATTTCAAAACAATTACGTAATACTCCTGAATTGTTTCCTTTAAAAACCTTTGTCTTCCTTTACCTCCCTGAATATGCACATGTTTACTAGGGCATGCATATATTCCCATTGCAGTGTTTTATTCCCAAATAAATGGGTTTTCTTTCAGAAAGCCTCTCTCTGTTTGTTATTTAGGTTGGCATTCCCTTCGAATGCATATATCTTACCAAGACTTCCAAATAGATTTTCCATTTCCTGTTCATCCATTCCAATAATACAGGATCACCCATATAGGTGACCAGTGTAATGTGCTGCAAAATACCAAGGTGATCCACATCCCTGCAGACTTTATTCTGATTATGGAAGAAAAATTAGTATGGCCAAATATATGCTGTTTTCTATCTCATGCAAATTTGATTGTGTACTGTTTCTTGTTGTCCTTCCTAAGAGTGATGGAAAAAAATGTATTAAGTCAACAGTCATATACTGTGTACCAGAGGCCATGTCAATCTGCTCTAGCAAAGATACAGTATCTACCACCACAGTTGCAATCAACAGGCTTCTAGCTGATGGAGTCTGTGATATCCCAATGTCGTTCAACAGAGTCTCCATAGCATAGAAGCAGGCCCTAGACTGGTGAGTAAAACAGAGACATGATGGGGATCATCATTCTTGCAGCTTTTAGCTCTTTAAAGTTGGCATCAATTCTGTCATTCCCTCTGGAATTCAGGAGCATTATTTTTCATTTACATAGAGTAACATCTGCTGCTTTTGGTAGACAGATCTGAGTTTTTACACACACATAAATTTTTGTAACTATACTGTATGTAGGATACAGGATGATTTCAACACACCCCAAAGAATTCTCTTGTGCCATCTCTTTCATTCCAATCCCCCACAACATGCACACAGAGACACGTAGACACATATCTAACCTCTAACAATCACTGAGCTATTCTCTCTCTTGCCTTTTGCAGAATGCCATGTAAATATAATCATACACACGTAATTTTTTGAAACTGGATTCTTTCGCTTAATAAAATGCATTTGAAATTAATCCAAACTGCATATAACAATCATTCATTCCTTTTTCATTGTTGAGTAGTATTCTACTGTGCAGATGCACCATAGTTTATCTACTCATCTACTGAAGGACCAGATTATTTCGAGTTTGAGAAAATTATACATTTTAGAGCTGTTGTAAGTATTTGTGTACTGATTTTTATGTGAATGTATTTTTAAAACTTTCCAGGTTAGTGTATTTATCATCAATTGCTATATAACAAATTATACCAAAACTCCACAGCTTAAAACAATATGAATTTATTTCTCTTTATTTCTTTGAGTCAGGAGTCTGGGCATGGGATGGCTGTGTCTTCTACTTCAAATCCCTCACAGGATGCAATCAAGTTTTGTCAGCTGGCCTAGGGAAGGATTCAAATTTTAGGTCTTCCATGGTGGTTAATAAAACTGTTCCATGTGGCTTTTGGACTGTCTGAACCCATGCAACATTGTCATGGGTTTTCTGACCTTTTATTGCATATCCAGTTGGCATGTCCACTTCTCTGAACCTTTTGAACCTTTCCTCTACCATTTGGCATGGCAATCCTGGCATTGCTACTTCACTTAGTAGTAGCTATCACCTTCTACTTGTTTTCTTTCCTTTCTTCCTTCCTTTTTTTTTGTTTGTTTGAGACAGAGCCTCACTCTGTCACCCAAGCTTGAGTGTAATGGCACCATCTCGGCTCACTGCAACCTCCGCCTCCCAGGTTCAAGCGATTCTCATGTCTCAGCCTCCCCAGTAGCTGGGATTATAGGCGTACACCACCACACCGGCTAATTTTTGTGTGTGTGTGTATTTTTAGTAGAGACAAGGATTTACCGTGTTGGCCAAGCTGGTCTCGAACTCCTGACCTCAAGTGATCTGCCAGCCTCGGCCTCCCAAAGTGCTGGGATTACAGGCGTGAGCCACCATGCCCAGCCTCCTTCTACTTGCTTTCAAAATTCATTCTAACAGCATATTAGTACCATCTGCCAGGGTTGCTACCAAGGTATAAAATCCTACACTACAGGAGGGAGCTCCTTTATCAACACACTCTACTTCATCCAACTTTACATATTATCCTCGTTGATCCACTACCCTCAAGATCCAGCCCCAGGTATACTACCCTGGCTAGGTCCTGCAACTCCTTCTGTCTATAGTCAGTGTCTTCCTTAACTAATGTATCACTTCCTCAGCTGGGCTGATGCCACATTGCATTTCAAATCTACTAGTCTATTGGCTAGCAGAAGAGGTGAGGGTATAGTCTGAGATTAATCAAATGCAGATAAACCTCATCAGTAAAAAGTGGGCTACTTCTGCAGGGCCAGAATGAGATTCAAGACTTTCATGTGCATCAGCCGAGGAATAATCTGTGGGTGGCAAGCCACCCAGGTGCCGAGGCAAGAGATCGAGGGCACGAGTTGTTCCAGTATAATAAAATATATAAAATAAGAATAGTTATACTAGATATAGATAATAGATATGATTATATATGAATATCATTAATCATTAGTTTATAGCAATTACTCTTTATTCCCATATTGTAATAATCCTTGATCTACAATCATAACCTAGGAAAAGCCAGGCCATACAGAGATGGGAGTTGAGGGGACATAGTGAGAAGTGACCAGAAGACAAGAGTGTGAGTCCTCTGTCACGCCCGGACAGGGCCACCAGAGGGCACTTTGATCTAGCAGTAACGCCAGCATCTGGGAAGGCGCCCGTTGCCAAGCGGACCGTGGTCTAGTGGTAGCGCCAGTGCCAAGGAAAAGTACCCGCTACTTAGTGGACCAGGAAAGGGAGTCCCCCTTTCCTGGGGGAGTTTAGAGAAGACTCTACTCCTCCACCTCTTGTGGAAGGCCTGACTATCAGGCCCACCCACAGTTATCTGGCGGCCTAACCATCTCCCTGTGATGCCGTGCTTCAGTGCTCACATTCCTAGTCTGCTTTCATGTTCTATCCTGTACACCTGGCTCTGCCTTCTAGATAGCAGTAGCAAAATTAGTAAAAGTACTAAAAACCTCTGATATGAAGAAATAATGGCATAGGCTGTGTCTTCTCTCTCTCTCTCTCTCTGTCTCTCCACCTCGGCTGCCAAACAGGGAAGGGCCCCCGTCCAGGGAACACTTGACTCATGTGACCTTGTCAATCATTGGAGATGACTCACACTCCTTACCCTGCCTCTTTGTCTTATATCCAATAAATAACAGTGCAGCCTGGCATTCAGGGCCACTACCGGTCTTTGCGTCTTGGTGGTAGTGGTTCCGCGGGCCCAGCTGTCTTTTCTTTTATCTCTTTGTCTTGTGTCTTTATTTCTACAATCTCTCATCTCCGCACATGGGGAGAGAAACCCACCAACCCTGTGGGGCTAGACCCTATAATAACCAACCCAAGTTTCAGGGTCCCAGTCTTCCCTGATAAAGGCCCAGACGATGGCATAGTAGATCTGTTGGGATTAAGAATCTGACTTTCTCCGGAGCTTAGCTACTCTTGAAATTAAGTTCTATGTTATAATCACCTTTTTCTGTCCACTAGCTGCAGTAGATGTGAAACTTTTTATGTTGTTATGGAGACTGGCTTTCAAGCTTTACCTTTTATTGATTATTCATCACAGGCTTTTTGTCATTTTCCAATAAATTGATAACCGTCATAAATAAATATCCAATTCTACAGTACTTATAATACCCTCCTCAAAATTCTAAAATGGATAAAACAGTGTTTCTCTAAGGACATTCTCTTTCACGATTTCCCATCACAGTCAGCTTCCTAGGTCCACTTTCAGTGCAACTTCTAATACCAACTGTCATAGGTCAGGTTCACTAGGAAATAAACATTGAGATTCTGAGCTTTATGTGTTGCAAGTTCATTAGAGAATAAGGAAAGTAGGATTTGAGAAAGATAGGTGTTTAACTATGATGCAATGCAAGAGATGCCTCAACCAATCCAATCGGGGGTTTTAGAACTTGGAGAGTTCTTCAGAGGGATCCCCATGGAGCAAGGGGACAGAGCTTTGTACTCCTACCTCAACCAGTCATTGGATATGGACCAACCACAGGGATGGAGCATAACCTGGGGTGAGGCAGTTTTCTTACACTGAGGACAGTTTCTAGAGAATACCTAAGCTGCTAGCCATTAATGGGCAACACCTCTAGCAGCTAGAAGAATGAGTTCCTTGGTTCTGAAGCGGGGATCTGGGCAGCGTTTACTAAAAGGCATAATCCCAAATTGTTTTAAGTACTTACAACTTATGCAGATGGAGTTAAAGAATGTAACAGAGCCTTATTTCCATTGGAGATTTGGGATTTCCCCTTGACAGTAGGCATTTAAACTAGGGAGTAGGGGTGTTGAAGGTAAAGCATGTGTGAAAGTCCTGGGATAGGAAGAGCTGGGCAACTTAAAATCTAAGATTTCTGGAGCACCGATTTCAATTGGGATAGGATGAGAGTAAAGATGTAGGAAGGTCAAGGTCACGTGGAAATTCATAGACCACTTAAGGGATTTTGGATTTTATCAATGGCAATAAACTACTGAAGAGATTAAAGCAAGAAAGTGTCCATTATTATTATTACTGCAGTTAGAAAAACTCACCTTAGCTAGCTATTGTGTGCCAAATGAATTATAGAGGAGCAGAAATAGAAGTTAGGGAACTAAGAGAGTTTGTAATAACCCAAGTTAGAGATGTTGATTTAGTGTGACGGAAATAAGTTTAGGAATAAGTGGACTGATTCGACACGGATTTTGGAAGAAGATTTGCTGGGACTTGTTGCTTAACTACAAATGGAGAATAAGAGAATGAACCTTGTTAGGAATGATGTCCCAGTCTCTTCCTCCTCTGTAGCAAAAGAGAATGAGGAGAAATGACCTATAATATGAACTAAACATAAAGAATTTTATATCATGTATTCCCTCATAAAGATACTAGATTGGTACCAAGAAAGAAGCAACATAGTTTAAGGACATTTATTTTTTTCTAGACTCAAATCATCTGGGCAGAAAAGAAAAATATTTTGTCTAGTTGAGCCACAAACTGTTTCCCCTTCATTTTTGAAAAAATATTTAGCAAATCCATGAGTTTTTCCTTATCTGCTGGTTTCTTTAGGACTAGGTTTGGAGTCTTACTGTAGGTGGCCTTTAGAGAGATTTTTTGAACAAATATGATCCCTGCCCTCCAGAAGCTTATCAGAGAGATTAAGTCATCCATACACTGTATTTGTGGTGAGTATCCTGGAGGAAGAAAAGGAGAGGGAAGGCATGGGCTCTCCTTATAGCTATCACTCCCACGTTTATTTCCTCCTTTCTATTTTTTTTAACAGAGGAGACAAAAATGATTTTTAGTGAAAGAAAAATTGCTAAAAGGCCATCCTGGAAAGTACATAGAAAAAATTGTGGCTTTAATGGCAACCAAAACTATCAAGTCCAAAGACTGCACTAGTGTTACAGGATTCTTGGGGTGTCACTTTTTTGACTAGAAACCTCTGTGGCCAGTGGCACCTTGGCCCGGGTTTATCTCAGGCCTGCTGGGCTCGTTCTGCCCACTTAGCCTGGTGGGCTGTGCTAAGCTCATGCTACCAGCCTAGATCCCACACCTGCCAAGGACGAGTCAACCGTACAGCGGCGAGGGGTGTGTGAGTGAGCATGGACTCTGGCCACTGCATAATCAGACATGCCAGGTGCTGCAGTGGGGTGGGCAGCTCCAGGTACTGGCATGGGTGCCAGCTCTCTGTGAGGCTGTGGCTGGATCAGACACACTGCAAACAGCTTCCACAGCTAGCACCAGGGAACGTGGTGGTACCCAAAAGCTTGGAGATGCCAGGAACCACAGGACTCCAAAGAGGGAGTCACAGCTCTGGGGAGTTCCCAGGTCTGGGCTTCCCAAAGGGCCACAGATCTGCTTTCTTTCTCTTTACCCACAATGTGGTAAGCAAGGGACATGTTTCAACCCTGTTTGTGTTTAGCTCCTTTAGTCTCACCATTCAATGGGTTCTGAGTTCTTGTCCTGTGACCCAGAAGAATGAGGTATGCAGAGAAGTGGAGGGTGATCAAGGTGAAGAGGACCTTGTTAAGTGATAGAAAAGCTCAGTGGAGACCTGCAGTGAGTAGCTCCTTTCTGTAGCCAGGGTGTCCCAACAAGTAAGTGTTCAGCTCCTAGCAGAGAAGAGACCCTGAAGTAGGAAGCTCCTCTCTGCAGGCAGGTCATCCCGTCATCTCTGCAGCTCTCAGCAGAGATGAGGCCCTGGAGAGGGTAGCTCCTCTCTGCAGCTTGTCGGCCTGACATCTCTGCAACTCTTAGCAGAGAGGAGGCCCTGAAACGTGCACCTCCTCTCTGCAGCTGATCATCCCAATGTGTGCTCAGCTCTGGCTGAGCCTGGAGCTTTTATGGGTCTCAGATGGGAGGAAGTGCATGCCAGTTGGTCCATGAGCGGCCATAGGCAGGGCCAGAAAACGTACCACAAGCTCCTACTCCAGTCTGCAGGACTGGCAACCCAGCCCCCAGTCTTGCGGCCCTCCCTGGCCTGAAGGTGAGGCCTCACCAGGGACCCACCCCCTTCCACCCAGAAACCTGTTGGCCTCCTGCTGCTGTTCTTGGTACCCAGGCTGTAGGTGCCAAGGGGTGCCTGAAGGCCAGCACCAAGCTGCTCTCAGCACCCCCTAAGCTTCCTCCCATGCCCACTGGTGCCCAAAGTTGGCACTGTTGGGCCGAGGTGGCAGGGAGCTGGTGTGTCAGCACTGCCTCAAGTGTGTGCACACCCAGCCAGGCTGCAACAGTGCCCAAATACAACCTTGACTTTGCTTCAAAATTGGAGTTGGGGCCAACAGCAGGAAAAGCCAGGCAGTGGGATCAGACACTTCTGAGCCTGCGAGTAAAGGGGAGCTTTCCCAGGCCCCTAAGAGTGCAAAGATACCTGGGTTCACAGTCACGGTTTGGGCAGGTGCTGCTGTGCAGGAGTGGGGCGGTGGGTGGCTGGAGTGGGACCCTGACTGCTCCACGGAGGTGAAGGCCTGGGTCTGCAGCCATGACTTGGGTGGCTGCAGCTGCACCTGGGAGGGTGGGCCTCCTGCCTGCTCTAGGGTCCCAAGAGCACAGAGATGCCCGGGTCTGCAGCTGTGGCTTGGGCAGCTGAAGCAGCACCTGGGGAGCTTCTGCCCCAACTCAGAAGGGGCAGGGCTTTGCTTGTTTCCAGCTACCACTGGCTCCATAGACTGTGCAGCCGGTCCGCACCTCCCTGCTGCAACTGGCATGATGGCAGTGGCTGCTCCAGATGGCCTGCCACTGTCATCACTAGAGTTTTATGTAATGGCATTCACAAGGCTGTGGTTTGCTATAGTTTTCTAGGAGTTGAGGTTCCCATCAGAAAACTCAGAAGCCAATAGAATTTCAACCTTTCTGAGTCCTGACTCAGTGCATCAAAGCACACCCAAACAGGCTCTGTACCCACCCTTCTCTTCACAAACTCTGCAGATGAATGAGAAGTATGAAGGGGAAAGAAATGAAAGAATCTGAAGTTAGGTTTGTACAGTGTGTGTCCAGGAGTCTACTTTGGGCAGTATTATAGGCACTGTAGTCCATTCTTCTCAAATCCCATACTCATTCTATAACTGGCTATCTACATAACCTCAGAAAAGTTCCCTAAGCCTCCATCTTCTCATCAGAGAAATGAGGACAATAATGTTGTCCCATCAGAGTTCCTACAAAGATTAAATGTGACCACTGACACAAAGATTAGAGGCTTGCTCCATCAAGGCTTCTCAATACATGTTAGCTGTTATTACCAGTACCACTAGGCAGAGAATGAGGATGCAAAATAATAAAACAGAGTCCTTGCAATTCCTTAAGAAAAATAAAACATTTATATAAAATAATTTTATGGTCAATAGAGGTAAGTCACCACAGGACTCAGCGATATCAAACCAAAAAGGTAGGAATGAATAAGTGAAGTGTTTAGGATTTCCAAGAGTGGCATTTGGTCATATAAACCGAAAAATAAAGAAGTTCACTCAACACATAATATAAATTATTCACCAAAAAAGTCACCCAAGAAGACCATAGATATTCAATAATGTCAATTACTTCTACATGCGTGTTCTAGTTACTATAAGTGGTTTCATAGACTATCTTACAGGAGAAGAAAACAGGGTTGGGGATAGAATGAGTTGATAGACATCAATATTTTCTGTGAAATAACTGTTTACTTGGTAGCAGCGAGATTTCTCTGTGTCCTTGGTTGCTTGCAATGCATGAAGAACAGGAGGTTAATTAGCAAATGAGTCAGAGAAAAAAATCATGTACTGATTTTCCTTTCTACATGTGTTCAAAGGTTAGGAGAGGGCAGAAAATGGACTGACAGTCCCATGATGGTGAGCCAGACCACTCAGCCTTTGCTGTTTGGAGCGGCAGCTGTGGCACAGAGTGTGCAGCCTGTCACCAGAAGAAGGCATCAATTCCTGGGCATAGAAAAAATGTTGTGAAAGTCTCTTTAAGGGAAAATGCACACCCAGCCATTGAAAAAAAATGGAAACAAAACATAAATAGATTCAGAAGTGTGGTATTTTGATTGCTGAAGTTTAGGAAATGTGGAAAATAAGAAAATGGAGATGAAATTAAAACTGAATCAAATTATCCTTTTTAATTTATCCATATACAGAAATTAGATGCTGGTGGACTCCCAGGGAAAGTTCAGATCCCCACAAATGATTCAGAGCTTGGTGTTAAGTAGCAGCCGATAAAAAGGAGCCATGTGGCTATTTTGGTGTTCGCGGTTAAGGGATGCTTCAGGGCTACAAAACAGTCCAGTTTTTGAACCACTTTAAAATAAATAATAGAAAATGACTTTACCAACTTACCCAAATCTGCTAACATTGTTTCAGAATTCCTTAAATATCCCTGTGTAAGAAAATTCTTGTGAACTTAAAGTGACACTTTTAATAGTATTAGTTATTTTTTGTTAAAGTGCCCAGCGACCTGGATTGCCTGTGAGATCTGAAGACTTAAAATGGGCTATCCTTTCAGTAGAATCAGGAAAATCACCATTTTAAGAAAAAATTGAATTTTTCCACCTTAAAAATTCATGTACTAAATTGCATTTACAGAGATTTGAAGAGCATCGTTCTACTGCATGTAGAAAGACATGCAAATGATTTTACTGCCTTAACTATTTGCCATCTCTAAGCAGTTTCACAAGGAGATTGACACGTGGTAGAAACTGAATGGGGGTACTTACAGAAGGCAGCTACTATAAAAATGTTGGATTTAAATTGTTACATGTAAATAAGAAAAAGAAAAATATGAAAATATTTTCAAATGTACTAGAAAATGAAAGTTCTGAGTGCACTAAGCTAGCTTCTTAAAAAGTTGTTTTGGTATACAGTAATTTCAAAAGAAACTTGAGGAGGTCCATATCATATCCCACCTCTAGAATTGCAGGATCCTCCCAAGTCAATAGAGTTCACTCACTTGGTAAGATATCTGGAGTCAAGACACACTGGGGTCAGCCTACTGTTCTCTTTTTCATCTCAAGGAAAGAAAAGAAAGTGCAAAATTATTTCACTAGTTCCTGGAGGCATGCCCACATTTTTATGGAAACATCTTTAGGCATGAGTCTCCAAAAAGAAAAAGAAGTTCTTATGCATGACTCTTCTCCACTCCTTTATCCGACTCTGAATATGTACATTTGGAAATGATTAAAAACATGCCACAAATGTGTTTTTGACCTGGGTGTCTTTGAGTTGAGGCATCATTCCGTTTTTTGTTTGTTTGTTTCTTTTTTTAAATTTTGAGACAGTCTCGCTCTGTCGCCCAGGCTGGAGTGCAGTGGCGCAATCTCGGCTCACTGCAAGCTCTGCCTCCTGGGTTCACGCCATCCTCCTACCTCAGCCTCCCGAGTAGCTGGGACTATAGGCACACACTGCCATGCCCGGCTAATTTTTTGTATTTTCAGTAGAGACGGGGTTTCACCGTGTTCGCCAGGATGGTCTTGATCTCCTGACCTTGTGATCTGCCCGCCTTGGCCTCCCAAAATCCCACACCTTGGGATTACAGGCATGAGCCATCGCGCCCAGCCAGGCATCATTCCTTCGAACAAGTGCCTAAGACACGGGTTGAGCACTGTGGGTAAATGTAAATATAAATACACACTGTCCATGTATATTATGTAACATTTATCTATGGGAACCAGATGAGAAGGCAGACTGAGGATCTTAAAAGGAGATACTTCTTGGAGACAATGACTTCACAAAGAATATGTGAAGGAAATATCACAGGCAGGATAACAAATTTTGTACTTCAGAAGCCTGATGCCAATCGGCCTTAATTAAATCAAGACCTCGGGCGTTTCTGTGAATGAGTGAGCAGTAGATATGTTTTAAATATTGTAAAAAGTTCCCTTAAATAAAGACTTTTATGTCAGTTCAAGGCATGAAAAAGATTCAGGATATATCCAAGGACAGTTTTCCTAGTAGGACACATCACATCCATCCTTTATTGTTTCATGTCAACCTGTCTTCTTATAAATATTAGTAAATAGTTAACTGAGACTCAGAAGTGAAAGTGAGAAACGATATCAAAATATAAGATTACAGGCTATGTTCTAGAAATGCCACATCAAAACCACAGACAAAGCCAGCTCTACAGCTGTGAAATCAATCATACTTTAAAAATACTTTATTTTAATCACCAAACTCACAGATAATTATGATAATTTTGTGTAAATAGTCAATAAACACATAAGTCACCTCTATTTTACTCAAGTATATTTCCCAGTTTCCACTGGAGCAATGGATGGATGATATGTGCTTAATATTTGTTAATTTTTATAGTGATTGCGTTTGATTAACAAGATAAAACAGCAATTGAAAGTGAAGTTATTTTTTGTCTGCACTCATCAACTACCCATTCTCCAACTGACTTTATATGAGCAAAAATATGTAAAATGTGGATCTCAGTTAAAATGGAACATAAGGTCAGGCGCCGTGGCTCACACTGTAATCCCAGCACTTTTGGAGGCTGAGGTGGGTGGACTGCTTGAGCCCAGGAGTTCAAGACCAGCCTGGACAACATGGCAAAACCCCATCTCTACAAAAAATACAAAAATTGGCCAGGTGTGGTGGCATGCACCTGTGGTCCCAGCTACTCTGGAGGCTGAGGTGGGAGGATCTCTTGAGCATAGGAGGCAGAGGTTGCAATGAGAAACATCACACCACTGCACTGCAGCCTAGACGATGAGAGTGAAACCATGTATCAAAAAAAAAAAAAATTGAACATTTTTTCCCATCCAAACATTAGCTCTCTGCCAAACTTAGAAGAAAGTGCATCTTATTCTTCTACTATAGTCTCCAAAGGCAGCCGCAAGATTATAGTTCTGAATGTAGACAGAACTGAGAACATTGTGTTCACTTCTCTGTTCTCTTCATAATCATTGCAACAGGGATAGTTATCAGTGAGAAATAGCTGGACAATCAAATGACAGTAATCACAAGAGTGTAAACAAATCAAGGAAGGCAGGAGGGTGGGGAATGAAAAATGAGGTTTTTTTCTTTCAGGGAGTTCATGCACTTTTTGAACATCAGTTGAGTTTAAATAAGTGGATTACCAGGACACCAAAGATAAAACCTTGAAGATTGCTAAGGTCTCAAATAACGTCTCAGGTCACACACGGATAGAATCAGCAGGAGAAAATTTAATCATATATAACGGTTAGATTTTCCTTGTGTGTGTGTGTGTGTGTGTGTGTGTGTCTGTGTCAACACCAAATTTCAAAGACATTTCTATGATTTCCCTTTCAGAACATTTCTTACCATCTTTCTTCTATGAAGTGTTAAAATGAGCATTGTCTAAATAATGTTATTCCAATGAAAATTGGTTATTTGAATTGAAATCAGTTGGGGACACATCAGTTCCCTGAATATCAAGACAATTTTGGCTAAAATGGGAAAGGTCACCTATTATTTTTATGTAGCTAACCATAGAAACAGGTGGATGATTACGAAAAAATCAGGAGTATCCAAGAAAAATAGTAATCAAACATTTCACAGGAAAGCCCAAGGAAATTCTGACACCTCAGTGCACATCATTTGCAAACTCTATTTCCCCTTCTGCCTATCTGCACGGACATTTTACTTGACTTTCAAAGGCCCCAAGTCTTTCCTCTATAGCACAACTAAAGCACCAAAGTTCATCTGCCTTCTAAATATTTCAAATTTACATTTCAGCAAAGGAAACCATCAACAGAGTGAAAAGACAACCTACATAATGGGAGAAAATATTTGCAAACCATACATCTCATGGTGCGATGAGTCTCCAAAATGTCATATTTATAACTTCTACAATTTAATAGAAAAAAGAAACGTAATAACCAGAATTTTTTGAGGAGCTAAGGGCTTGAATAGATAGTTCTCTAGAGAAGACATATTAATGGCCAACAAATATATGAAAAATGCAAATAGAAAGCACAATGAGATATCATCGCACATCTGTCAGGATGGCTATTATCAGTAAAACAAAAGACAACCAGTGTTGATGAGGATGTAGAAAAATTGGTGGGATTACAAAATGGTGCTGCTGCTGTGGAAAACAGTGTAGAGGTTCCCCTCTTAAAACAAAAATAGCACTACTATATAATTCAGCAATCCCAGTTCTGGATATTTATCAAAAATAATTGAAATTACAATGTAGAAGAAATATTGGCACTTTTATGTTTATTGATCACTACTCACAGTAGTCAACATTGGAAATGACCTAAATGGTTTTGTTTTTGTTTTTGTTTTTGTTTTGAGACGGAGTCTCGCTCTGTCACCCAGGCTGAAGCGTAATAGTGCGATCTCGGCTCACTGCAAGGTCCACCTCCCAGGTTCACGCCATCATTCTCCCGCCTCAGCCTCCCGAGTAGCTGGGACTACAGGTGCCTGCCACCACGCCCGGCTAATTTTGTTTTTGTATTTTTAGTAGAGACGGGGTTTCACCATGTTAGCCAGGATGGTCTCGATCTCCTGACCTCGTGATCCACCCACCTCGGCCTCCCAAAGTGCTGGGATTACAGGTGTGAGCCACTGTGCCTGACCCCTAAATGTCTTGACAGATGAAAGGCAAATAAAGAAATGTGGTATATACATACAATGCAATAGGATGCAGCCTTAGAGAAAAGAAGACAATTCTGCAAAGACAACATGGTTGAACTTTTGTGACACAGGCCATCCATATACAGATGCGTACTGCATGATTTCATTTCTATGAGGTACCTAAAATAGTCATATTGATAGAATCAAAGAGAGAAATGGTGGTTGCCAGGTGCTGAAGCGAGGAGGAAATGGGGAATTATTAATCAATGGGTAGGAAGTTTTAGTCAAGCAAGATGTACAGGCTCTAGAGATCTGCTGTACATTGTACCTAGAGTCCATAATAATATATTGTACACTTAAATTACTAAAGGAGTAAGATCTCATGTTAAGTGTTCTTGTCACAGTAAAATGAAATAAAATTTACATTTGATTATGATGAAAACGAGATATTGCAGAGTCAGTAGCTGATACCTAAAAATCCATGCAACTAAATAAAATTTTGAAGTATAGCATATGTTGAAGTATTTTCCAATCATTATGAAAACGAAGGAAAATGGTACAGAATGAAAGTCAGCTAACAATTTCAATGAAAATCACATCCTCTAAAGACAGTAAAAGAGATGACTAAAACATAATTAAAGACTAATCATTTTAATTGCTTCTGTCTTATGGCTGGGCAAAATGAAGTGAATCCATGGAATTGTCAGGAATTCATAATCAAATTAGCATCTTTGCAGTTGGAGAGTTCATTGCATGACCTTATACTTCTTCATTCCCAAAGTCTGAAACCATGTCTCTGCTACGATGAAGCACAGACTTGGCCCCTGCAGCATTTTGAAATGTGTTTGGTCTGAACATGCACAGGCTATCAGAGACCCAACCTTAAAACCACAGAGGATTCTAGAGTAATCTAATGCTTTCACCTGTCTCTAATCAAACCATTTCCACATATCCAGAGTTTGGTTTTAATTTTCTAGTGCAATCAGGGAAAACTGTTGAGATTTTATATTTTTGGTCTCTCCACATCAGCACGAATGGTAATACATCATCATTTCAGTTGGTTTATATTATTAATCACCTTCCTGCTTACAAATGCCTCTTGTAACTTGTGTTCTCCAAAAGAATCCAATAAAAATAAAGAATGGGGTGAAGTAAGCAGGTTTCTGAGAAAAAAAGCAAATTAAATGCCGTGCTTTCGTGACCAAGGAATATTATCCAACAGCATATATGTTTTTGAGTTGTTATAAAAGAACTCACAGCAATCATTGGAACTCATAGAGGCTCTTTGTTTGTCTGCAATTACATTCTCCTGAACTAGTATAATACTTCTGCTTCGTGGAGGCACTGTTTTGATCGTTCTGATGAGAGGTCTGATTCTTAAATTATAACATTTCACTTGTAGATGTTTGTGGCTTCTAATATTAAATCAACTGAAAAATTAATATCAAGAGCAACTAATTTTGGTTTTGTCTCTCTCCTCTGTCTGTTTCTCTTTCTCCTCCTCCTCCCCTCTCTTGCCAGATACAATGTGCCTGTCAGGAAGCAAAGTGAGATGTCTTATTAAAGTGACTTTTTTTCTATATTTTAATCTTATATATAACTTTATACACTCTTGTGATGATTTTACATTTAGGAGTAGCTTATATGGCATTAGTTCCTTATATTTAGCTGTTTCATCCCATCCATTACATTCATCCAAATAAGATTAATTAAGTCATTATTATATGCAAGACATCCCTCACTAGCAATTGGGGGATTGGTTACAGGATGCCTGTAGATGTCAAAATCCAAGGATGCTGAAGTCTAGTATATAAAATGGCATATTATTTACGTATACCCTATGTGCACTCTCCTGTATACTTTAAATCATCTCTAGATTACTTACAATACCTAATACAATGCCTACACATGACTTCATTCACAAGGATTCAGCATAGTACTAAGTGCACGGCAAATTCAAATTTCACTTTTGGGAACTCTGGAATACTTTTTTCTAAATGGGCCCACTGCACTAGCACTGGAGACGTAGAAGTATAAATAAGGTATCAATGACCTCCAGGAACTTACAATCAATCTCCTTCACAAGCACATCTATTCAAGAGAAGCCTTTGGAGAATGCAATTATCTTACCTCCGTCAGCTTCTAACACATAATCAGGCACTTATAGATTTATTAAAGAAGAATGGTAGTGGTAACAGTGGGCTAAGGTGGGTGCTCAAATACCAGTGGGACCTCAACCCCAGCTGGTTTCAAGGCTCTTCACACCATCGTGAGAAGGAATTCAAGGATGAGTCAGAAAATAGTGAAAGTATGGAGATGTATTGCAAAATGAAAAGTACACAAGAAATAAAGAGGGGTGTGGGTGCACTCAAGAGAGTGGGTTGTGCAATGAGGCTTGAGGTTTCTATCTTTATGGGTTTGTTTAACCAAGGAGTGGAATATTTATGACGATTTCTGGAAAAAGGTAAAGATTTCTTGGAAGTATGGTGCCACCCATTTTTACACTAGATGTGTGTGTTACCAGAACTGTCCTGGTGCCGGTGGGTGTGTAACTGAGAATGTTAATGAGCAGATAATGAGGTCCTAGGTAAAACCTAGGTCAAATCTAGCACCATGTAGGGACCATTTGGTCTTAGCCAGCTTGGCCCACACTCTGGTTTTTTAGGGGTTTATCAGCTATTACCTAACTTACACAGCGATTTCACCAGCTTTCTTTTGCTACTCATGTAAAACTGCTGCCTGAAATTTTCTATTCTCCTGCAATCACCCTGTATTATTCCTGTCTCAGTAGAGTAAAATGATAACTCACTCTTACCCTCACGCTCACATCATATGCATCTTGTCTGGCAACCAAGTGGTAGCGATGCTGTCAAATTATTATACATTATATGATATCATGTAAGGTATAGTGACAAAAACTGAAGTTTGGAGTCAGACACAGCTTTTGATCCCAAATCTGTACTTTTGTTTTACCTGGGCTGGTGCTGCCTTTAGAAGGAGCCATCTGTACTTGATTGTACTTCACTATCTAATTCTAAACTCACAAGCAATCAAAACTCATTTTCTCCCAGATCAAATCTCATGTTCAAGCAAATCCAAGTATTTTCAGCCTCAGGAAACACACCTTAACTCCTAATCTCCATGACTTTGCTCATGCTATCTCTTCTGCCTAAAACATCTTTCCAATCACCTGCGTCTGGCTACTTCTTGCTCGTTGTTTAAGATGATGCATAGACGTCACCTCCACAAATTTGTTTTTAGTCCTGCAGATTGATTTTAGTACCCTTCCTATGCACTCTCATAATAACTACCAATTCTTTCTCATTGCAGTCTAAATGAAAAAAAAAAAAAAAGAGAAGATTTATTTATCTTGTCTACATAACTTCATGGCTTTCTAATCTCTATACATTTGATTTCTAATATGAAGGTAAGATAATCAGCCTAGAATCAGTAGACCATAATAGTATCATTGTTTTAATAACAATGATGAATTTGCCTGAGTCAATTATATACCCAATCAGTAGGCTTAAGGAAGAGGAGTGGCCTCAGAGAAAAGGTAAATATTTCAAAGAGTCCTACATAGTTCCAGCTAAAGAGAAATAAATCTCTAACTAGATAGTAGATAATGTAATTTCAACATTGATAAAGAAATTGTATTATCATGATAACCAGAGTAATCTTAGAAAATAGCAAAGACTAAAACTGCCCATGAAGACATAATGGAGAACTAAAAGAAGTCTGTTTGCATAACAATCAATCACATCAATTTTTAGAGGTTGTTCAAAGTTCTTATTATACAAGTTTAGAACCTCAGGCCAAGAGATGATATATTCGAAACTACCTACTTTTTTGATGAATTGTATTAGTCAGAGTTCTCTGGAGAAACAAGATAGATAGGATACATGCTATAGACCCTATTTTATTTTATAATGTAAAATAAATATGATACAAATATTAAATAAATATGATATAAATATTTTATATATAATGAAGATTATAATATATATTACATGCATAGAACAAATAGTGTGAATATGTGCATATATACATAAGATTTATTATGGGAATTGGCTCACTGTCTTATGCAGGATAAGAAGTTCCATGATCTACCATATGCAAGCTCAAGACCTAGGAAAGTCAGTGAAGTAATTCAGTCTGACTCCAAAAGCCTAGGAACAAGGGAAGATGAGGATGTAAACCCCAGTCTGAAGGCAGGAGAAGATGAGATCAGATGTCTCTGCTCAAACAGTGAGCCAAGAAAAAAAAAAAAAAGCCAGCAAATTCCTTCTTCCTCTACCTTCTGTTTTATTTCTTCTTTCTCAATGGATTAGATGATGCCCCCGCCCCACTGGGGAGGGCAATCTACTTTACTGCATCCACCAATTGGAATGCTTATCTGATCTGGAAACACCCTCACAGATACACCCAGAAAGAATGTTTACTCTGAGCATCTCATGGCCCACTCGAATTGACACATAAGATTAATCATCACATGAATTCGACTTTGTTTCACAGGGCAAGCACTCTACAATAGTAACCTCAAGACTAGGTCATCACAGACAAGAAAGGTGCCAACTAATACTCCTCCATTTCAGTGGTTCCTACTCTTGGCTGTGAAAGTGGTTTCATCTTTCAAGATGAAATTGGGAGTTGAAAAATAATGGATTCCTGGATCACATCTCAGACCTTACAAGATCAAAATTTCTTGAGCGTAGACACCCAGCCTAATACTTTTTAAAATTCCAGAGTATATTCTTACATATCTTTTCTCACCTCAGTCACTGGACCAGCACTGGGGAGCCCTCTTATATCTGAGACAGATTTTGAGACACAGCCCTAGAAAGAAACCTTAAAGACATGAAGTAAAGAAAATAGATGAGGGTCAAAATCAGAAAGATCTATCAAAATGGTAACAATAACCAGGAAATTTGAAATTAGTTAATAGGTATCTTTTACATGGTTAAAAATAAGCTTTCATATTTTAATAAATTTTTTTTGAATGCAATGAGAAAGCTCTCATAGATAAGGTCTCAGTAGCATGCAATACTACAATATAGTGGAAATTATATGAATATTTGTATGCTAAATCTGTCTCAACTCACAGATACAATGGAGAATGAAATACAATACAGTGCTTATTTTTCCACTTTGTACACACAAAAATACAGGATTATTGGCATGTTAAGGTTTTCCTTCAATTTTCAATTGATGGTCACCAAAACAGCTGTAAACAAACTAATCTTTCAGAAAAGTTTTTAACAAAGCAAAAAAAAAAAAAAAAAAAAAGGAAGAAATCTCACTCATACAGAGAGGCATTCCCCCAAATTACTAAAATTATATTTATTTCAGAATTACATACTGAATCATCTATTGTGCCAGTACATTCTGCATTTTAGGCTTAATGTGATTGTATTTGTTTACACTTCTTGTTATTACAAAACATAATGCTACTGAGACATGTTCTAACATTTAAAGCAATGTCTGGACATTACCCAAGCAGTCACAGACTGGCTACAGCTTCACTCATAGCTGAGTTATGTGCTATGCCAGCAAGAGTGGTCTGTTTTCTGAGCAGTAGATGTCTACATTGCTTGACTACATTTTTGTAAATTTTCTCTAAAGATAATAATTGATGGCTACATGTCTTCAGCCCAATAAGAAGAAAATTGGAGAATCTGTTCATTTTAGGCAAAAACAATGATGCTTGATGCTTTAGTCAAGAATGTTTAGATCTTGTTTTATTTAATTCATAGTGCATATAAGTTATCAGTCTATGTTATTATATGACAAAATTAGTTGACAAGACATTAGAATACTGATCATCAATAAAAAAAGCAACCCAAGTAATGAATACCTAGATATACTAGTTAGCTTGGGTCACCATAACAAAATACCAGGGACTGTGCAGCATAAACAACAAACATTCATTTTCTCAAAGTTCTGGAAGCTAAAAGAATGAGATCAAGATGCTACCATGGTTGGGTTTCGGTGAGGGCTCTCTTCCTGGCTTGCAGACAGCCGCCTTTTCGCTGTGTCTTCATATAATGGTGAAAAGGAGAGGAAGCAAGCTCTCTAATGTCTCTTCTCATAAGGACATTAATCCTATCATGAGGGCCCCACATTTTTTACCTTACCTAACCCTGATTACCTTTCAAAGACCCCATCTCCAAATACCATTTCATTAAGGGTTAGGTCTTTCACATAAGAATTTGAGGGTGAAACATTCAGTTTATAACCCTGCTGTATGTCAACAAGGCTACCAAATTATAGATAGATTATTGGGCCAAAATACCCAGGCTACTATTACTCAGTGGAGGTTGAGGTAAGGATTCATGTTGAATGGCTTTAGACACGTTAAGCCATGTTCCTGAAGAATGGGTAATCTATTTGATTGACAGATGCTAAGCAGAGAGATTTATCTTAAAGGTTTTTAAACATGACTCTCATGGCCTTGGCCAGATAATCATCAATACTGCATAGAAGAGGAAAGCCCAGAGTGATTCTGTTAGAGAAGCAGAAAAATAGAGCTCTGTCCAGTCATTCTCCATAACAAGGAGAAAAGGTGGCCAGAAATTAGCAGAAAATATTAGATTTAAACAATGGCTTCCCAGGAACATGGTTAATATATTCAATATAAACCTTAAACAGGTACATAAGCAAAGATTACAAATGCTTTCGTGGCTAATAAGTGTCCTGAAGCAAGAAATGTGTAATTGTATTAGAATAAGTGGACTATCATAACAGATTCCAAAAATCTATAAGAAAGTTTCAGTTCTGGCCTGAACTGTATCTGTAATGTTAATAGTTAAGAATTATCACCAAATTTCTAGGAAGGAAAAACTGAAGATTCATAATAGAAAACAATTTTAATACCAAAATTTTCTTGAGAAAGTTAAGAATATTTCTCAAGTATAAACTCACATATTAAACTATGTATAGTTTCAATTACGGACTATACTATTAGTGAATGTCAATGCATTCTTTTTCACCTTGATATAAAGTCCTGAGTTAAAATACCACGCTAAGATTTCTTACCCATGAATAGCTGCATCAGGAGGACCCTTCCTATTAGATTCAATTTTTAGGAACCCAGAGTGAGCAAAAACAAAGCAGGTTGCTCTCCTTATAATATTTTTACCCAAAGTTATTTCTAAATATGATAATAATGGGGCTCAAAATAATAATGTTAATAGTAAGGATTAAAATAAAAAGTGCTAACAATTCTAATTTAAAAACAAAACAAAACAGTGATGCCAATGATTTAGTTGTAAAAGATGCTGGTGGCCAGTGACAGAGATGCCTGGAATCCTACTACAAGCCTAAGTTGCTATCTGAAGACAGAATACTGCAGAGGTTACCAAATATTCTTAGGTTATATCACTCTTTAGTATCTCGGAAGCTTTTTCGAGGCAACCATAGGCCAAAAGAAATAACAATCCCATGTATTAAGTCAGGTTCAAATGATTTAGATATAGTAATCTATAGTGTCTAATAGATGTTGCTGTGTGTCTCCAGAAAAATGAAAATACCCCAAAGTAACTCCAGGAATTTGCTAAGTTATCCAAGAGTGTCTCAGTACACAATTTGAGAACCATGGGTATATTGTATTGGTTAATTCAGGTTTTCAAGTCACACTACCTGGATTTGAATCCAGTCACCACTAATGATTATATATGTAACCTTGGGCAACTTGTGTAACTTGTAGTGAAACTTTCATACTTTGGTTACTCAATTATAAAATGGATTTGATAATACTTAATAGAGTAGTTATTATGATGATTCAATCAATAAAATCTATGTACAATGAAAATGCCTGGAACTCAGATCAGTAAATGTTAGCTATTTTGTTATTATTGAGCATGATATATCAAATAATCTTCTCTTTCTTGTGATTGCAATAGATTTATAGAGTACAGGAGATTCTTAGAAAAAGCTGTACGTAAGAATGGGCACAAGTTTTCACCTCTCCCTTATTTGTAACAAGCTGGAGTTAAAAAGTTCTGAAGATAATCTTACCAAGGAATTGTCATGTGTACTTCCTCCCAAAACATATCAAAAGCGGAACTAAGTCTTCCCTGCTGCTCCTCCTTGAAATAAAATTCTTGCGTATTTTGTTTTTTGTTTTTTTGAGATGGGCTCTCTCTTTCTTGCCAAGGCTAAAGTGTAGTGACATGGTCACAGATCACTGTAACCTCTACTTCCCTCGAGTTCAAATGATTCTTCCACCGTGGCCTCCCAAAGTGCGAGAATTATAGGCGTGAGCCACCATGTCCAACCCCTTGTTTTAATTAGTGCTTGAGTCATGCAAATAGTTGGAGTTTCCTCAAATATAATATCTCTATATCTTTAGCATCTAATTAAATGCAAAAAGAAATGCAAGAAGTTAGCCAAGCTTTTGATTGTAGACATGAAGATTTTCCAGCCCATTCCATGCATTTCACTCCTGCACTTTTATCAGCAGAAAAAGGTAGTGAGATTATGATGCCTTCAAAAAAAGAGATTGCCAATAAAGGAAAAGAGTAAATGTAGTGAATTTTTGTAGATACATGTGTAGTTTGCTGCGTGTACTTTGTTTTGCTTAACCACTTAATTGGTTTATAGTTGTAGGATATAGCTTTAGAGAATGCAAAGCACACAAATTCCAAAGGGTGGTCATTGCCTAGCTCATTTTTAATACTAACATGATCTTTTTGGCAATTTTATGATGAATAAGCTATATATTTCTATTACAAAGATTGTCTTTTTAAGCTTTGGCAATGGGCTTACAATCTTCCTCTTCACGTTAGGAAACCATAACATTTATAACCACTTCAGTATCTATACTATCAGCCATGGTAAATTACATTATTTGTTCACCATGTTTCCATAGAAGCAAAATATGCTTCTTTTGCCCCATTGGCTTTGGGGTAGGTCTGTAACTTTCTTTGACCATTGGAATTTAAATGAATAGGAGGTATACTATTCATATGGGCTGAACCTGAAGGTACGGCTTTATTGTTTGATTCTGTCTCTTTCCTTTTGTCCTGACCATCAGAACAGCATATACCAAACACTGGCTGCTTAATGGGTTTGCACACGGACCTGCGCCCAGCAGAGCCAAGCCGTAACCAACCTCATCCTGACATTAACGAAAGAGGATGTCTTCTTTTTACAAGCCCCTGAGACATTGAGGTTGTCTGCCACCACCACAAGAGTTGACTAATACCCCAGTCCATTAAAACTCTACTTGAAAATTACTTTGATCTCCTCTCCGTTCACGGCATTCACCTCTATTATTCAAGACCATACTATACGTGTAATCATTATCCCCAATTTCTTTACTTCTGAAATTTTAATTTCCAGGATTTTACTCCCTCTCTCACTATAATGTCCTGACTCTTCAGATTCTCCAACTTTTTTACTTCTTTACTGCCTCTGCATGCAGCCTTAAGATGAATTGAGATTTCTATATCTTTAACATCTCATGTTTCATTCACTCCATTACCCAGTTCTCGGGCCCTGCTTCTTTCGCTTCCTAGTCTGGTGCCAATGGTGCTTCCTTCTACACTATTTATGCCATTAACTCTCCAGGGAACAAGCCTACCATTGCCCCCTCTCTTCTTCTATATCCATTCTAGTTTATTCTGGAAAAAGTCCACACACCTATTTCTATCAATGGTTACTACTCTAGTTACTGTTGCTACATATCAAACTGCTCAGTTTCATTTATTGTATCCTTTGGATCAAGACGTTGCCCACACAGTTTTATTATTTATTGTGTCCTTGGGGTCAAGAAATCAGGAGTAGGACTCAGCTGAGTGATTCTTCCGAGTGTTGTATAGTTTATTGGTTATAAATAAGACATAAAGCCAGCCTAAATTCATGAGGAAGAGAGTTAGATGCTACCTTTTCATAGGAGGATGGCAAGTTACTGAATCAAACTGGGTTCTTTTGTCTGCACTCATTGGAAAACCAAACACCAAAGCACCAGTAAACTGGTAAGGGCACAGGAGCAAATGCTCAAATGTGTCTCTCTGAGCTGGGGGCTGGGTCAGGTTTTATAAGCATAGGCTAATGAGATGTGATTTGATTGGATTTCACAATGAGATGATGCCAGGAGGCATGATCTGACTGGATCCTCCCATGGGGTGACAACAGGCTCAATTTGACTGGATCCTGGATTCTGCTATATGGCATCTATTTTGTAATTCAGTCCCCACACAATCTGAACACTTACATTCCACCCAGGGATGCACTCTTGGTTCGTCTGCGCATGCTCAGGTTATGTGACCTTCAACGTGCGGGCACATGGCAACTGAAAAACATCTCACTACTTTATGACGTAAAAGTTGAACCAGATTGGTCTGGTGTGGTTACACAAGGCCACATCTTAAAATTACATGTAGAATGGTTAATATTGTTGAAACAATCTATGGAAAATACAAAATGCCATTCTAGTCCCCCCAAAAGGGGATAAATGGCTTAAATAAGTTTGAATGATATTATATTCATAATCTCATATTTGTCTCATAATTATTATGCTTATAATTTATTCTACTCATAATTATGAGTCATAATCTCTTTTCCAAATAAAATTTAAAACAAATGTTAAGGAACAGTCCCAAGTATTGAGAAAATGAGTAGAGTCCCCTTATTTTCCAGGGGCATGGGAACAGCAGGCCACACAGACAATGGTCTACAGGTCAGGAGATCTGAATTAGAGCAAGTAGACCTGAATTTGAATAAAAAATGGCAAAGAAAAAATAAGAAATCTGTGCAGGAGATTTTATGTTACATCTCATATTAGAATCAGTGGGGAAAGTCTCAACTAAAACATGCTTTCTTGAAGGCTTGCTTTCATTTCCTCACATTCATGACTGACAACTGTATGTCCCATCACACCAGGCAATTTCACACACACCAATTCATTTAGTGCTCAGTTGGGTCAGAGGAGAATTATGATCCTGACTTCCATCTAAAAACATTGTAGTGAAAAAAGAACACACAGACACACAGTTAATAAGTAGAACAATAAAGATTCAAAAATAACACCTTGTGACCCAAACCCAGTGCACAGTCTACAAACATAAGATTCATTCTGAAGATGGAGAGAGCTCTGTGAGTAGTAATGCTAAGAATGACAGGATTATATACACAGGGTAGATAACACCTGAAATAGCATAGTAGCAACTGCTAGAGAAGAAGTACTCTCACTAACCCACATGAAGGGATTTCTGGGCTAAAAGGATACATGTTCAAAATAAGATTGCATATTCATGAGCTAGCCCTGCCAAAAGGCTGTACTAATTTATCTGGCCACAACCATGAAAGAGTGTGCATGTTTTTCCCACCCTCACCAACACAGAGTAGAACAATTTCTAATATGTATTCATCTCCTAGAGAAAATATATCTCATTTTATTTGTAGTAAATTGGCTATTATTATAATGTGCACTTTATATGTTTATTAATCATGTGGATCTCCATTTTTATGTGTGTACACTTCATTCTTCCTGGTTCTCTAGCGAGAATACTTCTCCAACAGCACACTACTGAGAAATGCCTTCCAAGTCCAGTATCTCAAAGGAAGTCTCTGTTCATCTCTGAGAACTGTGGGCCACTGACCTTCAGGCTCCCTACACTTTCCACCTTAAAATATTCATAACCCTCCTCTAAGACTCCATACAAAGATGTGCCTCACATTTCTCATCACCCTAGTTTTACAGATCTTTGGGGTGTCACTTTTCTGACTGGAAACCTGTGGCCAGTGGTGCCTTTGCCTAAGTTTTGCTTGGGCCTGCTGGGCTCATTCTGCCCATTCAGCCTGGCAGGCTATGCTCAGCTCATGCTGCCAATCCCATAACTTCAAGGGAGATGCAAGTCAGGCATGGAGTGGCAAGGGGTGCATGAGTGAGTGTGGGGTCTGGCCACTGTGCAGTCAGACCCACCAACTGCCTGCCAGCTACCATGGGGCAGGCAGCTCCAGGTGCTGTCATGGCACTGACTCTCTGCGAGGCTGTGGCTGGACCAGGAGGACACCAAGCCACTTCCCTGGCTGGCACCGGGGAATGCAGTGGCACCCGAAAACTTGGAGATGCCAGGAACCACGGGGCCCCAAAGAGGGAGTCACAGCCCTGGCTCAGAGAGCTCCCACGTCTGGACTCCCTGAAAGGCTGCAGCTCTTCTTTCCTTCTCTTTACCCACAATGTGACAAGCAAGGGGCATGTTTCAGCCCTGTTTGTGTTATAGCCCTTTTAGCCTCACCATTCAGCAGGCCCCAACTTTTTGTCCTGAAACCAGGAAGAACGAGGTATGTAGACAAGTGAAGGGTGAGCCAGACAAAGAGGAGCTTCATTGAGCAATAGAACAGCTCAGTCTCCTGAAGGGGGCAGCTCCTCTCCATAGCCAGGGTGTCTTGTCGAGTGTTCAGCTCCTAGCAGAAAGAGTAGCTGTGCTCTGCAGGCAGGTTGTCCCAACAAGTGTTCACTCCCAGCAGAGAGGGTAGCTCCTCTCTGCAGCTGGTCATCCCACCGTCTGTGCAGCTCTCAGCAGAGAGGAGGTTCTGTAATCTTCTGCTGATAACTTATTTCTCTAATTGTTTATCATTTCCTTAAGTTCCGAATTCAGATATCCAGCGGCCTGATGCATATCCATACATGTGAATAAGAGGCACTTCAAGTTTAGTATGACATAAGCATATTACATATTAAGAAAAGTGTTCCTAATCTATAACCCCACTTCACAAAATTCCTTGGTCCAACTTCCCTTGGATTACTGAAATATACTCCGATTCATTTCCCTGTTCTCTCTCTTGCCCCCAAACCTCCCCAAAACCCACAGAGCAGCTGGGACAATCTGTTTAAACCCACAACCCCAATATAAAACTCTCCGTTGGCTTCCCAATGCAGTAGGATGTTAACCCTAACACCTTACAGTACATACAGTGCTTCACATGACCCGGCCCTGACATGCATCTCAACCTTAATCCCCTGCCGCTCTCCCCACGTCCTGACATAGAGGATGCCAGGCATCCTGGCTTTCTTCCTGTCCCTTGAACAGGCCAAGATCTTTCCTATTTCAAGGTCATTGCTCTTGTTTTTCTCTCTACTTGTAGTGCTCTGCCTTCCATTTTTATACACGAGTATGCATTTTAACATTTGGGTCTCAGCTCAAATAGTCCCTCCTTACTGAAGTTTTTCTGTCCACTCCCTCTAAAGTGAGCTACCAATTACTTTTAAAACAATCACCTTATGTTATTATTGCCATAACACTTACAATCTGTTGATTATTGTTTGCTATGCTTATTTATGATGTTCCTTGCTTCCAAAAATGTAAGCTCCACAAGGAAAAGGTTTTGTCTTTCTATCCCTCAAAATCCCCAGCGCTTAAGCTAATACCTGTCTTTCTGTATAAATGCATATTGATTCAATGAACAAATAAATGAAAGAATGAATTCTGCCTCAAGGAATTTATCCTAATAAAATAATTGAACTACACATACAAGGATGTCTGTGATAGTACTATTCAAAAATAGCAAAGAATTAGAAACAATCTAAATGACCAACAGATCAACTACATAGTTTGTATATTACCTATGCCACAGAATAGTGAATAAAAGAATAAGAATTGAATAGATTTACATTAATTGACTTGGGAAAATGTTAACCAGATATTGTTGAATGAAAAAAAGCTATGTAACCAAAGCCCAAAGTGTGCACCCATTTATATAAAATTATGTCTACACAACATTATATTGAACTATGCATTAATATACATATATGTGTGGACAGATGTCCAAAATTCTGTCTGGAAACATTAACAGTGATTATTTTTGAGAAATCTGGGACTGATTTTTACTTTGTTCCTATACTTTTCTGAATCATTTCAATTTTTATATGAGCATGTATTGTGTTCACAATCAGAAAAACATTTCTACTACTAGCCTTTGGCTCATCAGATTGACAATCCCAGGATTTTTCCAAGTAATTTTTGAGGAAAAAAAGAAGTTTTTCAGTATACTTCTTCTAAATCTCTCTATTTAAAGTTTATTTATTTTCCCCCGTCTTGCTTTTCTTGGTGCTATTTGAAATGTGGAAACACTGTAAGCATTGCAAAAATAATAACAACAATAAAATAAATCAAAAAAATATTATTAGGCTAAGCTTTTCAAAGTGTATTTTAACGTAGCATCAAGCATGTTCGCATTTTTATTACTGATTATAATGTTCAACAGTCTGTGACACAACAATTCAGACTTTTTGGCAGACAGACCCCTGTTTCCATTTCTTTTAGTACAAGATGTAGGGTGTGGAAACTTTCTACTTCCTTGGAAACTCTTCTGAAAACGGGTTTTCACTCAGTGCAGTCTCTAAGTGTTTAAGAGGTGACTGAATTTCTGAAAGTGGTCTGACTGTTTTAGTGCCGCTGGCAACCGCTGTAACTTTCACACTATGTGAAAGGGGGAAAAATCCATATTATTAAAAATTTGCCCTAGATCTCTTTCCCATTTCCTTTTTTTTTTTTTTTTTTTTTTTCCCAAACAGAGGCCAAAATATCAGGATAATTTTTCTATGGAAACATTTAAACTCAGTATCAAAATATTTGCTTATATGACTACATCTCTGAATAATACTGATCATATTAATCACTTATTGTTATTGAGAAGGCAGCTACAAAAAAAAAAATGCCTAAATTCCACACAGGTTTTTCTTTTCTTTTCTCTTTTTTTCTAACCTCTGTACTGCCAAATAGAATATCCATTCCTATTCAATTTCCTGAGGCTCAATAGGATACCTAAATCCTATATATTTTTCATGGAAGAAAACAAAAAAACCCACTGCCTTTAATTAACTTTTTAACTGGGAAAAATATAACAATTTTTTTTTTCAAATTAAAATAGTCTCTGTCTGCTCCTATCATTCAGAAGTTGGCTGGTGTATTAGTCCATTTCAGCTCGTATAAGAAAATACCAAAAACTAGGTGGCTTGTAAAAAACAGATATTGATCTCCCACAGTTCTGTAGGCTGGCAGATTTAATGGCTGGTGAGGGCTGACTTTCTGGTTCACAGAGAGTGACTTGTTGCTCTGTCCTCACATGGTGAAAGGTGTAAAAGGGCTCTCTGGGGTCTATTTTATAAAGGCACTAATCTCATTTATAAAGTCTCCACCCTCATGACCTAACCACCTCCCAAAGTTCCCACTTTCTAATACCATCACCTTGGGGGTTAGGATTTTAACATATTAGTTTTGGGGGAACACAAGCACTCCGACCATGGCAGTTGGCTCCCTAGGACAAAATCCTAAAATTAGGCAACTTGGATGTCTGTTCTGGATGTAGCTATTTGCTTTGCTGGAGTAACAAGTTAACGTTCCAACTTCCCAGAGAGTCCTTTTGCATTCTCTGCTGATGGAGTTCAAGAGGAAGCTGGCCATGAACTTTTGGGGATACTGTCTCTGTCCCCAAAGCTATCTTTCCCACTTCCTTAGCAGAAGGAAGAAGATAGGTAGACTGTGGTGAAGGATCCAAATTATCCAACATGTTTTATGGCATAATCAGAGATGGAACATAGGTTTCCATCTGTGTGCATCACTGATTTTTTTTTCAATTCCAATATCTCATCAGTTCCTATGACTTTGATTATCAAGTAATCATTGATGCACTATACATCTTAATCCCCAGCTTTATTTCTCACTTCATTCCTGAACTTCAGGCCCACGTGGACAAATGCCTTCCCGAAAATTCAGCTCATCACAAATTGAATCCATCATGTTCTCCACAAATTGGATCTCTCTCTTTTGAGTTCTCTATATTGGTTGATATGCATCACTCAATATCCTTCAGTGCTGATATCTAAAATTGAAACTTAAAAGTCATGGTCAACTCCATCATGGTCAAGAGACCTTCCTCAAGACCTGTAAATTCTACCCTGGTGATGTCTCTGATATCTATTCTCAGCTTTTTATGCTAAGTGTCATTTTCACAATCAAGTCCCCATTATCTCAAGTCAATCCAAGAACTGGCAATCTCTGGCCTGTAGGCCAAATTTAGTCCACTGCTTCTCTTTGAAACAAAGTTATATTGGACTGTTTGTGGCTGCTTTCACATTACAAAGTCAAAGTCGGGTAGTTGTAACAGGGACTATATGACACACAAAGTCTAAAATATTGACTATTTAGCCCTCACCTTCATGGTCTAAACCATAGCAAAAGCCTTCAAAAAGTGTACATTGCTTATGTAAAATATGCAATAGGAAGAAGAAATAGATAGTTATGGAGAGAAAAGGAAAGAAACAAACATAACCTTTCAACCCACAATAATAACCACTATAAATCTTTCTATGCTTTTCCTGGGCACATAATATTATTCTTTACAATAATTGAATCTTAATTGTATATACTATTTTTCCCAAATTGAGTCTTATTTTTTAGTAATATTAAATGAGTTTTCTCCTAAGTTTTTACAGTTATGTAATATTTAATATTATAAAGATTATTAGGGTTCTAAGGTTTTCTAATAGGCATTTTCAAATTACTTTCTGGATAGGTTGTATATTTCCATCACCACCAGGATTGGGATTTACAGCTAAACCAAGTTTTAGGCTCTTCAATTCTAGCTAAATATAAGCATCACTTTTTATGATATGGTAACTCAATGCTATTTTTATTTTTACCTCTGTGATTAATAGTAAAATTGAGTATTTTATAATATGTTCAATTACCACTTGCATTTTTCTTCATGTGAATTGATTAGGCTTATTATTTTCCACTTTGCAATTTCAGTGAATATCTTGACCTTAATTACTTACTAGTATTTCCAACAAAACAAAAATAATCATGGTCCACAAGTTCACAAAGTAATGTACACTGATGCACAACATCAAGATTCTAGATATGGTTCTTCTTGATTGACAGACTTATGAACTAAATAACTAGCTGTCTTATTGTATTAGTCAATTCTTGCACTGCTGTAAAGAAATACCTGAGACTGGATAGTTTATAAAGAAAAGAAGTTTAATTGACACACATTTCTGCAGACTGTACAAGGAAGCAAGACGCTGGCACCTGCTTCACTTCTGAGGAGGCCTCACAAAATTTACAATCATGGTGGAAGGTGGAGGGGGAGCAGATATGTCTTACATGGAAGGACAAAGAGCAAGAGAGAGCAAGGCAGGCGGTGCTGCATGCTTTTAAGCAACCAGATCTCACGAGAACTCACTATCATGAGAACAGCAACAGGGGGATGTTGCGAAACCATTCATGAAAAATCCACCCCCATGATCCAACCACTTCCCATCAGGCCCCACTTCCAAAATTGAAGACTACAGTTTCACATGAGATTTCATGAAGACACAGATCCAAACCATATCACTTACCCACAGACATCCAATATAAGCAATAGTCATTGTTAATAAAACAACAATAAAAATGTAAGCACTTTACATACATTTACTCACTTTAAATCTCACAACAGTGCCATGAGCACACATCATCCCCATTTTATAGATAAGAAAACTGAGGCACAGAGCACTTAAGAGATCCAAGGGCTCGCTTGGCATCAAAAGCCATCCTCTTAACCATACACTATGCTGCCTCCTACACTGATAGTAAAAGTAGGAATCCTCTGTTTATCTTATTAGCCTTAAATATTGTGAACAGTGGCCCTTTAACTTTTTTTGTTTTATGTGTGCTTGAAGGAATTTTTTTGTTACATAGAAATTTCCTGTGGTCCATAGTTAAATATAATCACTTTTTATATTTATTTTCTTTTTCTCTCTTTTTCTTTTTCGACAGAGTCTTGCTCTGTCACCCAGGCTGGAGTTCAGTGGTGCAATCTTAGCTCACTACAACCTCCACCTCCCAGGTTCAAGCAATTCTCCTCCCTCAGCCTCCCAAGTAGCTGGGATGACAGGCATGTGCCACCATGCCCAGCTAATTTTTGTATTTTTAGTAGAGACAGGGTTTCACCATATTGGCCAGGCTGAGTCAAACTCCTGACCTCAAGTGATCCGTCTTGGCCTCCCAAAGTGCTGGGATTACAGGCATGAGCCACAGCACTTGGCCACATATTTATTTTCTTTCCTTCACATTGTTTAGAAAGACAATCCTGAGCATAGAATTTACTTTTTTTATATATATATTTTGACTATAGCTGTATTTTCAATTAATTGTTATATATCTCTGATTATAGAAAACTTAACTCTATGTTGTCAATTCCAAATCATCACTCACTGAGGCATCATGTGTATTCTTAAAATCCCAATCTAGTCATGCAACATAACTTCCCCAAAATCTTCAGTAACATCCCAGATCATACAGAAAAACAAAGATTTTTTTTTTTTCTTGTTTTTTTTTTTTTTTTTTTGAGATGGAGTTTCACTTTTGTTGCCCAGGCTGGAGTGCAATGGTGCGATCTCAGCTCACTGCAACCTCCACCTCCTGGGTTCAAGCGATTCTCCTGCCTCAACCTCTCAAGTAGCTGGGATTACAGGCATGCGCCACCACGCCTGGCTAATTTTATATTTTTAGTAAAGATAGGGTTTCTTCATGTTGGTCAGGCTGGTTTCGAACTCCTGGTCTCAGGTGATCTGCCTGCCTTGGCTTCCCAAAGTGCTAGGATTACAAGTGTGAGCCACCATGCCTGGCTAATAATTTTGTTTGTTTGACTTTCAAGATCTTGTAGGATCTAGTTACAATCTACCTCTAATTCACTCCTCACTATTTCTCCAATTTTCACTAGATAAGCTATTCAACATTTCCAGAAGACACCCCATATTTCCTATCCTCCTGCCTTTTCTTATTCTCTCTTTCATTTTTAGAGGATGACCTCCCAAATTGGACACCTTATTTGCCAGCAAGCTCAAACACTGTATCTTCTCTGGCGACTTCCTGAGTCCTTAGTAGGAATTATCCTTTAGGTTGTTATTTCATGGTATACATGATTATTGTATTAATTACATGGAATAATAAAGCCCACCCCACATCCTCACAAATGTTCATTAGCTCCCAAAGAGCAAGGACCAAATCCTACTCAGTTATCTTTCCATCACAGACCTCAGCAAATGAGCATATACTCAATAAAAACATTGAGCAAACCAAATTGAATGAAAATGCTTGTGTCAGTTCACTCACTTTTCTCTAATGCAGTTCTTTCATCTCCTATTTTATCTCTTCTTTATTCACATCATTGTGTACCATATGTGAAGTTATCTGTGGCAGCACTGTAATGCATTATTCATATCCTAGAGCCTTTTTATGGAACAATTAATTTGAGGAATAAAAATATTTGGAGGTTTTCAGCTTTCTCTTTTACTCACATTTTGACTAAAAAATGTTGGATAGCTATTAGCAGCAGGACTCTTAAAGGTAATGACATCTTATGAATCTGAATAAACTGTAGTCTAAGACATTTTAGGCAAAAAAGACATTTTGAAAAACTGACTTTTGTGAATCAAGTTGTTTTAAAAAATACCCACAATAACATAGTCATAAATATTTGCCAGCTGAAAGCTATAGCTCTATGAAAATTGAGAGTATTCAAAAAATGCCGTATGTATTTTTCAGGAACCTGAAGTCATATTTACCTTATTTCTTTTATTACATAGCCTAGTAACCAAAATGTGTACTTCTTCAGAAAATGTAGGACATTCGTTGAAGCTGTACTAGGCTTCCAGAATTGCACCTCTCTTCCAGCACTACTTCACAATTAGTATTCAAAAGGACTCATATAATAAAATAGAGATTATCTTATTTGAAAACACTATTTATGTCTTTTTCTAAAGAGGGCTTCCTTTTAAAATTAAGCATCAATCTCTGAAGTGAAATATGCATGTAATGGGCATAAAGCAGTTAACTGGAAAATTTTTGTGACCACAAAACAATTTGGGAATACTGAGAGCACACATGTAAGAGCATCTTACAGTCAAAATTCAACTAAGATGAATTTTGAAACTATTGTAAATGACAAACATTCTTCCCCCAACTTTAGCAACAGATATTTTAAAGCAGTAAGAATACTGCCGGGCGTCGTGGCTCACGCCTGTAATCCTAGCACTTTGGGAGGCTGAGGCAGGTGGATTGCATGAGCTCAGGAGTTTGAGACCAGCCTGGGCAATATGGTGAAACCCTGTCTCTACTAAAATACGGGGGGAAAAAAAATAGCCAGGCATGGCAGAATGTGCCTGTAGTCCCAGCTACTTGGGAGGAAGGAGAATTGCTTGAACCCAGGAGGCGGAGGTTGCAGTGAGCTGAGATGATGCCACTGCATTCCAGCCTGGTGACAGAGTGAGACGCTGTCTCAAAAAAAAAAAAAAAAAAAAGAATACTTTTAGGAAAGTTTAGCAAAAGAGAGTAAGTAGCAGAAATGGACATTTCTGCATTGCACTCATTGGATACATTTCAGGATCTCTGGTTCAGCGCATGAACTTGCCACAGCCTCTTTCTCCCATATCATCATCTTCTACTATTCACCCTTCATTCCACCCACACTAGTTTGTGCTTTTCTTTTTTGCCTCAGCATATTTTGGACTAAAAGGACCGGAGACATTACAAAATTAAAAGAGGGTTTTGGGCCTCTGAATTCTATTGACAGGAAACAGGCTGAGAATACTACCACACAACTGCAAACACAGGGCAATTCTCATTGAAAAGGAAAGATGGCCGGGTGTGGTGGCTCATGCCTGTATTCCCAGCACTTTGGGAGGCTGAGGCTGGTGGATCACTTGAGGCCAGGAGTTTGAGATTAGCCTGGCCAACATGGCAAAACCCCATCTCTATAAAAATAATGCAAAAAATTAGCCAGGCATGGTGGCAGGTGTCTGTCATCCCATCTACCTGGGAGACTGAGGCAGGAGAATCCCTCGAACCCGGGAGGCAGAGGCTGCAGTGAGCAAAGACCGCACCATTGCACTCCAGCCTGGGCAACAAGAGTGAAACTCCATCTCAAACAAACAAAAAAAAAAGGAAAGAATACTCGGAGGTCAGATCCAAGAGCCATGGAGTATCATTTCTAGGATAGAGGACTAAACCCTAACCAAGGAAGTCATAACTGTGTCCAGACGGATTTCAGAATCACTATGGACTAGGGATGAAAGTGTCTTCCAGTTTCTTCCTTTTTGAACTGGAGTGACTATAGCAGTTATCCTATACCTAGCCCACATCCCATCATTGTATGCTGAGTGTGTGGGGAGCAGATAACTTGTCTTCATTGTTCACAGCCTCTCACCTTGACAAAAACTGTATTAGAGGATTTGTAGTCAATGAACTGCAAGGAGCCACATGGACTTGGATCTAATGCACTTGGACCTGATTTGGAATGTGGGATCCTGGACCATGAATTTGAGCATAATGCCATAATAGAATGAGATATGGGGAGCCTTGAAGAAGACAGGAGTCTATCTTGCAGGTGAAAAGGTGTGAATTGTGTGGCCAGAGAGCAGACTGTCTTTTCAGAAAATTCCACAGCAATTCTTCCAGGCCAGAATCTTCCCACCAGAAAGCAGTAAGGCTGTATTTTCCCTACTCTTGGAACCAAAGAGCCTTTGTGACAGCTTCAAAGAACAGAAGTTGGTGAAGTAATGATGCAAAACATCTAAGGCAAAGTCATAAAATGATAGACAGCTTCTGCTGACTCTCTCTCTCAGGATATTTACTATTAGGACTCAGCCACCCTGTTGTGAAGAAGCCCAGACCACATGGAGAGGCCACATAAAGGTGTCCTAGGCAACAAAGCCAGCTAAGTTCTCAGTTGACAGCCAGCCTCAAAGGGCAGATGTATGAATGAACAGCCATTTGCAACTGCTAAATGCCCTTAAAGACTCTTCACTGGCACTGCTGCTTTTGGAAAGCTTTCTCTTACTCCCATGATCTGGGGTGGATTCCACTCCTCCGGGTCCCTAGTATCCTGTGCCATTTCTAGTGGCACAAATCACACATACATTGACTGTTAGGCGAGTATCCATCTCCCCCATCAGAAATAAAGATCTTATTAACAGTACCTGTCTTTCTTATTTATATTCTCAGCACTTAGCATAATGCACAGTGGATAGTTGAACAATGGTAAATGTGTAGGACCAATGAGGTACTAAATATAACACCAGAAATAGTAAAAATAGCATAGGTGATTAAGATAGTTGAACGAGGACACCAGCAAACCGTTAAATTTGTTTTTAGCAGACAGACACTCTGAGCGCACTCTGTAAACAGACACTAAGACTGATACCAAAGTCTGAGGTATGGATGAGAGAGGGATGCCAAAGTGACCAACTCAGTGTTTGTCTCCAGAGGGTATTTTACACCTTGAAAGATCACTGGGAGTCCCAAAGAGATTCTGTTTACATGGGTTAAATTTTTCAGTATTTGCCACATTAAAAATTAACACTGAGAATTTCAAAATATGTTTACTCATCTTCCAGTAACAACAAACCGATTATATGCTAATATAAATAACATTTTATGAAAAATAGCTATTATTCAAAAAATAATTTAGTGAGAAGAGAGGCATTGCTTTGTAATTTTGAAAATTCCTTTAATGTCTGGCAGAACAGAGAAGGCTGGATTCTCATACCAGCTTGGGCATTCCATCTGCCATGATATATTGTTTTGGTCGACGTATATAAAGAAAATCCATCCACACACAGCTATGTAGTTGAAAAACTTAACTTTCTCAGATAATTGTGATACTTACCTTGATACCTCATCGAAACTCTAGTGATAATTTCCTAAAGGTTAGTTGCAATATGGAATCTAAAACAATAATAATAACCGTTCACTCTCAGTTACATTAAAATCCCTTGATCTATCCACGACTTTGAATGGATCTTTTAGTCATCCACAATTTGTAACATCATACATTGGTCATTTAGAAAATGTTGGTTCATTGAGTTATACAGACTGTTAAAGTATTAACATTTTATAATTCAATATCAAAAATTCAAGCTTGACATTTTCCTGGTATTTAAAGACTTAGCTGGTAAGATCAGAGGTGATATTAACAATGATTAACAAATATTAACAGTGATATTAATGTTTAACAAATATTAACAATGATTAATATTAACGATGATATTAACAATGATTAGCAAATATTAACAGTGATTAACAATCATATTAACAGTCATTAATATCTGATTGTATCAGCTAAGTCTTTAAATACCAGGAAAGTGTGAAGCTTGTAGTAACAGACATGGTTTTTAGAAATTCTAATTTTGGTTGAAAATCTGAATTTTTAACATTAGCATCAGATATTGTTCATTGTTTCCCTTGAAGTGAAAGGCTCACTCGATCCTTTTCAAGAAAATGTCACTTAAATACTCAAATCTGAATATCCATAGTTTATCTCTCAGCTGTTCTTTCAAGCAAAAATTGTGTTCTGTGAACAAAAAAAGTGTCTACTCCAGCTCACGGCCCAAACAATCATGCACATGCTTCTTCATGAGACAACCATCATGATTTGGAATGTGGCAGAAGTACTTAATGTGAATTTCCCATTTCATCACACAGACTATTGGGGGGAAAGGTAATCAAAATTTGAGATGTAATAAAGTCAATAATTATTACAGCTTTATCAAGGACATTTGTTAATAAAACTACTTCCTTCTTTTTTCCTTCCTTCTTTCCTTCTTGCCTTCCTTCCCTTCTTTTTAAATTGTAAATTATTGGTATTGAGGTTTCAGCATCAGTAGCTTAACTCTCCATTGCTTTTGCAACACCAGTAAAAATGTCAACAGAATCAGAGACAAATACTGTCTCGGTGTTAGAAAAATAGTGTTGGCCTCAAAAACCTCCTGCTAGGACTTGGAAAAAATTATATTTTTTGCTCCTCCTTCCTTGCCCAAGGCTCCATGGAACACACTTTGAGAATCATTGTACAATCTTTACATAGTCCTCATTAAGAGCTTCATTTGTTTTCTAGTATTGAAAAAAAGAGTAAATTTCAGAAACGCTATATAGTTAAACCTCAGATTTTAAAATTCAATGTATCTGTCATCATAACTCTGTTAACAGAAATTAACATTTGCATATCACTAATTTGATGTGCACAATATTATATTAAAATACAAATAGAGAAACAGGATAGGGACAAAAGAAAGAGGAGTAAGTCTGCAAGTTTGTAAATAAGGAAATTTGATACTGGTACCTTATTACAAAAACTGTGCTAATTATTCTCAGATATTAGGCATTACTATATATACCTACATATGGATGTATGTGAATGAGTCTAAATAGATATATAGTTGTAACCACATGTAAGTTTGCATACAATTCCTCCCATAATGTGAGTTCAATTCTTTTCAAGAAGACTCTTTTATCTTTATACAGTTGCAAGGTAAAGTGTCTGTATTGGTTTAATTGTGCTCTCCCTAAATTTCCATATTGAAGTCCTAACCCTTTGTGCCTCAGAATGTGACTCTAATCCAAGACGACTGGCATACTTACGGAAACAGGAGATAAAGACCTAAACATACACAGAGAAAGGATCATGTCTTCTGCGAAGACAGACGAAGTCGGCTGTTTACGAGCCCAAAAGAGAGGCCTCAGGAAAAAAATCAACCTGGCTGACACCTTCATCTCAGACTTCTAGCCTCCAGAATTGTGAGAAAACAAATGTCTGTTGTTAAAACTACTCAGTCTGTGGTATTTGTTATGGCGGCTCCAGGAAACTAACACAGTGTCCTTCAAATTAGTTGAATAGAGGTAGTTCAGTGGAGCAGACTAAATGGACATGTATTATGCTCTTAGTGTTCTCATCCAGTAAGATCAGTTAAGGGAGGATACTCAGAATCAGTGGAACTTCACATTTGAAACTTCCGAACTTTAAACCTGAGCTGAAACTTTTCCAACAAGGAAGTTTCTCCTTTGGGGAAGTGTATTAGTCCGTTTTCACACTGCTAGTAAAGACATACCCGAGATTGGGAAGAAAAAGAGGTTTAATGGACTTACAGTTCCACATGGCTGGAGAGGCCTCACAATCATGGTGGAAGGCACGGAGGAGCAAGTCAAGTCTCACATGGGTGGTGGCTGGCAAAGAGGGAGCTTGTATAGGGAAACTCCCGTTTTTAAAACCATCAGATCTCGTGAGACTCATTCACTATCAAGAAAACAGCACAGGAAATACCTGCCCCCATAATTCAATCACCTCCCACCAGGTTCCTCCCACAACAGGTGGGAATTGTGGAAGTTATAATTCAAGATGAGATTTGGGTGGGGACACAGCCAAACCATATCAGGAACTAAGCAAGTTCTCACATGTATTATTTCCTTGATAACTCTGTTCTGTTTGATCATAAAAAGAGAATCCGACCAGAAATATGCCATGACTTTCTGTCACGTATTGCTTCTCTCCTATCTACTGTGATCTCTGAATTACTTACATTTAATGAACCAATGAGCTTGAACCTATTTCACATCTCTCATTCATGCATTCATCTTCCTTGTCATTTGATAATTGGAAAAACCTACTGAAAGCTAACTAGAATTAAAGAACCATTCTATATGCTGGCAATACAATTAAAAACATAGTTCCTGCCATTATGGAGCTTACATTCTATTAGGGGAGACAGAAGATAACAACATCAATATCAAAGATAATAATATGCCAGCTACTTATTTATTTATTTAAGACAGAATCTCATTTTTGTCGCCCAGGCTGGAGTGCAATGGTGTGATCTTGGTTCATCGCAACCTCCACTTTCCAGGTTCAAGTGATTCTCCTGCCTCAGCCTCCCGAGTAGCTGGGATTACAGGCACCTGCCCCCACGCCAGGCTAATTTTGTGTTTTCACTAGTGACAAGGTTTCTCCATGTTGGTCAGGCTGGTCTCAAACTCTCAATCTTAGGTATTCGCCAGCCTAGGCCTCCCAAAGTGCTGGGATTACAGATGTGAGCCACCATGCCCATCTTCGCCAGCTACTTAGATTCTATGAAGAAAAATAAATTATGCATAGGATGGAGACCAGGTGAGGCAATGCTATGTTACTTAGACAGGCATCTCTGATGAGGTGAGAGTTAAGCCCAATCTGGAAGTAAGTACAGGTGCAAGTCAGGCAGCTATCTAAAGAATTTCATTTTAAGCAGAGGAAACAAACTTTTAAGGCCCTGAGGTGGAATTTGTGGAAGAATTTGGGGACACTTGCATTAGAGTATGCAAGAAAGAGGATAACAAGAGAATAGTTTTGAGAAATTGGGAGTTGGCTTTGGTGGTCACTCTAAGGAGCATTTGATTTTTATTCTTAGTGAAATAAGAAACCTTAATGCTGAGAAGTGATCTAATCTAACATTTTCTTAATTAATTAATTAATTAATTTTGAGACAGAGTCTTGCTTGATTGCCCAGGCTGGAGTGCAATGGTATGATCTTGGCTCACTGCAACCCCCACCTCCTGGGTTCAAGCGATTCTTGTGCCTCAGTCTCCCAAGTAGCTGGGATTACGGGAGTGCACCACCACACCCAGCTAGTTTTCATGTTTTTGTAGAGATGAGGTTTCACAGTGTTTCTCAGGCTGGTCTCAAACTCCTGACCTCAGGTGATCCAGCCCTGACCTCCCAAAGTGCTGGGATTACAGATGTCAGCCACTGTGCCCAACCTCTTAATTTATTTTTCTTAACTGACACATAATAATTGTACATACTTACCTGGTACAATGTAATGTTTCAATAAATGTATACATCGCATAATGATCAAATGAGAGTATTTAGCATGTTCATCACCCCATACATTTATTACTTCATTGTGGTGAAAACACTCAAAACCCCCTCTTCTAGCTGTTGTGAAATATGAAATATAATACTGTTAACCATAGTCACCCTACTGTGCAATGGAACACCAGAACTTCTTCTTTCTAACTGTAACTTTGTACCCCTTAACTAATCTGTCCCTTTCACCCCCTTCTCTCTCCCTTCCCTGCCAAGACATGCTCGGTCGGGGAGACCCTAACCCAGCAGCGCTAGAGGAATTAAAGGCACACACAGAAATATAGAGGAGTGAAATGGTGAATCAGGGGTCTCACAGCCTTCAGAGCTGAGAGCCTCAAACAGAGATTTACCCACATATTTATTAACAGCAAACCAGTCATTAGCATTGTTTCTACAGACATTAAATTAACTAAAGGTATCCCTTATGGAGAACAAAGGGATGGGCCGAATTAACTGCAGTAGGAACACACCCTAAAGACACAGATCGCTCATGCTAATTGTTTTCCAGCACAGGCGTTAGGGAGATTATGAACATGTTACAGTGCTGCAGAGATTTGGTTTATGGCCAGTTTTGGGGCCAGTTTATGGCCAGACTTTGGGGGGCTTGCTCACAACACTTCCCCATCCTCTGGTAACCACTGTTCTACTGTCTACTTCTATGAGATCAATTGCTTTTGCGTCCACATGAGTGAGAACAGTTGGTATTTGTCTTCCTGTGCCTGACTGATTTCACTTCACATAATGTCCTCTAGGCTCACCCATGCTGCCACAAATAATAGCATTTTATTCTTTCTAATGGCTGGCATTTTCCGGCTCAGTGTGGTGGCTCATGCCTAATAATCCCAGCACTTTAGGGGGCTGAAGAGGGTGGATCACTTCAGCCCAGGAGTTCGAGACCAGCCTGAGCAACGTAGTGTGACCCCATCTCTACAAAATACAAAAGTTAACCAGGCATGGTGACATTCACTTCTGGTCCCAGCTACTTGGGCGGCTGAGAAGTGGGAGGACCTATTGAGTCTGGGAGCTCGAGGCTGCAGTGAGCCGAGATAGTGCCACTGCACTCCAGCCTGGGCTACAGAGTGAGACCCTGTGACAAAGAAACAAACAAACACATTTATAAAAAGAATAAAAAGTAAAAATAAAGTCCTAAATAGTATTCCACTGAATATAGATACCACATTTTTTAACCCATTCATCCATTGATGAATACTTAGTTTGATTCCATATTTTGGCTATTGGGAAAAGTGCTGGAATAAACATGGGAGTGAAGAAATCTCTTTCACACACTGATTTTATTTCCTTTAGATATATACTCAGTAGTGACATTGCTGGATCATTTGGTAGTTCTATTTTTAATTTTTTTAAGGAACCTCCATACTCTTTTCCATAACAGCTTTCCTAATTTTCATTCCAACCTACAGTGTATAAGTGCTCCCCTTTCCCCACATCCCTCCCAGCATTTGTTATTCTTTGTCATTTTGGTAACAGCCATCTTAATTGGGATGAAGTGTTACCTCACTGTGGTTTTAATTTGTATTTCCTGATGATTGGTCATCTTCAGTATTTTTTTCATATACTTGTTGGTTGTTAGTAAAAATATCTCCTCAGGACTTTTGCCTAATTTTAAACTGGATTATTTGGCTTTTTCTGCTATGGAGTTAGTTGAGTTCCTTCTATATTCTGGATATCAACCCTTTGTCAGATGCAGAGTTTGCAAATATTTTCTTCCATTCTGAACATTATCTCTTCACTTTGTTGATTATTGTCATCATTTTTTGTTGTGCAGAAAGCTTTTTAGTTTGATGGAATCCATTGTCTATTTTTGTTTTCATTGTTTGTGCTTTTAAAGTCTTATCTGAAATATCTTTACTCAAACCAATGCCATGAAGCATTTCTCATATGTTTTCTTCTAGTTTTATCACTTCAGGTCTTACATTGAAGGCTTTGTCCATTTTGAGTGTATGTTTGTATGTAGTAAGGCATAGTTTCATTCTGCATGAAGATATGTAGTTTTCTCAGCACCATTTATTGAAGAGACTAATTATTTCCCCAATGTACATTCTTGGCACCTTTGCCAAAAACCATTTGGCTATTGGTGTATGGATTTATTTCTGTGTTCTCTATTCTGTTTCATTTGTATCTGTTTTTATGTGAGTACCATGCTGTTTTTATTTCTGTACCTTTGTATATATGTTGAAGTCAGGTAGTGTGATGCCACCAACTTTGTTCTTTTGGCTTAAAATTGCTGTGGTTATTCAGGGTCTTTTGTGGGTATAAATGATTTTAGAATTCAAAAATCAAACAAGAACACAAAGACACACACACTCTCTCTCTCTCTCTCTCAGAAACACAAAAGAAAACTACAGGCCAATATCCCTAATGAACATAGGTACAAAAATCCTCGACAAAATATTAGCAAACCAAATTTGACAGCACATTAAAAGACCATTCACTATGGCAAATGGGACTCATCCCATGGATGCAAGGATGGTTCAACACACAAATCAATAAATGTGATATATTGCATTAACAGAATCAAGAACAAAACTCATACCATTTCAGTAGACATAGAAAAAGCATTTGATAAATGTCAACATCCCTTCATGATAAAACAAAAAAAAAAACTCTCAAAAGATTCAGTATAGAAGGAATATACCTCAACATAATAAAGGTCATATGTAACAAACCCACAGCTAACATTATACTTCACTGGGAAAAGTTGAAAGCTTTTTTCTAAGATCGGAATAAGGCAAGGATGCCCACTTTCACCACTTTTATTAACATAGTACTGGAAGGTCGAGGCAGAGAAAGAGAAAGAAATAAAGGACATCTAAGTTGGAAAGGAAGAAGTTAAATTATTCCTGTTTGCATACTACATTTTCTTACACATAGAAAACTCTAATATCACTACTTTAAAATTTAGAACTAATAAAGAAAATCAGTGAAGTTGGAGGATACAAAATCAACATGCAAAACTCTAGCATTTCTATATCCCAATAGCAAACTCTCTGAAAAAGAAACAGAAAGCAATTCCATTTACAACAGCTACCAAAAAAAGATACCTAGAAACAAATTTAACCAAAGATGTGAAAAATAACCTACAATGAAAACTGTAAAACCTTAATGAAAGAAACTGAAGAGGATATAAATAAATGGAAGATAATCTGTGTTCTTGGGCTGGAAGAATTAAAATTGTTAAAATATATGTACTAGTCAGTGATCTATGGATTCAATGCAATCTCAATAATATTCTACACAGAAATGACCTAGCTTTTTATTAGGACCCCTTTGATTGCCGTTTAGGAAATGGACCAGAGCTGAAGTTGGAAGATCGGTTAGAAGATTTTTGCAATAAGCCAGGTAGGAAAAATGACAGTGGCTTTCTGCAAATCTCATACTTGCTTGACAAAGGTCACCTTGGATCCTTTGCAAACTTTGATTTAATCATTCCACATTATATACATTTATCAAAATATTGCATTGTACTCCATAAATGTGACCAACTATAATTTTTCATTTAAAATAATGTCAATTTTAAAAATAGACAAATAAAAAATACAAGACTTGCAACATTTGAAAAAATTTGGATTCAATAGGCTTGAGGTGGAGCTCAGCAATTCATGTATTCAATAAGTTTCTCAAGTGAGTCTTCTTACTGGGCAAATTTGGAAGTACAGGCTTGGAGCAAGTGGAGAGGAGAGAAGCAGAAGACATCAGAGTCTGGATAGACATTCTGAAAGTTGAATAGACAAAAATAGATACTGACACGACAAAGGACAAAACCAAGGCTGATTCCAAAAGCTGGGGCCATTAGAGCCATAGAACAGGGTAACAAATACGGGTTTTCTTTTGGTAGAAATATCTGGGGAACCCCTCGCAAGGACAACCTACCTAAAAATTTTAAAAGAGTTGCTTGAATCCCCACCTCCAACCCACTGAACCCCGTAATTTGTATTGACTCTTGACCCACCCTATCCATCACATCCACCCTGCTTAGAAGCATGGGCGAATAGAAAAGGCTGAGGAGCTTGTTGGAGGGGGTAGAAATAATGAGTTCAATAGCTTACAATAACATATATGCATTCTTCAGGCAAAGCAAAAATTATCAAATTATGTGATGTTTAATAAAGCATTTTTGTCACATCCTTTTAAAACTAATCTCTTTTTCTCATTGTGAATCAACACATTGGAACAATACGTTAGAATCAACACATTGGAATTCAATCCATTACTATCAATATACTCGAATAAACCATGTGATGACTGATTTTTGTCAACTTGACTGGGTTAAGAAATACAGCTAATACAACATTATTTCTGGATGTTTGTGAGATTAGCATTTCAATCAGCAGACTGGACAAAGAAGATCTGCCCCTAATGTTGCAAATGAGCAGTATCTAATCTGTTGAGGACTCAAATAGAACAAAAGACAGAGGAAGGGCAAATTCTCTCTCTCTCTCTCTCTCTCATCTTGATCTGGGATGTTGTTTTTTCTTGACTTTAGAAATCAGGGCTTCAGGTTCTCAGGTCTCTGGACTCTGGAACTTCATAGCAATGGCCCCACCAGTTCTCAGGGCTTTGGCCTCGGACTAAAAGTTACATCGTTGGCTCCCTACATTCTCAGGCCTCCAAAGTCAGGCTGGATTACACCGCTGGTTCTCCTGGTTCTCCAATTTGCAGATGGTAGACGGTGGGACTTCTAGGCCTCCGTAGTCACATGAGTTAATTCTCAAAAGAAATCTCCTCATATATATGCATAGATCCTATTGGTTCCGTTTCTCTGGAGAATCATGACTAACACAAACAATAGTTAGTACAAGTTGCTTCACACTTTACCTTTGGGTTAACCTTCTTTACATAACAAAAGCCTGACTGAGCAAACTAACTGAGTAGTTAAACAAATAATTCCTTTTTCTCATAGGAAATAGCTAAAATTCTTCTTCTAACCCAAGAGAAAGAAATCTTAAATTTGATATGATTTAAAAAAGAGATTTATAAAGTGATTCATGTTTTCCTAGTGAAGAAAAGTAAACTTATTCATTATAACTCTGATATATCTTATTTATGGAGAGGCGCTCATTGTTTTGTCCCTCTGTGTCTTTCTATACAAAGTCCAATGCAATTTATACCATCAAGAGCTGTCTTTCTGAATGTAAATCACATTTAATGGTATCACTTACACATAGAAAGTTTTCCATTTTCTTTAACTTACAGAAAATAAGATGAAAAAGACTCCATTTCCCAGAAGTCATGATCAAATTTCAGATGACTTTTTCTACTCCACAATAAGCAAATATCAAATTTAAGCCAGAGAATCATCTGAAAAAGCTTGGCAATGTTATAAGAGATCAGAGTTTTGAGGAGCTTGTTGGAGGGGGTGAAACCCCAAGATTGATAACTTACAATAGCTAGTATGCATTATTCAGGCAAAGCAAAAATTGTCTAAGTGGTGTTTTATAGAAAAAATTTTATCAGGTTGGTTTAAAACGTTGAATCTCTTTTTTTCATTGTGAATCAACACATGTTTACATGCAGATATCCAAATTTTACACTTGATTACAGGAGTAGTTAAAGACAGATTACAACATTTTATTCCCAGAAGCCACTTTTCTTCCATTGCACTGGCAATCTCTTCAAGTTTTTGTGGGGCTTTTTAAGCAGATGTTTTAAGTTGTAATTTGAGTTACAGTTTGCATTTCATCCTACCATTGATTAGTAGATTCCAGGCACCCAGAATCTACTAGAACATTCTTACCCTTCATCACCAGTTGCTAAGTATTTGATGCACACAAAAGCATCCCATAATACTACAGAAGTAATCAGCTAACAAAGGGAAAAAAATATCCTTCCTAGCATCACTCCCTCTTTAACTCTTCCATGGGCATGTGCTTCTTTTCAAAATGCATGAATAAACAACATGCAGGCCATATCAGCCCTGCCTTCTAGGAGCATTTATCCATTCCTTTCTTCAACAAGTATTTAGCACCTTCTATATGCTAGGCAATCTCCTGAACATTGAGGGCCTAGTGATAAGAAATAAATTTGTTACCTTTACAGAGGTTACATGCTGGTGAGAAAATGGAAAATTAACAAATGAAACTGAACAATAATACAATTTCTGATGGTAATATGTGACATGGCAAACATAAACCATATCTTTTTTAAATTTAATTTTTGTTGTTGTTGTTGTTGTTGTTGTTGTTGTTGTTGTTGTTGTTGAGACAGAGTCTCGCTGTATTGCCCAGGCTGGAGTGCAATAGCGTGATCTCGGCTCACTGCAACCTCTGCCTCCAGGGTTCGAGTGATTCTCATGCCTCAGCCTCCCAAGTAACTGTGACTATAGGCACCTGCCACCACATCTGGCTAATTTTTTTTTTTTTTTTTGTATTTTTAGTAGAGACGGGGTTTCACTGTATGGGCCAGGTTGGTCTTGAACTCCTGACCTCGTGATCCTCCCACCTTGGCCTCCCAAAGTGCTGGGATTACAGGCGTGAGCCATCGCGCCTGGCCTAATTTATTTTTATTTTTATTTTTTTTTGAGACAGGGTCTTGCTCTGACATACAGGCTGGAGTGCTGTGGCTGGCATGGTCACAGCATGATCACGGCTCTCTTTCCAGGTTTAAGCAATCCTCCTACCTCAGCGTCCCCAGTAGCTGGGACTACAGACACATACCACCACATCTGGCTAATTTTTTTCTTTTCATAGAGGCGGTGTCACACTGTGTTGTTCAGGCTGGTCTCAAACTCCTGGGTTCAAGCTATCCGCCTGCCTCGGCCTCCAAAAGTAAAATCAAAATTTTAAAACAGAGAAAGGCCATTAGTGAAAAATTGGTGAAATTTGAATAAAATATTTGGTTTAGTTAATATTACTGAAACAATGTTAATTTTCTGTTTATGATTATTATACTATGGTTAGGCAAGATATTAACATAAGGGGAAGTGGGATAAGTGGTATAGGAGAACTCTCTTTTTACTGTTTTTGCAACTTTTCTCCAAGTCAAATTAGTTCTAAATAAAATTGAAACAAAAATAAACAAAGTAGAATAAGAAGAAAAAGAGTAGGCCTGGCACGGTGGCTCACACCTGTAATCCCAGCACTTCAGGAGGCTGAGGAAGGAAGATCAGAAGGTCAGGAGTTCGAGACCAGCCTGGCCAATATGGTGAAATCCCATCTCTACTAAAAAAATACAAAAATTAACTGGGCATGGTGGCATGCGCCTATAATCCCAGCTACTCGAGAGGCTGAGGTGGGAGAATTGCTTGAACCTGGGAGGTGGAGGTTGCAGTGCAGTGAGCCGAGATTGTGCCACTGCACTCCAGACTGGGTGACAGAGCAAGACTCCATCTCGAAAAAAAAAAAGAAAAAGAAAGAGAAAAAAGAAAAAAAAAAAAGAATACTATTATAATCCTTGAATTATACAAGGAATGAGAGGTTTCCAGAGTTCATATGAGTCATTGGTGGTAGAGCTGGGAGCAAGATGGGGAAGATTTTAAAGAAAGAAACAAAAGACAAGTATAAACAAGCTTCTATTAACTATAGAACTATGGTAGTGCTGGTATTAGAAGTAGGAAGATACGTATGAATGGATACAGATACTGATAAGGAGATAGATGTAGTTGTAGATGCAAACATACCCTGTCCTATAAAAGATAAAACTATTGAGCCTGCATTGCATTTTCACTGATATGCAGTCACACGATGGCTATTAATTTGCGGGCAGAGGACAACACAGGTATGACTAGACTTCTTCTAATGCGAAAAAGCAAAGGAGAAAAGCTGTGTGTATGCTAAAAGACGTTAGAAAGTCATGGTTAAGGAACAGAAAACCCTAAGTCAGCCTGAGTCAGAAAAAGCCAGCCAAATGATTTTTTTAAAGAAAAAGGCTGCAGGGTTGAGAAGCACAGTGTTGGCCATGCAATCAAAAAGATGTGTATGAAGGACATGGGTTTTAGAGTCAGAAGCCTCACTTCAAATCGCAACTCTGTCACTATCTTGCTTTGGGTAAGCTTTCTAACTTATCTGAGTCATGGATTTTCAACTGTAAACTGATCATAATAAGTATAACCATTTCTTAGCGTTGTTATGATGAATAATAGAAGATTCAGGAAGTGCACCTACACAGTATCTAGAAGTTTCATAAATGATAATATCCTTTTGCTTCCTACCTTCTCCTTACCAATCATACATCTGTATACCTCTCCTATTCCCAGAACTTACACCAAATTTTCAAAGAGCGATGCTTGCCATCCAGCAAAAAATGACATGACTACAGAAGCTCTGGGGCAGAAGACCAAGAGAAAGCAAACGTGCACACCTCATAGATTCTGATAGAAACATCCTTTTCTTCCAGATAGCTACCAACATTGCCACCGAGATTGAATCACAGGTCATGTGGGGCACTGCAACGTGTTTATTTATCATGAAATTTATAGTGTTCGTCAGCGTTTTTTTGTTTTTTGTTTTTTGTTTTTTTGAGGTGGGGAGTTGTTTCTTTTCTACTATCTCAGATTAAGAATGCAAGAAAATAACGGTGATTAGTTTGTCCAGGGATTTATTTTATGGTAATTCCTGGTTTTCCAAGTATTTGATCAAATAAGAAAAAATGTGATAACTCCTCAGAATAAGAAATTGTGATGATATTATACTCCTGTGTACATAAGGATGTTCCATGTTACATTTCAGAAAAGATGAATTTAACACTAAAAAGATGAAATGTTATGTGTAAGTCCCCACTTGTCTTCTTTCTAATTAAAAGTACAAATTTCAAATATAAGAGCTGATATTAAATCAAATCTCCTTAGAGAAACTAATTAAGGAAACACACCACCCCATGTCATTTCTCCAAACATATGTTTAGTGTCCGCCAAATTATTATTATTTTCATTCATAAAAATAACAGACGAAGTAGGGAGTTGATACAGTTACCTAATTCATTTGAACTTCAAACTTATAGAACAGACATGACCATGTAAAATTTCCATGAAATAGGGGCATGTCATCCGTAGCCCACAGAAGTCATAGCTTTCCATTCCCTACCACATACATCATTTTTGCTATTCTCTTCCTTCCCATATAGTCTTCTCCTAATCTCACCTTTCAGGCTAGGGAGTATAAATGGAAATTAGTGTATAATAATGTGAATAATCTCAGGAGTTCTATTTGTGTAAATGAACATGTGTGAGAACGTTTGGTTTTTGGCTATACAAAAGAGAAATGCAGATGGCACAGGAGAAAAAAAAATGGACTATTTTTGGAAATAGTATTTTTTAAGTTTGAGGTGCACAAAGTGTTCCATGGAGTCCTTGCAAGAATATGAGAGGTTGAGAGATCAAGGTTTGGGAGAAAACCACCCACCATCACACACCTTTATTTCTTCTTGACAACTCATCAACACAGCGGTGCGGAGAGAATGCAGGGGGAGCAGAGTTGGCAGTGTGAGAAAACAGGCAAGGCAGATGAAGAGAAGACATGACTGCGGTTATTTTGTGATAGTTGCTGGTGCTGCTGCCCAGCACTGAGTCTCACTCCAGTGGCGGGAGCACCCTGTATTTGTTTTAAGGGGAGTATACTCGCTTACTTTCAGCCTTCATGTTTGTGGTGGAACTAATACCAGTTCTCAGCTCCAAGAGTGGAGAATGACACCAGGTGAAGGCAATCAGTGCATTTCCTCTCCCAGGCCACAAATTCAGATGTAAGCACCTAGCCCAGGCTAGACCAACCAGAGCCATGGAGGCTCCATTTGGGGATTCTACTTGAGCTTTTGAGGAAGTCAACTCTCCTTTCAAAATTTCCCAAAATATCATGTTGAGTAGTTGCCACCACCAAAGCGTGACAATAAAGACACCCTAGAGAAACTACTGCCAGCCTTTGAGCCTAATTCAAGTGATGCCATAAGGTACAGGCAGACCTCAGAGATATTGTAGGTCTGATTCCAGAACACTGCAACAAAGTGAATATCGCAATAAGGCACGTCACACAAATTTCTGGTTTCCCAGTGCATATAAAAGTTATGTTTACACTATACTGTAGTCTATTAAGTGTGGAATAATATTGTATGTAAAAGCACAGTGTACATATCTTAATAAAAAATCATGCTAAAAATGCTAATCATCATCTGAGCCTTGAGCAAGTCATAATATTTTTGCTGGTGGAGGGTCTTGCCTTGTTGATGGCTACTGATTGATCGGGGTGATGGTTGCTGAATGGTGGATGGCTGTGGCAATTTTTCAGAATAAAATAACATTGAAGTTTGCTGCATTGATTGACTCTACTTTGCACAAAAGGTGTCTCTGCAGCCTGCAATGCTATTTAATAGCACTTTTCCCACAGTAGAATTGCTTTCAAAATTGGGGTCAAACCTCTCAAATCCTGACACTGCTTTATCAACTAAGTTTATGGAATATCCTTTTGCTGCCATTTCAAGTATGTTCACAGCATCATCAGTAGCAGTTTCCATCTCAGGAAATCACTTTCTTTGCTCATCTATAAAAGCAATTCTTCTGCCATTCAAGTTTCATCATGAAATTGCAGCATTTCAGTCACATCTTCAGGCTCCACATCTAATTCTAGTTCTCTTGCTATTTCCACCTCATCTGCAGTTACCTTGTACACTGGTCTTGAACCCCTGAAAGTCATTCATGAGGTTTGGAATCAATTTTTTCTAAACTCTGATCAATATTGATATTTTGACCTCCTCTCACAAATCATAAATGTTCTTTTTTATATAATTTCAACTTTTATTTTAGATTTAAGGGTAAATGTGCAGGTTTGTTACATGGATATATCACACAATACTGAGATTTAGGGTACAACTGACCTTGTCACTTAGGTACTGAGCAAGTAGTCCAAAATAGTTTTTCAACCCTTGCCTCCCTCCCTTTCTCCCCGTCTAGGTGTCCCCAGTTGCCATCCTTATGTCCATCAGTGTTCACTGTTTAGCTTCCATTCATAAGTGAGATTATGTGGTATTTGGTTTTCTGTTCTCGCATTAATTCACTTAGGATAATGGCCTTAAGCTACATCCATGTTGCTGCAAAGGACATTATTTCACTGTTTTTTATGGCTGTATATTAATCTACACATTTTCCTTATGTAATCTACTGTTGATGGGCATCTAGGTTGATTCCATGTCTTTGCTATTGTGAATAGTGCTACAATGAACGTATGAGCATGTATTTTTTTGGTAGAACAATTTATTTTCTTTTGGATATATGCCCAGTTAAATAGGACTGCTGGGTTAAGTGGTAATTCTATTTTAAGTGATTTCGGAAATTGCAAAATGGCTTTCCACAGTAGCTGAACTAATGTACATTCCCACCAACAAGGTGTAAGTGTTTGTATTTCTCTGCAGCCTCACCAGCATTTATTGTTTTTCGACTTTTTAATAATGGCCATTCTGATGATTATGAGATGATATCTCATTGTGATTTTGATTTGCATTTCTCTGATGATTAGTGATGTTGAGCATTTTTTCTTACGTTTATTGGCTGCTTGTATGTCTTCTTTTGAGAAGTGTTCACTCATGTCCTTTGCTCACTTTTTAATGAATTTATTTGTTTTTTGATTATTCAATTGCATAAGTTCCTTACAGATTCTGGATATCAGACCTTTTTTGGATGCATAGTTTGCAAATATTTTCTCCCATTCTGTAGGTTGTTTGCTTACTCTGTTGATAGTTTCTTTTGCTGTGGAGAAATTCCTTAGTTTAATTAGGTCCCATGTGTCCATTTCTTTTTTTTTTTTTTTTTTGGCAGTTGCTTTTGAGGACTCAGTCGTAAATTACTTCCCAAGGCCAAGGTTCAGAATGGTGTTTTCTAGGTTTTCTTCTAAGATTCTTATAGTTTGAGATATTATGTTTAAATCTTCAATTCATCTTGAGTTAATTTTTGTATGTGGTGAAAGATAGGAGTCCAGTTTCATTCTTCTGCATATGCCTAGTCAGCTATTCTAGCACCACTTATTGAATAGGGAGTCCTTTCACTATTGCTGATGTTGACTTCGTTGAAAATTAGATGGCTGTTAGTGTGCAGCTTTATTTCTGGGTTCTCTATTCTGTTACACTGGTCTATGTGTTTGTGTTTCTGTATCAGTACCAGGTCTATTTTGGTTATTTCTACCCTTCTATTAATAGTTTGAAGTTGGATAATGTGATGCCTCCAGCTTTGTTCTTTTTGCTTAAGATCCATTGGGCTAATTGAGCTCTTTTTTGGCTACTTACGAATTTTAGAATAGCTTTTACTAATTCTGTGAAAAAAAAAATGACATTGTAACATGACAGAAATAGGATTGAATTTGTAGATTGCTTTGAGTAGTATGGTCATTTTAATGATATTGATTCTTCCAGTTCATGAGCACGGAATACTTTTCCAATTTTGTATCATCTATGATTTCTTTTACCAGTGTTTTGTAGTTCTCCTTGTAGAGATCGTTCCTCTCCTTGGTGAGATGCATTACTAGGTTTTTGTTTTGGTAGCTTTTGTAAATGGGATTGTGTTCTTGATTTTGCTCTCAGCTTGAATGTTATTGGTGTATAGAAATACTACTGATTTTTTTGTATATCAATTTTGTGTTCTGAAACTTTACCAAAGTAGTTTATCAGTTGCAGCAGCCTTTTCACAGAGTCTTTAGGGTTTTCTAGGTATAAAATTATATTGTCAGAGAAGAAAAATAGTTTGACTTTTTTCTTTTCCTATTTGGATCCCTTTTATTTCTTTCTCATGCTTCATTTTCTGGCAAGGATTTCCAGATCTATGTTGAATAGGAATTATGAGTGTAGTAATCCTTGTCTCTTTCCAGTTCTCGAGCGAAACACTTCCAGTTTTGCCCATTCAGTACAATGTTGGCTGTGGATTTGTCATACATGGTTCACATTATTTTGAGGTATGTTCCTTTGATGTCTAGTTTCTTGAGGGTTTATATTATTAAAGTATGTAGACTTTCTATATGGAAAGCTTTTTTTCTGTATCTATGGAGATCATCATAGGGTTTTTGCTTTTAATTATGTAAATGTGGTGAATCACATTTATTGATTTGTGTATGTTGAACCAATTTTGTCTCCCAGAAATGAAGCCTACTTGGTCATGGAGAATTAACATTTTCTTGTGCTGCTGGATTTGGTGTGCTAGTATTTTATTGAGAATTTTTGTGTCTATGTTCATCAGGAATATTGGCCTGTAGTTTTCTTTTTTCATTGTGTCATTGCCAGGTTTTGGTATTAGGGTGATGCTGGCCTCATAGAATGAATTAGGAAGGAGTCACTACTCTTTGATATTTTTTGCAATAGTTTTAGTAGTATTGGTACCAGCTCTTCTTTGCACATCTGATAGAGTTGTTGTTGTTGTTGTTAGTAGTAGCAGTTTTTGTTTGTTTGTTTGTTTTGTATTACTGGTTCAACTTCAGAAATTAATATTGGTCAGTTCAGGGGTTCCATTTCTTCTTGATTCAATCTTGGGATCTTGTGTGTTTCCAGGAATTTATCCACTTCCTCCAGATTTTCTAGTTTGTGTGCAGAGAGGTGTTCATAATAGTCTCTAAGGATTTTTTTGCATTTCTGAAGGACTGTTTGCAATGTCACCTTTGTCATTTCTGATTGTGGTTATTTGGATCTTCTCTCATTTTTTCTCTGTTAATCTAGGTAGGAGTTGATTGATCTTGTTTATCCTTTCAAATAACCAGTCTGGGGTTTTGTTGATTCTTTGTATACATTTTTGAGTCTTAATGTCATCCGTTCTTCTCTGATTTTAGGTATTTCTTTTCTTCTGCTAGCTTTGTTTTCTTCTTTTCCTAGTTCCTCTAGGTGTGACTTTAAATTGTTAATTTGTGATATTTCTAACTCTTTGAGGTAGCCATTTAGTGCTATAAACTTGCCTTTTAACACTGCATCCCAGATATTTTGGTATGTTATGTCTCTGTTTTAATTTACTTCAAAGAATTTTTAAATTTCTCCATTGAAAATGCAGGAAGAAATAAACATCTTAAGAAGAAATCAATCAGAGCCTCTGGAATTGAAAAGCTCACTTAAGAAATTTCAAAACATAACTGAAAGCTTTATCAATGAACTACACCAAGTAGAAGAAAGAGTTTTACAGCTTGAAGACCCATCTTTCAAACTAACCCAGTCAGGCAAAAATAAAGAAAAAAGAATTTTTAAAAAATGAATAAGTATTTCAGAAATATAGGATTATATAAAGCAAAACCTACAAATTATTGGCATTCCTGAGAGAAGTGGAAAAAAAGAAAACAACCTGGAAAATGTGTTTGAGGGAATAATTTTAAGAACATTTATCCAATCTTGCTAGAGGGGCAGACATTCAGGTACAATAAATCCAGAGAACACCTGTGAGATACTATACAAAATAAACATCACAAGGCATATAGGCACCAGACTGTTCAAAGACAATGCTAAAGAAAAAAACCTTACAGGCAATTAGAGAAAAAGGTCAGATTATATATAACAGGAACTCTATCAGGTTAACAGGGGACTTTCAGCAGAAATCTTTCAAGCCAGGACAGATTGAGAGCCTATTTAAAGTATTCTTAAAGAAAACAAATTCCAATCAAGACTTTCATATCCCACCAAACTAAGCTTCATAAATGAAGGAGAAATAAATTCTTCCCCAGACAAGCAATCCCTAAGGGAATTCATTACCACTAGACAAGCCTTTCAAGAGGTCTTTAAGGGAGTTCTAAACATGGAAACAAAAGAATACCCGCTATCACAAAAACACAATTAAGTACATAGCCCACAGACCATATAAAGCAATCACACAATGGAAACTACAAAGCAACTAGCTAACAACTTTGTGATAAGTTGTTGTTATCACACATCAATATTAACCTTGAATGTAAGTGGTCTAAACACAGCACTTAAAAGGCACATAGTATCAAGTTGAATAAAAGATAAGAACCATTCATCTACTGCTTTCAAGAGATCCATTTCACATGTAATAACACCCATAGGCTCAAAGTAAAGAGTCTGAGAAACATCTATCACATAAATGGAACACATAAAAAAGCAGTGCTCACTATTCTTATATTAGATAAAACAGACTTTAAACCAACAACAGTAAAAAAGGACAAAGAAGGACATTACATAGTAATAAAAGATTCAATTCAACAAGAAGACTTAATTATCCTAAATATATACACCCCCAATTTTGGAGCACCTAGATTTATAAAACAAGTACTTTTAGACCTATGAAAGGACCTAAACAGCTACACAATAATAGTGGGGGACTCTACCACCCAACTGATAGCATTAGACAGATCATCAAGGCTGAACACTAACAAAGAAATTCTGGACTTAAATTCGACACTTGATCAGGACCCAATAGACATCCACAGTGTAACTCCAACCCATTAGACACAGAATGAGCATTCTTCTCATATGCATATGGAACATACTCTAAGAACAACAATATGTTCAGTCATAAAGCGACTCTCAATAAATTCAAAAAATTCAAAACCATACCAACCATACTCTCAGACCACAGTACAATAAAAATAGAAATCAATACCAAGAAAATCTCTCAGAACCACACAATTACATAGATATTCAGTCATGCGCCTGAATGACTTTTTGGTAAAAAAAAAAAAAAAAAAAAAGAATGTTCTTAATGAGATCTAAAATGGTGAATTCTTTCCAGAAGGTTTTCAATTTACTTTTTCCAGAACCAACAGAAGAATCAATATCTACAGTAGCTATAGCCTTACATAATATATTTCTTAAGCAACAAATTTTGAAAGTCAAAATTACTCCTTGATCCATGGTCTACAGAATGGATGTTGTGTTAGCAGGCATGAAAACATCAATCTCCTTGGAAATTTTCAGAGTTCTTGGGTGACTAAGTGCATGGTCAATGAACAATAAATTTTGAAAGACTTTTTTTTTTTTTTCCGAGCAAGAGGTCTCAACATTGGGCTTCAAATATTCAGTAAATCATGCTGTAAATAGACATGCTGCCATCCAGAATTTGTTGTTTCATTTACAAAGCACAGGAAGGATAGATTTAGAATCATTCTTAAGGGCCATAGAATTTCTGAAATGGTAAATGAACATTGACTTTGATTTAAAGTCACTAGCTGCATTAGCTTCTAGCAAGAGAGTCAGCCTGTCCTCTCAATCTTTGAAGCCAGGCATTGACCACACCTCTCTAGCTATGAAAGTCCTAGATGACATCTTCTTCCAATAGTAGGCTGTTTTGTCTACACTGAAAATCTGTTGTTTAGTGTAGCCACCTTCATCAATGGTCTTAGCTAGATCTTCCAGACAACTTGCTAGAGTTTCTACATCAGCACTTGCTGCTTCACTTTGCACTTTTATGTTATGAAGATGGCTTCTTTAATTAAACTTCATGAACCAATATTGGCTGGCTTCAGCTTTCTCACCTCTCTCAATTTTCATACAATTAAAGAGAGTTAGGGCCTTGCTATGGATTAGGCTTCTTCAGCTGAAGAGAATGTCACGGCTGGTTTGATCTCCTATCTAGATCACTCAAACTTTCTGTTTACCAGCAATGAGCCATTTTGCTTTCTTATCATATGTATGTTTGCCAGAGTAGTGTTTTTAATTTTCTTTAAGAACTTTCCCTTTCCTTTCACAGCTTGGCTAACTGTTTAACACAAGAAACGTAGCTTTTGGCTTTGCCTGGCTTTTGACATGCCATCCCCATTAAGCTTAATCATTTTAGCTTTCAATTTGAAGTGACAGGTGTGCAACTCTTCCTTTCACTTGAGCATGTAGAGGCCATTTTAGGTTATTAATTGGCCTAATTTCAATATTCAGGGAATTGAGAGGCCTGAGGAGAGGGAGATTGACTGGGGAACAGCCAGTCATTAGAGCAGTCAGAATACATATAACATTTATTGATTAGGTTTGGTGTCTTATAGGGGCACAGTTTGTGGTTCCCCAAAATAATTATAATAATAACATCAAATATTACTGATGACAGATCACCATAATAAATATAATAATAAGTTTGGAATATTGTAAGGATTACCAAGATGTGACAGATGGACATGATGTGAGCATATGCTGTTGTAAAAATAGCACTGACAGACTTGCCCAATGCAGGGTTGCCACAAACCTTCAATTTGTAAAATAACATACTATCTGTGAAGTGCATTAGAGCAAAGTGCAATGAAATGAGGCATGACTGTAGTCATAGTCACAGACTGTAGTAGTTCGAATCATTTCTTTTGGTTAAAGCTAATTTGAGTTGGGTTTTCTATCACTTGTTAGAGAAAGAAATCATATTCTCAGAATTCCCCAAATGGTACCCACTTAAATTATTCATTATCATCAGTCTCATGAATGGTCATATACCTCTCTGGTCATAGTGAGTGCAAGCACCTTCTACAGACTCCTGGATTGGGATGAGGAGGAGGTGCTATTAAGGACTCTAGAAATCTAAAAAGTAGGATGTCTTGGGAAATTTGAAGTCCTTAAATGGAAATGTAAAACATCAAAGACCAATTTTGCCTGACTCAAATGTTTCCCTGGAGCCAACTCAGTGTCATGGCTTAATTCAAATCGTCAAGAGAAATAATTGTCAAAGACTCATAGATTCTTAACAGCAAACTGGGACTATGGGACATTATAAGAGCTGTCTATGTCTGTTCAATGGGTTTAAAGACCAAATGAATCTGCTCTAGCTGAAAACCCTGAACTAAAAAAAATTAAAGCTCTCATATGTAGTAGAAATGAATTCCCTAACCTTTAAAATGCCCTAGCATAAACAATATAATTGCTGAAGGTGACGGTTGAAAACAAAGGTATAACTGAAGAAGTTTAGTGTTAGAATCACTGAAAAATTGAGAGCATTTCTTTATATTTGTTGATGTAAAACTGAGTTAAGCAAATTGAAACAGCATTTTGTAATAAAAGCTGAAAATTTTAAATTGACGTTAAACTACTGATCCAATGATGATTGGTGCTTTGAAATAATAGCACACATGGAACACCAGAAAATTAAAACACTGAATATTAAAAAAAAAAAGGTGGCCAGGCATGGTGGCTCATACCTGCAATCCTAGCACTTTGGCAGGCCAATATGGACAGATCACTTGAGCTCACAAGTTCCAGATGAGCCTGAACAACATGGCAAAACCCTGTCTCTAATAAAAATACAAAAATTAGCCGGGTGTGGCGGTGTGTGCCTGTAGTCCTACCTATTTGGGGGGCGGAGGCAGGGGGATTCCTTAAACTAGGGAGGTCAAGGCTGCAATGAGCTGAGATGGCACCACTGCACTTCAGCCTGAACAACAGAGCAAGACCCTGTCTCAGAAAAAAAAAAAAGAGAGCCCTGAGGGTGAGGACAAGTGTTCTGTTACAGAAATCTAGTTCAGAAACCAAAAAGGCAAATTGGTAGATTGTCTCCTAAATGGTCACCATCAATTAATTGCTTTCCTCCCTGTACATATATGCCAAATCCCACCAAGCCCATTCCTTCCACCTCCTTGAATCTGGTCTAGCCTTAGTGACTTGTTTGACCAATAGAATATGGTAGAACTGACATCCCAGGACTTCTGAGACCAGGTCATAATTCACCTGGGCCTTTTCATGCTCCCTCTATGGGAAAGCTTCTTCTGGGAGAAGCCAGCCACTATGCAAGAAGTCTGACTTCCCTGAAACCACCATGCTGTAAGGAAGCTAGTCATGCGAAAAAGTCATATGCAAAGAGAGAGAGAGACAGAGGAAGAGAGGGGAAGGGATTGGGGAGGGCAGGAGGGGAGCTGGGAGGGGAGAAGGAAGGGGAGGAGAGAGGGGAGGGGAGGAAAGGGGTGAGGGGAGATGAGAGGGGGAGGGAAAGGGTAAGGAAGGGGAGGGGAGAGAGTAGAAGGGAGGAGAGGGGAGAAGGTAGAAGGGAGGGGAGGAGAGAGGGGAAAGGGAATGAAAGAAGGGAAAGGGAGAGGAGGGGGAGGGAAGGGGAGAGGAGAAGGGAGGTTAAGAGAGGAGAGGGGAGCAAAAAAGGGGGAAAGGAAGAGAAGATGGGCAGGGGAGAGAGGAGGGGGGAGGGAAGATAAGAGCGGGAGGAGAGCGGGGAAGGGAGAAGGAGAGGGGAGGGAAGAGAAGATGGTGGAGGGGAGGGGAACGGAATGGAGGGTAGGAGAACAGAGGGGAAAGGGGAGGGGGGAAGGGGGATGGAAGAAGAGAGGGGGGATGGGAGGGAAGAAGGGGGAGGGAAGAACAGAAGAGGGAGGGGAAGGGAGGGAAGGGGAGAAGACAGGGGAGGGAAGGGATGGGGGAGGGGAGGGGGAGGGGAGTAGAGAAGAGGAGAAGAGGGAAGAATGCCTGGTCAGCTTTACCTTTCCCAGCCATTGCAGTTCAAGTTCCAGACACATGAGTTAAAAAGTTATTGTGGACATTTCAGCACAGCAGATGTGCTACAGAGAAGAAGTAAGGAAGGCAACCAACATCCCACACCAATATCCTAGTCTACCCATCCCAGCCAACTCCAGCCATTAAAGCCATAGCCATATGCCACCTGAGGTCCCAATCAGCATGGAGCACAGATCAGAATCCCAGACATATCCTGCTCCAATTCCTGACACACAAAGAGATGAATATGATAAAAATGATTTTTTTTATACCACAGTGTTAGAGTCATTTGTTACACAGTAATAGGTAACCAGAGCAACAACTGTCATTTGAAGTCAATATTGTTCATCTGAAATTAGCACTTTCAAAATTGATTGCTCATGAAGATCCAAAATATGCATCAAGAAGCAGGAGAGTCATATGTTTCACAGAAGCAAAATCAAAAATGAGGTACCAAGTTTTTTAAATGGTCATATTGCACTTCGTTAAAGCCAAGAGCAAATAATGGAGAACTTATAGAACATTTTAAGGAATAAACAAATAGAAGCAATACTTGCAAACCTGAGTTCTGAGACCTCGTCTTAAAATATTAAAGATTATTAAGATCATGCAATCAGCAAACGATGGCTTAAGGAACAAAAGCTTCTCACCATCTGTTTCAGTTAATTTGGCCAAGTTAACACATCTGAGATTAAGTAGTTTTGCCAACACAGACTTTGTTTCAGATTTTCTAAACTTACACTACCTCTGACCTTTATGATTAAAATCTAATTAAAAATGTAGTTATTTTTAAAAGATAAAGATGGTGTAATTGTCTCATCTATTAAAGTTATGACTAATTGTTAACCTTCTTAAATTGCTGATTCACTGCCATGCCTTTCATTTCAACCTTTTCAAAGCAAAGTCCAAAAAATTCAGATTGCAAAACCAACTCTGCTGAAAAAGAAATGCAATTCACTTTCATTGCATGATCAAAGCAATTTGAAAGACTTTTACAGATTTACGGGTCTAACCTTCAGAACCATGAATTAACTAAATCTTTGATTCACTTACCCAACTTTTCAATTTAAACTTATTAACCAAAAATATGTATTTTACATACTTTTTTACAACTGCTGTATGTATGCCTATCCCTATCCCAAGTGCATGAAGAATTATAAAATAATTAGAAAGCATTGCCTCTTGCTATCTTATTGGGAAAATAAAACTGTGAACACAAATAAGTCTAATAATAACATAAGACAGGTCTGCTTTCTTCCAGGGACACAACTTACCTATAGATGGAAGAGGAAAATCATATATGCAGATGGCAATCTTGTAACCCACTGAATACCACAACGTTTTTCCCAGTGTTTTCTCTGGATACTAGTTGGCCTTCTCTGCTAGGCATAGAAGAATCCTTATTTTTAAGTAAGTCCCTCTCTGCTGTTACCCTGGATCGTAAAGTTGCCCAGTGAGAAACAGCTGTCACCGAAATTCCAACATTTCAGGCTTTGTTCTTGAGACTTGATTTGGGGCCCATGTGAGGACCCACCATGTTCTCTGTCCATGGTCCTCAGTATAAATGCCATGTCTGTTCTGAACCAGGCCTCTTGTCAATCTTGGCTTTAAACTCTTCAAGAAGATGACTCAGAATCTCTTTGATGTGTTTCCCAGGGAGTCTCTAACATTAATTCTTTGTATGCCACATAACTGTATGTGAAACTAGGTCACACAAAAATGCTGTGAAAATTTGATGAAAACACTTCACAGTCATACTCACATAAGGCACTGACAAATACTACTTTCTTAGTTTTACTTGTTAAAATACATAAAGCATTTTAGGAAGGACTAGGTGTATTTGAATTGCATTTGGCTTCTAAAATGAATTAGGAAAGACTGTGCATTTTCTCTTCAAATAAGGTTTTTCTTTGTTAAGCGTAAGTGCTTTTGGAAAAAAAATCTTAAGCAGAAGGTCGAAATAAAACAGATTAATTAGTATTGTTTTGATGCCCTTTAAAATACCATCTACCTTGTCTCCAACCACTTGGCTCAAAGACTTCACACAGAGCCCCCACTGTACAGTACTCCCCAGAAATACTAAAACTCCACTGAACCCCCAACTACATATTCTCTCCTAATTTTTAGCTCATTCCTCTCTCATGCATGTGTCATTGAATTAATTTTTTTTTTATTTAGAACCACCATAACCTCAGATTCATCTCTCCAGAGATCAAAGATAGGTAAATTATGAATGTCAAAAGACTTTGCTGAATGCAGCTCCTTATAAAGTATGTCAGGATTAAACATTCTAAAGCCAAGATTATCTAGCCCCACCTCCACCCTCCAAAAAACGAAAAAAGACAAGAAAAAAGAGGCACCAATCCTTTAAGAGCATCTGTATATTTACAAAGAACTTACTTTGTTTTTCTCATCTATCCGATTCAAAATTTTCCATGTGGATTTTAGTTTTGTGGAAGAAAGCTCATTTTTTTTTGAGACAGTACCCCTAAATTTACACATTTAAGCCCCTCACACAGACACTCTGTATCATAAAAATACTTCATTCGAAGCACAGGACTTTGATTCTTTGATTTGATTTGACCTGTAGTTACCTCTTGCTTTGCCTGTCTCATTTTCTTCCATTTAGCTACAATTAACTATAACATGTTTAAGTCTTCTTTATTTCTGGGCTAGCACTTCCCAAGTATGACCATCCATCATTCCGTTCCTGTAAGTTTTCCTATCTCTTGGTACCCACTTGGGTGAAACTTGAGTTAAGAAAAGTGATTTTTGTTTTACGTCATTGGGCATCTCCTATTGCTTCTTTAAAAAATGATTTTCAGAAGTCTTGTGTACCTCACCCCAGTTATGCTGTTATATCTGAGACATTTTTCCTCTCCAGAACTAAACTGAGTCTTTTAAAAAGGAATAGAGACCTTTGTAGAGAAAAAAAAAAAAAAAAGTCTATGGTCCCAAGAATGGGTAAACATTCCAGAGAGGTTCTTGTTTTTCCCCCAACAGGTCTGCCCATCCCTACAAATTGCGTTCTTGTAAGAATACTCTCAAAGTGAGTCACAACAACAAAGTAAACAGAGGGTTTCTCAACGTGACACAGGAAGAATTTTTTTATTTGAATTTGCATGTTGTTTATATTTTCAAGCAGGAACTGGAAGAAAGAGGTTTCACTCTCATTGAGGATATCCAGTCATGAGTTCTTTTTAAGCTTTGCTGTTTGCTCAATTCCCTTCAGCAGTGCATATTTGGAATGGGGGACTATGACTCAATTTCCCTTCCTTTCATCTCACTTACTCTTTCATCCATCTTTCCCAACACTCCACGAGGAGATTCTTTGCCAGTGTTCATTCCAAACCTCAGTTCTAGCCACATCTCTCCACCAATCTATTCCTACCTTCAAAAGTCCAAGTTTCCACCCTTTCAAAGTTCCTCATAGCCCTTCCTCATTCTCTGCTCATATGCATCCTCTGTTTCTCCCCTCACACATTGCTATTCCAGCTAACCTCCTCTGTGTGTCTTTTCTCTCTTCTTGCCTAAAACAATATTTTTCTAAAATTCCTAATTCCTTTCCCCTTTATTATTTGGTCTCCAGGTCCATAAATAACTATTCTGAATTTCACCTCTAAGAATAATTCTTAGAGGAACACCTTTGCCCTCAATTATTATATTTTTCATATTATTTGCCAAGTACATAAAATACTGCCTTTTACGGCTAGGCTTCCCATAATTCTTAAATCAATATATAAATAAATCATGTTTGTCCTTGTTGTTGCCAATTTTATCAACAATTCTCTCTCCTTGAGTCAAGAATAATGAGAACTCTGATTGCATATCCTACTGCTAAGATCAATGTGTAAGGAACACATTAGATATGTTATAGTGAAGCATGGCTACGTAGCAGCCCAGAAGATGAGAAAAAAGGAATTCTGTACCTGGTCAGATTTGACAGAAAAAGGAAAGGAAGGGAGGTGTTAGATAGAGAAGCAGGAGGACAGGATGAAAGCAACATGGTGGGAAAATGACTAAATCTAAAATGATTATAATTCCCAGTCTCATTTCAGTCAAGTGTTCTGTGCTAGAGTTGCAAGACGTAGTAGAAGGACATTAACATGTAAGGAATCCTGGTGAGGTATCAGGCATAGGAACCCTATTCAAGGTATAGAAGAACTGCAGCAGAGAGAAATATAACATGGGGGAAATTCCGGGTCACTCAAAATAGAAAACTTTAGAAAGCCTCACAGGTTATGTTGGGGTGGATGGGATTTGGGACTGGCATTTACTTAAATACTTCTTAGGTCAATATTACTCAGGGATGTAGAGTGAGACTGGCCCTGTATATGAGAAAATTAGTAAGCCCAGCTTTGGAACTAGGAAACATAGAGACAAAAAGAGAGTGAGACTGACAGTAACTTTGATTAAAGGGTAGTTTTAATCCTGTGCTTCCATTTCTTACTCTGTAAAATGGAGAGAGTAGGGTTTGCCCTTTTGCCCAGTTGGATTGTTTTAAGTTTAAATCAGAAGTATGTAAAGAGCCCCTAAAATCCAAAAGATAAATTATTATTGTTGCTATTATTTTCCCTTTTTGGAATTGAACATTTCTGTTAGAAACAGTCTAGAAGTTAACAAGCTACTACACATTATTGTATAAAACTAAAAAGGAGAATCAATTTGATCAAGTTTGTTTTTAGAACTACTACTTGGAGATTAGGCTCGCATGCTTAAGACTTCTGTAATATTTGTGGAAGAGCTAATATTTGTGGAAGAGCTACAGCTACCATTATAAAAATAATTATCTCCTATATGCCAAACATAGTGCTAAGGGACTTACCTCTATTTTTTTAAATCTTCACAAAAGCCCTGTTCAGTTTACCCAAGGTGATCCTAGCCAAGTTTTTCCATCACTGCTTGATTTCAAAAATAATGCTGTTTCTACCAATACAGTTCCTTTCAAACCCTAATCATTTTAACATAAAACTTTTTTTTACAGAAATCTTATGAAGAAATCCAGTATAAAAAAATGGAGTTGATCTTTTGAAGGAGGGATGAATGAGAGAAATTCCACCCATTTGCCTCCTCCTCAAACACTATATCCCCTAGAGACACCTTCAGTGATTTCTTGGAGTTCCTGGAATTTAGAAATATCTACTCATTCCTTCTTGTCCACTTTTCAATGTAGTCTGACTACCTAAGACTAAATATAATTGTCATCCATTTGGGGAAGGAGGGTAGCACGGTTTAAGGAGCAGAAATGCTATTCAGTCAGTGCTGCAGCAGTTTGTTTAAATTGATGTGCTTCTTTGTATATCAGCTCTGATGCCATTCTTTGTGAGTCTCTTAAGAGGTATTTACTTGGTACTTGTCATGATCAAAGCACAAAATGAGGATGATTACTTCTCTCAGCATTTCAAGTGAAATGTGTGAAAGAGAAGAAAATCTTCTGTGTCACGGAGTTGAAATCATCCTGAGCTGGTCATTCAAGCCCTAGCTGCCATGCGTTTGCGGTTTAGTTTTGGGGCGATTACCACTAGGGCCTCAGTTTTCTCATTGGTCAAATCTGGTTGTTGAGTCAGGTATTCTGTAACGGTTTTCTAATTTCTAGAACCCTCTAAGTCTGTGAAGAATCTCTCTAGCCCTGTTTACACCTCAGTCCAATTCACCATCCCAGCCAAACTACACTAATGCTTAGAAAGGCTTTGTTCTTTCTCTTTTTTCTTTTTTTTTTTTTTTTTTTTTTTTGAGACGGAGTCTCGCTCTGTCACCCAGGCTGGAGTGCAATGGCACGATCTCGGCTCACTGTAAGCTCCACCTCCTGGGTTCACACCATTCTCCTGCCTCAGCCTCCCGAGTAGCTGGGACTACAGGCGTCCACCACCACACCCGGCTAATTTTTTTGTATTTTTTTAGTAGAGACGGGGTTTCACCATGTCAGCCAGGATGGTGTCAATCTCCTGACCTTGTGATCCGCCCGCCTCGGCCTCCCAAAGTGCTGGGATTACAGGTGTGAGCCACTGCACCCGGCAGGCTTTGTACTTTCTTTGACTATTCTTTGGTATGCATGGTCCTGCCTAGTGCTGTGTTGGTAAACACTTAACATGAGCCTGATTTGAAATGTTTCCCAATTTTTATGGTGTAAAGATTTCCATCATAACCAATGTCAAGCTACCAACGTGAGGTCAACTGAATACATGGCAGTGCAGCATCATATAGTATTTCTGCCACATGAATACATTAGGCATCAATAACCTCCAGTGACAAGTTTTGAGTATTCTTTACCTTTGTCTTTAATATCATCTGTGTAACTTTATATAATTTAACTTTTAATAATGACTCACAGTTCTCCCCACTCCCCGCTCCACTGCTGAGTTCAGGGGGGTAACTTACTACAAGTCTGGCCCTATATATAAGAAAAATAGCAAATCAAGCTTTGGATCCAGGAAACACAGAGTGAGGAAAAATGAGAGCGAGACAGAGAGTAACTTTGATTAACAGGTGGTTTTATTCCTGTAGTTCCATTTCTTACTCTGTAAAATGGAGAGAGTCAGGTTTGCCCTTTTGCCCAGCTGGATTGTTTTAAAGTTCAAGTGAGAAGAATGTGAAAAGACACTGAAAGCCAAAAGATAAATTATTATTGTTGCTATTATTTTCTCTGTTTGGAACTGAAAGTTTCCATTAGAAGTCTAAGTCTGACACAAAATAATAATATAAAATCAGGAATATTAGAAAACCCACGTGTAGTAGAAATAAATCAGTTCATCAACTTAGAGAGGCTGAACAACTACAGTTTCATCCACTTGGTTTTAAAGCTCTATGATGCTTAATGGTTTGACAGAAGTTTAATTTGAGCTCAGAACCACTGCTATAAAAAGTACTACTGGATGCACCTGTGTTCATTGTACTATATTAAAATAAAGACCAAAAAAAGGGCTTTTTGGCATTTCTGTATTTCTGGCCATTTTCTAATGATTTATGCAGCTGTTCACTGAATAGGAAAACTTATTTAAGGAAGTAACTGTTAAGAATTAAGGGAAAAAGAGAAACCTGGAGGTCGTGATAGAAGCATTATTTTCGAGATCTTGGTAACTTTTTCAATGTTTTTGTTGTTGTTGGACTGTTATGGTACCAGCTTACTCAAAATTAAATAAGCAAATGACATGTGATGCTACCTGGATGAAAGCCAGGCTCATATGGATGAATGAAATATTCACAATGATATCCTGACTTAAAGTGAAACATGTTGCAGAAAACAATTCTAAGAACGTGAAAACCATTATCTCATGTTCAGTCACTTTGCATGATTGAAACTGGTGGTGAAATTTCGCTTGGAAAAAGTCACCATCATTTGCCATATGTGTTTCTGTTACTACCCACATATAGGCAGTAGGTTACCAAAAAATGTAGTACAGTTTGAACAAGAGATAACAGTTTATAGAGCTCCTCCCAATTCACATTTGTAACAAGCAGGGTAGTTTTGGTCAAAGGAGCAACTGCTCACAACTAAGTCAAATACTTAAGATGCATTTTTGATAAGAAACCATGAAGGTAGGAAGAAATGATAACTATGTAACATTCTAAAAAGGCTGCACATACTAACAGAGCTCCATGGGAAATAGTCTCACTCTATTGAAAAACATTATTTATTCGAACTAAAAGATTAAAACCTTTTTCCTGGAACTCAGAATAAAGTATGCTTGTTTATTTTAATAAAGTTCCTAAGGTTTCTGTGGACATGGCATTTTTGATTGACATTTTTGTTGTACTGTATCTAAGGAAAGGCAGTATAACGGGTGGCTATGGAGACTTCCAAATGCATGCTTAACCCCAGGAGAAGGATCAGACAGAGGTGGTGTATGTACAGCCCAGATGTTTACTTCTCTTAAGCAAAATTAAATTTAATAATAGGAAGAATTCTGATGAAAATTCAAAAGTTATGTTTAGAATGTAAAATAGGAGTTGATATTGATAGTGTGACTTTTTGAGAGATGGACAAAGGAAAATATGTGTAAGACTGAATTAAGGTAGATTAATGGGGAGGGAGATATATGATACACAGAAATGGGTTGTGGAGTTAGTCAAACTTGGATTCAAGTTACTAGCACTGTCAACTACAAATTGGATGACCTTGGGTTAGTTAGTTGACTAAACTGTCTTGTCTTCAGCTTCCTCATCTACCAAATGGGAATTTAATGTCCAACAGAACAGGACAATTATGAGGAATCAATGCAGTGATAATTGTGAATTACCCAAAACTTGGTCACTATGAGGATAAGAAGATTGTATAACCATCTGCCACTTGCAATTTTTGTAGAGTCCATGGGTATGAGGCACCCACCCTAGAATGAAATTGAAAAATACTTGAGCTAGGTCATATACAGTACTGTGTCTTTCTATAAAGAATGGGATAGTTGAAAGTGATTAAACGCAACAGTCTGGAACTAAAAAATGGAAAGATTGGGCAAGATATTAAAAACAAACCAACCACAATAACCTCCCAAGTCGTAACAAGAATTGGGCAATAGAAGGGTAGCCTGAGTCACCATGAAGAAGACACAACGATAGGTTAGAAAGTAGATGAAACCACTCTGGAATGACTACAGATGAAGACTGCTTGAGGTCGATGATATGAAATGGATTTTCCAATCCCAATCTAGTTTATTTTTATCTTCCTCATGAAAAGTAAAATAATTCACATGACAGTTTGATTGAGACCTTATGAGTGCCACTTCCATTGTGCAAGACAGGAACATTTAGGGCAGGAAGCTTTTGCCAAATGGTAACAGAAGATGGCTGAGGCCAGTGTGAGTGAGAAGCAAGAAGAGAATTGAGCAAGAATTTAGTGAATTTTGGAGAAAAGGCCACCAGGGTAATCCGAATCAAAATGTGTGATTGTCATCATTAGAGTCTCCTTTCATTTGTGTCACTCATAGACTTAATGAGGGGGGGAAATAATAAGAGCCTAGAAGTCAGAACCTTTGATCAATGCCCTCTGGTCTGTATTGTGGGGTTACCCTTCAGGGAATGTCTGCATATTACATATTAAAACAAAACCCTAGGCAGTTCTCAGATGCCCCCAAAACCTAACTGTTTCTATAGCAATTCCTGAAATCTACAGGAAATTGCAAAATTAATACATTTGGCTTACAAGTCACTAGCTGTGTGTCCTTCAAGATCACTACTTGGTACCTGTGACAGTCTAGATGAGATTTTAAAGTCTCTAAAAAAAGCCTAAAGACCAGTGTAGACCTAGGTTTAGACAATCTGTTCCTAATTTTTCTTTGCCCTTGGAGGACTGTTAAGAGTTTTATAAAATAATTGCCATTTCAGTGCTGGCGAGCTCAGACAGTTTACGTCTCCAATGTATGGTTGAGAGTGAGAATAATTAGAGTTATGAAAAATCAGTCTCTCCCATCAATTTCCAGGTACAGGCTGTACCATTGTTGGGCAATTTCATAATCTCATTTGCACATCTGTGTTTGTTTAATGTTTGAGTGTGCTTGGATATGCTGGCCATCTATAAATCCCCATCCATTAGGTAGCCTGGACTTTCATAAGGAGATCCAAAGACCTAATGAAAAGAACATTTTGGTACCAATTCTTTGTTTACAGAGAGGATCTTTTTCTTTTCCCCCAAAGAGCTCAAAGTACTTTTCATTAAAACATTACTGCATGTCTATGAAATAGGTAGTAGGTTGGAAGCAGAAGCTCTATATTTTATAGATGAGCAATTAAGCCTCCAGCCAGCATGACAGAATCCTTAGAAGACAGAACCCAAACTTCCAAGCCAGCTAAGCTTAGTTGCTTTCCACACAGTCACTCAGTAATACACAAGCCAAACAAAATTGAAGTTTAGACTAACTGCAGAGAAATGAAAACTTAACACGGAAAAAAAAATGTATTTTCAATGGATTTCTATTGTGTTTCCTTTTCAGGTGTGTATTTTCAATGCTATTCTATTAATAATAACAGCATCATGGAGTTCTCATTTACCTTTCAGAATCAGGGAAATACTTCTGTATATGGTAGGGAGATAAGACCTGAAAAATTAATCATAAAAATGTGAGAACAAAAACACAATTCTAAATTCTCATTTTCAGGGAAAACTGTTACTAAGACATGTTTTATAAAACACGTCTGATAATGTTCACCATATGTATGCAAATGGTGTGTGTGCGTAATCGTAAATGTAAGAAGAAATGACTTAAGATAAAGTAGGGAAAACTTCTGTTTGACACAAGAAAAATATTTCAAATAACAGAATGACAACCACTAGAACAAGTTACAGAGAAAGATTGCAGGCAAATCTGCCCTTAGTATTTTCAGGGCTCGAGCAATAGTAAAAACGATGCTTGATTTAAATATTCTATTCCCCAGCTTTGACAAATAGACCTTTGTAATGACAAAATAAGAAATGCATTAAGTTATGATTTGTCATAAGACTAAGAATCGACCAAATATCTAAGAATATTAAGCATATGGACCAATGGAGTAAAACATAAAATGTAATTGCATTCAAAGTATTCAAGTTTGAGTGTATTTTCATCTAAAAAATAAAATTACATGTAAGATATAAAAAATAAATTGAATATATTTTTTAAAAGTCATTTTTCTTCTAAGAATTCAAAATTATACTGTAAGCTATAAAAATAAAATTAAAAATTAAAACTATTTTTATAAAAATGAAACTATTTGCAATTCTAGTATTTGGGACCTATCTAGTCAGCATTATAAACATCAGTATCACACATCATGCATATATGCAAATGTAAACATAATACAGATTGTTTAATATAATAAAATAATTTTTTAGCTAATCCTTGCAAATCCTGCACTAATTTAAGAGTTTCTCTGGAATCACAAATTAAAATATTAAGAGAAGCAAGAAAATGAATAGTTGGCACTGTTGAGAAATGATATTTTATCATGTAATAATCTAGTATTCCTATTACATAATGCATCATATTATTGGACAAATTAACTGATTTGTCGTTCCTCTAAATCAAGCCCTTCTACTGCTCAAATTATCCCTGTACTCTGAAGCAGTGTCCATCTCTGATGTCAGCAGGGTTGCAATCCACAAACCTTCATGGCCTTTGGACACAGTTTCTTTTGTTTTGTGGACACGCAGCAAGGAATACAGAGGAGCTTTTCTCTGGGACTTGGACAGTGTTGGTTAAAAGAGTAGATGTTTAGGATTATTGGTCACACTATGCCAGCATCAAGTGCTAGACCCAAATGACAAAGAATCCTGTGTGTTCTTTAATAAATTGTGTGTGTGTGTGTGTGCGTGTGTGTGTGTGATGTAGGACCCTCTAAAGTGCAAAGCTCAGAAGAAACCTTTTGCCTAGGTCTAAGGATGATATTGGTTATAGAGTCTTAGCACAATCAAAACTTTCAAGAAGCTTTTTAGAGAGGCATAAGTTACTCAAGAATGTTTGGGCCGGGCGCGGTGGCTCAAGCCTGTAATCCCAGCACTTTGGGAGGCCGAGACGGGTGGATCACAAGGTCAGGAGATCGAGACCATCCTGGCTAACATGGTGAAACCCCGTCTCTACTAAAAAATACAAAAAAACTAGCCGGGCGAGGTGGCGGGCGCCTGTAGTCCCAGCTACTCGGGAGGCTGAGGCAGGAGAATGGCATGAACCCGGGAGGCGGAGCTTGCAGTGAGCTGAGATCCGGCCACTGCACTCCAGCCTGGGCGACAGAGCGAGACTCCGTCTCAAAAAAAAAAAAAAAAAAAGAATGTTTGTAGGGCTAGGGGAGAGGAGAACCTCCATATTAAGGCTGATTTGGTTTTTTTTTTTTTTCCTTATAACTAGATATGTGGGCAATGCACCTCAGATCTATAAACCAGGTTGCAGGACTAAAACATTTGCATGCAATTTATAAAAGGATCTTTGTAAGATTTGCAAAATGGGTATGGTGAGGTATCCTGGTTTAATGGTAGCAAAGGAGAAATTCTGTTTTATTTTCATCAAGTAAGACCATACTTCATGATAACAGTGTATACCTAAATTCAAATCTCTATATACATCCACAAAACACCAGGTAGGTCAGCAAGCAGGGCAACTAAAATCTACCATAGTTCATGCCTCTAGCATAACTATAAAAGGAAATGCTACTGACTCTGATGTTCATATAACTAGGTAAATATCCACTGAAACCAGTGGTGAAAGATCTGGAGTCATGCCCAAGAAAAGAATCAGGTGAGGGCTATGTAATAAAGAAGAAAGTGTGATGGGATCCAAGTGGCAAAAGAAATCAGACAACATCACTCACAGAAAGAGAAGAACCCATCCTGAGTAGGAAAACAGAGAACAGTTCTGACACCCGAGGAATCAGAATTCTGGCACTGCAGCTTCAAAAGGAAGAGCACTTGAGAGTGAGCAAGATTAGAAGTGCCCCTGTGAGAAGGCAGCACTCCTTAGGGAGAGGGAGGTGACACAGAAGGGAAAAGCTTGGCATCTCTGTTGGATCAGGAGAAGGGAGGGAGTGCTGGACAATTGGGATTCTGGGCTAATGAAAAATATTCAAATGGAATAACATGCTAGTTCAGTAGGATGGATTACCAAGTACATTCTAAGCAATTGAGTAGAGAAGATATTCCAGACGCATATAATATCATCTGGAATATCTTCCAGAGCAAGTAGATGGCCGGGGTTGCTCTTGCCTGCTGAACGCACAGCATACCAAGTACTGTAATGTCAAAGAGTAATCTGCTTTATTTTCTCTTTTATACTGACAACTTTTGGAATAGTAGCCATTCAATAGACATTCCTAAAGAGATGATTTGAGATGAACTAATAACTATTATCACTTCAAATCAAAGGGACAGTAGGTATAAACGAACCCATTTATCTTTGTGTTTGTTTGTTTTGTTTTGCGTTTTTCATTTGTGAGAATTCTGACACTAGGACAGAGAATACAAGCATCCCTGCAATCGCAGAGCAAATAATCAGATCGTTAGAACTTTGAACAACAAGGAAAAACGAGCTGCTCCCTTATGAACCAAATTGTCATTTTCTGTAATAATGACCTCAGAATTCTGCTGATAGAGGAAATAAAACACTTTGGACTAGAGTTCTTTCCCTCTTAGGAAAAAAAGAAATCTGCTTCCAAATTCTGCCAAATCAATGTTGATCCAAAATCCAAGAGAATAAAACCCAATGTACTTGGAGTATTTTAAAAAGACATTTCTACTTTTGTCTACCCACCCCCACCACTTCAAAAAGTAAATGCATTTGAAAAAAATCATGAGAACAAAAAGCACTAGCACTAGCAGGTTATACAAGTTGCTTCTGGATATATTTTGTCTAGAATTCTGCGTTCTTTTAACAGATGTCTGACTTCTAGACAGTTTCATTTTGCAAAAAAAGCTTGGATGAGAGTTCACATTTATACACATACTACCTTTGAGCTAGCTGTTAGATAAACCTGGAACTTATTGGCAGTTTCATCACCTGCCATTACTGAGATCAAAATGGAAATGATCTTCTGCAGAATCAATTGAAAGAATGATGGGGAAAGACTTCCTTTTGCCTCTTTCTTCCTCCTCCACCAATTCAACAGTGAAAGAGCAAAGCATCCATTAGCAACTAGGCTTCCCAGCTAACTTATAATGACAAGCCATCAAGTTCATCAGGGGTCACAATGAAAATAAGGGTGACTTGCTATTCTCCTTTAATGTCTGAGAGACAAGAAAATGGCAGTAATTAGTGCTGGGAATAATTTGATTTAGACTGAAAAAGGTAAGCTCCTAAATACATGAAATTTGGAGCCATTGAATGGATCCAAGATAAAATGGAAAGCTTCCTACCTCAGGTCCTTTAGCAGAGAAAGAAACCATATTAGTCATTTCATAAGAAATAATGAAATCTTGTCATTTGCAGCATCATGGATGGAAATTAAGGACATTATCATGAGTGAAATAATCCAGGTGCAGAAAGACAAATACTACATGTTCTCACTCATACGTAGGAGCTAAAACTGTTGATTTCGTGGAGATAATGAGTAGAATGGTGAACACGAGAGGCTGATAAGGGTAGATGGGAGACAGGGATGAAGAGAGGTTGGTTAATCGGTACCTTCTATCTAGTCGGCAATTAGATGGAAGGAATAAGTTCTGGTGTTTAATAGCATAGTAGGACAACTATATTTATCAATAATGTATTGTGTATTTCAATATAGCTAGAGGAGAAGTTTTGGAGTGTTCTCAACACAAAGAAATGACAAATTCTTGAGGTGATGCATAGCCCAATTAACCTGATTTAATCATGATACATTGTATGCCTGCATCAAAATATCACATGTCCTGTAAACATGTACTACTGTATAGATAAAAAATTAATTTCAAGGGGAAGAAACCAGAAAATAAAAGATGACAAGAAAAGAATAGTAAAATGAATATCTAATATGCATTGATTACTTACTAAATATGAAACACAGAGATAATTATTTACATGCATTTTTCATTTAATCATTACAATTATCTTTATAAGGCTGATATTATTATTTTCCAAATGTCCATATAGGAAAGTTAAAGCTCAGGGAGGTAAAACAATTTGTCCAAAATTAGAGCTGAAACTCAAGTCCAGGACTTTCTGATACTACAGGTTATAATGATTCTCATTACTATATCCTATGGGGGGAACAAAAGACTACACAGAAAAGACTGAAAAAAGTTATAAGACAAACAATTGGAGAAAATATTGGCAACATGTGACTGAAGAATGGTTAATATTCTTAATATAGAAAGAGCCTTTAAACAGTCATAGGTAAAAAGTAAGATGAGCAATATAAAAAATAAGCGAAGGGTGAAGGGGAAAACAAACATAAAAAGAAGAAAAAATGCTGGAGCAAGTTACCACAAACACAGTGGATTAAAAGAGCATAAATATATTATCTTAGAGTTCTGGAAGTCAGAATCTAAAATGGGTCTGCAAGAATGTTGATATGGTTTTGCTATTTCCCCACCCAAATCTCATCTTGAATTGTAGCTTCCACAATTCCCGCATGTTGTGGGAGGGACCCAATGGGAGTTAATTGCATCATTAGGGTGGGTCTTTCCTGTGCTGTTCTCGTGATGGTGAATAAGTCTCACGAGATTTGATGGTTTTATAAGGGGGAGTTTCCCTGCACAAACTCTCTCTTTGCCTGCTGCAAAGAGACACGACTTGCTCTTCTTTGCCTTCCACCATGGTTGTGAGGCCTCCCCAGCCATCTGAAACTGTAAGTCCATTAAACTCTTTTCCTGTATAGATTAACCAGTCTTGGGTATGCCTTTATTAGCATCATGAAAATGGACTAATACAGATTTGTTCATTCTGGAGCTTCTTTGGGAATCTGTGGTTTGCCTTTTCCAGCCTCTAGAGGATGCCCACATTCCTTGCTTCATGGTCCCTTCCTCCAATTGCAACAGCATAGTATCTTCTCTCATCTCTGACCTCTGCTTACATCCTCACATCTTCTCTCTATAACTCTTGCCCTCCTGTTTTCCCCTTATAAGGACTCTGGAATTACATTGGGCCCACCAAGGTAATTCAGGATAACCTTCCCATCTCAAAATCCTTAATTCAACCACATCTATAAAGTCCTTTTTACTATATAAAGTAACATATTCTTTATTATTATTATTATACTTCAAGTTCTGGGATAAATGTGCAAAACATGCCTGTTTGTTACATAGGTATACACATGCCATGGTGGTTTGCTACACCCATCAACCTATCATCTACATTAAGTATTTCTCCTAATGCTATCCCTCCCCTAGCCCCCCACCCCCTGACAGGCCCCAATATGTGATGTTCCCCTCCCTGTGTTCATGTGTTCTCATTGTTCAGCTCCCAGTTATGAGTGAGAACATGCGGTGTTTGGTTTTCTGTTCATGTGTTAGTTTGCTGAGGATGATGGCTTCCAGATTTATCCACATTCCTGCAAAGGACATGAACTCATCCTTTTTTATGGCTGCTTAGTATTCCATGGTATATATGTGCCACATTTTCTTTATCCAGTCTACTATTGATGAGCATTTGGGTTGGTTCCAAGTCTTTGCTATTGTGAATAGTGCTGCAATAAACGTATGTGTGCATAGGGCTTTATAGTGGAATGATTTATAATCCTACAGTAACCAAAATAGCATGGTACTGGTACCAAAAAAGGTATATAGACCAATGGAACAGCACAGAGCCCTCAGAAATAACACCACACATCTACAACCATCTGATCTTTGACAAATCTGACAAAAACAAGCAATAGGGAAAGAATTCCCTAATTAATAAATGGTGCTGGGAAAACTGGCCAGCCATATGCAGAAAACTGAAACTGGACCCCTTACTTACACCTTATACAAAAAAAAAAAAAAAAAAAAAACAACTCAAGATGGATTAAAGACTTAAACATAAGACCTAAAACCATAAAAACCTTAGAAGAAAACCTAGGCAATACCATTGAGGACATAGGCATGAGCAAAGACTTCATGACTAAAACACTAAAAGCAATGGCAACAAAAGCCAAAATTAACAAAGGATATCTAATTAAACTAAAGAGCTTCTGCACAGCAAAAGGAAGTATCATCAGAGTGAACAGGCAACCTACAGAATGGGGAAAATTTTTGCAATCTATCCATCTGACGAAGGGCTAATATCCAGAATCTACAAGGAAATTAAACAAATTTACCAGAAAAAAACAACCCTATCAAAAAGCGGGCAAAGGATATGAGCAGACACGTCTAAAAAGAAGACATTGATGCAGCCAACAAACATACGAAAAAAAGCTCATCATCACTGGTCATTAAAGTACCATATTCACAAGTTCCAGAGATTAGGACATAACCAGTTTTTTTGGGGGGGGGAGGGGGCCGGTGAAGCATGATTCAGCCTTCCACAGTTGAAACCAAAATCTTATTTAAAACAGCAAAGAGATGCCATTTTTGCCAACTGAATTGGCAAGAATACAGAAAACGAATACATTCACACCCTATTGGTAGGAGCACCAACTGGCATACAGTTTTTGAAAGGCAATGTGGCACTATATATCAAAAAAATTAAAATTCTACTGCCCCTGACTTGAAATTCAATTTGTTGGAGTTGGTCGTAAGGAAATAACCATAGACATTAACCAAGGATGATAACATAATTGGCAAAAATCCAAATTGCTTCAATACATTATGGTTTATCATTCAATTGTACTCAAAGCTGTTTTTAACATCGTAATGTAGAAAAATACTTAAAGATATGAGAAATATTTTATATGAGAAGTGCTATAAGCAAAAAGATATATTGCCTTTTTAAGAAGAATATTAATAAATAAAATTTTGCATATTTGAAGTTATTTCTCTATCCTCCAGGTTTTCTTCAATAAGCATGTATGACTATTATAATGTAGTAATATCAATGCTATTTATCAAAGAACATTCTTCAGCTTGATACCAAGCAGGTAGAGTTCCTGTCTTGCCAGGCACCAGGGAGAAGGATGTGATCATCTTCTGGGTGCTGATCAGCCTTGGATTTCTCTAATTCTCCTCACTATCAATAAAGTCTATGACAGTTCCTGAGGATGAAACACTAGAAGCCAGGAAAACAGCAGAAAGAGAAAGGACCTTGAATCAACGACCTAAACTGGAAAGTCAGTTCAGCTATTTATCAGGTGTGTGACACTGGACAATTTATTTAACTTATCAGAGCTTTGGTTCATGATTTGCAGACTGTTTCTAATGATACTTATCTTCAGGATTCTCATGAGGAGTACATGAAATTATGAAGAATATAGAAGTCACACACCAGTGCTTTGGGGTGAGGCAGCTGGTATTCAGAGTCTGGGTTTTTCCTTTACTGAATACATGGATAAATTAAGTATGCTTTTACCCTTTCGTTCTCAGCTTTCTCCATTTTTTATAGAGCTAATAATACTTAGAAAATAAATGTACAAAGCACTTTAGAGTTTAGCACAGTGCCTGGTCTCCCATACATAGTGAAAACTTAAAATAATAATAATAATAATAGATATGGTTTGGCTGTGTCACCCCCCCAAACCTCATCTAGAATGGTAGTTCCCAAAATTCCCATGTGTCATGGGAGGAACCAGATGGAGATAACTGAATCTTGGGGGTGGTTTCCCCCATACTGTTCTCATGATAGTGAGTTAGTTCTCACAAGATCTGATGGTCTTATAAGGGGCCTCCTCCTTCCCTGAGCACTCATTCTCCTTCTTGCTGCCTTTGAAGAAGGACGTGTTTGCTTCCCCTTCCACCATGATTGTAAGTTTCCTGAGGCCTCCTCAGCCATGCTGAACTGTGAGTCAATTAAACCTCTTTCCTTTATAAATTACCCAGTCTCAGGTATATCTTTACTAGCAGAGTGAGAACTAACACAATAGTGAATATATCAAGTAGTCAGGCAATTACCATGTTTTCGTTATTTCTAATTATTATGTTACACAAGCATGTTTTGGAAGTTCTTGGTTAACATCTTGATGACAAAAATCAGGTTACTTATGTCTTGTTTTGTTTTCTATTTTTCCTACTGCCTGTATAATTGCAGAACAGGTTACTCATCTCTTTATCACTTAATTTTGGAATAGCCAAGTGGCCAAAGCTTCATACTGGTCAGATACATGGCTTGAGAAAATTTATCTTTCAGACTCTCCACAAGTCTTCCTTCTGTGTCAATGAAGATGTGAGTGTTTGGTATAAATGTTCTTAAATTGATTACCCATAGTAATAAGCCTAAGAAATTGCTTATGGAGATCCCTGCAGGAGTAACTATTATTATATTCTCTACCTCCATTAGATCAATTTTTAAGCTCCCACAGATAAGTGAGAGTTTGCAATATTTGCCTTTCTATATCTGGCTTATTTTACTCAACATAATAATGTCCAGTTCCATCTGTGTTGCTGTAAATGACATGATTTCATTTTTTTATGGCCAAATAGTATTCTATTGGGTGATATATATCTATATCTATATCTATATCTATATATCACATTTTCTTTGTGCAATCATCTTTGATGAACACTTTGGTTGATTCTATATCTTTGCTATTGTGAACAGTGCTGCAATAAACATGGGTGTAAATGTAATAGCTTTCAGCCTACTTTTTTCTTTATTTTCTCCCAAAATATCCCCTTTCATCCTAATTCTCACACATTTTCAAGAGTAAATTTTGCAAAATGTGGCCAAGTAATTTCCAAGCTAACTCTACAGAGAATCCTTGAATAATTCCCCTTCATACTTAGGATGAAAATTCAAACTCCTTATAACAATATGCAAGGTTCTTTAGTAACTCACCAGTCATATTTCCTATCATGGTCCTTCATGCATCTTCAGTTGCAAAATTACTAAAATTCTACAAGGTAATTTCAATGTCCTGGTCTAGGATGCTTTTGTCAGTTTCTGACTCTTGCCGTAATTCACCGCAACATTTACATGACTAATTTTGAATTGTTTTGCAAGTCATCTCAGTTGCCACCTCCTCTATGAAGCTCTTCTCAAAGAAGACTCTTCTTGAATAAAGTCTCACTTCTAGTCATGAACATTTGCACAGACTAGAGCATCACTGTTGAATAAAATTTTCTGTGATGATCATAATATTCTACTTCTGCCTTATCTAAAATGATAGCCACTAGCTACATGTGGTTGTTGAACACTTGAAAGGTGACTATTGCAACACAATTGAATTTTAATTAGATTTAATTTTAATTGATATCCATTTAATTTTAATTGATGACAACTATAGGTTCTTCCTGAGAGTATGCACACTTGGCCAGAACTGCATAGACACACAGGACATCTAGTTGCACGTTGTTACCTTACTGCCCAGTTGTGCCTTAAATTCTTGTTTTTTTTCATTTCAGGTGGCTTGAAATCTGAAACACCATATAAACATTGGGGAGGCTCAGGGACAGCCCAGCTGGGGATCTGAAGTTGATGGAGAAGATTTTGCCTAGGCTAGCCAATAACTGGCAGACAAGAGTCATCCTTTCACAATTGCTGGAGACAGTAGACCTTCTTCAGGACCACAAGCAAGGCACCATCTCTGGGTCTCAGCTTCCTCAATTAAAAAGTTAGAGGATAGAATCATATTGCCTTTCAAGTCTCCCTTACCTCTAATAAAACTTTACCAATAGCCAGGCCTAGGTTTTACCCTATTTCCATTTTAAGAAGAGTTTTCTTTTCCATACAAAGTAAATCCCCTTTCCAGATGTGCTTTATATTGGAAAGAGGAGAAGAGCTGAGAACAGAAAGATCTAAGTTTAACTCCTGCTCTCTACTTCTTAGTGTTATGACATTTGCAGTTTTCTAGCTCCATTTGATTTGTCTGTAAAATAGAATGATAATGTTGTAGGAAATGAATGCCATATAACGTCCTTAGTATGAGACACATAGTAAGTACTAAATAAATATGGTTTATTATCATTAGTGTTATGGGAAAACCACTCAAAGTTACAGGCTTTCCCCTAATGCACAAACTCCTAATTTTTTCTGCTTTTCTTTAATATCTAAGAAATCTAAGATAACCAGTTTTAGGCCGTCACTTTATTTCCACATTTGAAAGATTCTTCCTTTGTCTACTTATGATTCCCAGCACTAGCTGTGTAGTCAGGCCCAACTGACAAATGGCCTTTCAAGTGAAAAAGAGCATTTACAAAACAGAAAGAAACCATTTGAGAATGGTACCTCCCTTACTCCTCCAAGAAGAGATGGGTCAACCCCTCGATTCCTGTAACTTAAAATTATAAGTCATGAGTAGACTCAACATTTAATTACTATTCTGAACTCAATTTAGTATTATACTCAAGCATGAGACCTGGATCACATTGGCAACGTTGAAGAGCATAATGTCTATCTTATTCAAGATGCCAGACTATGGAAGAAATATTTAAGATATACTAGAAAGCACAGGGTTCAAAGATCAGGCCTGGAATCTTTCATATGACTGACATTTGTGAGAATTCCCTCACTGCTACTCTACCAGAACTAAGATCAGGATATTAGCAAAACCCAAGATGGAGATCTCTCTGTTTACCTTTCATGACGTTTTCAAATGTCATATGGTTCTCCAGAGAAGGAAGACTTCAATGAACAGAAATCTGGGGACTCTGGAAAGATGAGCCTTACTTATGTGGCAAAGTACTTGAGAACCCCAAGGTATGCTAACTTTACCAAAAGAACAAATACAGTCATTAATTCTGGGCTGGGGAGAGAGAGCACCCTCTGCACCTAGGACAGAATTAGCCATGAAAACCTAGGCTGCATACAGATTAAAGATATGTAGCTCTTAGCCAGTGTCTGAGCAACATGCTCCCTGTGTTGTTTTTAACGAAAATTTCCAGGTAGCTTTTCCATCCACAGCATCCCTGGTCGGAATAGTTGATTCCTACCTGTCCCAGCTATAACCCAAACCTGCATTGACTGCATCTATGGCCCAAGTCCTGCTAGTAAACTTAACTTGAACTGATGCCTACCTTCCCCACCAGGCCTTTGTGTCCAGTGTAGGCTCAGCCCTTCTAAATTTCAGTGTGCTGTCCTCCTGGTACCATGACATAGCCCAAGAGGTAAAAGTTCAAAGCCAAGATTTCTTCTAACATTGTATTCAGATAAAGCAAAAATGAATTAATTAAATCATATCCCAAACATCAGTTTTAATACTTTGTTATAGATTTAGTACTCCTGGAAATGAGAAGCTAACAATAACAGTGGGGCAGGCCAAGAAGGACCATCCCTGAGGATGGACTCCTGCCCACTCACACTGCCAAGAGTGTTAGCGCACAACACCCCTGTTCCCTCAATCTCACCTCCCAAGATGTTGATCTCAGTCCTGACCCTCAACACTTCTGGCTGAGATCTGATTGCCCTGGGCTTTCTGAGAACAGCAATCTGAAAAAAGAACATGTTGTCCAACAGTTTCATGGCAGGCAAGAATTTTTGCCTTTGGCATCGTTCATAGGCCATCAGAAGATTTAAAGATCTTTCAACCCAAATGTACTGCTCTGACTTTCCCACTGTTTCAGAACCCCCCTCTCACACTATGTTCTCTGGTTTCCATCCCCCAACACTCCACTAACACTGTCCTTTCCAAGGTCATCAGCGACCTCACTCTAAATAAATCTCAAGGCGATTTCTCTGTTCTGATCTTCCTTCACCACACCCTTCTTCTTAAAAGTCTTTCCTCTTTTTCTTTGCAATTTGCAGGCTCTCTTCTGTTTTCTTTCATATATATATATATATATATATATATATATATATATATTTATTTATTTATTTATTTTTATATATTTTTATATTTATTTATATATATTTACATATATATTTGTGGGTACATAGTAGGTATATATATTTATGAGGTACATGAGATATTTTGATTCAGGCATGCAATGTGTAGTAATCATGTAATCATGTAGTAATCATGGAGAACCGAATATTCATTCCCTCAAGCATTTATCCTTTGTGTTGCAAACAATCCAATTATACTCTCTTAGTTATTTTTAAATATATAATTAAATCATTTTTAACTATAGTCAACCTGTTCTGAATAGTAGGTATTATTCACTCTTTCTTTTTGGTACCCATGAACCATTTCTGCCTCCTCCCAACCCCCACACTACCCTTCCCAGCCTCTGGCAAACATCCTTCTATTCTCTATTTCTATGAGTTCGGTTGTTTTGATTTTGAGATCCTATGTTTGTTGCAGCACTGTTCACAATATCCAATATTGGGGAACAACCTAAGTGTTCATTAACAGATGAATGGATAAAGAAAACATGGTACATATACACAATGGAGTACTACTCAGCCATAAAAAGGATGAGATCCTGTCATTTGCAACAACATGAATGGAACTCAACATTATATGAAGTGAAACAAGCCAGGCACAGAAAGGCAAGCTTTATTCTCTTGACTCAACATCTTTTTGCCACCTCTTTCCTCTTCCTTTACTCCTTTATTTTTCTCTGATACATTTGTGCTATAAATGTCTTCACAAGTATTAATTTGTTTTCTTCCTGTACATGCACACCCTCACCAATCACTTCTACAATAAGACCACTCAGAACTCCCTAGAGGAACTTTTATTCACCACCATCCACAGCTCTGGTTAGGCCCTCTCTGCTTTGGCCACCAGTGTTACAAGGCCCTTTCTGCCTTGGACACAAGGGCTACCAATCTTGATGTGTCCACATGTGGACAGAACAAACTGTGACAAAGAGAAAATGCTCTTGAACAGTGCGAGAAACCCTCTGGCCAGAATTTGGGGGAAGGCATGAATCTGGTGTGCAAACTCCACAGGCAGGGGAAGAACCAAGCCCTTTTATTTTGCAGCTGGGAGATGGGTAGCCTGGGATAAGTTCTCAATCCCAGCTTGCCCACTGCCTGGAAACAGACTCAGGGCTGTTAATGGGGGCACAGTGGGAGTGAGACCAGCCCTTCAGTTTGTGTGGGAGCTGAGTAAGGCCTGTGACTGCTGGCTTTCCTTCACTTCCCTGACAAACTGCATGACTCAGCAGAAGCAGCCATAATCCTCCTAGGTACACCACTACATTGACCTGGGAACCTCACCCCATCCCTCAAAGTAGCTGCAGTAAGACCCTCCCAAGGAGAGTGTGAGCTCTGACACGCATGGCCCTGCCCCCACCTGATGGTCCTTCCTTACCCACCCTGTTAGCTAAAGTCAAAGGGTATACAATCTTGGGAGTTCTAGATCCCTGCCCACCACTGGTTCCTCTCCACGCTACCAGAGATGATGCTCTCTGGAAAGTGCTACCTCCTGGCAGAAGGCCAGTCAGCATGAAAATAGAGCATTAAACCACCAAAGCCAAGAACCCTCACAGGGTCCCTTTCACCTCACTGCCACCTCCACCAGAACAGGTGCTAGTATCCACAGCTCAGAGACCCATAGATGGTTCACATCACAGGACTCTGTGCAGACAACCCCCAGTACCAGCCTGGAGCTGAGTAGACTCACTGGGTGGCTAGACCCAGAAGAGAGACAACAATCACTGAGTTCAGCTCACAGGAAGCCACATCCAAGAAAAGTGGGAGAAAACGACATCAAGGGAACACCCTGTGGGACAAAAGAATCTGAACAATAGGCTTAAGCCCTAGACCTTCCCTCTGACAGAGCCTACCCAAATGAGAAGGAACCAGAAAACCAACTCTGGTAATATGACAAAACAAGGCTCTATAACACCCCCCAAAGGTCACACTAGTTCACCAGCAATGGATCCAAATAAAAAAGAAGTCCTCTTTTTACCTGAAAAAGAATTCAGGAGGTTAGTTATTAAGCTAATCAGGGAGGCACCAGAGAAAGGTGAAGCACAATGCAAGGAAATCTAAAAAAATGATACAAGAAATGAAGGGAGAAATATTAAAGGAAATAGATAGCTTAAAGAAAAAAATAATCAAAAATTCAAGAAACGTAGGACACTCTTATAGAAATGTAAAATGCCCTTGAAATTCTCAGCAATAGAAGTGAACAAGTAGGAGAAAGAAATTCAGAGCTCAAAGACAAGGTCTTCCAGTTAACCCAATCCAACAAACCCAAAGAAAAAAGAATAAGAAAATATGAACAAATCTTCCAAGAAGTCTGGGGTTATGTTAAACAACCAAACCTAAGAACAATCAGTGTTCCTAAGGAAGAAGAGAAATCTAAAGGTTTGGAAAACATATTTGTGAGAATAATTGAGGAATACTTCCCTGGCCTTTCTAGAGATGTAGACATCCAAATACAAGAAGCACAAAGAACATCTGGGATATTCATTGCAATGTGCCTAGGCACATTCTCATTAGGTTAAGACAAAGGAAAAAATCTTAAGGACTGTGAGACAGAAGCATCAGGTAACCTATAAAGGAAAACTTATCAGATTAAGAGCAGATTTCTCAGCAGAAACTCTACAAGCTAGAAGTTACTGGGGCTGTATCCTCAGCCTCTTCAAATAAAACAGTTATCAGCCAAGAATTTTGTATCCAGTGAAACTAAGCATCATATATGAAGGAAAGATACAGTCTTTTTCAGACAAACAAATGCTGAGAGAATTCACCACTACCAAGCCACCACTACAACAACTGCTAAAAAGAGCTCTAAATCTTGAAACAAATCCTGGAAGGCCATGAAAACAGAACCTCTTTAAAGTATAAATCATACAGACCCTGTAAAACAAAAATACAAGTTAAAAGCAAAAACAAAAAATAAAAACACCAAAGTACACAGGCAACAAATAGTACGAGTGCAATGGTACCTGACATCTCAATACTAACACTGAATGTAAATGCCCTAAATGTTCCACTTAAAAGATACAGAACTGCAGAATGGACAAGGACTCACCAACCAACCATCTGCTGCCTTCAGGAGACTCACCTAACACATAAGGACTCACGTAAACTTAGAGTAAAAGGGTGGAAAAAGGCATTTCATCCAAATGGACACAAAAAGCGAGCAGGAGTAACTATTCCTATATCAGACAAAACAAACTTTAAAGCAACAGTGGTTAAAAGAGGCAAAGAGGGACATTATATAAGGGTAAAAGGCCTTGTGTAACAGAAAACTCTTATAATCCTAAACATATATGCACCTAACACTGGATCTCTCACATTTATAAAACAATTGCTAATAGACCTAAGAAATGAGATACACAGCAACACAAAACAATGGGGGACTTCAGTGCTTCACTGGCAGCACTAGACAGGTCATCAAGGCAGAAAAGTCAACAAAGAAATCATGAATTTAAATTATACCTTGGAACAAATGGACTTAACAGATATATACATAACATTCCATCCAACAACCAGAGAATACACATTCTATGCAATACATGGAACTTTATCCACGATAGACCATATGATAGGCCATAAAATGAGCCTAAATAAATTTAAGAAAATTGAAATTATATCAAGCACTCTCTCACAACACAGTGGAATAAAACTGGAAATCAACTCCAAAAGGAACCTTCAAAACCATCCAAATACATGGAAATGAAATAACCTGCTCCTGAATGAGCACTGGGTCAACAACGAAATCAAAGTGGAAATTTAAAAAATTGTTTGAACTGAATGACAATAAGGAAAAAACCTAAACCTCTTGGATACAGCAAAGGCAGTGCTAAGAGGAAAGTTCATAGCTTTAAATGCTTACATCAAAAAGACTGAAAAAGCACAAACTTGAATTCTAAGGTCACACCTCAAGAAACTAGAGAAACAAGAACAAACAAACTGAAACCCAGCAGATGAAAGGAAATAACCAAGATCAGAGCAGAACTTAATGAAATTGAAACCAAAAAAAAAAAAAAAAAAATACAAAAGAGAAGTGAAACAAAAAGCTGGTTCTTTGAAAAGGTAAATAAAATGGATAGACTATTGGCAAGATTAACCAAGAAAAGAAGAGAGAAAATCCAAATAACCTCACTAAGAAATGAAACAGGAGATATTACAACTGACACCACTGAAATACAAAAGATCATGCAAGGCTACTATGAGCACCTTTACGTAAATAAACTAGAAAACCTAGAAGAGATGGATAACTTCTTGGAAGGATACAACCCTCTTAGCTTAAATCAGGAAGAATTAGATACCCTGAACGGACCAATAACAAGCAGTGAGATTGAAATTGTAACTAAAATATTATCAACAAAAAAAGTCCAGGACCAACAGATTCACAGCAGAATTCTACCGGACATTCAAAGAAGAATTGGTACCAATCCTTTGACACTATCCCCAATATAGAGAAAGAAGGAACCCTCCCTAACTCATTCTATGAAGCCAGCATCACCCTAATACCAAAACCAAGAAATGACATAACTGAAAAAGAAAACTACAGACCAATATCCTTGATGAACATTGATGCTAAAATCCTTAACAAAACACTAGCTATCCAAATCCAACAACATATCAAAAAGATAATCCACCATGGTCAAGTAGGTTTCATACCAAGGATGCAGGGATGGTTTAACATACATAAGTTAATAAATGTGATTCACCACATAAACATACACACATAAAATCACATGATCATCTCAAAAGATGCAGAAAAAACATTTGACAAAATCTAGTATTCCTTTATGTTTAAAACTCTCAGCAAAATTTGCATAGTAATGTAATAAAAGCCATCTATGACAAACCCACAGCCAACATAATACCGAATGGAGAAAAGTTGAAAGCATTCCCTATGAGAACTGGAACAAGACAAGGATACCTACTCTCACCACTCCTCTTCAACATAGTACTTGAAGTCCTAGCCAGAGCAATCAGACAAGAGAAAGAAACAAAGGGCATCCAAATCAGTAAAGAGGAGGTCAAACCATCACTGTTTGCTGGCAATATGATCGTTTACCTTGAAAACCTCAGTGTTTCCTCCAGAAAGCTCCTAGAACTCACAAAAGAAGTCAGCAAAGTTTCTAGATACAAGATTAATGCACACAAATCAGTAGCTCTTCTCTCTACCAACAGTGACCAAGCAGAGAATCAAATCAAGAACCCAACCCTTTTTACAATAGCTTCAAAATAAAAAATAAAAATAAAATACTTAGGAATATACCTAACCAAGGAGTTGAAAGACCTCTACAAGGAAAACTACAAAACACTGCTGAAAGAAATCACAGACAACACAAACAAATGGAAACTCATAGCATGCTCATGGATGGGTAGAATCAATATTGTGAAAATGACCATACTGCCAAAAGCAATCTACATATTCAATGCAATCCCCATCAAAATACCACCATCATTCTTCACAGAATCAGAAAAAACAATTCTAAAATTCATGTGGAACCAAGAAAGAGCCCACATAGCCAAAGCAAGACTAAGCAAAAAGAACAAATCTAGAGGCATCACACTACCTGACTGCAAACTATACTGTAAGGCCATAGTCACCAAAACAGTGTGGTACAGGTACAGAAATAGGCACACAGACCAATGGAACAGAATAGAGACACAGAAATAAGCCCAAATATTTACAGCCAACTGATCTTTGACAAAGCAAACAAAAATATAAAGTGGGGAAAGGACACCCTTTTCAACAAATGATGTGGGATAATTGGCTAGCAACATATAGGAGAATGAAACTGGATCTTCATCTCTCACCTTATACAAAAATCAACTCAAGATGGATTAAAGACTTAAACCTAAGACCTGAAACTAAAAATTCTAGAAGATAACATTGTAAAAACCCTTCTGGATAACAGCTTAGGCAAGGATTTCATGACCAAGAACCCAAAAGCAAATGCCAAAAAAAACAGAGATAAATAGCTGAGACCTAATTATACTAAAGAGCTTTTGCACAGCAAAAGGAACAGTCAGCAGTGTAAACAGACAACCCACAAAGTGGAAGAAAATATTCACAATCTATACATCTGACAAAAGACTAATATCAAGAATCTACAATGAACTCAAACAAATTAGTAAGAAAAAAACAAACAATCCCATTGAAAAGTGGGCTAAGAACATAAATAGACAATTCTCAGAGAAGATATACAAATGGCCAAGAAACAAAAAAATGCTCAACATCACTAATAATCAGGGAAATGCAATTCAAAACCACCATGCAATATCACCTTACTACTGCAAGACTGACCATCATAAAAAAAAATCAAAAAACAGTAGATACCGGTGTGGATGCAGTGAATAGGGAACACTTCTACACTGTTGGTGGAAATGTAAACCAGTATTACTCCTACAGAAAACAGTGTGGAGATTCCTTAAAGAATGAAAAGTAAAATACGATTTGATCCAGTAATCCTACTACTGCATACCTACCCAGAAGAAAAGAAGTCGTTATACAAAAAGTTACTTGCACACTCATGTTTATAGCAGCACAATTCATAATTGCAAAATCGTCAAAGCAACCCAAATGCCCATCAATTACCGAGTGGATAAAGAAACTGTGGTATATTTACATGATGGCATACTACTCAGCCATAAAAAGGAATGAATTAACGTCATTCACAGCAACCTGGATGAGATCGGGGACTATTATTCTAAGTGAAATAACTCAGGAATGGAAAACCAAACATTGTATGTTCTCACTGATATGTGGGAGCTAAGCTATGAGGATGCAAAGGCATAAGAATGATACAATGGACTTCGGGGACTTGAGGGGAAGAGTGGGATGGGGCAAGGGATAAAAGACTACAAACATGGTGCAGTATATACTGCTCAGGTGATGGATGCACCAAAATCTCACAAATCACCACTAAAGAACTTACTCATGTAACCAAATACCACCTGTACCCTAATAACTTATAATATATTATATATATAATATATATAACATACATATTTTATATATATTTTATATATATTTATATATATTTATATATATATGCCCTTTGTCTGGAGATGAGTGATCCTATCCTCTGATGCTGTCTCTTTGAACCCAAGAGTCAATTTTTAACTTCAGAATGAAGTTCAGAGCCGGGTTCACTGGAAATTCACATCTTGTCCATCAGCTCCTTCAAACTAAAATTGATTCTGATCCTGACTTGTTTGCTCTAAAGCCCATTTAGAATTATTTTCCTCAGTCACTTTTCATTCTGCTTCTTTTTAACTTTAAATTTGGCACCTCCTTCTTGACTCGACTCATGCTCTCCTTGCATAGAGTTCACCATGTTCTTCCTCCACCAGGGCCATGATAGTGCTGGAAATAGAGTCCTTGTCCTTACTGAGGGGGGAAAGTAGGCATCAGCTAAGTACTCCCGAATTCTTGTAGGATGATAGACTGTGATCAGAGTTAAGAAGGAGATTTGCAGATGCTGTCTGTGGGAATGGCAGGGTAATCTGAGTAAGTCTGGAAATTAGGGAAGAGAGGAAGCATGAGCTGAGATCTGAAGGATAAGAAGCAGTTAACTTTTACAGAGACCAGTGGGAAGAGCATTCCAGCAAGCTGGAATGGAATGTGCAATGGTCTTGTGGCAACAAGAATCACAATGCATTAGATAATCAGAAGAAAAGACCAGCAGAAAAGACTAAATTGTGGAGAATGGGTTTGTGAGTGCCTGAGAGATGATACTGGTGCCAAATCAGGTAGGACCTTTTCGGCCATGCTAAGAAGGCTGACCTCGGGAAGCATGTGTGATCTTTATCCCAACAATAATAAGATATTATTAAATTAATTTAAGCTTGTCATGATTAGAATTGCCATGTATATAGAACAGATTGAGGGTAGGGGAAAGGGACCCAGGGATGGATGCAGGGAATTCAATTAGGAGGCAAGAGATACGTAAGGTACAGTAACCACTTTTGAGGTGCTCTGAGTTTATATGGGAAAATTATTAGCAATTAATAAAGCAAGACTGCACTTCTCCCATTCACATGGAAAGATTAAATGATCTATAATAATAGAAATCACTATCTCCAATATCAACTACAAAGTTAACTTTTCATGTATTTTCCTAGTAATTGTTTCCCCTCTATATGGCAGAAATAACTCTTTCCTTAATGTCCACACCTAAATATTAAAGTGTAATTACACAACGATCATAAGAGAAAATGCCATAAAAATATGTGACATTGCTGCTGCCTGCAATGACATTTCAAACTGCAGCCTCAACTGGAGATAGTAACATATTTAGGGAAACTATGTACAAAAGCAAGCTGGAAACCATCGTGTCTATGTTCTCATAAAACGCAGCAACAACAATAATAATGGTCTCTATACTGCCACACCTGAAAGAGAAATTTGGGGAAACAGCCAACCTTGGCTAGGAAGCAAATTGTAGAGGGTGGTACAGTCAGTTTGCCCAAGGCTGTGGAAGACTGGTTCCTGGCTGCCCACAGTCTCATAGTCACATGTTGCTTCAGGCTTCAACAAGCTCAGTACAGTCATAGGCAGGAAACAGCAAAGCCAAAGGGATTAAGTGACTGCTGCCTGCTTGTGTGTTGGCCCTATAGCAGACTCAGGAGATGCCAACTGGCACTTGGGCTGCAGCTTCCATCTTAAAGAGAAGCAAGCTCTCCCCTTACACAGACCCAAATTTCCCGCTTCTGAATTAACCTGTCCTAGAAAACCATCCTTGGCTTTGCAAACATAAGTAAAAACATAGCCCATCTTTTCTCCTCTCCCCACTGTGCATCTGCAAATCCCTACTAGGCACAAATGCAAAACAGTTGCCAATGTCCTTTTTGGGATTTGTAGGGCAAGCAGCCAGTTGGCTGCCTGTAGGTTGTTCACACTGCAATAGGAAACAAATTTCTTGCTGCAATTATCCTTAAAGTTCTACTGTTTACCCCAGGAATAAATGAATTGCTGCTGTTAAACACCCTTTCCCACATTGTCCAGCACACATCTGTAAATTCCAAGAGGAATGAGGGTGAGCAGGTTACCAGTTCAATACTTCTGGGAAGGAATGGAGATTGGCCAACTGGAATTCAGCTTATTATTCATGGTGGAATAGAACTTGAGCTTCTTATTGCAAATACTCCTGCATGTTTCAGTGCTTACTTATGTACTTAACCCAACTTGGATCTCAATTTGTAATTTGCCCTTGTTTACTACTGACTGTGAACTGGAGGAAATGAACAAGAAAGACAATATGCACACCTCAAATATTTACTGAATACCTACTAAATGCCAGGTAGTGTGTTTGGTGCTGACAATTGTCCACAGGAATTTTGTATTATTTAAAGAATTCAGTAAGGTATACTTTTTCCATCACCATCAACTATTTGACCTGTAAGTGGAGATTTCATTCTAAATAGCTTTTCAACTTCCCTTCACTAAGCTTCAATCATCAAGCTTACGGTCTTCTTATTCCTGGCCAACATCTCATACAGTGGTTACTGAAACCACCTTCTGAAGTAGCTCGCCTTTAGAATGCTTATGCTTCTGTCCTTTTAAATAGACTATTGTTTTTACCTGGAATACCCTTCTCCTGCTTCTATGACCATGAAAAGCCTACAAATCTTTGTAGACCCATCTCAAGTATGGGGAGGCAGGGAGAGACACCGATATCCCTTAAGGGTGTGGCAAGAAATTTCACAGGCAAAGACTAAAATGAGTCCAGAGTTGCAAATATTGGAACTGGGAAGCCCCTTAGGAATCTATATTTTTAAATATGCCTTTCAAATATTGTGATCTGTTTCTCATCTGCTTTCTGTCTGCCTCTTTTCTGATTCTTGTTTTAGCTGACCAGCCCCCTCTGATTGTGTTGTCCAACATAAACAATAGCCTCATGGCTTTATCATCTTCAAGGCCCAGTGATCACCATTAATGATTACATTCTCTGTGTTGTTTAACTAATGTTTAAGGGAGATACTAATGTGTTCCTGGTCTATAGTGGCTCTACCTTGGACCAGCATCCCACCCTGGATGAATTGGTTGTGTCTGGGAAACTGCATTCCATGGTACCAGCCAGCTAGGCTGTCATTTCAGTGAGACCACAGACAGGTTCATGGAGGAAGGTTTTGTGAGCAACACAGAAAATAGTCTGTTGTGTAACTTACCACACTTACGTTGTCACTAGTGGATGTGTCTTTCTTCCCCCCGACACACTCCAATCTATTATGCTATAGATGCCTCTCCAGAGCCATATGTTATTTTTCTGCTACAATATCACTTGGCAGAGTCCTTGGCAAATAAATAGATTTTCAATCAACATGTGTTGAGTAAGCCTTTTAAAAATATAAATTGGATTAAGTTGCTCTTTTTCTTAAATGCTTCAGTAACTTCCTACTCTATCTAAAATAAAATTCAAATTTCTTTCCATGACCCCAAAGGCCCTACAGGTTCTTATCCCTCCTATCTCTCCAAGTTAGTCAGGTGCATCTCACCTCTTCATTCTCAGTGGTTCCACTAATGGAATTTTTTTCCTTTTATTTCCTCTAACACGTAAAAATTGTTCCAGGCTCAGCACCTTGACAAATATTGCTCCCTCTGTCAGGGATGTGGTTCTGATCTTCTCAGGGCTGATGCCCTCTCAATTCCCCTTTGGGATGCAGCTTAAATTTTATATCATCAGAAAACCCTTTCCTGACTCTCCATGTTTCCAACAATATTCTCTATCATTCTGCTCTGCTGGGTTTGTTAAAAACGTCTATCACAATTTTGGATGGCTAGTTTACTTATTTACTATCTTCACCCCAGATTAGACTGTAAATGCCAAAGGCTGAGGACATATCTCTTTTGTTTTCTCCCATATATAAGGAGCTTCATATGGCACTTAACACTCAATAAATATTTGTGAATGGACGAATGTATCAGAAGAAATTGGTTCCAGTTCTGTCTTGCTCACTGATGGTGATTTTAGGCAGATAGCTTTTCCTTTCTAAGCTCCAGTTTCCTCTTCTGCAAAATCAAGAGATTCCAGAACTGACGGCATGGTTATTTCTCTTCGCCTGAGAACTTCTAAGGCTTTCTCTTCTGCGATGCTTTCCCGAGCTAACCTATCTCATTCTGGGCCCACTGGATGCCTAACCTGAAATACTATTTTGCAGTAGTTGTCTTAGTTACTGTGAGGTCCCTGGAGACATGAACCAGGGACCCTTGGAGAAAGAGAGAAGGCTGGGCCACATAGAAATTTTGAGAATCCTGAAGAAGTTTTTAAGAATGAAGAAATTCCCAAATATGGCAACAAAAAGTGTCAGAAATGTAACCATTTTAATTTTGATGAAAAGAAAACTATCAAAATTTCCTTCAACAGAAGTATTATGCCAATGTTTACTGAGCATTAATCATATGCATTAAAGAACATAGAACATTTTTCACCTACCATCTCATTTAATGTGACAACATTTCCATGATAGACTTATTTCGGGAATCCCATTGAACCATGCTCCCAGATGCAAACACTTGTAAGTTTCTATCCATATGGAGGCTGGGTTGGCCCTGTGACCAGCTGTGACCAATAGGATGTTAGCAAGAATAATGCAGAGGAGGTTTGATGCGTGCTTGCACACTGGGGCTTGTCTTCTTGTACTGTTCCTCCATGAAACCCAGCCACCATGCCGTTATGAAACCCAAAAAGCAACCTGGAAAGGCCCACACAGAAGAGAATCAAGGGCCCTAGTCCCTAGCCCCAGTAGGGCTCCCAGGTTGCAGCCGGCACCAATTGCCAGCTATGTGAGTGAAGACATTTGGGGCCTTCCAGACATCCCACAGTGACACTCCATGAAGCAGGACTGCCCAGTCAACAATTCATAGCATCATAAGAAAAATAATAATAATTTCTTTTTCTAAGCCACTAAATTTGGGGGTGATTTGTTACTACCCCAAGCAGTCTCAAGACTAGATAGTATCTCATTTCCACAGAGGAGAAACAGACTCAGAAATGGCAAATGATCAAAATCCCATTATTATTTTAATTCTGGTTTATATTTGCTACCTTCTCTGGAGAGTTGTGAAAGACCCTTCAAAATAGCTGATTTACCTAGAGCTCCAATTGACGAGGAACCCCTGTATGGATCACAGGACCCTGTTCCCTCCACCTCAAGCCACAGGTGACTGAAAGAAATTGGCAGCTAACTCAAAAACAGCCAAGTCATCAGCTGGCCAGCAATCTACAGGGTAGCCTGGAGTGCAAGTCAAAATACCAAGTCAAACTAAACCCCATCAGGTTTCCCGTCTCAAGAATTTTCACTGAAAATACCAAATGACTAAGCCAGCTAAGTAGTAGAAACTGAAGTCAACATGACAACATGTGTTAGGCAGAAATATGACATATCGCAACACACCAAAGTTAGAAGAAAGCATAATATAACGTAATATGAGCAAGCAGAAGGTATAAAGAAGAACAATATGTAAGAATACAGGTGAATATTGTATTGATTGATACCCAAAAGCAGAAGGAGGCAGAGGGAGCTATGCAAAGACATAGAAAAAGGAAAAACAGCTATGTGTCAGATCCTCCATATGATCCCCGATACCTGCCTAGTTTCCCAGTGGTTTTTCAGTTATGAATTTAATACATTGTCTTTTAATGAAGCCATCTTTTCTTAAAATAATTTGAGTAATTTTCTATCTCTTGCAACCTTGACAGCCAAACTAAAACAAATTTCAAACAGGAAATAATTTCCACCATGAAAAATTTACCCAGGAATGATTATGACTTTTCTAGTTCCTGTTAACAAGCATTTATTTAATTTTTAACAAGCAGGCTTTCGGGATTGTTAGATAGAGATAATGGAAATGGGGAACCTGAGAAAAATGTATGTCCCAAGTTAATTTTCTATCCAGAATGACTTGAAGCTGCTCAGAATAATTTGAGCTATTCAATTATCAAAACATTGAATTTAGAGTTCAAGGCCCCAGTACCTTCTTCAGACACTTGCAACCAACAGCTTCTCATTTGACCCAATTTGCCTTGTGAATTAGTATGCACATAAGCATGATAACTAGCCCCCCAAAATTCATATCATCCATGAGTAGCTATACCAAACTTTACAGGTCTAGAAAGGAAACGAATAAACTAGTCAAAGGAATAAGGGAAATATTAGTGCTGCAAAATAAATTAATTCTACAAATAATTTTTTTAATAATTTTAAACCTGATTTTGATTAGAAGATTTAAACCCTTAGAATAATTTACTTTGGTTATTCTTTGTCAGATTTATGAAGTTCTGTCTTTAAAAACTGTGTATATTGCTGAAAGATTGTAAAATTTAATAGCAAACAGATTACGTACTTAGGAATAGACTAAGCACAATTAGCACTCACATTCCTCCTACTCCTATAAATAACTCAGTTTCCTTTCCATGTCTGCAAATTTCATTACAGTAGTGGAAAAAAAGAGGGGGGAGAGAATAAAAAGGAAAAAAGAAAAGCCTTCTGATTCTCTTTCACTGCAAAGTACAGATCCAATCATTCAACCAGGGTCTTTGTATAGCCCTAGGAAGGGGCACGGGGAAGGGGTGGGGGTAGAATAAAATAATTCTGTCTCTGGGTCTTATCCCCCTAGCTTTGGAAAGAAACTTTTCTACATGTGGCTTTGGAATTCACCTGCTAAAAAAGTGTACTGGTCTTTTCAGCAAGCAACCTGCCTCATGGGCTTCTCCAAGATGAGCTTCAGGGATCTCAGAAAAAAACACTGTGTCCCTTGCATAGTTTCAAGTTATATCTGCTTCAGAGATTCTACTTAGTTTAGCAGTTTGGTGTTAATAGTGCCTGTAAAAAGAGAAAGACTAGACAGGTGTTAGAGGAAGGTATCTGGAAGAAGTGAAATTCTGGAAGCTTGAAATGTACAAGTTCCTTCAGAGACTCTTGTGCCCCACCCACCATGTCACTCCTCTCTAGGGAAAAGTCTGTGTCTAAACATATTTTAAGCCCTTGGGTTTATGTTCAGTTCTTGCAGGGGTCTGTTTGTGTAAGGTGAGGTGGAGAATAGAGAATTTTCTTCATTTTTGTACTGTGTGAAGGAAAAAACTTTCTTTTTTCATAATCTGGATATTTCAAAACCCTCTTAGGTGAAAGTTTGTATTTAAAAGGTGAAAAAAAAATTTAGTTTAAAAGTGGGTAAAGGACTTAGTAGATATTTCTCCAAAGAAGAGATAGAAATGGACAGCACATATATGAAAAGATTCTCAACATCACTAATCATTAGGGAAATACAAATCAAACCACAATGAGATACCACCTCACACCCATTGGGATGATTATAATAAAAAACAAAAGGAAAAAAGAAAAACAGGAAATGACAAGTGTTGATGAAAATGTGAGGGAACTGGAACCCTTGTGCATTTTTGGTGGGAATGTAGAATAGTGTAGCTGCTGTGGAAAACAGTATGGCAGTTCTTTAAAAATTAAAAATATAATTATCATATGATCCATCAATTTCATTTCTGGATATATACCAAAAGGAATTGAAAGCAGGATCTCAAAGAGATATTTACATATCCATATTTATAGCAGCATTGTTCACAATTACCAAAATGTGGAAGCAACTCAAGTATCCACTGACAGACAAATGGATAAAGAAAATGTAGCATATACATATAGAATATTATTCAGCCTTAAAAAAGAAGAAAATTCTGTCCCATGCTACAACATGAATGAATCTTGAGGAGATTATTATAAGTGAAACCAGCCAGTTACAAAAAGACAAATACTATATAAGTCCACTTATATGAAGAACCTGGAGTAATCAAATTTGTAGAAAGTAGAAGGGTGGCTGCCAGAGACTGGGGGAAGCAGAAAATGAGGAGTTGCTGCTTGATGTGTTAAGAGTTTCAGTTTTGCAAGAGAAAAAAATTCTAGATACTAGTTGCACAACAATCTGAACTAATTTAAAACTGGTGAAGTGTATGTTTAAGCATGATTATGACGGCAAAATTTATGTTATGCCTATTTTTACCATAATTAAAATTTTTCAAAAATATTTAAAAGAAGTAATTATCATAAAGTTCCTAGAAGATTTTTATAGGACCCACTTTCTGAGAAGTAGAGCCTGATCCCTCATGATAATTAGAAAAATCAATAAATCAAGGTTTCTTTCTTCTTCCTCTTCCTTCTCCTCCTCCTTTATCTATACTCGCACCCCACCCCTTTCTCTCTCTCTTTCTTCTTAGGTTTTCTATTTCTGCTCTGTGGCAGACACTCTCTAAGAGGACCCTCAATACAATCCCCGGCTTCTAACAGCCACACGCTTGTGTAAGCACCTTCGCTTGAGTGTGGGCACGACCTGTGTCTTGCTTCCAATCAATAGAATATTGCGAAGGTGATGGGATGTCACTCCTAAGATTACATTACTGCATACTGTAACTCCTGTATTGTTTGCAGATTCTTCCCTTGCTGGCCTGATAAAGCAAGCTGCCATGCTGTAAGCTGCCCTAAGGAGAGACACATATGGCAAGAAACTGGGACTCTCAGATGATGGCGAGCTAGGAACTAAATCCTGACAACTATGTAAGAAAGCTCAGGAGTGGACCTTTCTCAGAGGAATGTTTGGGTGAGACTTTAGTGCCAAGCTGACATCTTGATTACAGCCTTGTATAATCAGAAAACTCTAAAACAAAGAACCTAATTAATCCCTGCCCATATTCCTAACTCATAGAAAAAAATTGAGATAATAAATGTGTATTGTGTTAAGCTATTGAATTTATGATAATTTGTTACAAAGTCATATATAAAAAATGCATGCTCTATTCCCCTCCATAAACAAGCTCCCTTGACAGGATTTTAGTTTTTATGAATATGCATAATGTGATTTGCCCCAGACCTTGTCAAGGATTGCCTCAGCTCCACTATTGCTTCTCATAAGCAACCTCATTGATCTCTGGGTCTCAGGTCCTAGTACCTCGGAGCATCAGCTAGCCCAACTGGGATCACACTCATTCACCAAGGCAGATGAGCACCTGTAGCTAACAGGTCTGCATTCCCATCAGTCATCAAGACAGTAATTGAAGGCAGAGATTTTTTAAAAGGGGGAGTGGCCTGAAGGCCCTGACCAGTGTCTTCAGCATGTTATACTGGCCCTCTCTCTGTTTTCTTGTGAAATGAAGTTGAGGGTCAGATTAGTGTGAAGGTTGTCCTGAGACTTCAGAATTCTTCCATATAGATGGAAGAAACAGTATAAATAACAGTAATTATCTAAGCTTTGCAACTCAATAAATAAATTTTTATAACTACAACTATATAAACGATATATATGGTATTCAATCTGGCAACTAAAACCCAACATCTCTGACATTTGCAGATTGCAGTGGCCTTCACAGGTGCCTGAAACTAAATTTGCATCCAAACTAAGTTACCATATTGGAAAAACACTAAATAGTGAAATATTCCCAGTGTGAGCAGTTCAATTTCAGTTAGAATAATTATTTGTAACATTTATCAAAACCTTATTTTGCTAAATATAAATACTGAAAAACCATCCAATAAACCTCTGTATAATTATTTTTTCTTTTGTATGTATTTTCATTAACTGCCTGAATTTTTTTGAAACAAGGTTATATTTATAAAATAAAGGGAGAAAAGTTATTCTCTTTCTCTAAAGGCTTGTTTATTGGGCCATCAACAAAGGATCAAGAAGATATTTTGGAATTCTTACCAGTGGAGCAGCAGAATTGAAACACTTGGGACCTTGGGCTTGCCTGAATGTCTTCTAAGCCACTTGTGAGTAGAAATCAGCTGCATATATTAGCATGTGAGATATGTTTTTCTTAAATCAGGAGATAAATTATTAAATTCTTTGGTGTTTCCAAACATGGAGCAGACTTCTATCTCTTCTCCAAAAAAGTTGCATAATTAATAAAATTCATATCATTGAACCAATTATTTGCTCTCTTTGCTTGCAAAAGTCAAAGTTTATTTTCCTACTCTCCCTTTGAAGAAAGACACTTGTGATAGATGGTGGATGACAGTCCAGGAATTCGACCAAAATGACAGTACACGCCCTATAAGCAGCTGTGTGTTGGCTATGATTCTGTTTTTTGTGCACATCTAGTGCAATGCAGCCAATGGAAAGAAATAGTCACATTTGATCATGCCACTAATCCAGAAGGCATTTGCCTTGGGTGTCAAGGACACACAAGATGCAGTCAGTAGAGGTCACTCCAGCTTACAGAAATGGGAAGACAGGTAGGACAACTTTGACAAACTAGTTAAAAGCTTCTCTGCATATATGTCTAATTCAACTGTATCTAATTTTAACCATTTAAAAATGTGGTACATCAAGACAGGCCATGGAGAGGAGGCATGGGAGGGTGGGTTAGTGGATGCAGAGCATGTAAGTACAGATGGGGAAAAGAATCAGGTCAGACTCCATATAAGGAGGTATGCAAGAGTCATCACCGTGCCCATCTTCTGTGTTCCAGTGGCTTGGCCTGCCCGACTGCTCTGGCTACACCAGCATCCTCACTTGGTCTGCACGAAGCCCCACAAGCGGTAGTCACTTACAAGTGGTGGCAGCATTGGGATGGAAGACAGCTGTGTTTGCTTTTTCCTTCCCACAATGAGTAGTCTCTTATAGTCTGGAGAAGAGATGGAACCTCAGATTTGAAGGTCATCTCCTATGATCTCATTATTGGTAATTTACCTAAAATCATATAATTCAGCGGTGTGATACACTCATACCCACAGTCTTGAAACGTTTGAAGATTTATATCTACAATATTCAGCTGAATCCCAGGTTTTGTTGTTGGTTTTGTTTTTCCTTTTTTCTCCCCTAAAGAACTGATGTAACATAAAAAAAGGTATTTTTAGCCAGTGGCTCGAACTAGTTGAGAAAAGATGAAACAGCATCTTATTATGTTCGTAAAACAGTGAATTTAGTGCAAGCTCAGCATGATTTGGGGTCCTTTGTTTAAAAAGGCATGTGCCCTGGCCCCATATCAGAGGAGTCTGATTCAGTCCATCTGGGCTTGAAGCCCAGAAGTCTGTATGTAATACAGTGCCCTCAGGTGATTCTGATGCAGCCAGTCCAGGGACCAATATCAGAGAATCAGCATTTAGAACCCTCCACCATTCCCACACCGTTAGATTATTACAGAAATATAATATTCTGGGCTTTTGAAAGCCTGTTGCTTGGGAGAGGTCCCCTGTTCATTATTTCCTGATTCTACCAAGTCAGAGAAAGGAAATCTATAGCCCCTGGCAACATTGTTGATATCTATCCTTCCTCCCTATTCCCTTCCCTCTTTTACCTTCCATTTCTTCTATTTTTGTTCCTCTTCTCAAACTCTTTCTTGTTTCGTACTCTTTTCTTTTATTTCTAATATATTTCCCATGCTTCAGCCATGGGACCATGTGGGTTTTTCTGATATAGCTGCCTAGTCAAAGAGTGAGCTGGCCTACAGTGTTGGTGCCCTAGAGTGTTGCCCTAGAGTGCTGCACTCTGCTGTCCTAGAGTGTTGGTGTAAGGAAATGCATTCTTAAGAGCGGAGGGATGTATGGCCCTGAAAAGCTACTGCGAGGATCTGGCATAAACTGCAATGGCTGCCATTGCATTGTCCAGTGTGTCACCCTGTCAGTGGGATTCAATCAGAAGTCAGGAAGGCATTCAAACTGATGACCCACCTGGTTATAGTGCCAGGAGTCTCATCAGAGTTTCTCCATAGCAAAGGTGTCCAGGACAAAAATTCAGCCTAAAATCAGTCCAGCTTTCATCAAAGGCAGAGTTCCAGAGCAGGTTATCACTGGGGGGCAGCCTAACATCTGGTGAAGGTTGTAGACAATTGGATTATAAGGGCCAAGTCTGACTAAGATCACGCTAGTAAACTGAGCTAGCCACATTCAGGGGGATGAGAGAGAAGGATGGAAGACTGCCAGTTGAGCCCTGCTGTGTGTCAGGTGCCACAGAATAAATTTGCACAGGTAATACCCCTTGTGATCCTCATGAGGGACCTGTGAGGGTGAGTGGTTTTGTCCTGTTTCCCAAATGAGAGACATGAGACTCAGAAAGTAAGTATAATTCACGCAGGGTGACACATTTACTGAGTGGAGTCGACTAGCTCCAAATTCAGAGCTCTTTTTATTCCATGACACTCTCCCTCCAATATCCCAAAGGTTCTGGCCTTAGGATTACCATCAAGTATTAAAAGAGAGATGGCGGGGGGATGGGGGCAGTTGTCTTGTTCAAATTCACTCCTCTGTGAGGATATTTTGGATTCTTCTCACATCAAAATATTACGGAGCTAGAAAGGATCTTAGTGGTCATTTAGTTATAACCCTTATATTTCAGATGAAGAAGCAGAGACCCAAAAAGACAGAGTGCTTTGCCCAAAGTCACATGGTTACTGATAGATCGGAATTAAACCCAGCTCTTCTAATGTGCACTTCAGTATTTTTCTTGTGGCAACGTTTTCCAAAAGACTATCATACGCATTTTGAAAATACATCAGAAATTAAAATGTGGCCATGTAAACTTTTCCCCAAGTTTCTATCCTAGTTCCAGCATGAAACTTGCTTAGAATCTTCTGAAATATATGCTCTTAAAATTCCATTATGTGAAGCTGTGTGACTCTGTCTCTAAGTCTCTGTTCCCATTGGAACCATCTAGAATTGCTATAAATTCTATTACTCCTTTTAAGGATCTTGCCACATAGATGCTCCCTGCCAAAGCTTGACCTCCAAAATTAACAAGACATTAGTCATAGAGATCTCTAACTTTAGGGAAATCCTATGCCCCTTTTATGTGAATGTCGCTGGCATCAATAAAATGGGAAGCTTACAGAGTGGAACCTGCCCTCTCTAACTCTCAAACCCCAAGACAAAAGATGAGAGAGGGAGGACCTAATGATCCTCTTCCACTTACTCTTCCTCACTCGGTCCTTGATCCCTGCAGGGAGTCAGTTTTGAGACAGACAGATAGATAGATAGATAGATAGATAGATAGATAGATAGATAGATAGATAGATACACGCATACATACAAACATACACAGAGAGGATAGATATAAATATAACATATCTATCTAAATCAGTACTTTACACACACATAAATATACACCATAGAGATAGAGAGAGTGATAGATTAGAGAGAGATAGATAGATAGGTAGATAGATAGATAGATACATAGATAGATAGATAGATAGATAGATAGATAGATAGATAGATAGATAGATAGATAGATAGATAGATAGAATGATTGATTTATGTATGTTTGTGTGAAGTATATACCAGGCAACTCCTAAAGTTAATCTTCTCTTGCTCCTTCCCTATATATTATCAGCAGAAGGGGTTGGGAGGCTGAGTATATTAGAGGTTAAAATCCATGGGATTTAAGTATAACTCTTGCATGAAAATTATAGCTTTAGCATCTGTCTTTTAGCCCAGTATGGCATTTCTCCTTCCCACCTGTTCTAACTTGTAATGACTAACTTAATGCATATATTTCTTAGCATTTGATGGACTCCATCAATACAGAGACCAACCTGTCTGATGTTTTAAGAGACAGGGTTTTGCTCTGTCACCCAGGCTGGGGTGCAGGTGCATGATCATAACTCACTGCAGCCTCAACCTCCTGGGCTCAAGCAATCCTCTCACTGCAGTATCCTGAGTAACTAGAACTGTAGGTGCATGCCACCACACCTATTCAATTTTTATTTTTTTTTTATTTTTTGGAGAGATGAGGTCTCACTACATTACCCAGGTTGGTCTCAAACTCCTGGCCTCAAGTGATCCTCTTGCCTCAGCCTCCTCAAAGCGCTGGGATTACAGGAGTAAGCATTGCACCTTGCCCTGTCTGACCCTTTGATAATCAATCTTCAACACCTAGAACAGTGTCTAGAACTAAGGAAGCAGTTAATAAATACTTTTGGAATGAATGAATAAGTGACATGGTGTAACATGATATGATACAATATTGAATAGCAAAATGTGTTCACTAATCCCACATGATCAGTGTCTCAAAACCCAAGACTCAGTTTTCCCAAATTAGCCCATGTTCAGTGAGTTAAAACAGGTTAACACCACTCTCACTGCTAACTAGTGTCAGATCTAAGAGAACTTCATAAAGATCTTATAAAAAATTAATCAAGCATCTCTGAAGTCAGAGATCAGGCAATATATAATAACTAAATTAGAACAAAGAGAAAATTTCCAAAACGTAGTTGAAATTCAACAAGCTGACTATAGGAAAGAGAAGGGAACAATACTAGTTTTCATGTCAGAAAAAATGTTCATGTATTTCATATGATTATAGTTACATTAATTTTTCTTCTCTATATTTTATATATTAAATGTTCTATAGTAACCAATTGTTACCTGAGATGGAAAAAGAATAAAATGTGTTAAGAAAAAAAAAAGGACTAAAGGAATGGAGGGGGAGAAGATGAAGAAAAAGGAGGGGGAGAGAGAGAGAGGGAGAGAGAGAATGGAGGGTGGAAAACACCTCATGAGATGAAAAAGGACAGTCTATTTCTCCATGACTGTAAAACCACTGATTGAAAATGGAGAAAAGTCAAATCCACGGTTGTTTTGTCTCCATGACACTAAACACTACTGGTTTTACTTTTTCAAAGGATATCTTGAAATGATTAGCTATTTTGGCATCATGGAGACACACCACCATGTAAACAAGGAAAACAACATATGAGCAACCAAGGAGGGCCATAGCCCACGTTGAATGGCTTAAAGACACCACAAAACACATTGGTGTATCCTTATCTTGAGAAATTAACACAATTAATTAATTTCTCCAGAGAATCAATATGGCTCAGTCAGTGGAAAATATTCGAGACTTAGGAAAATGAATCCCTAGGTTCTATTGTCTACCCTTTCAACAAGTAAATCTGTGAACTAAAGCAGGTGATTTAACCACTCTTCCTCTTCTATGAAAATTAGGATAATAGCTTCTGTCTTATTTATTCTCACACTGTTGTAGGTAGAAAATAGTTTCGAAAATTACATTTTGTAAATTAGGGAAAAGTGGCTTTTTTAATATAAAATATAAAATAGTTAATATAAAATGGTTGCATAAGTATGACCTTACCATGTACAATCAATTGAAGATCTTAAAGTGCTCTTCATGAAATGGTAATATGAAAGGCTTTATAGTTATTTGTTAACATTTGCTTCACAGAGAAATGGCAATGGAATTAAGTGCAGTAGCTAAAAGTTAAAAGCAGAATATGGTTGACAGACATGAACATAGCTATAACCCTACATGATTGGCTACAGATTATTAGTTTCTGGAGCACAAGCTTTGCAATTACACTCGTTTGTATTCCTTACATTAGTATGGCTTTGATATAATATAGTAAGGACTGAATGTTTTGACACTTAATGATATTTAAAATATTTTAATAAAATAAAAGGGCTAAAATAGCCAGTCTCTACCATACTTGAGGATTTTCAAAAGGACAATGGTAAGGAAGTAGGTAGCACCTTAGTGATTCATGTCAAAAGGAAACTAAGAAAAATAGGTTTCCCCTGCTGCACCTGACCCGACAACATCTCATTAAGCCAGTCCTGGTCACAGTTGTTCCTGACGTCATCTTGGGACAATCTTCACAAATGTATTTGTGTGTTAGGCTCCTCCACGGACCAACAGAAACTGATGCCCACAACTAACCAGATGCAGCGGCAACCACCCCTGCTTTCCACAAGATTCTGTAAAATGCTGATGGAGCAGGAAATAGCTATAAAAGTTCCCCTGAAATCCTCTAGGGATGTCCTGTAACATTTTCCATGGAAATGTCATAAAATATTCCATGCAATTAGTTTCACTTAAAGAAACATTTGTCAACTTGTTTTACCTTCTTAAAGGTGACATTTTTTCTTTAAATATGTGTCATGTACAAAAAGGTTTTTGTTGTTTAACAAAATACATCAACATCATTACCACCGTGGGATTCCGACTGACAGAAAGATAACAATGGCAAGATTAACTTCAACAAAAACCGAAGTAAAATACCATAAATGAGGAGCAGAGTTGGGGTGGTGGAGTATAGAATGTGGATGAAATTTTTTAAAGATTTTTTTTAATCAAAGCCCTACCTTTTTATGGGGTTATTTTCATTTTCAGAAAATATGAAATGACCTAAGAATAGAAAGACTCACTGTTATCCATGTAACCCTAGAGAATTCGTATGAATTAAAATTTACTCCCAGGCTCCTAATCTGACATTAAGTAAATACGCTACAAATCAAACTATATTTTCCAAAGCAGAGAGTAATGTTACCATGTCGTCCCCACATGCTTGGGATGGAAAACAGGTGCATGGGTGAGGCTTCCTGAATGCAGCTATTTCACGCTCAGTCCCCAGGTGGCTTATCTATACCCTGCTCCACACATAGGTCACTCCAAAACTGGCATAGAGTAATTTTCCACTGGGAACCCCAGGGTTTTCAGAGTGACTGTTGAAATGCAGGATTATCCCACAACACTTTCCCTCCCTGAAGCCGTGACACCTTTATGTGTCTTTCCATTTCACCAGAAAGTCTGCCATCTGCACACCCCCATGACCTTGCTGGGTTCTGCCCAACAGCAACCAAAAGCTAAAAATTCCCTTGTCTAGATTGATTGGGTTGTTTGATCAGTAGTTGGTGCTCAAATGCCTTCATTTCATCGGATTCTCAAAAGTCTTCTTGCTCTTCTCTGGTTGACCTTTACGGTATAAGGGTATGATATGACTAAGAAGAATTATCCAGCTTCAAAAGGCATTTGTAAAAGTTTAGAGAGATTGGAACAATAGAGAGGGGGAAAAAGAGGTAGACCAAGGAAGAAGTACCAGATAGGAGTCCTAGACTCTGTGTATACAGTCTTTAGAAGGAGTCACTATTGAGAGAGGTGCAGGAAAACTGGAAATGTAATTTATACACAGAACAGAAATCAGTCATCAAAAGATATGGACAACAGATATACATCAAAACCTACTTTGTGAAGCAAAAGCAGACTTAAGAATGTGACAAACCAGGAGATACCAATCTGAGGGGAACAACGGCAACATTTAGAAGGTATAGAGAAAGGTAAGATTTATTAAGAGAATGAGCTCAAAAGTCATGATGGGCACATAACTTTTTCAGATGAATTTGTATAAATAGTGAGTTAATTGTATCCAACAACAACAACAACAACAACAATCCCCAGAACCTAACTGGGTCATTCTACCAGTTGTAGCCTTAGGAGTCTTGTTTTATGATGAGGTCTAAATTAGGGATTGGAAATGGAAAAAAAAAATGATATAGGGACTAAAAGGAAGAAAAGGACAGGCTAACCATCCAAGAGTGTTCTCAAAACACTCAGGGACTTAACATTGGTCAAGAAGAAAATGGAAATCAGTTTGATGGAACGACTGAGAAAATAATTTCCTAGTAAACTGAATGAGGACACATGACATTGTCTGGCTAACAGAACATGACTGGCTGCCTCCAAAGAGATGTGCAAAGGGTGCCACATTGTCTGGGATTGTATCAAAGGCTCAAGTCAACACCCTAGTGCTAGTCCTTTTCTTAAGACCAACTCATTTCATCTAGCCATCAATCTTAGGTTTAAGACAAGAATTTTAATCTATTAATGTACATGGAAAAAGGAAACAGCCTCTGAAATGAAAATTTTACTCAGGAATGAATAGTGTGAGCTAACCTCATTCAAAGTTAGTAAAAAAAAATTCATTAGGGTGATTGATGATCATAGAATATTAACAAGCATTGTTAATAAATCATCTGAATGTTCCATGAAATCAATCTAAGAAAACATAACATAGTCATCTCAACAACCAGCATGGCCTTGTCTGGGAGCCAGGAGTGCTTAAAGTCCCTCTACAAAAGTTTTGTTTCCCCTGGATAGCATTTTATAGAACCCTGCCAATATTTACCTCTGTGAATTTTCTGTTTGCTTTGCTCACCCGTCCGGCTGGCATAAGCTTTTCTAATACATTCCATCAGGCTACAGTTCAGTCTTCTAAGCCATAGAGTCTTTCCCTTTCCTTGCCTCTATACATCTCTGTTGTGACCTGTGTAATAATGTACTGGTTTTGAAGTTTAACTTCTAGAGATTAATCCCATGTCTGTTTTTAGGTTCTTGGAGAGAAGGATAGTATAAGACACTTCTCTGTACTGCCAGATCCTGGAACAGAAGGGACTGGCTTTCCTTCCCATTTAAAAATTTAATGAGATTTTTAAGGCCTATTATTGTACTTTTCTTATTTATATGTTCATATCAACAGGCCCCAAATCATTTTAGTCCCCCCATGCTAGACATGGAAAGTTCTTTTTATCAAGGTCATTAATGAATTCACACTAACAAAGAAGCGTTATCTGTGTTACATTCAATATTTGCAGAGAAAAATAGTGAGCTTCTCTAGAGAAACCCTAGCAAGTGATAATCAAAAGTATCGAGGAAACAAATGAGAAAAGAAGATAAGTTGTGTAAATCACATTCGTATTTTAGAAAGGCAAAGTTGAAAGAGACAGATTTAAGGCAAACTCAGAATTATACAATGGAAAAATACTGCACTGAAGATGAAAGGCCTGCCTGGCAAAGAGATAATGCCAAATTTGATGAGAAAATACATTACATTTCCTTTTCTTTGAAATCTTAGTTGATATTTTCCACTTTAACTGGAAAGAAATAAGCTCTAAGATGTCAGTCAACACTTGGAAAGAGAGGCCTCCCTTTCCAGATACAAAAACATGGAGGAAATGCCTAAATGTTTTTTCTGTGAAGCACAAACCCCTGGAAAGTTCAAGATCAGCTCACAGGCTATGAAAAAAAATCTGCTTCGGGTCTTTTGTTTGGCTGTTAACATTTTTTTCTCTCTAAGGAAAACTGCTGAAGGGGCTGGAAGCAGGAGAAAGAGGTGGTTGAAAAGAATATACTTTCCCTCTGCTTTTCAGACAGGTCCTCTCCCTCGGGGCCTTTGCTTTGATCTTGCCTTTGTATTTACTTGCTACCCGGGCTTTAATTTACTACCAGGTAACTGCTGACCTTGCTCTGTCTAACCTACATAGATTAGGGAACATGCTCATGAATTTAGTCAAAATAATCTCAGGAGACCCGAGACATTTTCTCACTACTCTCACCTGGGCCGTCTTGGATCACTGGACACTTTGCTTGTCATCTATAATTCTGCAACTAAACTGAGTTAAACTCTCGGCTGTTATTTCCCCCCATTTTAAAAGCACCACAAAGATTAACCTGTTCTTTTCCAGCTGGATACTATGTGCTCCATGACCAGATTCAATTTCTTATGTGTGCTACACAAGTCTCCAATCTTAAAAGGGCTCTGCTGATGGTTCCTTGAAATTCTTAATAATGTTTGAATAGTTGCACACAAGGCCAGCACAAGCCCTGCAAATTATACAGCTGGTCTTGTGTGTAACTATTTTTCCCTGCCTGAAATCCAAAAGCACAATTGCATTCCTGATGTGACCTGACAAAATCCAGTCTAATGGGGTAAAACATGCTTTATCAGTCAAGAAAGCACCTAGATGAAAAAGCTAAGCGTAGCCAGCTGCAGCTCCAGCCACATATGCTGTCACGCTTGTCAAATATTCAGGAGCATGCACTCATTTGCTTGGTCACTGCACTAAGCAAAATAAAGGCCTCCAGTCCTGTCACATGCTAACAACGAGGAGAACCAGAGACCACGGTTGTATTAATTGAAAAGTCATGTCCAGACTTCAGCCCTTGCTTCCAGAAAGTTCAGGGCAAAACTCATGAATTCCAGGAATGCACGGAAAAAGAACCAAAGAACAAAACTGGATTTCTACCTAAGTTTAGAAATCAAACGCTACTGATCTAATGCTTTAGCTGAAATCTTTTATTAGAAATGGCAATAAAACCCAACCAAACAACTAGAACACAGACCATGTTTTATTCCTTTACACAATCATTTCTTAACTTCATGTGGACAAGAACAAAGTGATCATGAGTTATATTATTTCCTGGCTTAGAGTAAAAATGCCTACCTTTTTTCAGCTGGGGAATGATTTGTAACCCTTCCTCTCCATACCACACTTCTTCTCTTCCACCGGAAACTCATTATCTGTTGGAGGGATTGAGGCAAAGGGCTGAATCATATATTTTCCTAGTGTCCTTTACTTGTTACATCTGTCTTGTTAAACACAGAATGGAAACTGATATGCTTTGGCTCTGGGTCCCCACCCAAATCTCATCTCGAACTGTAATCCCCATAATCCCCACATGTTGAGGGAGGGACCAGGTGAGAGATGATTTGATCATGGGCACGGTTTCCCCCATTTGTTCTTGTGATAGTGAGTGAATTCTCACAAGAGCTGATAGTTTTATAAGGCAGTTTTCCCTGCTCACTCTCTCTCACCTACCACCATGTAAAACGTGCCTCTTCCTCTTCTGCCATGATTGTAAGTTTCCTGAGGCCTCCCTAGCCATGTGGAACTGTAACTCAATTAAACTTCTTTTCTTTATGATTACCCAGTCTCAGGTATTTCTTTATAGCAGTGAGAAATCTGACTAATACAGAAACCTATGAGGCACTTGCTTCTGAGGGAACCCAAACGCAGGTTTCTATTTGAAGAATTTAAGACAAAATTGTTGCAGCAAGATTTTCAGAGGGGGTCAACTACATCTACCAACCTTATCACACACTTGCACCTCAAACTCTTAGTGTAGACCTGTGTAAAAATCATAGCCCCACAATCAAAGAAATTCAGACACTGACTGGATATTAGATGGTATTTTTAAAAATCATTGTTTTAATGTAGGTATAAAGTGATGTTTTCATTATATATTGAATAAATAGTTCTCTTTCGGAAATATTTACTGAAATATGCTATCTATAATATATTACAGAATCTGCTTCACAGTAAGCCATATGGGGAAGGGCTGGAGTAAGACTGGTAGAAATGAATAGAATTGTTTATGAGTTAATAATTTTTGAAACTCAGTGATGCATTCAGGAAAGTTAATTGTGATGTGTGTTCAACTCTTCTATGCATATGAGATTTTCCATAGTGAAAATTGTAAAAAATATATTTTGATGTATTACATGTTACTGTGGTCCTGATGCTACCATTTCTCAGCTGTGGAATATTAGGCAAATAGCTCTCTGAGCCTGTTTCATCTGTGTACTTTTCATAGTCATAGCTACCTCTTGGAGTTATGAGAAATGAATGAGATAGTATACATAAAGTGACTAGCAAAGGATAGTTACTCAATGAAGGAAAAGGCATCTTCAGCATGGCCCAATTTCTTCTTCCACTCCAGGTCATCCTTCAAGTAAAGTCTGCTACTGGCCCTCAGCTGAGTGTATTCCTTTCTTTTGTCTCCTTGTCAGCCAGAGTCTAGACTGAGCTCCAACTTCTGCTTACTTTATGAAATCAGATAGGACTTCAAGAATTCAGCTTGCCGAGTGGAAAGATAGTGTCTTAATCTCCTGTGTAAGCTCCCTTCCAACTCTCACCCCTTCCAAATGAACACAAATATACATTTGGATTTTCCATAAACAGCAGCACGTGCCAAGCAGGTTTGTGTAGACTGCAGAAAAATGTGCTTTTGATTCAGATCCTGAAAACACATCGCTGAATTACTGTACTAAGAGAGAGCATTCCCCAGTTCAAAGTTGCAGCTGCCTACAAAGAACTAATACAACAGATAAAGTTATAGAAGTAACTTGCGACTATTTTAATCATGCTGACCTTCTGAATATTTTTAAATTAATACACCTTTTTTATTTTGTATTTTACTTTTTATTTTATTTTATTTTATTTTTAACCAAACACAGCATTGAATCTCCCTGAATGTTAATGGTGTAAACCAAGTTCATCCAAATCGTGGCCTGCGGGAAGCATGTGGCCCAAGACAGCTTTGAATGTGGCCTAACACAAATTTGTAAACTTTCTTAAAACATTATGAAGTTTTTGTTTGCAATTCCTTTTTAGTTCATCTGCTATTGTTAGTGTTAGTGCATTTTATATGTGGCCCAAGACAATTCCTCTTCCAATGTGGCCCAGGGAATTCAAAAGATTGGACACCCATGGCTATAAACAAAAGTGAACCGTGACCTAATGGTGTTTACATAGTGGACCTTCTACTATGCTGAATTTCCTTACGGGAGGTAAATCAGTGTGAACAAATACTGTTTTCTTCCAAGAGAGTTGGTAGAATTCTAAACAGAAGACTATCTCAGGTTAAGTTACACAGAAAAGGTATTTTTCCAGTGTTTTAACCTTAATTTCATCTTTGGAGGATCAGAGTATTATTTTCCCTCACACAGCATCTTCTTTCTGTATTCTAGCACTGTGCTGGGTATTAAAAGCAGAAAGACAAAGTCCTCACTTTAAAGAAAAACTACATAAACAACCAACATTGACTAAAGGTTTAATGTGTCCCAGGCATTGCAAGGAACACTACATTTATCCACTCCTTTAACAAATATCAAGCATCTTCTTTGTGTTAGGCACTGTTCTGGCACTGGGGATGCCGCAGTGAATGAAACACAAAATTGCTGCCCACGTGGTGCAAACAGTAAATGAAATAAAATGAAGTCACTTGTTAAAAAAATTCTATGAGATGGTGCTTTACAATTCCCATTTACAGATGAGAAAATTGAGGCACAGAAAGGGTGAGTCATTTCCTTAATATTCTAGCAAACAGTAAACCTGGATTTTGTATCTAGTCATTCTCTCTCCAGAGCCCAAACTCCTTATCATTCTATTGATGATTCCTCTGGTTCTGTTTTGCCACCCAAAAACTGACCCAATCAGACTGGACCCAATGGGGCGCTGCAGCTAGAAAACCATGCCAACCAGAGTCACACCTGGACAAACTGCTAGACTAATGAACTGGGGGAGAAATTTAGGAGGCATGGTCAGGTCTACTAAAATATACCCCCAGCCACTCTGCTCATCAACCCAGGCCAGCCTCACCAATTTGGCTTTCTGCATCTGGCCTTTTGCTTTTCGTCTCAGTCATTATTATCACATAATCTTAAACCCTTAAAGATGGGAGAAATTTGAGATCATTCTTAATCTGGTTTAAACTGAGAATGAGCCCGTGGTTGGCATCTCTCTTCCCAGACCTAAAATTAAATCTGCAAAGCCCCATATCAGATTTCTATTTCTTTTCTCCCTAACCTTTCTGTCACTTTAATCTCTTAACCCCAAATCACAATTGGTACAACCGCTTGGGGACAAGCCGTTTCAATCAAATTCCTACTGGCGATAGGCTTTGCAATATACCAAGACTGCAAGGGCAATTAACTTTGGCAAAATAAGGGTCACACCTAATTTCCTGAGAAACTCATAAATTTCATGTAATCCTGAGTAATTGGACATCTATCAAAGGGTTCATACAGTAATTCTCTTGAGAGATCATTATAATCTGCCAGTTTGATTAATTTCCCAGAAATATAAAGCTCAAGTTGATAAGCTTAGCCCTCACCCTGCTGCAGAGAGAAAAACTTGAGCCTTGGCAGCTTTCTAAGACACTGCTCAGGCCCTACTTGCCCGTGGGAGATTGTTTTCACACCTTTGTAATATTTTCCATTGACTCTATGCTCAAGGGAAGAATCTGAAGCTGTATATACACAGATTCACTACGTTTACTTCTCAGCTTCATGAGCTCTCCGACTTCACCTTTAAAGAACACCCATCTATTTGGTAACTCCAATATTATGAAAGAACTGGTGCTGGTATAAAATGTGAGTTTTCTTGTACATATTGTTAAAGTCAAAGAAAATCATCCATATTGTGATAAGAGAGAATATACACCAGTTGAGCTCTCTGCTGTCAGGAAGTGCAATAAAGACATGATATGTAACAGGAAAGATACCTAGAAGCCCGCCACTGCCTTGGCTTGATGCTTGGATGTTCTGGTGTTCACCTATTACTTGATTCCTCAAAGGTGCTCAGAAACTGATGCTTCTGTGTCACCGGGAGATAGCTTGAATATTTTGCTACTGTTCCTTATTCAGCTTTGACCTTCCTAGCAGATAAAGGACAAGAACATACCACATTTTAGATGTTCACCAAATAATCTCAACACAGGTTGTTTCCTCAAGCAGTTAGAAACATCTCTGCTGTTTTCAATGTGTTTTTGTTTGGTGGATAGTTTTGCTGGTAGTGGAGGAGGCTATTTTCTTTTTTAAATTTCTTTCAGCAATTATACTAACCTGGATACATTTCATCATCAAAGGATTGAATCGAGTATTAGGAAATTGCATGGAATATTTTGGGCATCAGCTCCTTCTACCAGGACTGATCCTTAAAATGAAAGACAAAAACTGCTCTACTCCCTTGTCATGTTTGTTTGCAGTCTGTTTGTCAAATTAGCTGTTTGTTTTTAGCAAAGGCTATTAAGAATTATTTTTAGTTTAAATACGCAGACCCTTCTCAAAATGTGGTGATGCTAGTTTCCTGGATAGTAGATACTAGATATGACATTTGCAAGTAGACTTTGGTTTTCCACACTATATTTTTTTAAAAATTATTATATCATTACCCATGATTTATTCCACTCCAAGGGGCCTCCCAGGCATTGTTAAGTGATGCTTGCCTGAGCCAACTTTTAAAAGTCATAACGCCCTTCTAGTATTTATTCAGGGACATTCCATCTATTCTTTCCCTGAAAAAAAGACCACATTGCTTTTCTTCTATGTTTAATAGCCCAACACAAATCACTAACCAGTGTTAAGGCTGACAAGCTCAGTGAGGGCCGTCCATTTAACAGCCAAGCTCAGCAAAGGTGCATCTTCCATGGCAAACAAAGGGCCCAGAATTGAAAACATCTGCTGGCTGCTCTGGTCCCAATCTGTTAATATTGTGAAATGAATGGTTAAAACCACTTCATTAACTGTAGGTACTAGAAATGCTGCATATGGGTGCGTTATCACTCAATGTGTGGTTTAATTTAATGTCTTGATTCCACTGGGAGAAAGCCTAATCCACAGGCTATCAGTGATTTATCACTATCCTCAGGTATCTACAGTATTGCTAACATTTTTTAAGTTAAAACATTCTTTGTCAATGATGTTTAAAAGGAAATGGTATGTAGCTGGTCAGTGGAGGAGAAAAAAGTGTAGGATAGAGGATTACTAGGTATTGATGGCTTGCTTACAAAAACCTAAAGGTATTTTTTTTTTAAGTTTTACAATATACAGATCTGCTGCTTTGGACATCAATTACAATACTTTGCACAAGTTAGTCGCCTGCTTTTGCTGCTGACTTTGCTTTGATTCACCTCTCAGTTGACTCATTGATTTTTGAACTCTGGTGCAAGCAACAACAAACTGTAAAAATACCAAGGTTTGAGGCACTAGTTGAATTAGTCAATGATTCTCTATTGCTGTTACCGAGGCTGTGAGCAAAACACAAAGTATAGAAGACTAGATTCCCTAGTTCAGTTTGTGTATTTGACCAGTTTCTCAACAAAAGCACACTTAGCGTATGGGCATGACAATTATTTGTGTCATCTTACTGCAACAGTAGGATGTTTAGTATTCATGGCCCCAGAACCAGACAGTAGTATTCCCCTCCCAAATGCACACACACATAGAAACTCAGTCACACCCCTCATTTCCAAAATCCTAAATATCCCACTCTTTCTGCCATCTTGTAGCTGTCCAAAGTACACACCCAAACTACTTCATTCTCCCATGTTTTCCCTCCCTTTTCCATGCCCCTTCCCCACCCTCCCCCACCCCCAAAAAATTGCCTAAGTCCTGGTAAAATGCCTCAGCCCAAATTGCTCACTATAATATTTGTTGATTTAAGCATCAATACGTGTTCAGCTCCTTGCCATTTGTAAAGATAAAAGCAATTTAATGATCCAATTAAAGTGACTCACAGTAAGGTCTCAATGACTAATAAATGTAATCTTTGTAGGGGTAATTACACATGAAGAAAGAATAGCCCCACCTTGAGCCTTCTCCCAGTGCCCATGATGCAAGACAAAAGTCATGAACTCAAGACTCCCTTTATGAAAGGTTGGTGACTCCTGGTACAGTGGAAAACTTAGGAAACCCTCTTTTTGACTACAAAAAGTTAACAACAAAGCAATTTCATCTCTCCAGCATCATCAAAAACACCATATCCAGGTTAGTGTCATTATTTTCCTATTCTCTAAGAGCAAAGCAAAGTTAAAACTACGGGAGAAGAATAAGAGGTCTTGGGTTTTCTGGTTGTACATTGATTCTTAAGTCTTTCTGACTTGTCTTGTGACAAACTAACCAGAAACTCCAGACATGTCTTCTCAGAAAATCTCCTAAGTTTCTATTTTATTTGGCTGCAAAAAAAAAAAGAAAAGGAAAAAGAAAAAAGGAGTTTTATTTAAGTTTTTAACTTTTACTAAATGCAATTCCTCTTCCCATAAAAATTACAGCAAATTCAAAGTCTAACAACACGGCAAATGATGTTGCCCTTGGGAGGTAGTACATAAATTTTGGGAGGGAAAAACAGGTTTGACTTTCATTTTATTAAAAATTCATAGTCAGGACTTTCTTCTTGTAGAATTGCATTGCTGTCTTCAGCATTACCTCATAAAAATACTCAGAGAAAACACCAGTGCTCTTAAAATGATTTGAGTATTTTTCTTTCTTGGTACGCCTTGGTACATCATTACGTTGAAGGATTTAATTGCAAGTGAAGAAACCCAGTATGTTCTCAGAGTTATTTTCCACTTTTCCCTTAGCATGGGCATTTTGCTTTGACGTCACTAACAGTCAGTGAGAGCAGAGACAGGCAGTGGTTAAAAGAAACCACAACTAGCGGAAAATACACTGATACTGTTTCTTTCATCATTGTCATTCACTGGTGGTGTCATTCATCATGCACTGCTGTGTAAGTCGTCATTTTTCGCCCTACTGTGCAAGAACAGAGGCAGATTATGCTGCTATTCCTGGAAAACCGGTACAAGAAAGAAGGGTCACAGCTCCCCCTTGGAGCTGCTGATGATAAAAACCTGTTCACAATGTTTAGCTGCAGCTCTATGACTGGCTTGTTTGGGGAAAATGCATCTTAATAATGCTATTTTTGAAGACATTTTTGTAAAAATTACTTTATCATTTATTTCTCTAAATTCTGTGATTTTGCCTTCTATAATCCTCCATTGCAAATGGAAATTACAACTCATTAGTTAATTAAAATGTTATTTATTGGGGCTTCAGTATAGACAGCGAGAAAGCTGTAACACGTGAGAATTGTTTCCTTACAGTTGTCTTATGTCAATATATGTGTATATGTGTGTGTGAAAAAATAATTTTTAAAATCATATTGTAAAAATCCTAAGTTGAGTTTTTTTTTTTTAAATCAACAGAGCATCATGTTGAATATAGCTGATAATTGAGTACTACGCATCTCAAGAGAGGAAATTTCTAGTGCTCTCATTACAAAGTAGGTGAAGCATTTGAGTTGATAAATATGTTAATTCATTTAATTTACTCATTCCACTTTGTATTCAAAAAATCGTAACACCAGTTTGTGTCCCATAAGTATATGCAACTATGATTTGTCAAATACAATTAAAAGTAAAAAAAAAAAAAAAAAAAAATCCCTCTAAAAAAGAACCTGTGGAAACAACTTAGCTAGTTCTCATTCTTCTATTTATACCCTAAGTCATCAAGTTCCATGCTTTAACATGTTTTAAAATACATCTTGCATTCATTTAGAAATGCCAAAAAGTATAATTACAAAATAAGCAACAATGTACCCACCACCCAGCTTAAGAAATAAAGTGGGCAGGGTGCAGTGGCTCACGCCTGTAATCCCAACACTTTGGGAGGCTGAGGTGGGCAGATCACCTGAGATCAGGAGTTCAAGACCAGCCTGGCCAACGTGGTGAAACCCCATTTCTACTAAAAATACAAAAATTAGCCGGGTGTGGTGGCACGTACCTGTAATCCCAGCTACTTGAGAGGCTGAGGCAGGAGAATAGCTTGAACCCAGGAGGCAGAAGTTGCAGTGGGCCAAGATCATGCCACTGCACTCCAGCCTGGGTGACAGAGTGAGACTCTGAAAAAAAAAGAAGAAAGAGAAAGAAAGAAACAAAGAAAGAAAGAGAGAGAGAGAGAGAGAGAGACAGAAAGAAGGAAAGAAAGAAGGAAAGAAAGAAAGAGAGAGAGAAAGAGAGAGAGAAAGAGAGAAAGAGAAAGAGAGAGAGAAAGAAAGAGAGAGAGAGAGAGAAATAGAGAAAGAGAGAAAGAGAGAGAGAGAGAGAGAGAAAGACCAACATGGTTGAAGCCCCAAAGAACCACTTCCCAATTATATCTCATCTCTGTCCCTTAGAAGCTAACTATTGTCCTGAATTTGGAATTTATTATTCTAATAAGTTTCTTTATAGTTTTACTACCCACATCACACAATGCGTGTCTCTAAACCATATATAAGTGGCATGCTTTTACCTTTATATGGCATTATACCATATATTTTCTCCTGCACCTTGTCCTTTTTGCTGCTCTATGCTGTATTTGTGAGATTCATCATAGTACAGTACATTCTTAGCATGGAATAGTATACAGTAGTGAAAGAAAAAGAAGTGTAAATGATGTTCTGCGTTTGTTCTTCCTCTGCATTGTAATCACCAGTACCTTATTGCAGCCTCTCTGGCCTTTACACTTGGACCATTATCACTGTCTCAAGTCTCTACCTACTCTAAAGTAATTTCCAGTATACTGCCAGGCATGTGCCTAGAAACACTACTTTCAAGATACTAAATTGTGCAAAAATATTTAGTGAATCTCTGCTCTTTACCACATCAGGACCAAGCTCCCATGCCTAACTTTTAAAATGTCAATGCCATGCTCACATCCTTCAGCCCACCCTGAAGATCACCTGCAGTATTGGGGGAAGTTCCCACATACATTCATGGTTTTCTGCCTCAACTGTCTGCTCCCCTTCCTGCCTGCGGCTCTGGCTACGGTTGTGAGCTCAGCCTGCAGGAGGAAAGGCAAGGTGAGTTATTGCCCCAGGCAATAAGGAAGCACAGAAGCTGGTAAATAAACACCCAGCTTTTTTGCCCACAGTGGAACACTCCTGAGATATGCTCTGTGTGGCCTTTTAGAAAGTCTCTAGGACAATGGAGCCCCAGTTGTCCATAGTGATAACGCATTCATTCACCTAAACTTTTTTGACTTTTTTCCTTTCCTGTCTCACCTCCCCACTGTCCATGTGTGCCTCATGAGTTCACCTCTCACAAAAACTACTTACACTTGAGTCCTTGCCTGAAGGTGTGCTTTTTAGACAATTGCTACCAAAATTGGCCCTAGATAGTTACCCTTAGGATAAGATTCTGGAATTGAATCACTTGCCAGTCAATGGCAAGGGGCATCCTCCTGCTGATGGTAAGTGGGGTCGTGATAAACCTGGTGGACTGCAGCCTCACACTTACTAAGATGCTCACCTGTGGTGGGTCAAGTACAGTTAGAGGGCTTTCTCTAGCACTGGAAAGATACAAGAGCAATGCAAATTGTAAAGATTCTAGAGTTAAATTTTTTGTCAAACGTCCTAGACAGCTTAAAGAAAGAAAATTACAGTCTGGAATAGTTAGCCATCAACTCATGGCAAGCTGTAGGAGCCAGAAAGCCTACAGGCATCTGTAGAGTTGCCGAGAAACCTATGCATCCTGCAGCCAGCAGACAAACTATGCTGAAAGGCATGCCTAAGCTTTGATCTTAAAAGTGGTGGAGTTGCAAAGAGATTGAATTTGTAGCTTAAAATGTTCTCTAGATAAAAACCCAAAGTGCTAAAAAGGTAGCAGTGGGACCTATAAACTTAGGATGGAAATTTTGTGGGCTGATGACCTTAGGAATTTTGAACTTCCTCAATGCCCTTAGGAACTTTGAACTTTGGAGTCTGATGAACCCTCCACGGGTTCAGAAACAGCACCTTGCCTTTACTAGTAAAGAAGAGCATACCACGACCTGAACACTATTGCTTAAGAAAAATGTCATGCAAGATGGTATCTGACTGCTCAAAAATGACCCTTGGCTCCCCTCATTGTTTCTAGATCAAAAACTAGGGTCAATTCTCACTCAGTACAGCACAGGTGAGGAAGTGCATTGTTGCTGTGGGAGGAAATGAATTACCACCAGAATAGCTGAGGGATATGGCTTCTCTGTACTTGGGATAACCAAGAGAAAATGCCTGGAAATTGAAATGAGGACATGGGACTAAGGATGGTGAAGGGCACAAATAAGCTTGGATAGGAGATAATTTACTGGTAAAAGGGAACTTTTGTATGACTTAAAATTTAACCTCCTGGCAAAGAGTTCTGGAGCCTTTCCTAATACATTGCTGGAATAATAGCCCCTTGATGATTGGAGAGGATAAAGGCCCACAGCAAATTAGGTGGAGATGCCAGAACAGGCTGAGCAAAGTATTAAAGGGATCAGAAGGTCCAGTTTTAGCATCGGCTTGGGGTTGATATCCTGAATGTTGGGGTACTGTCCTTCAAAATGTGGTATATATGTTGATCAGATAGCCCATTATATGGTGCTACCTCCTCAGTAGCCAGAATATATAGTCTTGGAACCAAGGTTTTGTTTCACGTTTTTAGAAATCAAAACTGAGATATTTATAATAAATTTATTTCCTGATTTGTAGTAATATTAGCCTATTACGTGTTAATATAAATAGCATTTTATTATTGATAACTGTATTCACCTAAAAAATTTTAGTGAGAAGAGTGGATTGTTTTGTTTTATAAATCTGTCAGGTCTGGCTTGATTAAAGACATTTAGTCTTTAATTGTTAATAATGTAAGGACCTTCCATTCTGTCTTTCATTGCTCACGTAACGTAACTGTTGATAAAACTCATCATTGTAGAACCAACAACACATCCATGATGTTGCTCTCAAGAAATTCAGTCAGCTGAGAAATGCGTGGGAATTTGAGAAGTAAAACTTCAATAGAAGACTTTCAATTGACTTCCTTAGAACTCAACAACATGGACTCCATGATTGATCCATTTCTATTTTTGTTAAAGGACTCAATTATTAATTTAGAGATTATTTGTTTCTGTAGTCACTTGCTAAACAAGCTGTTACAATTATTCATTTACATATTTATTAATCATCATGACTTTATTTACACATCTGTCAAGCACATAATATATTCTGGATGTTCATTTTCAAAATGAATAGTACATCATTTCTACTTCTCAACAACGCCAAATCCAAACAAGGTAATAGACTGCAAAGACATCATTATAGTAAGTGGATATAGATTATACTAGCCATAGGAACAATGGAAGCCCATTTAACTCTACATTTAACATGTAAATGCTAAACATTTAACGCTACCTGGAGAGGTCAAAGAAGGTTTTGACAAGGAAGCAGACTTCAAGATGAAATCAGGAAGGACTAGTAGATTATTTTTCAGGTTGATAAGATAAAGAAGATGGCAGAAGAGGTTTTATGAAGAGTTAACAGCAGGTACAAAATCATAGGGGCTTGAGGGACCACTGCATTTGCAGACAAACAAACAATTTTGTGGTTGGGATATAGGCAGAGAAAGGAGGGAGACAGGCAGTGAGAAGAGAAGACCATAAAGGCCTTACACAGCATAATGAGGAGTTCCTACTTTGTCCTGTAGAAGTGGGTTTTATGGCCAGGTATGATGGCCCATGCCACCTGCAATCCCAGCACTTTGGGAGGCCAAGATGGGAGGATCGCTAAAGCCCAGGAGGCGTAGATTGCAGTGAATTGAAATTGAGGGACTGCACTCCGGCTTGGGCAACAGAGCAATATCCTGTTTCAAAAAAAAAACAACTTAATTTTATAAGAAAGAAGTGAGTTTCACATCTGCCGACACACTAGCCTAACAACAGTGCATGCATTTGTGAAATTGCTAGGGTATGAGACATGCAGATATTCTTTCAGATATTCCTTCACTTCTTACACAGAATATAATGATTGTCAGTCAATAAATTTAAATCATTTAAAAAAATATGTGATGGGAGAGTGGTAGCAGCAGGAAAGAGAAGGTGGACATGGTGGCAAAAATATACCACATTACAGCCCCATCATAGCAGGTGAAAGAGATTTACAAGGTACCCCAGAATGTCAAAGGATGTCAAGATGCAAGATCGAGATTGCAAGAGCTCATGCCACTGCTGTTTCCTTCCATCTGGGGAGGGAAAATGATAGAAATTCTCACACAGGCCTACACTCAACAATTCTCAAAGGCCTATTAAGTCTGCCCCAAGTTAGCTATGACCACTAGAAGGGACAGGTCGGGAGTGGTACCATGGGAAAAAAAAAAAAGCTGCTCAGTTTTTTTGGCCATGCTCCATAATCAATAACCACATCACCATGGTGTGCTGCTCTGTGCCCCATAACATGGTCCCTTATTTTAACTTTAATGTTCCTCAGACCCTTTCAATTTACCGATAATATCATTATAAGTTTCTAACAATTCAGTAAATGTTTCTATAGAGATCTTTGTAAAAATTTCTCCAATTTTTGAGGCCAAATAAAGAATATAGACATGCACTTTGGGAGGCTGAGGCGAGTGGATCACCTGAGGTCAGGAGTTCGAGACTAGCCTGGCCAAAACGGTGAAACCCCGCCTCTACTAAAATTACAAAAAATTAGCAGGTCCTGGTAGCACGTGCCTGTAGTCCCAGCTACTCGGGGGGCAGAGGCAGGAGAATCACTTGAACCCAGGAGGCGGAGGCTGCAGTGAGCTGAGATCACACATTGCACTCCAGCCTGGGCAACAAGAGCAAAACTTCTTTTCAAAAAAAAAAAATACATGTATAGACATGATAACTTAAAAACATGTCATATGAAAATATTGAAAACAAAAAATTGACAATTATTCATATTCCTATCATTTTTAGTAAAATAATGTAAGAAGTAGAACTATCCTACATGTTCATACTATGATGGTGGTTAATTTTAAACCTCCAGTTGACTGGCCACAGGGTACCCAGATTCAATGTTATTTCTGGGTATGTCTGGGAGGGTGTTTCTAGATGAGATTAGCGTTTGAATCAGTGGACTCAGTAAAGTAGACTGCTCTGCCCAATGTGAGTGGGCATCATCCAATCCACCAAGGTTCTGAATAAAATAAAAAGTAGAGAAAGGAAGAAGTCATTATTTTTCTTTCCTGCCTCACTGTTTGAGCTTGAACACCCCATCTCATCTTCTCTGGCCCTTGGACTGGGATCTACGACATTGGCTCCCAGGCCTTTGGACTTGGCCTGAGTTATACAACTGTCTTTCTGGGATCCCCAACTTGGACAGCTGATTCTAAGTCTTCTCAGCCTCTTAATCTATGAGCCAATTTCTCATTATAAACACACACACACACACACACACACACACACATAAACACACACATATCCTACTCGTTCTGCTTCTCTGTAGAATACTGACTAATACTAATCATTTAGGACAACCTCCTAATATTACTGTATTTATAAAGATACATCTATCTAAGCTCACATGCATTTTTTAAAAGAAAGATCAACAACAAAAAGACTGTTTTATACCCACAGACGTGTCCCATCCTATATTTTTTCCACTTAACAATTTCATGTACATACTTCCAGGTCTCGGTATAGTAATCCCCCCTTATCTGCAGTTTGCAGTTTTTCTTTCTGTGTTTCCAGTTACCCACAGTCAAACAGGGTCCAAAAACATTAAGTGGAAAATTCAAAAACTAAACAATTGATAAAGTAACAAACTGCATGCCATTCTGAGTAAACTGATAAAATCTCAAGCTGTCCCTCTCTATTCCACCTGGAATGTGACTCATCCCTTTCTCCAGCATCTCCACACTGTAAACACTACCCACCTGTCAGTCACTTAGTAGCCACCTCAATTAGGTCAACTGTCCAGGTATTGCAGGGCTTATATTCAAGTAATCCTTGTTTTACTTCATAATAGTTCCAAAGTGCAAGAGTCTTGTGCCTGATGTATAAATTCACTTTAACATAGGTGGTATGTACGCATAGGAAAAAACATAGCGCATAGAGGGTTTCATGTTATCTGAGGTTCCAGGCATCTACTGGGGGTCTTGGAATATACCCCCATGGATTAGTGGGGGACTACTGTACATAGATCTACCTCTTCTGAAGATTCAACTGATTATAAAACACTGTCTTTGGGGCTTAAAAAATGGGGGAGAAGAAATGGAGGAAAGAGAGATTGATTGAAAACAACAATACTTACATGATATTTACCACATAACATATCTCACTTTGTTGCTATGTAAATATACATATTAATATCCCAGTTTTATCAATGAGGAAACTGAGGCACAAAGGAGCTAGACCGATATTAAATGATAAGGTTGGGTGGGATAAATCTTAGGCAGTGTGATGGTTAATACTGTCAATTTGATTAGATTGAAGGATGTGAAATATTGTTCCTGGGTGTGTCTGTGAGGGTATTGCCAATGGAGATTAACATTTGAGTCAGTGGACTGGGAGAGGCAGACCCGCCCTTAATATGGCTGGGTACCATCTAATCAGCTACCAGCACGGCTAGGATAAAAACAGGCAGAGAAACGTGGAAAGACTAGACTGGCTAAGTCTTCTGGCCTCCATCTTTCTCCCTTGCCGGATGCTTCCTGCCCTCGAACATTGGACTCTTAAGTTCTTCAGCTTTTGGACTCTTGGACCTATAGCAGTAGTTTGCCAGGGGCTCTCTGGCCTTCAGCCACAGACTGAAGGCTGCACTGTTAGCTTCCCTACTTTTGAGGTTTTGGGACTCAGACTGGCTTCCTTGCTCCTTAGCTTGCAGACGGCCTATTGTGGGACTTGACCTTGTGATTGTGTGAGTCAATACTCCTTAATAAATTCCCTTTCAAATATACATCTATTCTATTAGTCCTGTGCCTCTAGAGAATGCTGACTAATACAGGCAGTCTGTTTCTTGGATCTTAACAATCAATCTCTGTACTGTTCCACCTTTGAAAAAGAAAGTAATCAATGTATTTGATATTATGGCAAAGAAGAAGTCACATCACACTTGGCTCTAAAAAGAGAAAACACTTAAGATATATTTTGGCAAACACTTTCAGTACATACAGGTTTGTTGCTTGTTTTTAAGAACTATTACTAACAGCTTTCAATGGAACACAGTCTTGTGAACACTATTCTGGAAAATCCATGTGTTATAACAGAATACTCACTGCCTGTTCAAGCTTCCACTTTTCACCTTTCCTTGAAGCTTCCTAGAATTTTATCACTTAGGGCTCTTGCTGTGGCCTTTGAACTAAGGCTGAAAGTTGGGAAATAAACAGGACATTTCAGGAAAACCTAGATACTGTGTTTCTCAGAATATTAGAACTGTCCAGAGGTAGACAGTGCTCTCACTGAGAGCCATCACCTACCCTGGAGTCCTAGGTCTCAATCCTAGACTTTACAAATTGAAAACAAAGAAACAGTTCCCTCTTCTCTCTAATCCTCAAAAGTTTGGCAACTGGAAAACCTCTGGGACTGAACAGAGAAGCTCGGTTGGATACAGGTGAATTCAGAACTTCTTAGGAACCAAGACTTGAGGTTGCACCAGTGCATTAGTGAGTTGATTCTCTGCTGGAATAAAGGTGAGTGTATTAGTCTATTTTCATGCTGCTGATAAAGACATACCCAAGACTGGGCAATTTATAAAGAAAAAGAGGTTTAATGAACTCAGTTCCACATGGCCTGGGAGGCCTCACAATCATGGTGGAAGGTGAAGGCACGTCTTACATGGTGGCAGACAAGAGAGAATGAGAACCAAGCAAAAGGGATTTCCCCTTTTTATAAAACCATCAGATTTCATGAGACTTATTCACTACCACAAGAACACTATGGGAGAAACCACCCCCATGATTCAACTATCTCCCCCTGGGTCCCTTTGTACAACACACAGGAATTATGGGAGCCACAATTAAAGATGAGATTCGGGTGGGGACACAGTCAAGCCATATCAATGTGAAACAAACATAAATTTGAAAAACTTTTCCTCCATAAACCCTGACCAGAGTCTCTCTCTTCTGAATATCTCATATTTTGAGGGAAGCAAGGTACAAGTAATAGGATGACAAAAAGAGCAAAATAAAGAAGAAAGAGAAAATGACAGGGATAACTGATGGGTGGGTGGGAGAGAGATGGGAGTGCTCAGAGAGAAGACAAAGGCAAAGAAGAGGTGTAAGAAAAGTCAGAGAGGACAGAGATTGTAGTGAGTATTTGGGGTTGCTTATTGACTTTCGTTTCTCCCTTTTTCCTGGTTGGTAAAAGCCTCATTTTGTTTAGGTATCTAATTATCACTGCCTCCATCCCACCCCATATGTATGATTCAAAAGAGGGTAGGCTATTCCTGCTGAGAGGGAGCCCTGATTGACACAGGTCAGTCATGGTGATACTGTTTTCCTTGACAATTATGAAGTTCAGGGTGAAGTTCTACTAACTGAGGCTCCAACAGAAGTCTGCCATGTAGCATCTGCAAACTGTTTCTACTCTTAAGGAAACACTGTCAGAGGAAACACTCTCAGAGTGAGACAGTCCCTGATATGGTTTGGCTGTGTCCCCACCAAAATCTCAACTTGAATTGTATCTCCCAGAATTCCCATGTGTTGTGGGAGGGGTCCAGGGAGAGGTAATTGAATCATGGCAGCTGGTCTTTCCCATGTTTTTCTCGTGATAGTGAATTAGTGTCACCAGATCTGATGGTTTATCAGGGGTTCCCTGATAAAGAAGGGTTGCTTCTTCTTCATTCTCTCTTGCTGCCACCAGGTAAAAAGCACCTTGTGCCTTCCGCCATGATTCTGAGGCCTCTCCAGCCATGTGGAACTGTAAATCCAATTAAACTTCTTTTTCATCCCAGTCCAGGGTATGTCTTTATCAGCAGCATGAAAACAGACTAATACAGTACACTGGTACCAGTAGAGTGGGGCCTTGCTGAAAAGATACCCAAAAATGTGGAAGCAACTTTGGAACTGGGTAACAGGCAGACGTTGGAACAGTTTGGAGGGCTCAGAAGAAGATAGGAAGATGTGGGAAAGTTTGGAACTTCCTAGGGACTTGTTGAGTGCCTTTGCCCAAAGTGCTAATAGCAATATGAACAATAAGGTTCAGGCTGAGGCGGTCTCAGATGGAGATCAGGAACTTGTTGGGAACTAGAGTAAAGGTGACTCTTATTATGTTTTAGCAAAGAGATTGGTGACATTTTGCCCCTGCCCCTGAGATTTGTGGGACTTTGAACTTGAGAAAGACGATTTACGGTATCTGGTGGAAGAAGTTTCCGCTAAGCAGCAAAGCGCTCAAAATGTGACTTGGCATTCAAAGGCATTCAGTTTTACAAGGGAAGCAGAGCATAAAAGTGGAAAATGTGCAGCCTGACTATGTGATAGAAAAGAAAAACCCATGTTCTGGGGAGAAATTCAAGTCTGCTGCAGAAATTTACATAAGCAGCAAGGAGCCTAATGTTAATCCCCAAGACCATGGGGAAAATGTCTCCAGGCCATGTCAGAGACCTTCATGGCAGCCCCTCCCATCACAGGCCTGGAGGCCCAGGAGGACAAAACAGTTTTGTGGGCCAGGCCCAGGGTCCCTGAGCTGTGTGCAGCCTAAGGACTTGGTAACCTATGTCCCAGTTGTTCCAGCCATGGCTGAAAGGGGCCAACATACAGCTTGGGCTGTGGTTTCAGAGGGTGGAAGCCTCAAGCCTCATCAGCTTCCATGTGGTGTTGAGCCTGCAGGTGCACAGAAGTCAAGAACTGAGGTTTGGGAACCTCTGCCTAGATTTCAGAAGATGTATGGAAACACCTGGATGCCCAGGCAAAAGTCTGCTGCAGGGGCAATGCCCTCATGGAGAACCTCTGCTAGGGCAGTGTGGAAGGGAAATGTGGGGTTGGCCAGAGCATGGGGCAGTGCCTAGTGGAACTGTGAGAAGAGGGCCACTGTTCCCCAGACCCCAGAATTGTAGATATACTGACAGCTTGCACCACGCACCTGGAAAAGCCACAGACACTCAATGCCAGCCCATGAAAGCAGCTGGGAGTGGGGCTATATCTTGCAAAGCCACAGGGGTGGAGCTACCCAAGACCATGGGAAGACACCTTTTGCATTAGTGTGACCTGGATGTGAGACCTGGAGTCAAAGCTTTAAAAATTGATTGTCCCACTGGGTTTCAGACTTGCTTGGGTCCTGTGACCCCTTTGTTTTGGCCAATTTCTCCCATTTGGAATGGCTGTATTTACCCAATATCTGTACCCCCATTGTATCTAACTAAGTAACTAACTTGCTTTTGATTTTATAGGCTCATAGGCAGAAGGGACTTGCCTTATCTCAGATGAGACTTTGGGCTGTGGACTTTTGGGTTAATGCTGAAATGAATTAAGACTTTAGGGGACTGTTGAGAAGGCATGATTGGTTTTGAAATGTGAGGACATGAGATTTGGAAGAGCCAGGGCTGGAATGATATAGTTTGGCTGTGTCCCCACCAAAATCTCAACTTGAATTGTATCTCTCAGAATTCCCACATTTTATGGGAAGGATCCAGGGAGTGGTAATTGAATCATGGCAGCTGGTTTTTCCCATGCTATTCTCATAATAGTGAATTAGTCTCAAGAGATATGATGGGTTTATCAGGGGTTTCTGCTTTTGCTTCTTCCTCATTCTCCCTTGCTGCCACCATGTAAAAAGTGCCTTTCATCTTCTGCCATGATTCTGAGGTCTCCCCAGCAATGTGGAACTGTAAGTCCAACTCAGCCTCTTTATCTTCCCAGTCTAGGGTATGTTTTTACCAGCAGCATGGAAACAGACTAATGCAGCCCCTTTCTGCCTCTGGCTATTGTCACATCTGGAGGTGATGCTTGAATCTGCTCCTGCCCTTCTCCCGCTACAAGTAAAATGAGCTTTAGAAGGCAGGCTTTACTAGCAGTGACAGAGATGGAAGTATAGAAGAACATCGGATTCTAAAATTAGTCAGCTTTTCCTGCAACCATAAACAGCTCCAATGTGTTAGTGGCTTAAGGCAACACACTTTTCTTTCCTTTCATCATGTGAGGGCTGTGAGACTTCTGGCGCCAATCAACCCCCAGTGTCTTCTCATTTTAGACCCAAGCCAAGCAGCAGCCACTACTGAGACCTGCTGCTCTCAATATCCAGAGGCAGAAAGGGGGTGTCTCATTCTGTGTTTCCTTAAGAGTAGAAACATCTGGCAGAAGTCAGAGGCAGCAGCTTGCAAAGGAAACTGGAGCCAACCTACTCCTGAAAACTTTCTACGTGGATGTGTCGTGCTTGCTCTTTCCCTACTGTCCAGAGCATGTTATAGGCTAAGCCCAAAGTCAATAAGGTGAGGGGTAAGGGGACAGATGGGGGAGTAAGGAGAGTGGAGAATCCTCTTCCCACAGGGACAGGGCAAGTCATGTGACCATAGGCAGAAACATTTAATCCTCTTATGGAGAAGAAATGAAAATTTGGGGACAAAAATCCAATCAGCCAAGGTCCTTGGTGACATTATTGAGCCACTAGTAAAAGCACTCCCAGGACCCTACTTCTGGATTTCCACTTCTGTGAGATAAGATACTTCCTTATTGTTTAAGTCTGAGTCTTCTGTGATTAATGCTTTTTTAGAAAAGAGCACCTTAATTACGCAGAGAAAACACCAAATGATTTGCTCATATTCAGAAGTGGAGGAAGAAAACTGAAACTGTCAATGGACCAGGCAAAAGACAAAACCCTAAGCACTGATTCTCATTCCCAAACAGATCAACGCTTTTCTCTCCAACTGCGAAAAAGAAGACAAGGCTTCCTATAATGTTGGAATGGTTCTGAGGCTAGATAATGAAGAACAAATATAGCCAGGAGGTTCGGGCAGTATGATGGGTGTTCATGAGTTTTTATAGGTTTTGTTCCCATTCGGTTAAGTACATGTATATATACACCAATGAATCTGAGAAAGAAAGAAACTCAAATTGACATTATTTTTCCTTACCAGTTCAATCAGATATATCTTACAAGAAGAAAAATAAAATGTATCTGTTTATATCTTCTGCAGAGTCCTAATTAGGAAAAAAAAAAAAAAGGCAGGCTGGTGGGACTGAGGAAAAGCAAAAAGAGAAAGCAGACAGGCTACGAGTCTGTCTTGCCTTTCTTCATGGTCCAGGACATGCTCTCCTGCACAAATAACTCACCATCTTCCGGCACCCAGCTATCACCAGACCCACAGTTGATAGAAAATTGAAAGTTAGCTCACTGCCATCTTGGTGTTATCAGTATTGCACAAAGCCCTCTTCAGGAAACAGCACCATCCTATAAAATCCTCACCAAGCCTTTGTCTCCTCGCAGTCAGTCCCTCTCTTACTTATCTGCCCATTGCACCCTTGCAACATATTTTCATACTTTAATAAATCTTTCTTTACCTACAGCTGTTTTGGTAAATTATTTTACCACGCACACCATTGGCCTCAGATAGTCATGAACCACCTGCAACATCTTCTACTTACTCATTCCTTCATTTCAATATGCTCCAATATGGTCTGTCTGCCAGGCCAAAAAGTGTATAAATATATACACATACATATCACTAAATATATAATTATAGTTATATATGGTATATGCATATATGTAGATGTATTGATTTTTATACATACATATTTTTAATATATATGCACAATTTACATGAGAGAGGTAGATTTTAGAGTCTATTTATCTGATAAAACACAATCTTATCATACAGAGTTTGGGAAGAGAGGTAGACCTAAAAGATCTGCTTAAGCTACTGCTACAAACTAAAATGACCTGGTAAGAACTTTTACTGAACTCACTGAAAGAAGAAAAAATTAATGAAAACATTCGAGCTGTACAAGAGGACAGAATCAAGGGAGTTACAACAATCATCTTTTGTTTCATTTTGCTTTATTATTTTTCTTTCTTTTTTAAGAACGTTGAAGCTGTGACCACAGAGGTGATTGGAGAATCACAGCCCTCCTGAAATGATATCCAAACAGAAAATTTTCCAATACATATCCTAAAATCACAGAGCATGTAATTCCACATCAGCTCCAGGAAAGCAGCATCTTTGCTTAGGATATGGAAATTTGGAAGCTCATTGCTATAATCTGTGGTTATGATTTCAAGCTCCCCCAGTGATGCCGGGAATCAAACCACAGACTCCTAGTGCTAGGAGCCTTTATTGTAATCCAATAAAACCTTAACAACTAGTCTTCATTTTTATGATAAATTAAGGGCCTCATTTGCTTTAAAGTAGTAAAGCAGTCCCTCTGCCCTGGAGTTTACCTCACTGTGGAAACAGTCCTAGAGAAACACTCAATTCAGAAGGGGTAAAGACGGTGGGGGAAAAGGAGCCCAGATTCCCCACCTTGGTTGGGTTCATGGGTTCAAAAACTTCAAAACAAGTGAAAAGCTCTCTTTCAAAAGAACTGATCTTTTAGTATGAGACTCTGCTTGGGATTTTTGACAATATCTTACAGACACTGACTTCTTAACCTGGTACTTCAGTCAGTCACAGAATGTCACCTTGAAATCATAAATGGGACATCTGGAACTGAGGCCATGTGTACCACCCACCCACTTTCAATTTAACTTTATTTTATTTTATGTTGGCTAATTTGAATTTTTATTCAGGAGCTCAAATTCTTCCCCAATTGCCAGTATTTGCTTTGCTGTTATGTCATCTTTGTGAACTAATTTGTTGCAGAATGACCTTTAAGTCCAAAACAAACTTAAAACAAGGATCATATTTACTTCACAACATGAATTCCTTTCTAAGATCCAAGGCACTGGGACATCAAGCTACCCCAACATCTACATGTGTTATTAAAGAATTCCAAAGGTAGGCTTAGAAGGGTCAAAAATGTTTAAACCCTAAACTAGAAAGACATTAAATTATGGCAAATCTGAAATGAAAACAGTTTTTCAAATTTAAGTTCAAGATCTCAATTAAACCTTCCCCAAATTAAGAACAAAGTATAGGCAGCCAAATTTTGCATCTCCCAATTATTCCATAACCAACACCTTAAAAAATTTTAACATTGAAGTCTCTGCATTTATTCAATTACTAATTAAATGTATTCATTTCATGTATTCATTCATGAGTAACGCATGTGGTAGGAAATGAATACATTACTCCAAACTAGAAGTTTCAAGACCAATATTCTAGTTTTAGGCAGCCAATTCACCAGCTCTGTGTCCTCAGAAAATCAATCATTGTGAGAACTTAAAAATGAGGTAATTACTCTAGAGCTGATCTTTAGAAATAAGGTCTCTTTTTAAAATAATAATAGTCTATTATTGAACATTAAGATTACCAATTAATATCAAAATTTGAATTTGAATTCTATAAAACCATATTAAACAGAAACATGGAGAAAACTTTACTAAAGCATGCTCAGTTATCCATGAATAATCCAATTCACATTTAGATTATTCAGAGTCACTTGTAAATAGTTATAATAATGGCTAATAGTTAATGCTTACTCTGTGACAGGCACTGTTTTGTCCTAAATGCTAGATACACATACACTCATTAATTCTCACCCAAACTATATGAGTTGCATTCTATTAATATCTCTCATTTTACAGATGAGGATGCTGAGACAAAAAGAATTAAGTACCTGCTATATCATATTTCTAGAAAGTTAGCCAATATCTAAATTCAGAAAATTTAATTCCCAAATCTGTGGCATTTAAATAAATTATATTTAATATCTCCAATAAGTGAAAGGGAACCACATTAAAGCAGTAAATATTGAATATAATTCAGCAACACAGTTTATTCTGAATACATACACTTAAATACCAATGTTTCTATACCATTCATATTTGGAAGAGATGCTTGTGTTTATTCAGAAAGTAGATAGTATAATGCATAGCTCTCCAAGGTTATCTCAGAAGCCTGTTGATCCCTAGTAAACATGTCTTTTCTTCTATGTTATTGACATATTTTTGGACAAAAGTATTCATAAGATAACTCATTTATAAAACACATACCACTTGTCAGGCAGTATGGATGCCAGTCAACAAACATGGTCGAAATAACTGGCGTCCCTGCATCAATGCTCTCAGTTAGCCATCTCTTACCCATACTCTAGGCTTGGTGATATGACTTTCCATGGCCAATGAAATCATAGCAATAGCAAATGGGATACCAGCAGACTTGAAAGGTACTTACTCATTGGGTGCTGGCATATCCTACTGTTCTTAGAAACACTGCTGGTTGGTAAAAACTTAATGGTCAAGTCTTCCCTGTTACCCCAACTGAAAACCAACCAGCCACCAGATATGTGAGTGAGGCCATCCTACACCAAAATATTCCAACCAAAAGATCTACCCAAACAATCTAGAGATTCTCAAGAAATAATACATGTTTGTCATTTTAATCAACTAAGTTCTGGAGTGGTTTGTTATACAGAAAAGGCTAAATGACACATGCATTATGCCAAGTCTTTAACAAACATCATCTCATTTAATGCTCACAGTAATCAAGCAAGGTTAACATAATGTGATTATGTTGTTTTCAGAATAAATAAAGTGGTGTAAATGAGGTACTTTCAACATAGTTAAATTGCATGGGATCACAGAACTTCGTGTATCTTAAACTATAAGACACAAAGCATTTACTCATTTGTCACTTAAGAGCTACAGTGAGGTTGATACTATAAAGGAAGAATTCTATATAAGGGTATCCTGACCCATTTGCATGTTTCTTACCATGCTAAACTTTGCATAAAAATTATATTTTGAATAATTTCCAAAATTCATACTTTGGATAATTTCTCAGTGAGTAGTAAATTGGACACTATGATTACTAATTCTTTGGCAAATTAAAGATGCTAACTTTCTGCAAATGCTGATCTGTGGCTGATATTTTGACTCTGCTTATAGCAGCTTCAGTACAGATAATTAGTTGCTCTATCACTCCTATTATATTCTAATTTCTAAAATGTTTTTTGCCAAATACCAATTAATATTCTCTCTATAGCTATGATGTCTCAAAAAGTAAAAATAATAAAAATGTTTTTTGAAAAGATAAAATACTCCAATGAATAACTATAATAATAAATCTTACAGGGCCCAAAGCTTCATCATAGACATTTATTGCATTAGTTAAGATAAATTTAAAAGATGATCACTTATCCGACTTTTTTTCTAACATCCTTAAACCAAGCAGTAGCCCTAAAAATCAATATTGATTTCTAGGACATTCATTTTAATATTCCTAGTTATATTAAAATGAAAAGGAAATGGAAAATGAAACCCTAAGAATATGGAAGAAGGGGTCAAAAGAGTTTGAGGGAGAGAAGGAAGACAAAAATGACCTCGTGGCTAGCGTGAAACTCAATGTTCAGCTCCATCTTCTATATCCAAATACCAGGAAAGGCCAGTGATAAATTCAGCCCCCGGGACTCAGCCCAGTTCCTACTGCACTTGTTAGTAGGTAGAAACTTGATATACACATTTAAAAACCTGGAAACTCTTTTATGCATGCACAGCTTTTCCAGGTCCAGTTTATTCTCAATTTTATGACTTTCAATAAATGGGAGAAGAAAAAAGGAGAAAGAAACGAATTTATCCAAGCTGTGAAATTTTAGATATTAGAAAATGCTTCAAAATTAGTGGTTTGAATGAGGTTTATACTAGTTTATGCTTTTTTCCTTTCCACCATCTCCCCAACAAAAGAAAATCCCACATTACTGATTCCAAGGGGGTAATATTTATTTAAAGATAATTGACAGCTTCAGCCAATCATTTCCCTTCTCTTTCCAAAGGAAACAGTGGATTTTGTAATTCCAGATGCTTTCTTTACACACTGCAGCAGTCATATGATTTTTCAGTAGTAAATTGGACATTATTATTACTAATTCCTTGGCAAATTAAAGATGTTAATGTATTAAACTAGAGCACAATATTTTTACTTTACAATGTATTCACAATTAGCAGCTTTTCTTGCTCTCGTTATGATTCTAACTTAATTATCAGTTGACACATCAAGGCCATTTTATTTAAATAGAAATTCCATTTGAAAATAACATGTATTTTCTGAGTTTTATCATCCCATCAATATTCGCTCAACTGAGAAATCAAAACTTTCAGTTTAATTTAGTTGTATTTATAATCCTAACTATTCCACTCCAGACCCTCTTAAAAGAATAATTGTTAACATTGTTGATATTAATAACAAATTATTGTGCTGACAATGGCTGTCTCATCATATTGGTCTCCCCACATTTGGTTCTTGTCCTGCTTTCTATTTTAGAAATGTAATTCATCATTGTCATATATTCATGTAGTGTAAAAAAGTAAATGGGTCTACAGAACTCATTTTGAAAATTAACAGTTCTCTTCCCCTTCCATGTATTGTATTCCTATTCCCCAGAAGCAACTACTTTACACTCTCTTAGATGTTTCTTTTGGTATTTGCTTTCCAATATCTGAGCAACAAATAATATTATTTCTTGATTTTCCGTTTTAGAGTACTGCCTATTGGCTTTTGCTGTAAGAGATATAAAATCTTTTAGCTATATTATATTTTGTATAATATGTTTTATTTTATATTTATATTATATTTTATATTATTTTATAACTATCACACTGAAATCTGAGGTTTTAACTCCTAAACTACCTCTACCCCCAACAACTACTCTCCATACACTCACCCTCCCTGCAGTCTCTCAACATTGCTGTATCAAAATTTTTTAGATTAGTACTTAGTCATAATATTAATATTACTATGCAAATATTTTTCACCACTAAGCCATGCCATATAGGTCAAGCATATTCTCTTTCTCTCATACATATGATCATCATGGAGTTGATGTTTATTTTGTTTTGGTTTGTTTTGTTTATATTGTTGGTGCTTATTTTTCTACCAATCAATCACAATTTTATACCCAAATTCTCTGTCAGAAATAATTCTCTCCTCAATTACATTTCAGGTATTCTACCATTTTCAGCCACTTAAAGACTATCCCCTGGGATCCTTTGTTCTACAGTTGCAACTGAGACCAGTTGCACTGTACATTCACTATTTTGCTCTCATCCTTGACCCTTCTTTCACCATCTTCCCAGAGATTCCTTTTACCGCCTTGTATTGCAAGCCCTGTGACCCCCTTTGTGTTTGTTTACTCCTTTTAACTGTGGGAGTACATTCTTTAGTAGCACCAATGAATAAAAACGAGGTAAATTTTTTGAGATTTGAATGTTTAACATTTTCACCTGATTCATGGATATAGAATTCTAGGTGGAAAATCATTTTCTCTCAAAAATGTAAAAACACCATGCCATAATTTTCTAGCTTCCAGTTTAGCTGTGGAGTCTCAAAGTCACTTCGCCTTTTCCCAGGCAGTCAGCCACATAGTCTCATCACACATCAGGAGTGTCTCTTGAATTTGTTTTCTTCTCGTTATGCCGCTGTCACTGCTCCAACCAAGACATGTGCCATCTCTTCTCTATACTGCTATGATAATCCTCTCATGGATTTCCCTGCATCTAGATTTCCCTTCTCCAACAGTTTTCTATTTCCAAACACACGTCTGATCACGCTTCTCCCGAGCTTAGAACTGGAAGGTGACTTTTTATTGCTTATTTTTTAGAATGGCAGCCAAGATCCTTCCCCTGGTCCCACTTTACGTTTATATCACCTCCCACTCCCAACCATCATTGTTCTCTTCCCTAACCACAGTGAAGAACATGATTTTCCACTTATCTACATCATACACACTTTCATGCCTTGGAAGATCTTTGTGGAATGCCAAGCTGTCTGCCTTCTCTATCTGTTGAACTCCTACTTATTCCTAAAGACAACAATGTGGTGTAGAGAAAAAAGCACAGACTTTAGAACCCTAGCTTTAATACCAACTATATGCATGACCTTAGGCAAGTTAAATAATCTTTCTGAATATAATTCTTTATTTTTAAATTAGTAATAATATGCCTCCTTCATAGGACTGCTACAAGATTGAATGAAATGATGAATGTAAAGAAATTAGCATGGTGAGAGGCTTTTCATGAATAAATATTGGTTTTTATTTTCATTTATTCAATCTGACATCTTTTCTGTAGAAAACTGAATTCCCTCATTTTTATTCTCATTGCCAATTATCTTCACTCTCCTCTTACTCCCATTATTGTCCACTTCATAATAACATTTAAACTCTCTTATCTTAAAAAAAAAATTCAAGGTGCCAGCACTGTCACTGGTATGAATATGTGCACAGACACTGGTGGACACTCCCCTGCAGCACCTACACCCCCCTGCGGCACTGCCACTGCTGGAATGACTGCCCAGAGGCTGGAACCTTTGCACCTGCTGGCGTCCCACAGCAGCCAACTAGAATGCATCCCACCACACTGCTATCACTACTGGCACATGTGAATGAGCATGGATTCCACTGCCACTGCCTGAAGAAGAGCGTTGGCTGGCACCACCCATCAGAGTGTTGTGACCAGTGGTCTGTGAACACCTCAGACCCTGCAGTGCAGCAGGTTTCTAAACTCCAGGGGCTGGAGAACAAAGTCAGCGTCCAATAGCAGCCCTCCAGAGCTACAGCATGCAGCCCAGGAATCCTGAGCTGAACACTGGTCCCTTAAAATCTTCCAGAAATAAAACCAGTTGACTGAAATCATCTTATACCATAATCAAACCCCAAAGGACATCAAAGAGGACAAAAGAAAAAAAGTCCAAAAAAACAGCAATTTCAAAGGTTAAAAGAACACCAGCCCACAAAGATGAGAAAGAACTAGGGCAAGAACTCTGGCAAGTTGAAAAGCCTGAGTGTCTTCTTACCTCCGAACAATTGCACTAGTTCCCCAGCAATGGTGATTTGCCAGGCCAAAAGGACTAAAATGACAGAAATAGAATTTGGAATATGGATAGAAAAGAATATCACTGACATTTAGGAGAAAGTCAAAATCCAATCCAAGGAATCTAAGAATTAAATAAAATGATACAGAAGCTTATAAATAAAATGGCCATCATAAGAAAGAGACAAACACATCTGATAGAGCTGGAAAACTTACTACAAGAATTTCATAATGTAATCACAACTATTGAGAGCAGAATCAACCAAGCTGAGAAAAGAGTATCAGAGCTCAAAGACTGGCTCCCCAAAATAACTCAGTCAGACAAAAATAAAGAAAAAACAATAAAGAAGAATGAATGATAAAATATGGGATGATGTAAATAGACCAAATCTATGACTCCTTGACATCCCCGAAAGAAAGGAAGAGAAACTGAGCAATTTAGAAAACATATTTCAGGGTATTATCCATGAAAATTTCCCCAATCTTGCTAGAGAGGGCAACATTGAAATTAGGAAATGCAAAGAATCCTTGCAAAATGCTACACAAGAAGACCATCCCCAATATACATAGTCATCAGATTATCCAAGGTCAAAATGAAACAAAAAATGCTAAAGACAGCTAGAGAGAATGAGTAGGTTACCTACAGAGGGAAGCCCATCAGGCTAACAGCAAACCTGTCAGCAGAAACTCTAGGAGCCAGAAGAATTGAGGGCTTATAATCAGCATTCTTAAAAAAATTTCCAGCCAGGAATTTCATGTTCAGCCAAACTAAGCTTCATAAGTGAAGGAAAAATAAGATCCCTTTTGGACAAGCAAATGATAAGGGAATTAATTACCACCAGACCTACCTTACAAGAGGCCCTGAAACGGACTGCTAAACAGAAAAGAATGACTACTACCAGCCACTACAAAACACACATTTAAGAAACAGCTCAGTGATACTATAAAGCAACCACACAAACAAGTCTGTGTAATAACCAGATAACAACATGACGACAGGATCAAATCCACACATATCAATATTAACCTTTAATGTAAATGGACTAAATTCCCCCAATTAAAAGGCACAGAGTGTCAAGCTGGATGAAGAAGAAAAACCCAATGGCATGCTGTCTTTGAGAAACTCATCTCACATGCAATGACACCCATAAGCTCAAGTAAAAGGATGAAGAAAAACCTATCAAACAAATTGAAAACAGAAAAAATACAAGGTTGCCATTCTAATTTCCAACAAAACAGACTTTAAAACAACAAAGATCAAAAAAGACAAAGAAGAGCATTACATGATGGTAAAGGGCTCAATTCAACAAGAAGACCTAACTGTGCTAAATATATAGGCACAGAAGCACCCAGATTAATAAAGCAAGTTCTTACAGACCTATGAAAAGACTTAGATAACCACACAATAATAGTAGGAGACTTCAACACCTCACTGATAGTATTGGACAGATCATCAGGGCAGAAAAGTAACAAACATATCTGGGAGGGACCTGAACTCAACACTTGACCAAGTAGACTTCATAGACATCTACAGAACTCTCCACCCCAAAACAACAGAATATACATTCTTCCCATCTGTATGTGGCACCTACTCTAAAAATCACCACACAATTGGGCAGGAAATTTTTCAAAAAACTGAAATCATACCAACCACACTCTCAAACTATAGTGCAATAAAAATAGAAATCAATGCTAAGAAAATCACTCAAAACCTTACAATTACATGGAAATTAAACAATCTGCTCCTGAATGACTTCTGGATAAATAATTAAATTAAGGCAGAAATCTAGAAATTATTTGATACTAATGAGAAAAAAGGTACAACATACCAGAATCGCTCAGACACAGCCAAAGCAGTATTAAGAGGGAAGCTTATAACACTAAATGTCCACATCAAAAGGTTAGAAAGATCCCAGACTAACAATCTAACATCACAACTAGAGGAATTTGGGCCAGGTGTGGTGGCTCACGCTTGTAATGGCTCACACTGGTAATCCCAGCACTTTGGGAAGCTGAGGTGGGCAGACCACTTGAGGTCTGGAGTTCAAGACCAGCCTGGCCAACACAACAAAACCCCAGCTCTACTAAAAATACAAAAATTAGCTGGGTTTGGTGGCACATGCCCTAATCCCAGCTACTCAGGAGGCTGAGGCAGGATAATTGCTTGAACCTGGGAGGCAGAGGTTGCAGTAAACTGAGATCATGTCACTGCACTCCAGCCTAGGTGACAGAGATTCCATCTCAAAAAAAAAAAAAAAAAAAAAAAAGACCAGAGTAATTAGAGAAAAAAGAGCAAACAAACCCTAAAGCTAGCAGAAGACAAGAAATAATCAAAATCAGGCCAGGAATGATGACTCATGCCTATAATCTCAGCACTTTGGGAGCCTGAAGCAGGAGGATTGCTTGAACCCAGAAGTTTGAAAACAGCCTGGGCAACATGATGAGACCCCATCTCTACCAAAAAAAAAAAAAAAATTAAAAAACGAAAGAATCCAACTCAGAGCTGAACTGAAGGAAATTGAAATGCACAAAATTATGCAAAATATCAATGAATCCAAGAGCTTTTTCTTTGAAAGAATTAATAAGATAGACTCAAGCTAGACCAATAGAAAAAAAAAGAGACCAAAAAAAAAAAAAATCCAAACAAACACAATCCAAAATGACAAGGGAGATGTTACCACTAACCCCACAAAATACAAAAACCTTCAGAGACTATTATGAGCATCTCTATGCATGTAAGCCAAAAAACCTAGAAGAAATGGATAAATACAGTCTCCCAAGATTGAACAAGGAAGAGAATAAATCTCAGAACAGATCAGTATGAGTTCTAAAATTGACTCAGGATTAAGTAAAAAGCCTACCAACCAGAAAAAGCTCAGGATCAGATGACACTTAGCCAAATTCTACCAGATGTATAAAGAAGATCTGGTACCATTCCTACTGAAACTATTCCAAAAAAATTGAGGAGGAGGGACTCCTCTTTGACTTCATAACCAAGTAGGCTTCATTCCTGGGAGACAAGGTTGGTTCAACATACACAAATCAATAAATGTGATTCACCAAATTAACAGAATTAAAAGCAAAACCCATATGTTCATCTCAATAGATGTAGAAAAAGCTTTCCATAAAATTCAACACCACTTCATGATAAAAACCCTCAAGAAACTAGACATCAAAGGAACATACCTCAAAATAATATGAGCCATCTATGACAAACCCGCAGTCAACATACTGAATGTGCAAAAGCTGGAAGTATGCCCCCTTGAAAACCAGAACAAGATAAGGATGCCCTGTCTCAACATTCCTATTCAACACAGTACTAGAAGTCCTAGCCAGAACAATCAGGCAAGAGAAGGAAACAAAAAGCATCCAAATAGAAAGAGAAGAAGTCAAACTATCCCTGTTTGCAGAGGATATGGTTCTCTTCCTAGAAAACCACACAGTCTCTGCCCAAAAGCTCCTTGATTTGATAAACAACTTCAGGCAAGTTTTGGGATATAAAATCCATGTACAAAAATCAGTAGCATTCCTGTATACCAACAACGTCCAAGCTCAGAGCCAAATCAAGAATGCAATTTTATTACAATAGCCACAAAAAGAATAAAATACCTAGGAATACAGATAACCAAGGAGGTAAAAGATCTCTACAATGAAAATTACAAAATACTGCTTGAAGAAATCAGAGATGACACAAACAAATGGAAAAATACACCATCCTCATGCATAGGAAGAATCTATATTGTTAAACTGGTCATAGTGCCTAAAACAATGTACAGATTCAATGCTATTCCTATCAAATTGCCAATATCATTCTTCACGGAATTAGAAAAAACTATTTTGAAATTCCAATGAAACCAAAAAATAGCACAAATAGCCAAGGTAATACTAAGCAGAAAGAACAAAGCTGGAGGCATGACATTTCCCAACTTCAAACTATACTACAAGGCAACAGTAACCAAAATACCATGGTACCGGTATAAAAGCAGACACATAAGCCAAGGAAACAGAATAGAAAGCCCAGAAATAATTTCACACACCTACAATCATCTGATTTTCAACAAAGCTGACAAAAGCAATCAATAGGGAAAAGACCCCTATTCAATAAATGGTGTTGGGATAACTGACTATCTATATGCAGAAGACTGAAACGGGACAACCCCTTCCTTACCCTACATACAAAAATCAACTCAAGATGTTTAGATTAAAACCTAAAACTATAAAAACTCTGGAAGATAACCTAGGAAATACCATTCTGGACATAGACTTGGCAAAGATTTCAAGATGAAGACACCAAAAGCAATTGCAGCAAAAACAAAACTCAACAAATTGGATCTAATTAAATTAAAGAACTTCTCCACAGCTATCAATACCGTAAACAGGCAACCTACAGAATGAGAGAAAGTATTTGCAATCTATGCATCCAACAAAGATCTAACATCCAGAAACCGTAAGAAACTTAAATAAATTTACAAACAAAAGCAAACAACCCCATTAAAAAGTGAGCAAAGGATATGAACAGACACTTTTCAAAAGAAGAAGCTGTGTATGGTGGCTCACACCTGTAATCCCAGCTCTTCAAGAGGCTGAGGCAGGTGGACCCCTTGAGACCAAGAGTTTGAGACCAGTCTGGACAACATGGTGAAACCCCATTGCTACAGAAAATACAAAATTAGCCAGGCATGGTGGTGTGCATCTGTAATCCCAACTACTATGGAGGCTGAGGTGGGAGGATTACCTGATCCTTGGAGGTCGAGGCTGCAGTGACACCTGATCATGCCACTGCACTCCAGCCTGGGTAACAGAATGAGACTGTGTCTCAAAAAAAAAAAAAAAAAAAAAAACAGACATATGCATGGCCAGAAAGCAATGCTCAACACCACTAATCATTAGAGAAATAAAAAACCACAATGAGATACCATCTCACACCAGTCAGAATGGCTACTATTAAAAAATCAAAAAATAATAGATGCTGGCAAGGTTGTTGAGAAAATGGAACACTTATACACTGCTGGTGGTAATGTAAGTTGGTTCAGCCATTATGACCAGTTTGATGATTTCTCAAAGACCTTAAAACAGCATTACTATTCAATCTAGCAATCCCATTATTGGGTATATACCCAAAGGAATATCAATTGTTCTGCCATTAATACACATGCACGTGTATGTCCATGGCACCACTGTTCACAATCGTGAAGACATGGAATCAACATAAATGCCCATCAACAGTAGACTAGATAAAGAAATGTGGTACATATACACCATGAAATACTATGCAGCCATATAAAAGAATAAGATCTTTGCAGTACCATGGATAAAGCAGAAGGCTATCATCCTAAGCAAACTAACACAGGAAAAGAAAAACAAAAAAACAGGGAAGGTCTCAATAGGATGTCCTACTGTGACCTCCCTTTGTGGGATATCAATTTGGTGGATTCATGCTCCCAATAACACTGATACGAAATTGCCGTCTGGAGAGTTAGACTAAAAGAAATAATGCACATATTCATCTCTTTGACTCATTTTCCTTTGATTTTGTATATTAAGAGACTAGTTTGTTCTTGTTTCTGGTTTTGCTGTTTGTTCATTTGCCTGTTGGTTTGCTGTTTGTTCATTTGCCTTTGAACACAAAATTTGTTTCAAAAAATTCCAAGGCAATAGAATCAGCACCTTCTTACCATATCTTATCTGCCACTAACGATCTGTCTGGGCCAACTTGGATGCCTTGAACAAGCTCAATGGCTTACTCATCAGGAACACATTTTCCTGCTAGGATACTGATAAACCATCAGCAGTTCAATTGATCTTAACTTTCCCAGTCTAATTCCAAGGAAATTTACCCACATTGACTACTTGCAAAAGGCCATTTAACTACTCAAAGACAGTGAAATTGGTATAGAAACACTTTGCAGGAAATCAACGTAAACCTAAAAAACCATCCAGTCACAGTTAAAGACTTGGCTCTGTGTAATTCCAAACCTGAAGTTCCTATTTTCCAACCTCTTGGTTTTCTTTTCTGCTAAAGGATTAAGACGAATAAGTGATAGAATGAGAGACAGAGACAGGGAGACAGAGGTATTTTTTAAAATAATTTTCAAATAAAAATCATGAATAGAATTATGAAAATTGTATATTTACTAAAGAATTGCAATGTGACATCCCACTTCAGACTCTTGATCTTCAGTCCCTTTATTCCAAATATTCAAATTTCATTAGAAAATAACAATTCCAAAATCCAAAATTCTCCAATTAACATGTACTTAAAATTACTAGATAATACGAAATTTGAAGACAGATTTTGCCCCATTAAATGTTCTCAGCTTTTGTACTCTCTGTCATGGTGCATAATTTGAACTTAAAAATTTCTATGGAAAAGCTAATAATCTATTAAGATAAAAACTCACCTAAGTTTTGCAGCCAAGGACATTGAGGTATGCACATTCTATTCTGTAGAAGAGAAATAAAAGTTTTACAATATTCACTAGAAGGAACACAGTGAAAAACAAGCTGCACGAAACTAATCCCCCCAACCTACAAAGAAATACGGACAATTGAGGCTTAATAGTGGCAGTCATGAAGAAACAAGATCATGTCAAATTTACAATGGTAACAATTTTTAAGGGAACTCTGAAAATTCATTGATTGTATTAGAAGAGTATTGTTTATGTGGTCCTCATTGTCCAGGGTGGAAATCAAAAGCTCAGTTTACTAGGGGTCTCCACATTGACACCACCCTCTCTTCTCTACCCATTCCCACCCCGTAACTATACACAAGCGTTTCTAGGCTTCCAACATAGCCGGGTTTCATGGTGGGATGAAAGTATCATTCCAAACTCACAGTTATTCAGGAACAGTGAGAAGCCTCAAATCGCCAGTTTCTCATTGCCCCAGACCAAAGCCTTAGATTCCTCCTCTGTCCCAGGAAACTATACTGCTTGGGCAACTTGAGGGTGTAGATTCACTGCATTTGGATCTCAACCATTGTGCTTGGTGGTTGCTCTCCCCATTCAGAGTTCCCAGGGCACTCAGTGGTGGCGTGTCCCAACATCACTTTCTCAAACCATCTGTAGAGGCAGCACCTGCTAATTCCCTGCTGAGATTTCTATTGGCAAGGCTTGCTCCAAGCACTTGTTCAAAGCTCTGGGAAATTGCATAATATTGAGTTAACTTTCTAACTGCACTTTCTGCTCCTGTCTGTGGTTCTTTAAGGTAAGGTACATTTTCATTCATCTTCTATTGAGTGAAATTCGTATAGAATTTGAGTTTCCTTAATGGCCCTCACAGACAGCAGCAACATAGAGCTTATCAGTCACCTCTGTTGGGATAGAATGCTGTATTATAGTCCCTTGCTGTTGGAAGGGTAGTCTGAGGACCAGTAGCATTGGTATCACCTGGGGGTTGAATAGAAGTGCAGAATCTCATCCCCCACCTCAGCCCCATTAAATCAGAATCTGTATATTATCAAGAACTCAATGTGATTCATATGCACATTAATGTTTAAGAAGCATGGCATGCTGGTGGGGCTATGGAGAAATAAGAACACTTTTACACTGTTGTTGGGAATGTAAATTAGTTCAACCATTGTGAAAGACAGTGTGGCGATTCCTGAAAGACCTAGAACCAGAAATACCATTTGACCCAACAATCCCATTATTAGGTATATACCCAAAGGAATGTAAATCGTTCTATTATAAAGATACATGCACACATATGTTCATTGCAGCACTATTCACAATAGCAAAAACATGGAATCAATCCAAATGCCCATCAATGATAGACTGGATAAAGAAAACGTGGTACATATACACCATGAAATACTATGCAGTCATAAAAAGGAACGAGATCATGTCCTTTGCAGGAACATGGATGGAGCTGGAAGCCATTATCCTCAGCAAACCAACAGAAACAAAAAACCAAACACCGCATGTTCTCATTTATGAGTGGGAGCTGAACAATGAGAACATGTGGATACAGGGAGGGGAACAACACACACTGGGGCCTGTTGTGGGGAGGTAGGAGGAGGGAGAGCATCAGGAAAAATAGCTAATGCATGTTGGGCTTAATACCTAGGTGATGGGTTGATAGGTACAACAAACCACCATGACACACGTTTACCTATATAACAAACCTGCACATCCTGCACATGTACCCCAGAAATTAAAATAAAATAAAATGAAGTGTGGCAAAAAAATGTTTATTCCTGTGCATTCCACTTACATATGAAACAAAGGAACATACATCCAAAACTCCTTTTGGAAATAGCCCTTGCTTCTATCTAGTAAATTTCCAAGGGAAATGCATAATAAAACATTCTAATATGTGTGGGATATACCTAAATGAGGAATCCCTTGAGGCTAATCAATGGTTTTCTGTGCAAAAAAGGAAATCAATGGCATTTGATATGAGCTGATTTAACTTGCAAATGATATGGCATATTTATGCAAATAATAGCAAGTAGGCACCTAGTCTTCTCTACCAAAACCCACACTTTATGTCACACCTGATTTTTGTTTCATACTCATGGAACTGTTTATGATGACACTTTCAGGAAACTGTTCCTAGTGAGAGGAAGAAAATCTGAAAATGATTTTTAATATTCTTTGTGAGTTACCTGTAATAGTTCTTCAATAAAAGCCAGAAATTTTGCAAATTTGCCTTTTACCTCGATATCCCTCACTGGTATTAACTATGATAAGAATAACCCAGCATATAAATCACCCAGTTTCATCTCCACTCAGCATCTTTAGTGAAAGGGCCTAAAAGGCTGAATGTTTAACAAGCACCAGCATGATTCCTAGCAACAAGGAATTTTGAAAAACTTGGCAAGTTGTTCCACACTTGAGAGGGTATCAGATTCACTAGTATTCACTCTGTTAAAAAGATCAGGTTTCTGGATCCCAGCCTGATTCAGTAGATTGATGGAGAAACACAGGATCAGCATTTTAAAAAAAAATAGCCCAGGTGATGCTCAGTGAAATATTCCAAGAACCACCCCTTGAAGGTCATTGCATAGGGGCATTACCCTACTGCAAATTTGTCCCCATCCTGTTCTCTGGGACGAAAGCCACTCTCAAGTCATAGTCTACTGGATCATATTTCCCATGGTTATGGTTCAGACCTTTACAGCCCAATTTAACACAAAATGTGTTCTTGCCTCAATGACGTTACTAACTAGTTCCCTGTAATTTTCCTATCAACAACTAAACTCCCTACCAGTCCGTTAGATCCTCAGTAGCTAAGGTTCCTGTCCTCAAAGCCCAAATTACCCTGATAAGGTCATGGAAAAATTCTTCCGGCTCTATCCAATGCCAGCTTCTTGAGCAGAACTGTGCTGTCTACCTGCTGCCTGCGACTGGGGATCCTTGTTCATTGTTGTGATCTTTTCTTTGTTTCATTGATCAGAGGTTTTCATATTTATTTTTAGCCATGAAACTTTTCCAAGAAAAATCTTACTTGGAACTCCAGTAGAATATCAACCAAGCAAAACTGCTCTGAGCTAGTGGAACAAAGGAAAGTGAAGGTAGAATCTAAGTAGGCATTCTTCCCCCTCCCCAATGCACACATGCCTGCACACAGTCACATCCCCATTCACCCATTTACACACACACAACTATTTGCTCACATTTATGCACAGTTGCATTTGCACACTCCTGTTCAATCACACTTACACATACACAATCACATGTATATCCCCATTTATACAAATACACTCACATGCACACACCTTATTTGCTCACATTTACATACACACACACACACACACACACACACACACACGACTCTGAGGCAGTTCTGCAGAACTTTGTGAATCTATGGAACACAGTCTGAAAATCTCTACTCTGAGTCACGGATTCAATTTTTTAGGCATTGTCTTATTGGACTGCCTTTCCAGGCTTGAATTCCTGACTTTAAATCTACCTTCAAAAGATAAAATGTCTCTTCTTGAAAAACAACTAATGAAATTAGCTCCCGTGTTTACACTTCCAGTTCCATCTTACTCTACAGATTGGGTAAAAGTTCCCGTCCAAACAATTCCTGTTCAGACCTACTCAACCATTTATCAAGTTTGGGCTGTTATATGCTCATAAATATTTTCTGGAAAAATAATTTAACAAATTAAAGTTAGAAATCATTATGTGCAACTGAAATACCTAGTATTTAATGCTTTGGTACTATTATAAATTATGCTTTTTTAAAATTTAAATTTATATTTTTTCCATGCTAATATATTGAAATACAACTGATTTTTGCACAATGACTTTGTATCCTGCAATCTTGCCAGGCTCATTATTACTTTTAGTACCCTTTTGAAGATTCTTTAGACTTCTCTGCACAGGCAATCATGTTGTCTGCAAATATAAACATGGTTAGTTCTTCCTTTCCAAGCTACATGCTTTTTACTTATTTTGCTTACATAATTGCACTGGCAAGGACCTCCAGTATGAGGTGGATTAGGAATGGTGAGAGCAGACATCCTTGTCTTGTTTTTAATATTAGAGGGAGAACATTCTATCATCAAGTATGATGTAAGCTCTAGGCCACCTTTTAGTGTATGCTCTTTATCTTATATAAGAAAGTTTCATCCTACCCCTGGTTTACATAAAGAGTTTTTATCATGGGGCAGGGCGGGGTGGCTCACGCCTGTAATCCTATCACTTTGGGAGGCCAAGGTGGGCAGATTGCCTGAACTCAGGAGTTTGAGACCAGTCTGGGCAACATGATGAAACCCTGTCTCTATTAAAAATAGAAAAAATTAGCCCGGCATGGTGGTACATGCCTGTAATCCCAGCTACTCCGGAGGCAGAGGTTACAGTGAGCCGAGATCGTGCACTGCACTCCAGCCTGGACGACAGAGTGAGACTCTGGCTCAAAAAAAAAAAAAAAAAAAAAAAAAAAGAGTTTGTATCATGAACAGGTGTTAAGTATTATCCAGAAGATCATATGGTTTTCCTGCTCCAAGCTGTTGATATGATGAAATTCATTGATTGATTTTTGCATATTGAATCAGCTTATACATCTGGTATAAACCCAGGTAGGTCATGATATATTATCCTTTTCATACAGCATTGGATTCATTTTGCTAGTATTTTCTCGAGAAAATGTGTTTTACATCTATGTTTATGAGTGATAATTGGTCTATCGTGTTCATTTTTTGAAATGTCCGTGTCTGGTTTTGGTATCACGGTAATGTTGGCCTTATAAAATGAACTGAGAAGCATTCTTTTCTTTTTTTTCTTTTTTTCTTTTTATTTTCTTTTTTTTTTTTTTTAGTTTTTGGAGACTGAGTCTCACTCTGTCACCCAGGCTGGAGTGCAGTGGTGTGATCTCAGCTCACTGCAACCTCTGCCTCCCAGGTTCAAGCGATTCTCCTGCCTCAGCCTCCTGAGTACGTGGGACTACAGGTGCGTGCCACCATGCAGGCTAATTTTTTGTATTTTTAGTAGAGACGGGGTTTCACCGTGTTAGCCAGGATAGTCTCTATCTCCTGACCTCGTGATCCGCCCACCTCAGCCTCCCAAAGTGCTAGGATTACAGGCATGAGCCACCGCACCTGGCCGAGGAGTATTCTTTCACCCTCTATTTTCTGAAAGACTTTGGGTATAATTCTTTTTTTTTTTTTTTCCCTTAAATTTTTGGTGTAACTCACAAGCAAAGACATCTGAGCCAGGAGTTTCCTTCATAAGAAGATTTTTAATTACTAACTCAGTTGCTTTACTTACGGTAGGTACATTCGTATTTTCCTCTTTCTTCTTGAGTTGGTAACAATAATTTGTTTATCTTTCTGGTAATTTACCCATTTTATTTAAATTGTCAAATTTTTAAATTTAGTGTGTTCTAAGCTGCTATTTAATTTATTTAAGGTCTTTTGTCTATAAAGGGTTACTCTATTATAATAATAATGCTCTTTCTCAATTTTTTAAGAAAAGATGTAGAGTACATATATTTCATCATTACATTTTAGTATCTTGACTAAATTCACAGAAACTACATTTTCTTCTTTAAAAATGTATTTATTAGAGAAGAAATATATGTCTATTATAGAAAACCTACAAAATGATACAATCAAAATCTTACTCATTGATAAATACAGCACATCCTTCAATGCATATTCTCCCAGTATTTTTTCCTGTGAAAAACAGTTTTCACCAAAACGAAATCATGTTGAACAAAAGGCATTATCGGATGGTGGATTAGTTTCCTATTGTTGCTATAACAAATTATCACAACCTTAGTGGCTTAAAACAAAGACAACTTTGTAATTTTACAGTTCAGGAAGCCAGAAGTCCCAACGAGTTTTCCCGGGACCAAATTAAATTGTCAGCAGGGCATGCTGGAGACTCCAGGAAAGAATGTTTCTTTGCTTTTTCCATCTTCCAGGGGCTGCCTGGTTTTCTTAGGTCATGGCCCCTTTATCTGCTAAATGAGTAGATTTCAGCTCTTGTCACAAAAGGAAAAACACCAAAGGTAACCATGTGAGATGATACATATGGTAATTAGCTTTTCTATAGTAACCATTTTACTATCCACATGTAACCAATAACATCATGTGATATGCAAAATAAATTTTATTTTAAAGGCCACGAAATATTGTCAAGTTTTTGGCACTGATTTTTTTATAGTATTTCTTGATAATCATTTTAGTTTCTGCAGAGTTCATAGTTATGTCTCCTTTTTCATCCCTGGTTTTGCTAATATGTGGCTTTGCTCTTTAATCAGTCATTTTAGCTAAGGGTTTATCAATTTGTTGATCTCTTCAAAGAATCAACCTTTGCTTTTATAGATTTTCTCCACTGTTTTTCACTGTTGTTTTATTGATTTTCAGTGTAATCATTATTGCCTTTCTTCTGCTTCTTTGGTTTTAATTTACTCTTGTAATTTCTTAGAATAGAAGCTCAGGTTATTGATTACAAGTATTTCTTCTTTTCTAGTTTGGTATTTAGTATATAAATTTCCCCCTGGGCAATGCTGTAACTCAGTCCTCAAGTTTTGATATGTTGTATTTTCATTTCATCTCATTCCTAATATTTTCCAATTTTCTCCAAAAATTCCTCTTTGACCATGGTTTAGAAGTGTCGTTTTAAATTCCCAGATATTTAAAAATTTTCCGTGTACTTTTCTGTAATTCATTTCTAGTTTATTTCCATCAGAGAGCACAGTTTGATTAATTTCAATTATTTTAAATATGCCAAGACTTGTTTTATGGTCCATCTTGAACTATCTTGGTGACTGTTACCTATGTGCTTGGAAAAAACATGTTTTCTGCTGTTGTTGGGTGGAGTATTCAATAAACATTAGATAAGCTGATTGATAGTGTTGTTCTGGAATTCTATAGCCTTACTGGTTTTCTGTGTACTTATAGCAATTCCTGGGAAAAATTATTGTTTATGTTTTCTTCCTTTTGCTTCTAACCTATCTATGTCTTGATATTTAAAGTGTAGGCATCATATAGTTCAGAATTATCTCTTTTTTAATTCAATTAGACAATATGTTAATTAATTTGTTCAGGTCACTTACATTTAATGTATTTATTGATATGGTTGAATTTAGGCGTACAATTTTATTATTTGTTTTCTCTCGTCTCTGACACTTTCCCCCTCAGTTTCTCTTTTCTGCCTTTTAAAAATTATTTGAGTATTTAAATATTCCATTTAGTTTATCTACTAGCTTCTGTTTATACCTCTATATAAATTTGTATAGTGGTTGCTCTAAGTTTTACTACATACATCTAACTTTTCATGGTTAGAACTAGAGTTCATAATTTAATATTTCAAGTAAAACATAGAAGCCTTCCTAATATATAGATGCCTTTATCCTCCCACTTACATTTGTCAAATGTAGCCTATCTACATACACTGAAAAGCAAATCAGAAAATGTAAATTTTGTTTTCAAGAGTAATGCAGACCTTAAAGAACTCAAGAGGAGAAAAACTCATTTTAATATTGACCTAGATATTTGTCACTTTTACTGACTATTCCTTATTGTTTCTCTTCATTCTAAAGAACTTTATTTCGCACTCATTTTAGAGCAGGTTTCTTAGTGATGAATTTTCTTAGCTTCACTTCATCAAAGATGTCTTATTTTGCCTTCATTTTTAAAAGAAAGTTTTTCTGGGAATTCTAGATTAATAGGTTTGCGTTTTGTTTTCTGTCTTTTGTTACGTGTCACTGGCTTAGTGATCTCAGAGATTTTTGTTCATTCAGATTGCATTTCCTCTTGCATGTAACATGTCATTTTTCACTAGTTTCTTTCAAGATATTTTTGTCTTTGTTTTTATTTTTGTCCTAACATTTTGACTATGATATGTCTGGGCACGGATTCCTTTGCATTCAATCATTTTGGGATTTGCTGAACTTCCTGAATCTGTAAATGTTTGTCTTCCTCCATATTTGGGGAGTTTTAAGCCATTATTACCTTAGACATATTCTCCCAATCAACCTTTTTCCTATCATTCTGAAACTCCAATGATACATTAGAATTTTTTATATTATTCTATAGGTGTGAGAAACTCTATTCATTAGTATCCTAATAAATTATTCTCCCTTTTCTTTGTATTGAATGATTTCTATTAATTTAGCTTCAAATTCACTGACTGTTTCTCATGCCCTTTCAGGAATTGGGTCTATCTCGTGCCTATTTTACTTTTCATATTGTCTTTCACAGTTACGGAATTTTTATTGCCTTCTTTTTTTTTTTTTTTTTTTTTTTTTTTTTTGGACAGGGGCTCTGTTGCCTGGGGTGGAGTTCAGTGCACAGTCTCAGCTCACTGAAATCTCTGCTTCCCAAGCTCGAGTGATCCTCCCACCTCAACCTCCTGAGTAGCTGGGACTACAGATGCATGCCACCATGCCTGGCTAATTTTCGTATTTTTTGTACAGATGAGGTTTCACCACGTTGCCCGGGCTGGTCTTGAACTCCCGGGCTCAAGCAATTCTCTCACCTCACCCTCCCAAAGTGCTGGCATTACACATTACACTCATAGGCTACTACTTTATTTGCCTTGTAATCATTTCTATTTCTCAGATTAGAATTTCTTTCTGTTCATTTCAAGTGTGTTTACCAATACTTTGTCTGATGCTTCCAACATTTATTTAAGCTAGAAATTTATTCAATGAATTATCTTTTCTCTTGAGAATTAGTCACTTTTTCCTGCTTCTTTCTTTATGGACTAATTCTCAATTATATCCTGGACATTTTAAAAATTATGTTGCATAAGCTTTAGGTTTTGATAAAAATCGATTAGGTTATGTTCATTTGTAGTAGCCAGCAATAAATGCAGTTGCATTTATAATGCATGTTCCATCTCACTTTTTGTGTTCAGTGATCTTAAACTCAGTTCTGCTGTCAAAGGCTGTGCTGTGCTTCTTCGGGTCTGTCCCGTAGATGCACTACTCAGGGATTAGCCTGAAACTTGGGCAATCTTCATTCATTTCTCAAGGCCTTTGCTATGTTTGTTTGGGTCTAGCTCTCAAATGTGCTGCTCAGAGATAAGCCTTGGACCTTTGTGGGTCCAGACACAGAATTACGCATTGTATTCTTCAGCCATCTGCTCTCGGTGATGCCCCCACACCCCCATACGCTCATAGACTGTTGGGTTTTTTTTTTTTTTTCTGTTTGCTCTGACTGAGAAGACAAGACTTCTCTCTGAGTTTTAGCTGTTTGCACTGACAATTTCATGCTTCTCTGTCACTGAGGCCTTCCGTCAAAGCAAAACAAGAGAAAAAAAAAGAAAGAAACACAACAGACATCTGCTCACATTATTCAGACTACAGGGACAGCTTTTTCTACTCCTTTAAGGTAAATAAATAAGGTTGCTCTTGGAGTTTTCACCTCCAATTGTACCTCCATTGCATAGTTCAGGACTATCAGAGTGAAGAACAGGCCAGGCGCGGTGGCTCACACCTGTAATCCCAGCACTTTGGGAGGCCAAGGTGGGCAGATCACCTGAGGTCAGAAGTTTGAGACCAGCCTGACCAACATGGTGAAACCTCGTCTCTACTAAAAATACAAAAATTAGCCGGGCATGGTGGCAGGCACCTGTAATCCTAGCTCCTCGGAAGGCTGAGGCAGGAGAATCGCTTGAACCAGGGAGGTGGAGGTTGCAGTGAGCCGAGATTGTGCCATTGTACTCCAGCCTGGGGGACAAGAGTGAGACTTTATCTCAAACAAACAAAAAAAAGGGAAGAACAACAGCAGCAAAAACACAGTCCCTTAAGGTTCACTTCTCCAGTGTTTTACTGTATTCCACAACGCTCTATTTTTCTTGACTGTTAAGTAACTTCAGATAGTTGATTTTTAGTTGTCATCAGTGGAGGAGACACGCTTGCATTATTTCACCTTGGACAACACCAGAAGCCAGAGGAATCTATAAATAAAACTTAATATACATGGCCCCACATGAAATACCAGGTTATCATAGGTCTTAATTAATCTAGTTCTAAAGTGTAATGACCCTGGATCACAACTTTATTGAAAACTTTTAACAGCCCGGTTATTAAATATAAGTTTCAGAGAACAATATAAGAACGTACTAGAAGATACTCCCCAAGATGATTTTGGTAATGCTCAAGCATCTTGAATCATTTTCCAAAGGTTTTAGGAAGAAAAAAAAAAAAACCTAAGACAGGCTGTGCCTTAATCCTCTCATACCTTAATTTCACAATTTGTGTGTATTTTGCAGGAAATCAAATCCATCCACATCTAATCCCTTAAACTTTCATCAACCAAACATTGCTTTTTAGAGCCATTTGATATTTTAGACCTTAGTAGAGGTTGTTTTTTTCTTCCTTATAAAAACAGGAAGTGGTCATCTGGCAAAAGTAAATTTACTTGAAAATTGTAAGTTGGTCATGCTGAGTTCACAACTTCAAATGCATGGTTCATGGGCACATTCTTGACTTGGCAACACTAACCTATTTGCTTCCTTCAGTCCTAAAAATCACCTAGTATTAGATGTATTTACAGAAATTAGAAATCATTAATCTTTTTTTTTTTTTTTGGAGTCTTGCTTTGTCCCACAGGCTGGAGTACAATGGTGCAATCTCAGCACACTGCAACCTCCGCCTCCCGGGTTCACGCTATTCTCCTGCCTCAGTCTCCCGAGTAGCTAGGATTACAGGCGCCTGCCACCATACCCAGCTAATTTTTGTATTTTTAGTAGAGACGAGGTTTCACCATGTTTGTCAGGCTGGTCTCAAACTCTTGACCTCAGGTGATCCACCTGCCTCAGCCTCCCAAAGTGCTGGGATTATAGGCGTGAGCCACCACACCCAGCCCATTAGTCTTAAAGGTAGTCATAACTATCATTTTTTATAAAGGAAAGGGATTGGGTGGGCACTGAGGAAAAAGCATAGGAAATTTTCATTGAATATAAAAGCTGAAACAATCTGAGTAAAATAAATAACATAACACAGTTGACCTTTGAACAGCACAGGGATTAGGGATGCTGACCACCCATGCAGTTGGAAATCCAAGTGTAACATTTGACTCCCTAAAAACTTAACTACTAATTGCCTACTGTTGACTGGCTGGAAGCCTTAGCAATAACAAAGATAGTAGATTAACACATATTTTGTGTGTGTGTGTATATATGTAATATACTGTATTCTTACAATGAAACAAGTTAGAGGAAAGAAAATGTTATTAAGAAAATCGTAAGAAAGAGAAAATATATTTACTATTCATTAAGTGGAAGTGGCTCATTAAAAGTCTTCATGTTGAGTAGACTGAGGAAGAGGAGGAAGAGGAATAAGAGGAAGGGTTGGTTCTGCTGTCTCAGGGCAGAGGCAAGAGGAAATCTACATATAAGGGTCCATGCAGTTTAAACCTGTGTTGTTCAAGGTCTACCGTATTGAATGATTCCCCACCGTATAAAATAAATACCTGTGAGTGCATACTGACATAAACGTCATTGAATGAATGGATAAACAAATAAACACATAAATATAAGGAAAAAACAAAATTGTTTCCTTTTCTACACTCACAACACTTCTAATATCAAACGTGTATGGGTTTTTTTCACCACAAGCAATTTTTCAGGTCTCTGTGGACCCAAAGTAGGTATCCTACAATTCGATTCAATTCTGACACTATTCACCTGCAGTTAGCTCAGACCCCACAGGTTAAAAGCTAAGACTGCCCCTCACTTCAGACACCAATCACAAGTGGTGAGTGCCCTGGTTACTCACTACTTCTATCTAATGGTAGCAGAGGCAGGTACCATGCTTGTACTGCCTGCAGAACTGTGAGCCAAATAAACCTCTTACTTTATAAATTACCCAGTCTCAGGTATTCTTTTATAGCAATGCAAAATAGACCAACACACTTTGCTGATTTGTAAATCGGAGGTACCCACAACCCCCTCCTTAGGTTGAAGCATTTGTTAGAATGGCTCACAGAACTCAGGAAGACAGTTTACTTGCTGGATTACCAGTTTTCTTACAAGGGATACAACTCAGGAACAGCCAGATGGAAGAGATGCGTAAGACAGGGTATGGAGAAAGTGACATGAAGCTTCTGTGTCCTCTCCAGCCATCTCACCCTCCCAGCACTTTCAGCTACTTGAAACCGAGGGCTAACCTGATTAAGCCCGTCAAACTTAATCTGCCTTGCTTGCCTTTAATCACTTCTTAGTTATCCTTAAAACATATGTAGCTAAAAGTTACATAGCTAAGCAATCCACTAGCTTTCTTATAGATAACATCTCTAACATATACATCTCCATGGTAATGGCTGCTTAGAGTTGTTCTTCAGGAATTGGGGGTTGGGGGTAGGCTGGTTAAAGGTAGTTGAAACCACCAACTGTCTGACTGGGCCTGGTCAAATGCCCAAGAGGTGACTTTTTTTGACATCAGAGGGCCAAAACCTCCCCCCTTAGATCATGCTAATGCCAGCGTTTTCCGAACACATGCTCTATTAAAAACCATGACGCTTGACTACACATGGCAGATCAACAATTACCTCGTGATATAGTTTGGATGTTTTATGCCCTCCGAATCTCATGCTGAAATGTAATCCTCAAGGTTGGAGGTGGGCTTAGTGGGAGGTGTTTGGGTCATGAGGGTGGATTCCTCATGAATGGCTTAGTGCCATCCCCTTGGTGAAGAGTGAGTTCTCACTCCATTAGTTCAAGTAAGAGCTGGTTGCTTAAAGCCTTGTATCTCTCTCACTTCCTTTCTCACCATGAGACATGCCTACTCCCCCTTCAACTTCTACCATTACTGTAAATTCCTGAGGCTTCACCAGAAGTCAAGCAGATACAGGTACCATGCTTGTACTTCCTGCAGAACTGTGAGCCAAATAAACCTCTTTTCTTTATAAATTACACAGTCTCAGGTATTCTGTTATAGCAATGCAAAATAGACCAGCACACCTTGCTTTTCCTTGTCCCCAGTCACCTTCCCCTGTGTTTTGGACCACTTTGCACCTTTATCCCATAAATTTCTCTAAAACCCTATCTTTGGGGAGGTAGATTTGAGATTTCTTCTCCCATCTCCTCGCATGGCAGCCTTGTGCATAAAATCTTTTCTTTTTTCCAAAACCTGTCATCTCAATAATTGGCTTACTGCACACAGGCATAATAAACCTGGTCACTAACATACTCACCAATTTGGGAGCTCTCTGAAAATTGTCTTGTGGGATTCTATGGAGGCTTTATTATATAGTCATGATTGATTAAATCATTGGCCACTGGTAGTCAACTCAACCCTCAGCCTCTCACCCCTATCAGAAGGTCAGAATATAGGGTTGAAAATTTCAGTCCTCCTTGGCCGATTGTGGTAGCTCATGCCTATAATCCCAGCAATTTAGGAGGCCAAGGTGGGTGCATCACCTGAGGTCAGAAATTCAAGACCAGCCTGGCCAAGATGGCAAAACACCATCTCTCCTAAAAATATAGAAAATAGCTGGGTGTGGTGGTGCATTCCTGAATCCCAGCTACTCAGGAGGCTGAGGCAGGAGAATTGCTTAAACCCAGGAAGCGGAGGCTGCAGTGAGCCGAGATCATGCCACTGCACTCCAGCTTGGGCCACAGAGTGAGACTCTTGTCTAAAAGAGGAAGGGAAAGGAAGGGGAAGGGGAAGGGGAAGCGAAACCTCAGTCCTCTGATCACAGGCTTGGCTTCCCTGCAACTAGACCTCATCCTGAGGCTTCTCAGGAGCCACCAGTCATCAGCCATCTCATTAGTATGAAAAAACATACATCATTTAGGAGATTTTAAGAGTTTTAGATGCTGTATGCCAGAAAATGGGGATGAAGAACAAATATGTATTTCTTATTATAAATCATAATATCACACTAAATAAGGAATAAGAGATAATTTTCCCCTCAAATAGATAGACTATAACTCCCCACCCCATAAGTGTAAGCTACACATATTGACTTCTTTCCAAACAGTACAAAATGGAAAGCTGGCTGTGCTGGGCAGAGGAGGAGAGCATAACTTTATAGTGGAGAAACCTAATAAACCTCATCCCAGCCAAGTGATCAAGGTTAGCAACAACAGTGATGTCATGTTAATACCACATACCTTTGATATGATTTTATAAGAATGGCCCTTTACCTCCGTATTCTTCCTCCTCAAACTCTGTAACCTCTGTATAACTGAAAAAATAAAAATCATAAACATTGCAATACGGAGGCACCCTACAAACTGACTACTCCTCCTTAAAACTGTTAAGGCTGGACGAATGCGATGGGTCACACCTGTGATCCCAGCACTTTGGGAGGCCGAGGCAAGTGGATCACTGGAGGCCAGGAGTTCGAGACCAGCCTGGCCAACATGGTGAAACTCTGTCTCTACTGAAAAATACAAAAATTAGCCGGGCATAGTGGCACACACCTGTAATTCCAGGTATTCAGGAGGCTGAGGCAGGAGAATTGCTTGAATCTGATAGGCAGAAGTTGCAGTGAGCCAAGATCGCACTGCTGCACTCCAGCCTGGGTGACAGAGCAAGAACAAGACTCTGACTCAAAAATAAATAAATAAATAAAAAATAAAAATAAATAAATAAAACTGTTAAGGCTATTAAAAAAATAAGAAAAATCTGAGAAACTGTCACAACTATGAGAGGCACTAGGAGACATGACTAAGTATAATGTGGTATCCTAGATAGAATGCCAAAAAGATCACTAGGATAAAATGAGGGAAATCTGAATAACATATGGACTTTAGTTAATATATCAACATACTGGTTCATCAGTTATGACAAATGTCCCCTACTAAATGTATGATATTAATGATATTAATTATAGGGGAAACTGAGCACATGGTATATGGGAACCATCTGGACTACTTTCACAATTTTTCTGTAAATTTAAATCTATTCCAAAATTTAAAAGTGTACTTAAAAAATCCATCCTGAGTTATCTTCTCCAACTGCCCACTAACAATCTTAAGTAAAGAATGTCTCTACTTATTTTAAATTTGTAAAAAGTAAATTGAAACCATTTCCAAAATGCCCCTTTTGACCATGCTCAAAATTGGCATGTGGCAAATTTATTGACAATGATAAAAAGCATGTGTTTTGTTTACTCTGTATTTCTACCTGCAACGAAATAGTCAAACTTTCATGCTCTCTTGTCTGACAGTGTTTCTGTTGCATGGCAGAAGTCTGAAGTTGTCTGAAGACGACTTCATTTTTTGGCTTGTGTCTTCAAAACCCTACAGTTTTTCAGTAGATCATAGTAAGTGTATTTCATATGGGGTGAAAGAAGTGAGAGAAGTATTGAAGAAAATGAAATATTAGGAAAAGAGAGAAAGTGGAAAAAGTATAGTTCCCCAAACTTAGATATGTTACAGAGATCCTTGAGTTCTATGACTAGTAGGGATCCCAAACCTGTTTCCTCTCAGCTTCCTAGAAAATGACTAGACCTCAGTAGACAGAATGGACCAACCTATGAAGGCTTCACCCAGAAAACTAGCAATCCTGATCTTGGCAAAGATGCCAATGCCCAGACAGAGAAGCAGCAGAGCCCCTCTACAAGGGCCCACACCAGGGTTAGCCCTTGAATGTTTTCTACACTGCCTAAGATGCCAGGAACTTTCTTTCAACTCCCTAGGAACCCCAGTTTTGATTGAGAGTCAATTCCCTGCTAAGTCAGCAAGTTAGAAACTGAGAGTCAAATGTAATTAAATTTTTGTAAAAATAATCTAATCTTTCCTCTGAATTTATACAGTAAGTTTCACACCTACTTCAGAAACAGAGTGTAGAGCTATCACTGAAAGAGCATCAAACACTGCACTTTGAGTTGAAGAATAAAATGCTGTGTACAAAGATCATACTAAATAGAAGGGAGACAAAGGACTCATGAAAGATGCTCTCAGCAAATATTTTATAATACATATAATATCATTTATAGAATTCCTAATTGGACACGTCTCTATATAAGTTAAAAATCATCTACCAAATAAAAGCCTACAGTGTACATCATTCTTAGTCATTAATGGATTATATGATAAAAAATATGATAGGACTTTGCATACATAATTGCAGTTATCCACACTTTATGGAGGGAAGCAGATAGAATTAGCCCACTTTGAGATGTGAGAAATGAGTCTCCATGCAGAAAAATAACTCACCTCAGATTGTGCGCCAATAACTGCCGTGGCTACAGAGAGAGAAGGTAACTCTAAACCTGTCCTCTCTTGAATTCTAAAGTTCACCTCCCTCTTTGGCCTCGGCTAGGTCTGCTATTTTTATCATGGTACTATTTTCATGCAAGATTTGCCAACCCGGGAAAGAGTAGCTTTGTTTTTATAGGCTGTGTCTTCTTTGGGTAAAGAAAGATTTGGGTCAAAAAAAGTTCCATTTCATTTTGTAATCAGAAACATTTCATGGAAAATTAAAATTGCTACACAAGCTGTACTGCACACACCATGAAGTGTTCACTCATAAGAGATCATTGAGGCATCCCAGGACACTTTGCCCATCTTCAGATCACACTCCTTTCCTTCGATGTAGAACATTGGTTTGGACTTCAGAACCCATGAAAACTGAGCTGACACTTCAAAAGTTGGATAGTTCGGGTCAGGCAAAATAGTGTGGAAACTTGTACATGCCATAAGCACCTCATCTATCCAAGCCAGAGGAAGACAACCACTGAATGTCTGCATTCAGCTCTAAACCAGCTTCCCTAGGGCCCCCAAAAACACCAGCATGGCCCTCCATTGTAATGCAGACTCCACCAAATAAACAAGCATCCTATAGATTTAAAAATTTTTGAGATAATAGATCACATTTTAAATGATAACATAAATGAAGCTTCTTCAAGATTAAGACCTTACATAAGTGGCATTAGAGTTACTGCAGCTGTTCAGTGAAAGTGTCTCTTTCTACTTCTTCCTGCTGATTTTTTTTTCCTTCTCTGCCAAAAAAGCATTGACTACATATTTTTTCATTATTTTCTTCATGTCAAGTGGAACTTTTTCTTCCAAGTTTCACTGCTCAGGTCCATATGTCTCCTTTTTCTTCTTTTTGTTTTTTTTTTTTTTAAGATACCACATAACAAAAATGTTTCTCTTATATTAATTTTGTTACTCAGGCAAAGTAAACCATCACTCCTTGGTATGTCACATAAAAGCCAGAAGAGTAGTGACTCACTCATGCAGAGATTTTATTTAAAACATTTGCTCTGTGGTCAGCATAGATTAAAGACAGATCAGGTTGCCCTCAGAGCAGTGCAGGGATAGTGAGAGTGAGAGATGTTGCCACTTGGTAGATAAACCACACACCATTCACATGACAGTCACTTTCCTTGGTCCCCTCCTTCAAGACTGGAACACCTGCATTCAGCAGACTTGGGCTGACTGACCTTGTAACTCTGAAGGGTTCTTGGAAAGATGTGACATTTTAATTTTGTGATAAAAAATGAAACGGCTGCTGAAAGAAGATCTGAATGTCCCTTAGGGACTCCTGGTACATGAAGAAATGAAAAAGAGAAACTGGTGGGGAAGAAAAGGGAAAATAAAAAAGAAAAATGAGGGAAAGGAAATAAACCAACAAGAGAGCACTATGACAAGTTTCCATTGTTCTTTTTCTGTGCCAGAGAGAGTGGAATTTTAAATGATTGCAAATTGAGCGGCTCATGGGTAATCGATTTGGTCTCCACCAGTAGAGGTCAGAAACCCATGACATGTAAATAATATTTATACAGTTGAAACAAGGAACAGATGAAGTCCATGGAAAAGAATGAATCTCTGCTTTTTGATTTTTATAGAAAAGCACAAATTTCAACATCTGAGACCGACACAGTAAGAAAACTGCACATGGTAAAAGCTAAAGTGTGAATGAATATCCGTAACTGTCAGTATTTATTCGGCTATGTGCTATTTATCTCAGGTCTACCAACTAAAATTAGTTAATAGTCAACCAAATTCATTGGTCAATTCATAAAAATCAGCTGATTGACTGATTTTGTGTGTGTGTGATCACATCCATTTCCAAATATACTTGTCCTAGAGCAACTTTTCTTCTCCCCTTTCATTCTTCTTCCCTTTTTTCTTTTTTTTAAATATGTAAAAAAAATCACTAATTCTTTCACACTTAAAATAGCCTGTGACCTGCTGAAGATGGAAACTGTCAAGAAGATCATAGGATCTGCGGGTTTGAAGAAATTCCAGTGGTCATCTAGCTGGACCTCTGATGAGGGCAGGAATCCTTTCTATAACATCTGGTAGTACATGGTCACCAAAGAAAGTCTGCTCATATATTTTCATTGATAAGGGACCTGCTATTTTGAGGGGCATTTAGTTCCATTGTTTATGCATCTGTATGTTAAATCCATATTTTTAGGTGTGGGTAATAAATTAATAAACAACAAAATCATAAGATAGTGATAAGTATAATTCAAAGCCTTAAAACAGAATAATGTGAGAGTGAGTAGATAGCTACTAAAGACTGGGTGTTCGACAATGGTCTATTGCAGGATACGACATTGGGGCTCAGAAATAAGTGTTTTCCAAGCAGAAGGAATAAGCAAGATGAAGAGTCTAAGGTGGGAATCAGTTTGGCATGGAAAAATAAACAAGCAGGCTGGAGACTGATGGGCTAGGTTCAGGACGCTGAAAGACAAGCCTGGAATGGGTGCAGAGATCATTCGATGTTGGGCTTTGTGGGCTGTGACGAGGATTGCGTGTTCTATTCTAAGCACAATCAGATCTATTAGGCAGTTTTAAACAACATATTTAAAAATATTGCTCATGTAGAGAGAATAAGATCCAAAGCAGCAGAAATAGAAGCAAGGAAACCAATTATAAGGCTATTATGATAGATCAGAGAAAAGATTTTGATAGTTTGGATTGTGGTGGTGATGCAAGAAATGGAGAGAAGTGAAAGAATTTGGATTATACTTTCAGGAAGTCAGATTGGCACAACTGGCTAGATTGACTTTGCAGCATGGGGTGGAGAAGAACAAAAAAGAATCATATGCACTGTCAAGATACCTGGCTTGAACACCTGAGCAGGTGATGGTACAAGTTACTGACATGTAGAAAACAAGGTGATCACTAGGTTTCCAGGCAATGAAAGTAACCCAAGAATTCTGCTTTAACCTCACTATGTTTGAGATGTCTGCCATGTAGGCAGTTGGCCAAACAATTCAGATGTTCTAGATAGAAGCCAGATATTTTCAGGCATCTGCATTTTGTAAGATAATTAAATTATTAGTAGGTTAGTCCTAACATTGAACTGAAATTTTCTCCTTGTCATTACTACCCACTAGTCCTAGTTTTATCTTCAGAGGACAGACCATTTCTCACATGATGATATGGTTTGGCTGTGTCCCCAGCCAAATCTCATCTTAAATTGTAGCTCCCATAATCCTCATGTGTCAGAGAGGAGGAACCCAGTGGGAGGTAACTGAATCATGGGAGCGGGTTTTTCCCATGCTGTTCTTATGATAGTGAGTAAGTCTCACAAGATCTAACGGCTGTATAAGGGGCAGTTCCCCTGCACATGCTGTCTTGCCTGCTGCCATGTAAGACATGCCTTTGCTCTTCCCTCACCTTCTGCCATGATTATGAGGCCTACCTAGCCAGGTGGAATTGTGAGTCCATTAAACCTCTTTTTCCTTAAAAATTACCCAGTCTTGGAAATTTCTTCATAGCAGTCTGAAAATGGACTAATACACATGACAGCTCTCCAAGTATTTGATAAAAATGAAGGTTAATATTTACTGTACACCTGGTATATGCCAATTATTTTGCTCATAGTCTCTTATTTGGACTTTCTAGGGTATATGAGGGCATGAATTATTTCCCCATATTAAAGAAAACGGAACTGAAGTACAGAGAGGGTATCTTGTCTAAGGTCACAAAGCTACAAAGTAGAGAAGCTGAAATTCAATGCAGATCAATCTGATTCCCAAGACGAATTAACACTAGTGCTCTCAAGTGTTTCTCAGATAGCAGGGCTTCCAGAATGTTTCACCATTCTCAAAGTCTTCTGCTAGCTTCCTACTTCAGCAACATCTCGCTTTAAATTTTGGTCCTTCCAGTGAACACATTTGATCTGACCAAGGAGGAATACACCCATCTTCTGGACAGATGCCTTCATAGAATGATGCTGGACATTGCATTAGAGTAACCACATCACACTGCTGGCTCATATAAAATTTGTGGTCAACTGCTGTCTAGCCAGGGCTCCCACATCCTATACTTGTGCTATAATTTTTTTTGCCTACATTAAAAATGTCAGGATATTTGAAACCTGAGTCTTTTAACTAGCAAATTAGTTGTTACCTCCACTTTTCTTCCAAGGCAATCTGATAAGTGGGCCTTTTGTCTTTGTCTCATTTGTTGATTAAAATGACATTTACATTATAGAATCAAAATTTTCAATATAATAAAAAATAAAGGTTAAGATTTATTGTGTGCCTACTGTGATTCCAATATTATTTTAAGTCTCAGTTTTCTCATCTTTAAGATGGAAATCGTAATAGTACCAAACAGCAAATGACAAATTGCCTGTGAAATTCCTAACTATAAGGTCATACTTATCTATCACTCAAAACTTTGGAAGACCATCTTATTTTAAGACAATGTCCAGCCTTTGATATTAAGCCACTCTCTGATGTAACTAAGGAATATTGTATTGGGAAAGTATACGGAAACTAAAAATTAGTCCGCCAAAAGCAGTTTGCAATGGAAAACAAGAGTAAATGATCTTACTATGTCACTGAGAGTTGCAACCACCGCTTAATTGCCCACCGATAGTCTGGTAAGTAAGGCATTGTTGATGTGTTTCCCATTCTACCCCAAAAAGGAAAAGGGCCTCCAGGAAGAAGATCCTAGGGAAGGACAGTAATGGAAGGAATGTACTGAAACTCCCTCCTCTGCCCAAATCCAATACAATTATTTATTTGTGCCCTGCGCATAATCTGTGCTTCCCTTAGTTCAGATTCTCAGAAGTAGATCATGAGACAAGGGCTCAAGTGTAAGTTGTTTGTTTGGAGGAGATGCTAGGAAACACCAGAAAAATGGGAAAGTGAGCCAGGAAAGGAAAATAAATAAAAAGTGCATTATTAAGTTAGTTACTACTGAGAGTAAATGGTATGTAATCCTGCTGGGAATCTCTGGTAGCCGGGGTAGAATTTGTGTCTCAGTGTTATCCCATCCCAGTTAGTTAATTATACACTAATTCCCATCAGTCATTGATGGAGACTGTCAGGGTAGGGGGTTAATTCTCAAGCACTTCCAGAATGCCCTGTGCACCAGAGAAAGCTGTCAAAGAGTTGGAACCATGATCAGGCCTGAGGGAATGTAGACTGGGAATAACAGAATATGCTACAGCCAGTGAAGGTTTCTCAAGACCTCCAAGCTCTCCAATAAGCTAGATGATCAGATGTATATTTTTCTGGCAGGATGCGTGGCCAACGAGAGCAGTTAAAACAACAGAAGCGTGGCCAAGCACCATGGCTCAGGCCTGTAATCCCAGCACTTTGGGAGCCAAAAGCAGGCAGATCATGAGGTCAAGAGTTCGTGACCAGCCTGGCCAATGTGGTGAAACCCCGTCTCTACTAAAGATAGAAGAAAATTAGCTAGGCGTGGTGGCGTGCACATGTAATCCCAGCTACTCGGGAGACTGAGGCAGGAGAATCATTTGAACCTGGGAGCCGGAGGTTGCAGTGAGCCGAGATCAAGCCATTGCACTCCAGCCTGGGCGACAGGGTGAGACTCCATCTCAAAAAAATAAATAAATAAAAATAAAAAAATAATAGAAGAGTGTACTCTGGACAACTCAACAACAGCAACCACAAAAATTTGTAAATGGGCAAAAGGACTTAAATAGACATTTCTCCAAAGAAGATAAACAAATGATCATTCACTGGGCTCATTGCACATGAAAAGATGCTTAACATTATTAGGTAAATGCAAATCAAAACCACCGTGTAGTATCACTTCATGCTCATAAGGATGGCTCTTATGAAAAATCAAAGCAAAACAACAACAAAAACTAAAAATAACCAGTGTTTGTGAGGATGTGGGGAAATCAGAACCCTTGCAAACCGGTAATATAAATGTAAAAATGCAACCACTATGGTAAACAGGAAGTTCCTCAAAAAGTTAAACATAGAATTATTATACTATCCAGCAATTTCACTCCTAAGGATACAACCAAAAGAACTGAAATTGAGGACTCAGACATATATGTGTGCACTAACGTTCCTAGCAGCATTATTCACAATATTCACATTATTTACATTATTGTTCATATTTTCCCATCAAAAGGTGGAAACAACCCGACTGTCAATAGATTAATAGATAAACAAAATGTGGTATATACTTACAATGGAATATTATTCACCTACAAAAAGCAATAAAATTATGATATGTGTTACAACATGGATGACCCCTGAAAACATTACGGTAGATAAAATAAGCCAGAAAGACACCAAAGGACAACTATCGTATAATTGCATCTAAATAAAATACCTAGAATATGCAAACTTACAAAGACAAAAAGTAGATTAGAAGTTACCAGGGTTTGGAGAAGGGGCATTAATGTTTAATGGGTACAGAGTTTCTATTTGGGATGATGAAAAAGTCTTGGAAATAGATAGCAGTGATGATTACCCAATACTGAAACTGTACTTAATACCACTGAATTGTACACTTAAAAATGGTTAACATGGTACATTTTGTTACGTATATTTTATCACAATAAGAAAGGTCAAAACAAGTTGATTTTCTTTTCAATTACAAGTTGAAGAATAATTTTCAAAGATGGGCACATAGTGTGATCCCATTTTTCAAAATGAAAATAAAAGGGGAACGTTGGAACCAATAAATGCAATGCATTACAACTGGGACCTATATCCCTCATTGTAGATCATGCTATCTGAGCGCCAGAAGCTTCAGTGAATAAAAACATGAGTTTGCAAAAGATAACATTTCAAATGTGTGAACACATACATTTTAAAAGACCTACAACTCTTATAACTATAACCAAATTTCTCTTTTTATTGCTATAAACTTGGTCATAATATTAATATTACCATTTTCTCCCATAGTTCTATAACATCTACATTACCAGGTCTTTCTTGGTCAAAACCAGCATGTCATCAAGTTCAGAGTAATTCTGACCTTTATTTCTTGCTAAACTATTTTTGATATAAATCTATTTTCAAAAGTTGTATAAACCAATAATTTACTAAATGTTCAACTTTCTATTTTGCCTGCTACCTCCCTCTTATTCCTTCATAAAATTCTCTTACCCTCTGCATAAAATGTATCTCTTTTTTTTTTTTTTTGAGTTGAACACATTTTGCCATGAACATGAGGCTTCGTGCATGAAAGTTCGTCTCCCACTTCCTCTTCCCAGTGGCACAGTCTTTCAACTGCCAACTCCCCTGACTTGAACCTTGGTGCTCCCTACAGAGTGGCAGCATGACTCAGAAGAGAAAATACAACGGGTGGGTACAATCAGACCTGGGTTCAAATCCCAGTGCTACCATCTATCATATGATCTTGAGTAAGAAACATGGCCTTTCTGAGTTTCAATCATATCTTACATAAAATGAGTCTAATACTACCTCTCAAAGGGCTGATGTGCAACATATATTACACTAAAAAGCATTTGGGGCTAAATGCCATGGCTTACACCTATAATACCAACACTTTGGGAGGCCAAGGTAGTAGGATTCCTTAAGGTCAAGGAATCAAAGCAAGATGCCATCTCTACAAAAAAAATTAAAAATTAACCTGGCATGGTAGCACATGCCCGTAGTGCTAGCTACTCAGGAGGCTAAGGCAGTAGAATCACTGGAGCCCAGGAATTTGAGGCTGCAGTGAGCTGTGATTATGCCACTGAATTCCAGTCTGAGTGACAAAGCAAGACCTTATCTCAAACAGCAACAACAACAACAACAACAACAACAAAAACCTGGTTCATTACATGCCATACTTAGTGCTTAATAAATTATTTCCTTTTTTGCATGACTTCCTTCCCAGATCGTAATTGCATTCTATTATCCTATAGTGGACAATGATCTTGGACCCACAGTACTCATTTTCCTCTTCTTTAATTGTAATAGTACATTTATCTGGACTTGGGCCATTCATAATAGAGATTCCATGATCCTTGCAGCCAGTTATGGTCATGTCACTAAAAGGAAAAAGCAGAAGGCACTCTCTGATATGAACCAGTTTTGTTAGACGAGTAAGTTCTAGAGATCTGCTGTACAGCATAGTGTCCATAGTTAACTATATAATAGTATGTTCTTCAAATTTGTTAAGAGAGTAGATTTCATCTTAAGTGTCTTTACCACAAAAATGAGGGGGAATCACAAGGAAACTCTATTACCTTGTGTGTTAATCTGTTTTCACACCGCTATACAGAATACTTACTGAGACTGGGTAATTGTAAAGCAAAGAGGTTTAATCAACAGTTCTGCAGGTTTAACAGAAGGCATGGCTAGGAGGCCTCAGGAAACTTGCAATCATGGCAGAAAGCGAAGGGGAAGCAAGTACATCTTACATGGCGGCAGGAGAGAGAGAGCATGTGTGAAGGAGAAACTGTTAAGCACTTACTAAACCATCAGATCTCGTGAGAACTCACTCACTATCATGAGAACAGCGTGGGGGAAACTGCCCCCAAGATCCAATCATCTCCCACCAGGTCCTTCCCTCAACATGTAGGGATTATGGGGATTACAATGAGATGAGATTTGGGTGGGGACACAGGAGTCGGATTATGTCACTTTGATTGTGGTGATGCTATGTGGTCCAACTCAGTAAATTGTACACATTAAATATGTGAAGTTCTTTATTTATCAATTAAACTCAAACTCAATAAAGCTCAATAAGCATCTTAATAAAGCAGTTTGCTATTAAAAAAAAAAAAAAAAAAAAGTAGGACGCTGCCCTAACAATGGTTGATATGAATGAACCCCTTGCTGTCTTCTTTTCCAGTATGCTGACTGGCACACAGACACTGATATTCTGGAACATGAAGACAAAGGCTTGGGACAAGGGAGGAGAGATCTGGAAGGAACCTACATCTGAATATTCCATGGAGCAAAGCAGCCATATCGTCCTAACCCACTCACCCCCAAGCGTTATTTATATGGGAGAAATAAGCTCTTTTCTTCTTAAAGCCAAATTATCTTTCATTTATAGAAAAATTTTATACTAACTCACATATCTTCCTAGGAATCCTACATTTTCTCTTTTGGGGTAATGGAAGAGTCCTCCTCAGAGTTCTTTCCTATTTCCCATGAGAGGAATCTTACAGGTGAGTCAACTGAGGCCAATCTAGCAGGCTGTGATGAACACTAAATGGTTGGGGACTTTTGCTCTGACATATGTCATCATCGAAGTGCATGAGTATTTTATAAGATGATCAATGCTAAATGGCGGAAATATTTTGCCACAGCATTAACTAGACTAAAACCATTTTTACAAGATAATTGAAAAGGATTACCTAAGAATCTGAAGGAAAGTTACTTTTATGATCATACTTGTTATGCTGTAGTAATGTAATATGCTGCTAAAATCCATTTCAAACTGTTATTTCTATGAGAATCTGTCACACTAATTCTCACTAGCTATACACAAAGACAGAATTGAGTACTATCGATGCAATGAAGTTCTGGGGTAAAAGGAGTCAGGCTCCAATCTGTGTTGTGCAATGCTGTAGCAGTGTACTTTGGGGGAGTTTTCTTTTTTGTGTCTCAAATTCTTCACCTATTTTATGGATTTACAATAATAATTAACAAGATTAATATGATTATTAAGTGCAATAATAATGTATAGTATTTAACATAGTACCTATAGAAAGCACTAAATACATGTTAGTTGTCATGTTCTATATATTATATATATATAGTTTGTTTGTTTTGTTTTGTTTTTTTGAGACAGAGTCTCACTCTATTGCCAGGCTGGAGTGCAGTGGCGCAATCTCGGCTCACTGCAACCTCCAACTCCCCAGTTCGAGTGATTCTCCTGCCTCAACCTCCTGAGTAGCTGAGATTACAGGCATGCGCCACCATGCCCAGCTAATTTTTGTATTTTTAGTAAAGACTGGGTTTCACCTTGTTAGCCAGGATGGTCTCGATCTCCTGACCTCGTGATCTACCTGCCTTAGCCTCCTAAAGTTCTGGGATTACAGGCATGAGCCACCGCACCCAGCCTAATTTTTTTAATACTTGTTTCTGTAAAATTTCTCTGTTCAAAGAAAAAAAAAATCCACAAAACCTAGCATATTGTGGCACTAAAAACTGTAAAATAAAGTATATTAAATACAATCTAGCAAATGGGTTATTTGAATATATTTCACCTTGAAGGTGACTCCTGCTAAAAATGTGCCAAGACCAACGAATGCTAAATTTGGTGAGCAAAAATTTTAGGATAACAGGATTTACATAGTCTCATAGTGCCTCCTTCAAAGGTATTTATTAACACCAAAAAGGTGAGATGGTAACTTTACAACCGGTATACCCAGCAGATATTACCTTAACCAAGTGATCAAGGTCAACATCACCAGCAACGAGACAAGTCAACATCATGAACCTCTTATTAATTCATGCTTAGAACGCAGTATCATTTGCGTAACATTTTGCCAAAAGTGAATAACTTCAGTCCAAACAGGAGAAAACATCAGACAAACCCAAATTGAAAGAGACTACAAAATTTGTTCAAAATTGAAAGTCTTTAAAAATTTGGCAAGGAAACCTGGACGAGCAACAAATATAAGTAAACCTATATTTGATAGCCAGCCTATATTTGAAAAATGTCAGAGAATAGATACTCACTTTATCTAATGTTTTCACACCTTAAAAAAGAGAAATTTATTTTGGAAATGAAGTAGATCTATAAATGTTGATTTTAAAAGATTTTGAGTGGAAAAACACAAATTATTTTAATTTTATATAAGACTATGGGCTGGGCACAGCAGCTCACGCCTGTAATCCCAGCACTTTGGGAGGCCAAGGAGGGGAGGATCACAAGATCAAGAGATGGAGACCATCCTGGTCAACATGGTGAAACCCCATCTCTATTAAAAATACAAAAATTAGGGGGGGGTAGTGGCGCATGCCTGTAGTCCCAGCTACTCTGGAGGCAAGAGAATCACTTGAACCCAGGAGACGGAGGTTGCAGCGAGCCGAGATTGCCCCACTGCACTCCAGCCTGGCGACAGAGAGCGACTCCGTCTCAACCAAAAAAAAAAAAAAAAAGAAGAAAAGAAAAGAAAAGGAAAAGAAAAAGACTAGGCACACTATAATCTCATTTATGTAAAAAATGATTTACATCTGCCTGTGCATTTTTTACCTTTGTATATAAAATGTCTGAAAAGATAAAAAATACAATTTGTGATTAGTTCTTTGGGTAAAAATTGGAGGCTGAGAGATGAAGGGAGAAAGTTACTTTTCACCCTGCATTTCGATGTACTATTTCAATTTTTTAGCATAAAGATGTATTATCTTTGTAACAAAAATAATATATTTATTAAAAATGAATGTAAATCAAACCTGGATCCATTTCTCATTTTTGTCACATGTCTGCTAAGTCACTTAACGTTTTTGGACGTCATTTTTCTCTTCTGTAAAATGAAATTATTATTTTATATATTACTGATTTAACTGGAAATCTCTGCAAGCTTGTCCAGCTTGCCTTATTTTGTTGTTATTGTTGTTGTCGTTGTTCTGTTTTGTTTTGTTTTAGGCTTTTGGCCAGCTTGCCTTATTTTGTTGTTATTGTTGTTGTCGTTGTTCTGTTTTGTTTTGTTTTAGGCTTTTAGCAGCCTGAAGCCATGGTTTTTAGTTCCTGTCTCTGGTGATAAGTGGAAAAGAGGGATGAGGAAGGGGCTTTACTGGCCCAATCAGAAACAGAAACTAAGAACCTATGACTGTATTCTTGCCTTTGAACAGCTCTGCTAGGGTGTTGTGCAAATACAGATTCCCGGGCCCCACCTCAAGTCCTATTAAATCAGACTCCTCGGGCATAAGGCCCAGAAGTGAAATCTGTAAAAGCTCCCCAGTTGATTTTGGTTCTCCCTTTCCGGACCTGGCCGAGCAGGAGGCGCCATCATGGGAGTTGCCATCCGCCACAAGGACCGAAAGGTTCGGCGCAAGGAGCCCAAGAGCCAGGATATCTACCTGAGGCTGTTGGTAAAGTTGTATAGGTTTCTGGCCAGAAGAACCAATTCCATATTCAACCAGGTTGTGCTGAAGAGGTTGTTTATGAGTCGCACCAACCGGCCGCCTCTGTTCCTTTCCCGGATGATCCGGAAGATGAAGCTTCCTGGCCGGGAAAAAAAAACGGCCGTGGTTGTGGGGACCGTAACGGACGACGTGCGGGTTCAAGAGGTGCCCAAACTGAAGGTATGTGCACTGCGCGTAACCAGCCGGGCCCGCAGCCGCATCTCAGAGCAGGGGGCAAGATCCTCACTTTCGACCAGCTGGCCCTGGACTCCCCCAAGGGCTGCGGCACTGTCCTGCTCTCCGGTCCTCACAAGGGCCGAGAGGTGTACCGGCATTTCGGCAAGGCCCCAGGAACCCGCACAGCCACACCAAACCCTAGGTCCGTTCCAAGGGCCGGAAGTTCGAGCGTGCCAGAGGCCGACGGGCCAGCTGAGGCCCCAGGAACCCCGCACAGCCACACCAAACCCTACGTCCGCTCCAAGGGCCGGAAGTTCGAGCGTGCCAGAGGCCGACGGGCCAGCCGAGGCCCCAGGAACCCCGCACAGCCACACCAAACCCTACATCCGCTCCAAGGGCCGGAAGTTCGAGCGTGCCAGAGGCCGACGGGCCAGCCGAGGCTACAAAAACTAACCTTGGATCCTACCCTCTTATTAAAAAGATTTTGAATGCTGACCAAAAAAAAAAGTTTATATCCACATCACTTTCCACAAGAGTATCAGAGCCTCCCAGGAGAGAAGACAGCGTAATTATGCCTGCCATTTTTACTTCGGGAGTGGTCACGGGACTTGACCAGTGAAATGTTAACTCCATGAATACCAGCAGGGATGTTAATGTGAGTGCATGGATTGGTTTGTTTGCATGTCTTTACTTAGCCATGAGAAGAACATATACTAGGTAACAGCTGATCCCCAAATAAGGAACTACAGGGAGCAGACTTGAATTCAATAAGTATGTGAAGTCAAGCATAGGTAAGCAATCCTAGGTAAGCCATCCTAGGTAAGCCCTCCAAGACCGCTACTGACCCACAGACCTATGAGTGAGTAAGCATTGCTACAGCAGCAACTATCTAATAAGAGTGGAAAGTGGAATTTTGGAGAAGCCAGTCCACCCAGCAGATTAAATAAAGAGTTACCCTCTAGAGATGGTTTTGTTCCTCTGAAACAATGCTTCACAGTGTTTAAGATGCAGTTTTTCTATCTACCTGGCCTCTAGAGTGAGGAAAAATGGAACAAATTCCCTATTCAGTCCACACTGTACATATAGTGTATGCAAGAAATGAACATTGCTCTTATAAGTCACCATAGATACAGGGCTTAGCTCTTTGGCATATCTCAGACAATCCTGACTAATACAGGAAGGAAGTTCCAAGATTAATTCATCAGTTCTTCAATGTCATGGAACATTAAGCTTTCCTTTTTTCCATTTTTCCTTGTTCTACGGACCACCGTGTCATCCCTTAAAGTTTCAAGGTGGTTGTAGCAGATCCAGGCCAGAATCAGGTAACAGGCCCACGTCCTGACTGTAAGAGGAGAAGCTAGAAAAACAAGTGGTTTTGCCTTTTCGTTATATTTACTGGAAGACAAGCTTTGCCAGCCATGAAGAAAATAGGAGGAACAGGTGCTGCGTAGGCAGCCAACAGGTTCTTTGAATGTAGGATGGGATACTATCTACATTTGAGATTCTACTATTTACTGAATGCTTTCTCTATGTCAGTTTATTTTCATAGCTCATAGACATTATTTCATCCCCCGCCACCCATTTTACTGATGAGAAACTGGAACACAGGGAAGCTAATTGGGAATCACAAAGACAAAGCAACATGTTTAAAATCACCCAGATTGTAGATGACAGAATAAAGGTTTGAACCCACGCCTGACTGTCTGTATTGAAGCCCTCTTATCCAAACACCCTTCATGTAAAGACTTCTGCTTCTCTCCATTGTTCAGTACTTCAAGACAGCTACTGATTCTGCTGCATGACTCTTCTGTACTACAAAAGAGGTGCAGGACAGACACAAAAACAAAGTCCCTCCCTGGGGCACTGAATTACCCACCCCCAAAGAAAAAGACAGATGGTGATCTTTTTTCTTTTTTTTTCAGTGTCAAAGCCCATTCCAGTGAAACAAGCGCCTGCTGTCCCATGACTTATAACACCAAGTGATGTTCAGATTCTGTTGGGTTCCTGAGCAAGCATGCCAAGTCTGTTTGCAATTTCCGCAGCTCATAGCATGCTTGTCAGAGGCTTTCCATTCATTTTCACTAACGCTTCCCTGGCCTTTTGAAGGCTTTTCAGCTGAAAGCCAAGAGTCCAGGCCCCAGATTCTCAGAGGCTGGCAGCCCTCTTAAATGCATTGTTCATATCTCTGTCTCTCTCTCTCTTTCTCTCTCTGCTTTTTCCAAAGAAAGGACATATTGGTACAACTCAAAAAGCTGCAAGCTGAAAACGCACTGAGAGTTTGAGCAGTAAGTCCCTGGTGTTGCTCATACCCAGAGCATTATTATCCCCTTAATCATCTCTCTCTCTCTGGACAGTGGTCTGTCTTGATCTTTCTGGGAGAGGCAACAAAGCAGCTGTGGTAGAATTTGATGCCATGTTGATGGCGTTGCACTGTTTCTTCAGATTCTCACATGGATGTGTGCCCTTGTGGGTGGCCTTCCATGCAGAACAGAGCAGTCCTTCTTCCCAGAAAGGCAGCGGAGCTTCCCAGCTGTGGTATCTTGGGGAAATGAAGCACATCCCCTCTGCTGTAGAATCATCTTAGCTTTTCCCACTTTGAAAGCTGGTTCCCAGAGAAAAGATACTAGGCAATTTTTTTTTGTAGAGTACTGATTGTATTGCTGTCAAATCAATGGACTAATCACCTATACGCATTCTTCTCTCTCAAACTATGAAATTTTTAAATGGGAAAACAGAGAGCTTGGGAAGAAGGAAGCAACAAGGGCTTTATGCCTCTGTGGTAGACAGAATTCTAAGATTGACCCTCAGTGACCCTAACCCTTCTATAATCCAATACCCAGCCATTTGAATGTGGGTAGAACATGTGAATATGATGAGTGGTTACAAGGCAAGAGGGAGATTATGCAGTTGAGCCTGAATTAATCACACAAGCCCTTTAAAAGTAGAGAGATTTTGCTCGCTAATAGTAAAAGAGAAGTCAAAACGATTCTAAGTTTCAGGAGGATTCTATTTGAGAGATCCTGCTACCAGCCTTGAAAAGTTAAGCTTAACTGATGAGAGGGTCTGGGAGAAAGTCCATGGCAAAAAGCTTGCAAGGGGCCTCTAGGAGCTGAGACAAGCCCAAAGCTGAAAGCAAGTAAGGAAATGGGGTCCTCTGTCCTACAGCAGTGAGGGACTGAATTCTGCCAACACCCTTAATGGACCTGGAAATAGATTCTTCCCCAGGTCTCCAGGGAAGAGTCTAGGCCAGCCTTGAATTCAGTCTTGTGAAACTCTAAGCATAGAACCCAGTCAGGCCCTCTCATCCACCCTTTTCCTCTATATAACTGAGAGATGATAATTGGAAGTTGTTTCATGTGGTGAGTTTGCAGTAATTTGGTATGCAGCAATAGAAAACTCATACAGCCTCTTTCACCCATTCCCAGGAATCACAACGTTCAATTGGCAACAAATTGCATTTAATGAGTACAGACTCTAAATCATATAGATCTTATTCATTACATTATCTTCCGGCTTCGTTATGCATAGTAAGTATGAAATCAATCTTTGATGAAATGAATGAGGCAATGCTTAAAAGCACAGGCTTTAAAGTCAGAGACACACGAATCCAAATCCCAGCCTCATTACCTAGTATCTCCATGATCTGGAGTGGGTCGTTTAAGGTCTCTGAGTCTCAACCGTTGTTTCATTTGCAAAAAGAGGGTGAGCATGACACCTGCCCATTTTACTGGTTCCACTATTAGGAGACACAGTTGACTACTAGCTTATTTTTCACCTTCTCCAGTGGATTTGACAAAATTAGACTCTACTAATTTCCCACCTACATATAAAACCATTTTTTTTTCAGTCCCTTGTTGGAGATCTTTCTTTCCCATCTATTTCTTATATGTTAGAGTTCTTCAAGGTTTGGCTGTTTCCTTTCTTACGAATTATTGCATAAATTTCCGTGGCTTCAAATGCCATACACTTATCAATCTTTTTCAAGATTCTTTCTCTACACCAGCTCTTTCTTTGGGGCCCTGAACCCATATATCTAGCAACCTGATAACTCTATTTGTATCTTACTAGTTTCTGAAACTAAGAGAAGGTCTATATTGAATTCATGACTTTTTCCCCCCAAAATTACTCCTCCCCTAATGTTTTCAATCTCCATAATGTCTCTACCATTCACTCCTACCGGAAACCTGGGAGACATCTTTGAAAACCTCTTCCTCAGACATTCACATTCAACTCAACACAAAGACTTGTCAGTTGTACCTCTAAAGATATTCCTTATCTACCCTTTTCTCTCCATCTCCACAGCTATTCTTATACCCATCCAAGCCACCATGTTTTGCTTGGACCATGATAACATCATCTAAATGATATCCCACTTCACTCTCGTTTCTCTAAAATCCATTCTCCATTCTGTGCCCATGTGATCTTTATAAAAGGAGAATCTAAGTATATCATTGCTCACATTAATATTTTTAATCTTATATTGGCCTTAAGATAAATTATTAATTATAGATTAAAATTGTTATTAGTCAAATATTAGGTCAGTTCTTCTCTAATTTCAGCATAAAATTAAATACATGAGGTGTCTGCACAGCTCATGTGCTCTTATTTGGAAATGTTTTTGCCACTTTTGCTGAAGAAGTTGCCAGATTTTTCGACCTGGTTGTCCTGTAGTTCTGAACAGAACTGGCTAAATAGGAGAGGGAAGGAAAGAAAGACACAGAGACAGAGGCAGAGAAACGTCTGATATCTTTGTAGTTCCCATGACACCAGTAGTACTTCCCACAGCTGGGTTTCATGAAATTTCCCTTACTTACTTGTAAATACATTTCCTTTTGGCCAACATGAGTTTGTTTTTCTTTCAACCAAATAACTCTTAAACAGAAATAAAATTAGCCTTTTGCCTTTCCTTCTCAACATAATCCCAAACTTGCTTCCAAATTTTAATTTGCAAAGTCATCATAATTTGAAAAGTACTGGTGGATTTCCCAAGTCCAGGGATTCATTTGCTCTGAGTTCTTCAGAAGCAACCAACTTTTGCCAATGGAAACACAAATGACCCAAATCAATGATATATTTTTAACTTTTTATTTGGAAATAACTTGAAATTTACAAATTGTGGAAATAAAAATAATATGAAAATCCCCACATAACAATTATTCAAATTCACCTATTTTTAACATTTTACCCCATTTGTTCTATCATTAAGACTATTTGTCAATGTATGTAGCTATCTAGCTACATCTAATTTCTTGTCTGAACCACTTGATGGTAAAGTAAATACATCATGGCCTTGGACCTATTAATGTATCAGTGTATATTTCTTAACAATAGGAATGTTCTATTATATAACCAAAGAAAAGTTGTCAACCTTGGTGAATTTAATATTGGCAAATGTTTTTCTGTACACTTTGTATTCCAATTTTCTCACTTGATCTAACAGGGTCATATAGCACATTGCCCCACCCACCACTCCAGTACAAAATTTAAGATCAAGTATTGTATTTACTTATCATGTCTCTTTGGCCTCTTTTATTTTAATTTTTTATTAACATCATTATGTTGTAAAATAGATCTCTTGAACTGATTTCTCCTAACTGAAATATTATATCCTTTTCCCCAATTCCATTCTCCCCCTGCCCCCGGTAATCAGATCCTACTCTCTGCTTTTATGAAGCTTACATTTCTACATTCCACAGATAAGTGAGATCCTATGATATCTGTCTTTCTGTGCCTGGTTTATTTTACTTAACACAACAACTTCCAGGTTCATCCATATTGTTGCAAATGACAGACTTTCCCTCTTTTTTAAAGCTGACTAGTAATCCATTGTGTATGGATGCCATATTTTCTTTATTTATCCATTGATGAACACAGGTTGATTCCATATCTTGGCTATTGTGAAGAGTGTTGCAATGAACATGGCAATGCAAACAGCTCTTCAACATACTGATTTCATTCCCTTTGTTTATATACCCAGAAGTAGGATTGCTGAATAATGTGGCATTTCTATTTTAATTTTTTGAGAAATCCCAAATTGTTTTCTATAATGGTTTTATTAATTTACATTTCCACTAACGGTATACCAGGGTTCCCTTTTCTTTATAACCTTATCAACACTTATCTTTTATTTTTGACCTCTTATAATCTGAAACATTTCCATAGTCTTTCATGATATTGATGCTCTGGAAAAATACATTCCTCTTTTTGTTTCATAGAATGTTTCTCCTTTGGATTTTATTGAAGTTATGTGTTCTCAGATGGAATACTGCATAGGTAATGTGGTGTCCTTCCAGGGGTGTGACACCTGGAGGGACACAAGGCCACCTGTCCTTCATGGGTGATGGTCACTAGGACCACTAGTCAAGGTGCAGTTAAGGTGTGATCTGATTCTCCACTGCATAATTATTGTATTTTTTTTTTTTGTCTTCCTGTATTAGGGTTCTCTAGAGGGACAGAACTATAGGATATATACATACACACACACACACACACACACATATATATGTATCAACTCACATGATCACAAGGTCCCATAGTAGGCCATCTGCAAGCTGGGGAGCAAGGAGAGCCAGTCTGAGTCCCAAAACTGAAGAACTTAGAGTCCAATGTTTGAGGGCAGAAAGGGTCCTGCATGGGAGAAAGATGTAGGCTGGGAAGCTAGGCCAGCCTAGTCTTCCCACATTTTTCTGCCTGCTTTATATTCTAGCTGCACTGGCAGCTGATTAGATGGTGCCCACCTAGATTAAGGGTAGATCTGCCTTTCCCAGCCAACTGACTCAAATGCTAATCTCCTTTGGAAACACCCTCACAGACACACCTGGGATCAATACTTTGCATCCTTCAATCCAATCAAATTGACACTCAGTATTAACCATCACACTTCCTTACAATAGATAAGCAGTCTGTAGAGAGACACTTTGAGACCATACAAATGTCCTGTTTCCCATCAAAATTTCTTCTAGGATTAAAAATCCATTGATTATTCTTATCAGATCCAATCCATACCACGATGGTTGGAAAATGATAATTTTTCAACTCCAGCGTTGCAAAAGCCCTCCTTCTCTCCCACTTATTTATCTATTTTTGGTGTAAATCCATGAGTTTCTTTTTTCCCAGTGATTTATGTTTTATTATTGTATTCCATTATTTGATGCTCAAATCAACCTAGATTTTCCCAGTGGTAGCCCCTTTGAGCTGAATTTTTTTCCTTGTGACAGGTCATGATAGGTAGATGGATGTAGTGCTTTTTATTTTATGGCATAACAATATATTTCAGGCTCATTTTGTGCCCATCCTGCCCCAGCTCTGAAATCAGCCATTTCAATTATATTTTTAAATTGATGTATTGTAATTGGGTTTTTATTAAAATGGGGCATATTTATATCTGTCTCATTCTTTGTTATCAGAAAATTTTAGCAATACATTAGAGCAAAACAAAGAAGTTTCAGTGGAAAATTCTTCTAGTGGCTTATTTCCCCTGAGTTTTTTGGATAGGAAGATAGGCTGTAATACGGGCTGAATTCTACTTATTGAAAATCAGTGTATTATTATCCTACTCTTCTGAGAGCCAGTGCTTGGCAGGCATCCTCAAATTTTATTGTGAGTTACAATGCTGGTGATCAACCAATCCAATAAATTGCTCAGTTCTTCCAGTTCACTTAGACAAAATATGATTTTTCTTTAAAAATATGCAAACTTGTTGGAATTCATTTCTTCATCTACAAGTATAATGATTTTGACTAATTTTACACAAAAATATTGCCAAGTGTGGGCTTCATAAATCTGTCTCATTTTGTTACTTGCTACTCTCCCCAGCTGCTTTGAACTTAGCAGAAAACTGCCAAATTAAAAAAATAATAATAATAAGCTATCATGTGCTGTAATTTCCTCTTTGGGGGCATTTTTAATTTTGTCATTGTACATCTTATGCTTTAAAGTAGATTAAATACATCTGATCCGGTGCCCAAGAAACAATTATTTCCAGTGTTAAAAACAGAATTGAGAATTCAGGGGATGGGAAGTTAGAACTTGAACTCTGTCTTAGATTTTATGTGACATGTGTTAACATCTCATCTAATTACATTCATTACCTTATTCATCTTTAGAAACAAAATATTAATGAAAACTGAAAGGACTGAAATAACAAAAAATAGATTTTCTTCTGGCCTTATATTCATACTGAATGGAAGTGTACAATTCATTGAATGATACCCAGTTAGGTTGATGAGATGGGGCTTTGTGATGGAGTCAGATACATTCAACAGGATGTAATAAATAAGAAACACGTAATGAGTCTGGGCACGGTGGCTAATGCTTGTAACACTAGCATTCTGGGAGGCCGAGGTGAAAGGATTACTTTAGTTCAGGAGTTTGACACTAGCCTGGGCAACAGAGACCTCATCTCTACAAAAAGTTTAAAAATTAGCGAGGTATGGTGTCATATGCCTGTGGTCTCAGCTACCTGGGAGGCTGAGACAGGAGGATTGCTTCAGCCCAGGAGGTTGAGGCTGCTGTGAGCTGTGATTATGACACTGCACTCCAGCCTGAGTAACAGAGCAAGATCCTGTCTCAAGTAAAAACAAAAACAAAAATGAAAAACAAGAAACACGTAATGGAGTGTTAACGACTAAAAGGTTAAACTGGTTAGCATTGGCTCAGAGGCTCTAGCACCGTAATCCAGACTATCATTTGTCTTATTAGATTTTAAGACTCAGAAGAGCTGAGATGAAAGGAGGGTTATTTTTAAATAATACTTTTATGAAAATATAATTTACGTTCCGTAAAGTTTACCCTTTTAATGTGTACAATTCAGTGATTTTTTAGTATATTCACAAAGTTGTGCATACATAGATCACCACTATCTAATTGTAGAATATTTTCATCACCCCAGAAAGAAACCCCATAGTCATTAATATTCATTCTCCTTTCCCCCTTCCCTTCAGCCCCAGCCACTGCCAACTTACTTTATATGTATGTTCTATTTATTTGTCTATTCTGAATATTTTACATAGATGCAGGTATACCATGTGTGGTGTTTTACTTCTGGTTCCTCTCCCTTAGCATCATGTCTCTAAGGCCCATGCATGTTGGAGCATGTGTCAGTGCCTCATTCTTCATTATGGCCAAATAATATTCCAATGTTTATATGAATTATAAATATTTCATTTACCAGGCATGGTGGCTCACACTTGTAATCCCAGCACTTTGGGAGGCCGAGGCAGGCAGATCACGAGGTCAAGAAATTGAGACCATCCTGGCCAACATGGTGAAACCACATCTCTACTAAAAATACAAAAATTAACTGGGTGTGGTGGTGTGTGCCTGTAGTCCTAGCTACACAGGAGGCTGAGGCAGGAGAATCGCTTGAACCTGGCGGGGCGGAGGTTTGCAGCGAGCCGAGATTGTGCCACTGCACTCCAGCCTGGTGAGAGAACAAGACCCCGTCTCAAAAAAAAAAAAAAAAAAAAAAAAAAAGAACAAATCTTTTATTTATCCACTCATCAGTTGATAGATATTTGGATTGTTCTTACATTCATAATGCTGCTATGAATATTTCTGTACAATATTTTGTATGGACATATATTTTTAGTTCTCTTAGGTACATAGGAGTGGAACTACAGGATCATATAGCAAATCTGGGTTTAACTTTTTTTTTAATTTAATGTAATTTTTTTTTTTTTTTTTTTGAGAGGGAGTCTTACTCCGTCACCCAGGCTGGAGCGCAGTGGTGTGATCACGGCTCACTTCAACCTCCGCCTCCTGGGTTCAAACAATTCTCATGTCTCAGCTTCCCGAGTAGCTGGGGTTACAGGCATGCACAACCATGCCCGGCTAATTTTTTGTATTTTTAGTAGAGATGGGGTTTTACCGTGTTGGTCAGGCTGCTGACCTCAAGTGATCTGCCTGCCTTGCCCTCCCAAAGTGCTGGGATCACAGGTGTGAGCCATGGCGCCCAGCCCATGTTTAACTTTTTGACAAACTCCCAAACTGTTTGTCAAAGCAGCTGTACCATTTTACATTCCCACCATCAAAGTCTGAGCATCCAATTTATCCATTAACTCACTGATGCTTCTTCTTATCTGTCACTTTTATTATTTCCATCCTAGCAAGTGTGAAGTGTTAACTCGTGGTTCTCATTTTCCTTTCCCTGATGACTAATGATGTTGAGAATCCTTGTATGTGTGTATTGACCATTTGGATGTCATCTTTAGAGAAATGTCTGTTCTAATCCTTTGACTGATTTTAAATTGGGTTCTGTGCCTTTTCATTTTTATTTTTTTCCTGAGTTGTAAGAGTTCTTTATATGCTTTGGATACAAGTCCCTTATCATATACATGACTTGCAAAACTCTTCTCCCCATCTGTGGGGTTGTCTTTTTACTGATGGTATCCTTTGTAACACAGAAGTTTTAAATTTTGATGAAGTCAAATTTATCTATTCTTCCTTTTGTTGCTTTCGGTTATGTCTAGGAAACCACGGCCTAATCCACTATCACAAAGATGTACTCTTCTGTTTTCTACTAAGAGTTGTATAGTTTTAGCTCTTTTTTTTTTTTTTTTTTTTTTTTCTGAGACAGAGTCTCGCTTAGTCGCCCAGGCTGGAGTGCAGTGGCGCGATCTCGGCTCACTGCAAGCTCCGCCTCCCGGGTTCACGCCATTCTCCTGCCTCAGCCTCCCGAGTAGCTGGGACTACAGGCGCCCGCCGCCTCGCCCGGCTAATTTTTTGCATTTTTAGTAGAGACGGGGTTTCACAGTGTTAGCCAGGATGGTCTCGATCTCCTGACCTTGTGATCCACCCGCCTCGGCCTCCCAAAGTGCTGGGATTACAGGCGTGAGCCACCGCGCCCGGCCAGTTTTAGCTCTTACACTTAGATTTTGATCTATTTTTGGTTAATTTTTGCATAGGATATAAGATAGGGATCTAACTATATTCTTTTACATGTAGATAACACTTGTCCAACACTATTTGTTTAAAAATATATATATATATTCTTTTACCCTTGAGTTGTCTTAGTACCCTCATGAGGAGGAAGCTTTTTGGGTGAGTTTGTCTCCCACGAAAATGTAGAAGACCTTTGAAATTTCCTTAACATTCACAGTAACAAGTTTCTGGTTTCCCGAGGATTGAAGAAAAAGGTGTTCCTTCTCCCCAGCAATAGGCTAGCTGCTGGGTGTTGTGGCTCACATCTGTGATCCTAGTACTTTGGGAGTCTGAGGAGGAAGAACTGCTTGAAGCCAGGAGCTCAACACCAGCCTGGCCAACAAAGTGAGACCCCATCTCTAAAAAGAAATTTTAAAAAATTAGCCAGGCAGGGTGGTGCACCCTGTACTTCCAACTTCTTGGGAGGCTGAGGTAAGAGGATTGCTTGACCCCAGGAGTTTGAGGCTACAGTGAGCTATGATTGCATCGCTGCACTCCAGACTGGGCAATAGAGTGAGATGCCATCTTGAAAACTAATTGATTTATTAATTCATTAAAATTTAAACAAAAATTCAAAAACCAACGTGATTGGATTCTTCTTTATTGAATACCTGCAACAGACTATCATTCCATCTAGGAACTTATCACAATCTCTGTTGTTCTTTGGCCACTTGAAAAAACTTGCCCTGCCACAGAACGTGTATTTCAAAGCTTAGCTGAGGCTCCAGAATCCCAAAAAATGCCTTTATTATTGAATCACTGGATAAGATTTGGAAAAAGTGGTGCAGTCATTGACACACTATAAGATTGCAAATCTGCTATATGATCAAATGTTCAAATAAGGATGAGACACTGAAAGATTGGTGAGGCCATTCTGCCTTAACCAACACTTCAATTGAGAGAGGGTCAGGTAAGGTGGCAGGTAACTTCTTTCCAGAAAGTCCATTGAAGAAAGTGAATCATAAAGGTCAATCTGAGTCCGATAAATCATTCTACTTCCTTATAGATCCGAATGCCATGATTCGTAAGCAATTCTCCTTTTATCTCATGTTAAACTCTCTCTCAACAACTTCACCTCTAATTCTTTGTTGAGAAAGAGCAACTCGTTTCTGGTGAATCACTTTGGAGTAGACTACTTCTAAAATAGCCCCCAGTGATCCTTGCCTTCTGGTAGGTATGTCCTTGTGTAACCCCTCACCATGGGTGGCCTAGACCTAATGACTTGCTTCTAAATAACAAAAGTGATGGCCTATTACTTCTGAAAGTAGGTTATAAAAGGCTGTGACTTCTATCCTGCTGGCACTCTCTTGCTGTTTCTCACTTTCTCATTTTGATTAAGCCAGCTACTCTATTGTGAGCTGCCCTCTGGAGAGGCTAAGTACTAAGAAACTGTGGCTCTTAGTCCAACAGCCCAGCAGGAACTGAATTCTGCAAACAGCATTGTGAGTAAGCTTGAAAGTAGATCTTGCCCCAGTTACGCCTCAAGATGACCGCAGCCTTGGCTGATAACTTGATTGCAGCCTTGTGAGAATCCCTGGGCTGGAGGATCCAGTCAAGTCATTCCCAGACTCCTGATCTACACAAACTGTGTGAAAATACATATTCTTGTTGTCATCCACTAACTTCGGGGATGATTTATTATATAGCAGTAGATAACAATACATGATATTACTTGATCCACTGTTTTCTATTCTGTGCCCCAGTTCCTCAATAAACTGCAAGTGATGTCAAATAAACGCTTCCTAAATCCTGGGTTTTCAAATCCTTTCTTGAAACTCTATCTTTCCAACCTCTCATTGCTGTTCAATTACTGGACCATTCTAACCCTACTCGCTCCTATTCAGTCTCAATGAAAAGTCTCATTTTCACTGCATCATCTGGATGTTCATTGTCTTACCACCAAATTGCACCTTTCTTCTCACAAACGCCTTCAATTTCCTAGTGTTAACCAAAACCAGGTTTCTTCAAAACCATATCAAAGCCTTCTTCAATGGAGAAAATTCCTGCTGTCATCCCCTGCCCAACCCAGCATCCTGCTCTGTGTTTCTGCCATTTGCTAATCATGGGAAGTTGGGTTATTATTTAAGCCCTCAAAACCTCAATATCTTCATTTCTTGAATGGGGATAATATCTAACTCACTGAATTGCTCGAAAATTAGTAAAATGGTGTAGTCAAAAGTGCCTGACAGTGCTCATCCCTCAGCACATACCCGATTGATAATTGCTTTTTTTCTTTCCTGATATCAATTTCTCATTCATTTATTTAATAGTTTCTTATAGACTATATTATGGTCCCTTTTTTAAGGCAGGTCCTGGTGATACAGAGATGAAGATACTCACCATCTTGAAGATACTCATCGTCTGCCAGGGATACAGCATTTATCACACTTTTATTGAAGTTATTGGTTGGTCCATGATAGAGGCTCATATTCTGGGAAAACAAAAACAGGGTACTTATTATTATCCTGACAACTCTTTACTAATTCATGCCACTTACTTATATCTGCCTCTTTCTTTAATCTTCATTATAATCTACAGAATTCCACAACATTTTTCATCCCTCACTCTCCAACTTTTGGCTTGGAGTCTTTCTTTCCACTCTCCTCTGGTCATTACTCCCTAATACAATCAGCTACCATGTTAAATTATTTTAACATAATGGCTCTCACAATTCCCAAACAAATCCTATTATTAGATCCCAAAGATCTAATAATAATCCTACCTTTAGTATTGATTAATATGGCTATCCTCACTCTTCTCCCTTAGACTTCATCATCTTTATTCAAACGTACCTCTTCTTGCACTTGCTATGTCTTCTCTTAGAACATTGTTTCCTTCCCTATTGCTTGACTAATTCCTAAGCATTCTGTGCATCCTTGCCCGCCATCGTATGACCCCAGCTAATCACCTAATCAATCATTGTTTCCCTGCAGACACCTGATGCTTCAGGCCATTGTATCATTCATGGATCCCAGGCACAATGCATATCATCCTCCTTCTAAAATTATGTTCAGTCATTTGCTCCATGAAGGATGCCTTCTCCCCTCAACCAATATTAATCCATCAGAATCTCAATCATCCTTCAAGGACCATTACAGACACAATGTTTTTCTTGTTTTAAATGCTTGTGCTCTTTCTTTTAACCCTAAGGATGTTTACAACACTTTTTTTTTTTTTAACAGCATTTAAACTACATTCTTGAGGCTAGTGTCATAATTTTATAGTTACATGTTTATTGTCTAAAGTATATCTCCTAATGTTTGTTTGTTGTTGTTGTTGAGGCAGAGTCTCGTTCTATTGCCCAAACTGGAGTGCACTGATGCCATCTTGGCAAGGGCAACACCTCCCAGGCTCATGAGTTTCTCATGCCTCAGCCTCCTGAGTAGTTGGGATTACAGGCGCACACTAATGCACCCAACTAAATTTTGCATTTTTATTTATTAATAATTTTTCTTTTTTTGAGACGGAGTCTCGCTCTGTCGTCCAGGCTGGAGTGCAGTGGTGTGATCTCCACTCACTGTAAGCTCCGCCTCCCGGGTTCACGCCATTCTCCTGCCTCAGCCTCCCAAGTAGCTGGGGCTATAGGTGCCCACCACCACGCCTGGCTAATTTTTTGTATTTTTAGTAGAGACGGGGTTTTACCATGTTGGCCAGGCTGATCTCAAACTCCTGATCCCAAGTGATCCACCTGCCTCAGCTTCCCCAAGCGCTGGAATTACAGATGTAAGCCACTGCACCCGACTGAAAGTACATACCCTAATGTTTGAAAACCAAAATTATGTCTGTGGCAGCATGAGAATGTTCTTCACAGATCTTTCAAGATAGGAGGATAATAGAACAAGCTCTGGAATCCAGCATCAGGTTTGTGCCAAGGGTATACCTCCCACAGGCTGCTCCTGGCCAATGACTGAATGTATCAAGGGATACTCAGGCTAACCCATTCTTTGGACACAAAGGCTCTCCTCTGATGGCCAGCTTTGACTTAGGACTCCCCAGGAGCACTACTGAACTTCCCTCAGATGGAGGGCGATATCCATTTAGGGTCACACTTGCTTCTCACTGTGAAGGCTCTCCAAGTCTATCCCAGCCCCCTCCCCATTTTCCTTCATATGGCATTTTCCCAGATGTTTCCAGCTGTTTCCCCACATGTTTAATCCAGTCTTGGCATCCGCTTCCCAGAAGACCTGGAATAACAAAACTGGTGCCAGGAGTGATCCTCAGAAACAGGCAATGAGTTGAGGATAGAACTGGCTAACCTACCACCCAGCAGAGGAAGAAGACAGTATCCTAGTTGGAAGGAGGGGCATGGATAGTCACTGGCATGAGGTAACCCACCATTCCTCTAATAAGGACTAGCATTTCCCACTGCAGAAGCCCCTCTCCCACAAAACAACACACGCCAGTGGTAAATGAAATGATAGCCCCATGCCCCGCACCGCCCTTCCACACATACACGAAGATGTCAGGTCCTAATTTCTATAACCTTTGAATATGTTACATTACATGGAAGAAAGGACCTTGCACATGTAATTAATTAGAATACTGAGGTATGAAGATTATCCTGGGTTATCTGGGTGGGCTCAAAGTGTTCTAAACAATGATGAAAAAACCAAAGATGACACAAACAAATGAAAAGACATTCCATGCTCATGGGTTGGAATAATTGATATTGTTAGGGTGACCATACTTTCTAAAACAATCTACACATTCAATGAAATTCCTCTCAAAATACTAGTGTTAACAGAAACAGAAAGAAAATCCTAAAATTCATATGGAATCAAAAAAGAGCCAGAACAGCCAAAGCAATCCTGTGCAAAAAGAACAAAGCTGGAGGCCTTACACTGCCTGACTTCAAAATATATTACAAAACTGTAGTAACCAAAAAATCATGGTATTGTTATAAAAATAAATACTTGAACCAATGCAACAGAATCCGGAAATGAATCCATACATTTATAGTCATCTGATCTTTTGATAAAGCCATCAAGAACAGACACTGGAAAAGGACACCCTCTTCAATAGGAAAACCGGATAATCATATACAGAAGAATGAAACTGGACCCCTATCTCTCACCATATACAAAAGTCAACTCAAGATGGACTAAAGACTTAAACATAAGACTTGAAATTATAAAACTATTAAAAGGATATTGATCTAGGCAGAGAATTAATGGCTAAGACCACAAAAGCATAGGCGACGAAAACAAAAATAGGCAAATGGAACTACATTAAACTAAACAGCTTCTATACAGCAAAGAAAACAGTCAATAGAGTGAAGAGGCAACCTCTTGGATGGGAGAAAATATTTATAAACTACTCATTCAACAGGGAACTAATATCCACAGTATACAAGGAACTCAAACAACTCAGCAGTAGAAAGAAAGAAAGAAAAGAAAGAAGAAAGAAAGAAGAAAGAAAGAAAGAAAGAAAGAAAGAAAGAAAGAAAGAAAGAAAGAAAGAAAAAGAATCCCATTTAAAAATGAGCAAAGGACATGAATAGACCCTTCTCAAAAGAAGACATACAAATAGCCAACACATATATGAAAAAATGTTCAACATCATTAATTACCAGGGAAATGCAAATCAAAACCACAGTGAGATATCTTACCCAAGTTAGAATGGCTATTACCAAAAGACAAAACATAAAAGATACTGATAAGATTACAGAGAAAAAGGAAAAGGGAGCTCTTATACACTGTTAGTGGAAATGTAAGTTAATACAGCCACTATGGAAAACAGTATGAAGATTCTTAAAAAAATTAAAATATAATTACCATATAAGCCAGAAGCTTCACTGTTAGGTATTTATCCAAAGGAAAAGAAATCAATATATCAAAGTGATTACAACACTGCCATATTTGTTACAGCACTATTCACAATAGCAAAGATATGGAATCAATGTAACCGTCCATCAATGGATGAATGGGTGAAAAAAAAAAAAAACTGTGGCATATATACACAACGAAATACAATAAAAAAAGGATGAAATAATAATAATTTCATCGAATAGCAATAAAAAATGATGAAATAATATAATTTTCAGCAAGATGGGTGGAACTTTAGGTTAATATGCTAAGTAAAATAAGCCAGGCACAGAAGACAAGTATTCCATATTCTAACTCCTATGTGAGAGCTAAAAAAAAAGAAAGTTGATCATATAGAGGTAGAGAATGGAATAATAACAGAGACTGGAAAAGGGTGTATGTGTAGAAGAGGGAATGAAGAGAGGTTAGTTAATGGGTACAAACACAGTTAGATAGAAGGAATACATTCCAATCTTTGCTAGAAAAGCAGGGTGGCTAGAATTAACAAAACTGTATTGTACTTTTCAAAATAGCCAGAAGAAGACTTAAAATGTACCCAACACATAAAAATGATAAACCCTTAGGTGATGAATACCCTAAATATCCTGAATTGATCATTACCCATTCTATGCATAGAACAAAATTTCACATGTACCCTCATAAATATGTACAAATATAATGCATCAAAAAATATTTAAATATAAAAAAGGGTTCTTGTAAGAGGAAGGCAGTAGGGTCAGTGTCAGAGAGGAGGACACAACAATGAAAGCAGAAGTCAGAGAGAGAGAGAGAGAAAGAATGGAGATGTTACATTGCAGGACTTGAAGGTGGAGGAAGGAGCCATAAGTCAGAAAAGGCAAGTGGCTTCCAGGAGCTAGAAAATTCAAAGAAACAGCTTCTCTCTGACTAGCATCTTGATTTAGAACTTCTAACTTTCAGAACTAGAAGATAATATTTGTATTATTGTATGTCATGAAGCCTGTGGTAATTTATTTATTTATTTATTTATTTTTGAGACAGAGTCGCGTTCTGTCTACAAGCTGGAGTGCAGTGACATGATCTCGGCCCACTGCAACCTCCACCTCCCAGGTTCAAGCGATTCTCCTGCCTCAGCCTCCTGTGTAGCCGGGACTAAAGGCATGCGCCACCACACCCAGCTAATTTTTGTATTTTTAGTAGAGACACGGTTTCATCATGTTGGCCAGGATGGTCTCAATCTCTTGACCTTGTGATCCACCTGCCTTGGCCTCCTAAAGTGGCCTGTGTTAATTTATTACAGCAGCCATGGGAAACTAACACAGTGCCCACTCAGGAGCTGCCACATCTTCTCTTCTGCCTTCCAGGCTGCTAAATAGGGAAAAATTTCATCATAACCAGGCTAGGGATATGCTGAGTCTGGTAGGAGCAGAAAGCAATTATATGCCTAAAAGACTACATCCTGAAGAACTGGCAGGAGTCAGGGAAGTTCTCCTGTGATTTGAATTTGAGGATGCTTGATCAAGGAGACAAAAAAGTAAAGCTGGATATGCAAGATTTCATTGAGTTAGAAGCACTTTATTTAACACAATTTAATGTTCTAGCAAGGTATGGAGAGAATGAGAAAAACTTGTTGCTACTGTGGCTCTTAGAAGCCTGGAGAAAAGCAATGGTCAGCTTTTGGCAATGTAGAAATGCCTGCATTTCCCTAGCAGGTGACAGAGGAAGAAATAAAGGGGCTGAGGGAATATACTTGCTAAAATGGATAAATGATGTGAGTCTAGAAGGTCCACCAGATGAGCATGTTCCATAGGAAGCCCAGAGAACACAGATAGCTTTCACCAAGGTCATCAGGAATGCACTGATGAAAGGGGACAGACCACCGTCACTAAGAAGTTCAGAGACAGTTTCTTTGCAGGCTAGGGTTAAGGGAGGTGAAGCAGTCACAGGTCTTAGCTTAGTAGCGTGCATGGGAATGATGGGACTGTGTAGAGGACTATGTTAGCACATTCCATAACAACACTGACAGTCTGATCTATAGTTTCAGGAGTGGGGCTTCAGAGAAAGTGAGTTCAATCTATTGATAGGAAATATAAGTTTTATTTTATTTTTTTTTAAAAAAAAGGTCTATATTTCATCCATCCTTTAGTAACTCACCACTGTGTTCACTTCAGTAAAGTTTTCATAGCACATCTAAAGCCTCTGTGAGGCTCAGAAATATTTGTGAAACAAAATTCTGGAACCGCAAATAAAATGTTAAATGGTCTCTTTAAATAGAAAATAACATATCTGGAAAATTTTCATGTAACTGTGTGCTTTAATCAGCCTTTCCTTTTCTAAGCATTATGTGTTTAAGTAATAGGCAATAGAAATATACTAGGCCGGGCTCAGTGGCTCACACCTGCAATCCCAGCACTTTGGGAGGCCAAGGCGGGCGGATCACCTGAGGTCAGGAGTTCAAGACCAGCCTGGCAAACATGGTTAAACCCCATCTCTACTAAAAATACCAAAAATTAGCCGGGCATAGTGGCAGGTGCCTGTAATCCCAGGTACTCAGGAGGCTGAGACAGGAGAATCCATTGAACCCAGGAAGCAGAGGTTGCAGTGAGCCCAGATGGCACCATTGCACTCCAGCCTAAGCAATGGGAGCAAAACTTCATCTCAAAAAAAAAAAAAAAAAAAAAAAAAGAAGAAGAAGAAATATACTTTAATCTTTGGCAGTCAAATATTATGTCCTGTAACCAGATCGTAATCAAATGTCTTGGAAGTTATATAGTGTATAATCATAATATGTTGGTTTGACATTTCATATCTCATCAAAGAGGATGCCTACCTGCAATGCTCTCTTCAGTTGCAGAAGCTGATAAGTCAGATACTTCATCTTGTCCAGAGGCTTCATGGTGTAATGGGGAAAAAAGGGGGGCAGGGTTTAGAGTCCTGACAAAAGAGATAGGAATGTCAGCTCTGCCACTTCCTAGTTTTCTCAACCTGGACATGTTTATTAACTTCTCTCACCTCGGTTTAATCATCTATAAACAGGAAACAGACACAGGCTTCTTGCAAACCATATATGAGATAATATCAACTGATACCTGGTCAACAAACGCTAATTCTGTTCCAAAATCCACCCTCTCTCCTTCAGTGTTCTTTCTTAACCATCTCCATGTCCCGTGGTATTTTAGCCTTACAATGACAGATTGTGAAGAAACGGACTAGCATAGACCAAAAGATACATAGCCCCATCTTTGAAAGCCACTTCCATTCACAATGGTCAGAAAATCTTGAATTAAAAACAAAAACAAAAACAAAAACAAAACTGACCTCTTTTACCTGAAGGGTTTTTATTTTTCCTCACAAGGTCATACATACTGGTTTTTTCTTTTTTAAATTTTAATGTAGTAAGAAACATTTAACACTTACCACATCTACCCTCCTACCAGATTCTTAAGTGTTCAATCTAGCAATTGTTGTGCACATACTCAATGTTGCACAGCAGATCTCTGGGGCTTGTGCATCTTGCATAACTGATTTTGTGCCCCTTGATTAGCAACTCCCCATTTTCCCCTCCCCTCAGCCCCTGGCAACCACGATTGTCTTCTTTGCTTCCATGACTTTGACTGGCAGAGACAAATTCTTAGTAATCACCTATAAAACAGCTAAATTTAGATTTCTGAAGGTTTTAAACTACTCAGAGGGCTGTTGGTAGGGCTTTATTCCTGATTCTTGACTGCACTTATATATCTCTAACTACTAGCACCTGCCTTGGCCTTCCTCCTTTCAATCTTGTATTAGTCTGTTCTCACGCTGCTATCAAGAAATACCCAGGCTGGGCACGGTGGCTCATGCCTGTAATCCCAGCAGTTTGGGAGGCCAAAGCAGGTAGATCGCCTTAGCTCAGGAGTTTGAGACCAGGGTTAAACCCTGTCTCTACAAAAAATACAGAAATTAGTCAGGCGTGGTGGTACACACCTGTGGTTCCAGCTACTCTAGAGGCTGAGGTAGGAGGTTGGCTTGAACCTGGGAGGTGAAGGATTGCAAAGAGCCAAGATCACACCACTGCACTCCAGCCTGGGTGACAGAGCCAGACTGTCTCAAAAACAAAAAGCAAAAAAAAGAGAGAGAGAGAGAGAGAAGGAAGGGAGACAGGGAGGGAGGGAGGGAGGGAAGAAGGAAGGGAGGAAGGGAGGAAGGGAGGAAGGGAGGGAGGAAGGAAGGAAGGAAGGAAGGAAGGAAGGAAGGAAGGAAGGAAGGAAGGAAGGAAGGAGAAAGAAAGGCTGAGACTGAGGAATTTATAAAGAAAAGAGGTTTCATTGGCTCACAATTCTTCAGGCTCGACAGGAAGAATGGCACCATCTGCTTGGTTTCTAGGGAGGACTCAGGCAACTTACAATCATGGTGAAAGGCAAAGGGGAAACCAGCACTTCACAGGGCCAGAGCAGAAGCAAGACAGAGAGGGTGTGGGGAGGTGCTGCATACTTTTAAACAACCAGATCTCGTGAGAACTTATGACACAGTACCAAGAGGGGATGATACTAAAGCATTCATGAGAATTCCACCCCCATGATCCAGTCACCTCCCACCCGGCCCCACTTCCAACACTGGGGATTACAATTCAACAGGAGATTTGGGCAGGGACACAGATCCAAACTATATCAAATCTGTGATGTTGCTTTCTTACCACCTATATCACTACCTACTCGCAGCTATAAATAATAGAGAAAATAATGCATTTACAATAGCATATCTCATAGTTTCTATCTGCCTGCCAATGTAATGACAAGCAACCTCAGCCGAAACCCAAAGATAGCAGAATGCAATTCTAATCAGAAAAAAACGCCCCTAACAGTTCAGTGGCTCCCTCCAATCTGTAGCAAGCTCACTCACATAACACTCCACCCAGAGATCTCTGCAGCTGATATGGTTTGGCTCTGTGTCCCCACCCAAATCTCACTTTGAATTGTAACAATCCCCATGTGTCAAGGGTGGGACCAGGTGGAGGTAATCGGATCATGGGGGCAGTTTCTCTCATGCTATTCTCGTGGTAATGAGTGAGTCTCAAGACATCCGATGGTTTTATAAGCAGCTGGCATTTCCCTGCTTGCATGCATTCTCTCCGCTGCCACCCTGCGAAGAGGTGCCTTCCACCATGATTGTAAGTTTCCTGAGGCCTCTGCAGCCATGCAGAACTGAGTCGATTAAATCTCTTTTCTTTATAAATTACCCAGTCTTGGGTATTTCTTCACAGCAGTGTGAGAACAGACTAATACAGCAGCTGTTCTCCATCAGCAACATCAGCCTTACTTAGATGGTTAAAAATAAAATGTTACATTCGGGGTGGGGGCAGGGTGAATGGGGAAGGTAGTGGCTAACCCAAGGCATTAGGCATTTTCTTGCTCAAGGAATGATTTTTGAAGATTTACAATTGTTTCTGTTCCTCTCCACTGGTATTTTCACCAGACAGATTTTTTGCTAAATGCCGCAGAATCATTAGCCAACTTATGTCCCTTGAGTAATGGTATTTAATGGTTTTTTGCAGAAAAGTTACATTAGTATAAATCAGTGGTCTTCAACAGGTGGCAATCCTTCCCTATCCCAACATTTAGCAACTTTTGGAGACATTTTAGGGGCAGGAAATTCTAGTAGCATCTAGTGGCAAGGGCCAGGAATGCTACTAAATATCCTACAATGCCCAAGATAATCCCCCGCAATGAGGAATAATCTGACCCAGAGGTAAATAGTGCCAAGGTAGAGAAACACCAATCGTTCCATAATTTAGCTATGAATGCATGTATGGCAAAAGGGGAAGGAGCTATAATGCAATATCAAAAAAAAAAAATCACGTTATAGCAAAAAAAAGAAGCTAACATGATCTTTGTCATAGAAGAAAACTTGTGACATTTGGAATAGGGAGCAAAAAGTCTTTGAAACACAGGAAGGAAACTTGCATTTATAACAGGTCACTAAAATTAATTAAAAAGATAACAGTGCCCTGAGCTTGCCAAGTATGCCATCGTGACTGTAGCCTCATGGATTCGTAGGCACGCCTGTAGGAATACAGAAATAGGTTTATTTAAGCCTGACTTTCTTTTGAGCACTGGCAACAGATGAGTTCTCTGCGCCAAATCCTGCCCATAGAAAGCTAATGGGTGTTGCATGCAGTTATCCAAGAACACAAATTGGCTTTGTGGCTTCTTGTGGCATTTGGCTAGCTGAATCAGAGGAAACAACTAGAAGCTGAGGCAGATGGTTCACAGGCAATATGCTATAATGTCTTCTTACAAATATGTAGTTATGTATTAATAGGTAACCTCTTAGGAAACATGGACAAATATATCATTTTTTGCAATTCCCAGTTTCTAATACAGCTCTGTATGTTGCTGGTGCTCAATACCACTGGTTTCATATTTGTTAAATTATCTCATACTCTCTTCAAACTCATATCCTCATATCTTTGGAATGTGGAAGCAGACACAAACAAGAAGTTTAGCAAGGAGTACTTACTAAATACCAAGTACTTCATCAAGGGCCAGAAACCCAGTGATAAATAAGATGAGTATGTCCTCCACCATTTCTGAGCCTGTTTCTCCTCTGAGTTTATTGTGGCCCTTTCTATCTAAGTGAGGCTGAAGGCCATTCCTGTAACAGAAGTAAAAGTTGAAATTCTCAACTCCACGCTTCTTCCATGAAGTCCTCCATCAGGAACATGCTAACAGGTTGGAACAAGAGTTTACAAATATGTACGCTGGTCAGGTAGAAGAGGGGAAATGGTGAAAGAGGAGTAAAGGAGAATGGTGTGACTTCTCAGGTAAAGAAACTATCTTCAACAAGCTCCTCTGACAGTGGGGAAGATGGTGTATAATGTGGTATTGAGTGGAGGCAGAACTATTAACCTGGACCAGAGCTACTGGTGTTGAAACAACGATTCTAGCAATTCTGAGACCAATGGAAAAAAAAAAAATTTATAACCCGTCTGCCAGCCTGTAAGCCTGTTTCCACTTCAGAATTAATTAGTATCAACATTTTACCAGCCAATATGTCTCAAAAAAAAAAAAAAAAAAAATCAACAGTGTGCTTTGCTTTTTTCTTGCACAATAAACCCCTAGGGATTACAGATACATTTATACCACATCTTTCAGGACTGTTGGAAATATTAACCAAAAGTATGTGCCTAATGATTGTTTTCATTTTAATGCATTTGTATTATTTTCAATGAATGAAATTTATTAAATGACTATATAAATGTGATATAATATGTCTATAGGTAAAACAGTTTCCATAAGCCTACATAAAGCAGAAAATTTTGTCGGACTATTATATTCTGACTCATCTTCCACTTGTAAGATTAATATCTCCTATATGTAAGGTAAGTGGCTCTGTAAATTATCTGGTCAGAAGATGTGACTAGAAATTCATAAATGTTCTATTTCTATTAAACCTGTCTCATTGACACAGCCCACTTTTATTCTCTCCTATTCTGCAAGACTTCGAAGGCTGGTTTAACATTCCTGTGTTCTCAGCTATATAATTCTGGTCTTTCCACCAAAGCAGTTTTATTTCCTGACAGTCACTACAGCTTATGAAAGCCAGTGCTATTGGGAAAATATTCCAAATGCACAGGTTATGTGGTTGTGGAAAACAGACATTAATGGAAAAGGGACTGAAACCAAGTTCTCTTCCGATTGCTATTTTGGAACCTCTGGTTTTTCTGTGGAGCTCCAAGTCAGTGGTGATTGCAAAACCAAAAAGACCAAACAGAATATTCGAAAAGCAAATGACCAGGAGGAGTTTATTTAGAAAATAGATAAATACAAATTGTGCTTTATGGGTTTTCATGTTTATGTCAGAAGGAATGGGTAATGTTGGACGGTCTGAAAGTGATGCTGTGGAATTTCTGTATTTCTCTTACGTTTCAAATCATTCTCCCTGCATCTGATACTAAACTCTTCAGAAAGGTTTCACAGCTGTGTCCTTTGGGCACAGGGCATGTTCTGACATGCAGAGGATTGTCTTGCGCAGCCTGTGGCCGCCAGCGCCACCTAGCTTCTGTATACATTTCCTCAACTCAACAGTTTTCCAAATTGTTCAATTAAATGAGCCAGTCTTCCATGAGGGCTCAGAATCGGTCTCACAGATTTTGAATGATGAAATTCAGGACGGGAGTTGGAACAGCCACACTGCTCTGAATGGTTGTCAGGTAGAAAGACATGTTCTCTAAGTCTGTGGAACTTTAGGTAGGATTGACAACGTTTCTCAATGCATTCATCGCCTGCCTGTCTTTTATTTGACAAACCTTTGTGTGCCAAGCAGTTAGATAATGTGCACAGAGACCCAGCTTCTGAATTTTAACCACTATGTTTTAAATTAGTATTTCTAAGAAGAGAGTCTTTGCTAGGCTCACACTCAGGGACTGCTTCCCAATGAAGGAGATCAGAGTATGTCACCCCAAAATATGCCCCCATAAGAATTATTTTGAGCTAGGGGCAATTGAGAAAAAGCAGACACAGAAGAGCTCCGCCTACCACCTCTGCCTTAAAGCAGGGCATAAATTTCCCCTCGTGAAGGTGTTAAAAACTTCAGACGAATTAGATTTAACAATTTAATTAAGCTCATGAATCAGGCAGCTCCCAGAAACAAAACAGGTTTCCAGCGACTCTTGGGCTGCCACATGGTCAGGTAACATTAATAGGCAGGAAATGGAAAGTGAGGTTCAAAAAATAGAAGTGAGGTACAGAAACAGCTGGATTGGTTACAGCTCAGCATCTGCCTTGTTTAAACGCAGTTTAGACAGTTGGCTGCCTGTGATTGGCTGGAACTCAGCTGCTATGATTGGCTGAAACTTGGCTACTTGTTAAAAGAATAGGTTACAGTCCATTTCAACAACCAGTTAGGCTACAGTTCAGTGTGTATGGAGAAACTGTAAGCTTTAGGCTACACAAAGGTGTCCCCCCACCCTCCCCTATTAGAAAGATGGGAACAACCCTTATCAGGAGATGGAGATAGCACACCAAGATGTGCTGTGTAAGCAAACTTTAGTAAATAACTCTTGTTTATTATTGCTTTTCCTCATAAATTTACTTTCCCACCATTCACCACCCCTAGAAGCCCAAACCCTCTTTCCTCTGTCATAGTCGCTTCTCCCCAGGTTATTGTCCTTTGCTAAAATGGTATAGACACCCTCCAGTTTACCTGCTTTTTGGGGGGTTTTCACTTTTTTTCTATGAAAACCCTGCACACATAAGAATATTAACATCACATACAATGTGTACAATTGTCTTCTATTCATCTGTCTTTGTCAGTTTAACTTGCAGGCCCAGCCTCAGAATATAAGAGAGTAAAGAAAAAGTTTTACCTCCCATACATTTAGAGTCAGTGAACAATTGATTACTAAACATGAGAAAGTTAGAAAATCTAGGGAAAATGGCATGAGGTAATTTGCTCTGTCTCAGAATGTCTTTCATCGTTCTGATGTCACCTTTGAATGGAGTTTATGATTCTTGTATCTTTAAAAGATAACAGCGATCTTATCCAAAGAATCATATGCTTCTATCTCTGGGCTAACTGATGACTATAATGAGAGAAACACAGGAGCACAGAATCATGGGTCAGGTTCATTCTTTGTAGATGAGACCAGTTGCTTGAGGGCATGATTCAGTATACTTTAGAGTCAGTGGGTGTTTGAAATATATAAATGAAATCGACACAGATAAATAGAGCAGTTGGACAAATAGCCTACTTGGATTGTCTGGAAGGCCTTTTCATTTTGTTTTATTTTGGAAGCCAGGACAATATGATTACCAACTATTAGTTGAATGACGAAATTTTCCAGATGGTGATGATGATTAGAATGATCAAGAAATTCAAAGCTGTTTCATCCTCATGGGAAGGCTTCAATGGAATAGACTCCCTGCTGCCTCCTGTAGACTTGGACTTATTTAGGGAAAACCCTACAATGACTACAGTTTCCAGTTGTAGCAACTGGAAGAAGAAAGAAATAGCACCTACAAGCCTGAAAGTTCTCTTCCTTTCAATGAAAAAGCAGCTTAAACCTGTCCAAAGTCATGTATGTTACCTCGCCAAGTAAAATTTTATCATTCTGTATGCTGAGTGAGGTTTCTTCCCCTCCCAAGAGGCTTTAACTATAGAAACTTTATGGTTTTTTTGTTTTTTTTTTTTTTAAAGAAGGGGGTCTAGCAACAACCTCAGTCATTCTTTACTGACAAAGGAAGCAAAGATGAAAGTCCAATTAAAAGCCCATGAAATTTCCATCATGTTTCTTTGAATTGAGTTTGGAGTCTTTGGAATTCTCAAAATAATTCACATGAAGATCTCAGATGCCCATGTATTTTCTGACTCCCTTCAAGGTAGCCATATGAGGAATGGCAATGAGTTTTATACCAGCATTTGCTGACAGTAAAATATAATGAAAAACATTTATTTGTAATAATGTTGACCACATTCTAACTGCCATTTAATGTAACCACACTATATTTCATAAGGTTTCAATTTAGCATAGCTAATCACAGGGCCAGTTCTACTCTGATGTAGATCTTTTGCATTCTGCCTAAGAAAATGTACTGAAGTGCTGCTTAGGAGAGAAACCCAGCCAAAGTCACATTTGGAATTAAACACGTTAGAGTTTTAACGTGTGCAGGTTTGTTACATATGTATACATGTGCCATGTTGGTGTGCTGCACCCATTAACTCGTCATTTACATTAGGCATATCTCCTAATGCCATCTCTCCCCTCTCCCCCCACCCCACAACAGGCCCCAGTGTGTGATGTTCCCCACCCTGTGTCCTTTTAAGCCACCACATTTGTGGTCATTTGTTACAGTTGCCCTGGGAAACTAATACAGTACATTCAAATATCACAAAAAAAAAAAAATCAACTAAGAGGAATGAATGTATAAAAACAAATCCTGGCCGGGCGCGGTGGTTCATGCCTGTAGTCCCAGCATTTTGGGAGGCCGAGGCGGGTGGATCATGAGGTCAAGAGTTCAAGACCAGCCTGGCCAACATGGTGAAACCCTGTCTCTACTAAAAATACAAAAATTAGCTGGGCATGGTGGCATGCACCTGTAGTCCCAGCTACTTGGGAGGCTGAGGCAGGAGAATTGCTTGAACCCGGGAGGCAAAGGTTGCAGTGAGCCAAGATCGCATCACTGCACTCCAGCCTGGGAGACAGAGTAAGACTCTGTCTCAAAAAAAAAAAAAAAATCTCCACTGATCAGTGGAGGAAGCCTTTCCTCACATCCACCCTCCACATCTATCAGCATGGGAAGCTGCAGTGAGAAAGTTTACATCTTTTAAAGCAGTTAAAATTTAGAAGTATAAGAATCAACAAAACTATAGAAAGTACTATTGACTCACCATTTCCTAAGCATGTCTTTTTTTGTTACACTTCCATAATTTTGCAAATAGTGTTCTCTTAGCCTGGGATGTCTTTTTCTACCTATGGAATCTCTACATACCCTTCAAGATGGGGGACAAGTGCTGTCACCACTTCCACGAAGCTACCTTCTACACACACACACACACACACACACACACACACACACACACACGAGGCTACCACTTTATTCTGGCTTCTACAACATTTTTTACTTACCTCTAGTACAACACACATTACAATGCTTTGTGGTTTTTGGTTTATGGAGCTGTCTCCCCCACTAGGCTGTGAGGTTTACACGTGCAATACTATGACCTACTTATTCTCAACCCCTCTATATATGGTCTCCAATCATTCAGTAGTCTAGGCTGAATTTCCTTACCGCGTAGTGGCTAGGTTCCAAGGCCTAAGAAGCAGAAGCTGCCAGTTATCCTAAGGCCTAAATGCCAAAGTCCTGGAAAGTTGTTTCTATTTTATTCTATTGTGCAAAGCAAGTTATGAAGGTATTCTAGATTAAGGGGTGGGGAAATAATTTCCTCTTGTTAATCCAAGACACTGCAGGCATGTACAGAGATGGGAGGAATTGTTGATGGCCATATTTAGAGACTGACCTACCTCACCTGAATTCCAATCCCAGCTCTGTTCTTAATAATACTATGACCTTAGCCTCAGATAAATAATCTCTATGCCTTTACATCCTCTCCTATAAAACTAGGATAACACTATCTATTTGAAAAGACTGTTAAAAAGACTAAAGGAGATATTATAATTTACTTAGTGTGGTTTTTTACACATAGTAACCTTCTAACAAATGATAACTATTTTTTCTCTTCTCATAAAGGAGGTGCGTTCGAAAACAGGAAGTTAGTAGACTGCTAAAAGGAAATGCTGAGAGAGACCTTCATGGGGAGAAGAAATGAAGGGCAGAAGGACAGTAAAGACAACCTTTATCAACTTCAATCAGTTGTGTCCAATTTTGTTGTTACTAGGCAACTGTAAAAGAAATACCCAAATCTGGCCGGGCGCTGTGGCTTACACCTGTAATCCCAGCACTTTGGGAGGCTGAGGCGGGTGGATCACAAGGTCAGGAGTTAGAGACCAGCCTAGCCAACATGGTGAAATCCCGTCTCTACTAAAATACAAAAAATTATCCAGGTTTGGTGGCATGCACCTGTAATCCCAGCTACTCAGGAGGCAGAGACAGAAGAATCGCTTGAACCCAGGAGGCAGAGGTTGCAGTGAGCTGAGATCATGCCATTGCAATCCAGCCTGGGCTACAGTGGGAGACTCCATCTCAAAAAAAAAAAAAAAAAGAAAGAAAAAAGAAAAAGAAAGAAAAGAAATACCCAAATCTGCGAAACAAAGTATTTTGGGTATTCACCAGCAAAGTATATGCATGTCTAGGAAATTTCACAGTTGAATTTCAGGGAATATATCACAGCTTTGCATGATTTTTTTAAACTGTACTTTCCTTTAGAAATAATTTTGTTTCTGTCTTTTTTTTTTTTTTTTTTTTTTTTTTTTGAGACAGTCTTACTTTGGAGTGCAGTGACATGATCTTGGCTCACTGCAGTCTTGACCTCCTAGGCTCAAGCAATCCTCCTGCCTCAGCCTCATGAGTAGCCAGGACTACAGGCCCATGCCACCACACCCAGCTAATTTTTTGTATTTTTAGTATAGACAGGTTTTTACCATGTTGACCAGGCTGGTCTCGAACTCCTAACCTCAAGTGATCTACCTGCCTCGACCTCCCAAAGTTCTGGGATTACAGGGGTGAGCCACCATGCCTGGACTTGTTTCTGACTATTAAAGCAACCAATGGCCATTGAGAAAATTGTAGGTAATATCAAAAAGCAGTAGGAAGAAAATAATTAATATCCTTAATGCTATCACAAAGCTACAAGAAATATCTGAACCTATTTTTTTGCAGTAATTTTGTCATCAAAATATTCATCCATAGCTGATTTTATGAGTATACACTGTGCAGTCAGATCGGGCCACACACTCGGAAGAATCCCATTCTTGGTTTAATCCTCTCCTATCACCGCCTTGAAATTCTTAATAATTTTTGAAAAAGAGATTTCAAATTTTTATTTTGCAAATAGCCTACAACTATGTAGTCAGTCCTGAATGCATGTGTGTATGTTTGCTGTATCTGTGTATGAAAACATGGAAGTAGCTACATATGTACACATGCATTAGTACCCCAAGCATATGTAGAATTATATACTTTATTTACATAGCTTTATGGTTACCTATATTTTATCTATGAGCATGTCATGTTTTAATTAACTATTCCATTCCTCTTACATTTTCAGGCTATTTACATTTCTACTTATGTGAATTTTTTCAGCACATATCTTTGTGCATATACAGTTTTTTATTTCATCTTTTATTTATTTCTGTCAGATGGAATTCCAGAAATGGAGTTACTGGATCAAAGAGTCTAAATATTTTTAGGTTTATATTTTCAAATTAATTTTTTAAGCAAAACTGTTGAGATTTATAGTCCAAAGAGCAGTCAACAAGGGTGCCTTAGGTATATTTTATAAAAGACCACTAACAAAGAATTCACTTTTAGAGGCAAGATGTCAATGGTTGAGAATAGAGATTGAATTCATACTTTATTTTTAATATTAGCCATACCATTTACTAGCTAGATAGTGATTTTGTACAATCTTTATTTGTATTTGTACTTTATGTGCCTCAGTCCCCTATATAAAAATATCCACTTAATTAGAGGTACTGTGAAGATAAATTTGAGCTTGTACCATTCAACAAGTTTGGACTGAATACTAAATCTGTTCTAGGCATCTGCTTGGCCCAGGAGATGCAGCAGTGATCAAGATTGATAAGTCCTTACCCTCTTGAAGGTGGGCAGGCAAGTTAACAGTTCGAGAAGACAAGTTGGGCAGAAAACATTTTTTTAAAGTATAATGCATATTATAAAAGAAGAAGAAATAAAGTGTTTAAGGGTAGGTAGTTGTGGCCAGAGAAGGCCTCTGAGGATTGGCATGGCTCTGAGACCTAAAAAATGTGGGTGTAGGGGAGCTATCCAATGAAAGTTGAGTGAGCAGGAAGGAGCATTGAAGACAGAGAAAAACATGTGGGACATGGGCCCCCCAGTATGTGTCAAGTTCAGAAAAACCAAAAGTCACATATAGGTAGGGTGAACAGAAGTCCCAGATTATCCAGACAGTTCCTGTTTATACTAAGTATTGTGGCATAATAATTAATAGTGCACCTCATTATCTCAAAAGCATCCTAGTTCAGAAGGTAAACGATGCAATCAAACTATAGCAAGAAAGCAAAGAACAGGAGGGAGAGTAGGAAGAGATGAGCTAAGGGTACTCTTTGGAGGATTTAACATGTTAAGAAGTTTCATCTTTATCTTAAGAGTCATTTATGGATTTTCCACAGGGAATTTACATAATCTAATTTGCCTTTTTATAGACAGATGCAGCTACATCAGAATAAATGATTTTTGTTGAGTGAAGAATAGCATTTGCAAAGAGTTTAGAGAAGTTTACAATATCTAAAAATAGGAGGAATTACTATCTAGATTATTTTTAGAAATTCATAGAAATCAGCAGTAAAAAAAATTTAAAAATCCAGTAGGCAAAAGGTTTGAACAGACACTTCCCACGATAGAAAATCCAAACAGGTAACATGTATATGGACAGATGCTTGCCCTCAAAAGTTATCATAAGATATACTGCAATTTTAAATACAGTGTCCAGAGAAGCTTTGCTAATGAGATGACACTTAACTAAAGGAGAAAACTCTCTAGGAATCTGAAGGTGGAATGTTCCAGGTAGAAAAAACAGCAACAAAAGGAATGGCCCTAATCTAATAGGTGGTTAGATATATTCAAGTCAAAATACAACTGTGGAAATCTGATTGAAGCGATATCCCCTATATATATCCCCTAATATAATCCATAGGTGTCATGCCAACAAGAGTTAATGGATCAGGGATGGAGGAGGATGGGGAAAATAATTAAATAATAAAAATGTGATTAAAGGAAGAAGGAAACTTGCTTGGATTAACCATACGTATACTAACAACTCAGTCTTGTGGACATGAGGTCAAACAACAAAACAATGACAACCAGAGCAAAGTTATCTAGGATACTGGCAAAAGAGGTGAGTCAAGAAGTGAAATGTGTGAAGCTAAGCTAAGCAAAAAGAGAAGTAAAGACCAGAGGGAACTGATAGAAATGTTCAAAGGACCAGAGGTCATGAGAGGACCAAAGAACCAGTATAATAGGAGCTCCTGTTAGGAGTTAACCAGAAGATAGGTGATCGGAGTTAGACAGAGGGAACTCTGGATTTCTAAAGGGGAACAACTCCAATTGTCAACATGGCCCAAGGTACAGTCATTGAAAGCAGTATAGAGGAGGTCATTGTTGATAAAGAGGTTATCAAAATTAACAACCAGGGAAAGGAACTGAACAATTGGTAGATGTTATTTTTATTGCTATTATTATAACTCATCACAGCATTCTTAAAAACTACAAGAAATATATAAAACTTATATGTAGAACAGAATCAGAGTCTTAGGAAACAAATATTATCTTACAAAAGTAGTACCAACAGAGTTCTGTCTCCAAAGCTAGCTTATATTCAAATCTATGGTGTCTAAAAGAACAGAAGAGAAAACAGGATTTCAGACACAGCATGTATCAGACCATTTTCACACTGCTATCACGAAATACCTGAGACTGGGTAATTTATAAAGGAAAGAGATTAACTCACAGATTCACACATCTGGGGAGGCCTCAGGAAACTTACTCATGGTGGAAGGGGAAGCAGGGACATATTACATGGCGGCAGGTAAGAGAGAGGAGTGTGTGTGAAGGAGGAACTGTCAAACACTTATAAAACCATCAGCTCTCATGAGGACTCACTCGCTATCACAAGACCAGCATGGAGGAACAGCCCCCCATGATCCAATCATCTCCCACCAGGTCCCTCCCTTGACACGTGGGGATTCTGGGGATTACAGTTTGAGATGAGATTTGGGTAAGGACACAGAGCCAACCACATTATGTCACTAATTACGCTTTTTCATCTTTACTGATTTATATGGAAGGGGCTTCTCTGTCTTTATCTACTTGTTGCTAGTGTTTTTAATTAGGAAATTTCAGAACTGGTGGTGCAAGAAAAAAGAATAATTATGAGGTCATCCTGATTTGGAGGGTGGAGAGGAAGGAGAAAAGGAAGATTAAGAAGATCTTGGAAGGAAGATGGCTAAACAGCCCTCACACACTAGTAAATCTAGATGCACTAGTAAATCTCAATAGCTAACATAAAGAAAAAGGGACTAGCTTTCCATTCTTTCCCATTTAAACTATTTCTACTTTATTCCATTTGAAACAATCCAGTGAGATAAGTTTAAAACAACTGAGAATGTCTCTATTCATAGTCACTCCCTGTACAACATCGCACATAACACATACTCTAACATCTAACACAATATAACACCATTTGGGATGTGCTTGACTAAGTATCTAAAATTGTCATAATAAAGGAATTCAAAACTCCAATTTTTCTTTTTTTCTAATCATTTACATTTTCCAGCCCTCCCTACAAACTCCAATTTTCCTTCTTGAATTTCATCTTATTCTACCATTTGAAAGTGTTTCAGAATAGAAAGCATAAATAGCAGCTTCGTTTTATTTATACAAAAGTGTTTCTTGCTCTTTACTGAGCCACTGGTTCCCATAGCCTGATTTTGGAGGAGGCAGGATAGCTGAAGGCAGGTTATTTCCCATGCATTCTCTGAATCTGTCCCACAGGCTGTTTAACACAAGTTGAAGGAAGTACATTTCGGGAAGAAAGTTCAGCATAGGATATGGTACAGGCCTGGGGATAGCCTACACAAATGACACAAGGTCTTAGTGTGGCCGTCAAAACAAGGAAGATGGGAGGCTGGGTGTGACTCAGTGACTAACTCTCCACCTTGGGAAACCAGGAGTTCTTGTGAGTAAGCCCTGCCCAAGATAATGAAAGTATAAAAATATATTTACACAATAGTCATTGAAGTTAAGTGTTTTTCATCTTGTTTTCTAGTCTCCTGGCTAAACAGGAAGTTTTTTGCAGGATGCTCCAATATCCTCTGTTCAGAGTAACAACTTTAGCACTTTGCTTTCCTTTTCTCCCACGATACACTTAATGTTTCCGCTCTAGGTCCTGGATTTAGTCACAGATTTCCTGTAGGAAGCTAAGGTCCTTTGGCTTTTTTGCAAGAATCAGGCATACTCCACATGAAAGAGTCACAAGGAACCTTTTGTAGATAGCTTCGTCTTATTGATGTGCCTTGGGGAAAGTCAGAATGGGTGAGTTAATAAAACTGCAAAATACAACCAGCACCTCTGTCAATCTCCATAACACTCACTGGAAGTCAGGTACTTAAAATAGTTCCTGATCTTAGGGGAAGGATAAGTGATTCACTGGGTTCACTGCAAAAGGAAACTCTTTCGCCAGAGCTTATCTTGGCACCTAAAAAACATTACAAGGGCTAAATGCTACTGGCATATAAAGATGATGATGAAAATAAAATTAAGCCAGTGGGAGCTGGCCATATTGTATTAACATCTAGAGTGATTACATTAACAGTTGCCAATTTTCCTTTAAACTAATATTCTATTCACCTGGACGTATTTAATTATAAGTTCTACCCTTCTGATTCAGTAGAGCATGGTGACAGATCATGTGGACCTGGAGTCAGGGGCCCCTGGGTGTGTGACTCAGTTCCAACACATTTATCTACATGATATTTAAGAAATCTGTTCATTGACTTGGGATTGATTCCTCTTTTTCTTCATCTTTAAAATGGGAATAATAATTGCATTTGGTTGAATCAAAAACTTAGCCATTTTTGTAGATTAAAATCTACATAAATTTCTTGTAAAGATTAAGGATCTAATACATGTAAAGTGCCTGGCACACTGCTAATACCTGTTAAAATTTAACAAAGCAATTATATTTTTATTATTATCATGTTCCATCATTTGTTCTTTTGATCTCCAGTTATGGAGTAGAAATAAAATGTGGACCACTTAATAACACTCTGGAATATAAGATACTAGAGGACAGCAGTTTTTATATTGGTTCACTGCTACATTCAACCCTAGAAAAATGCCTGGTACACAGCACAGACTCAGTAAACATTTGCTACATGAATGGATAAATTAATAACATGAAGATGACTACAACAAGATAGAATTTACCACCTGTCTTAAAATCAAGAGCTATTTTACCCCATTTCTTTTTAGAAAAATGTGCTATTTGTTGAAATAGTAACTTTTCTAATTAGACCAGGTGGACGGGTGCATTTTCAAGATGCTCAGGTACACCTAGTTCTGAAAGCCTTAATCTCCAGAGATTTCAGGTCATCCCAGAAATGTCAGTGGCAACCCAACTGAAGAAACAGCTGAAGTTATAGGAGGGGTCTGCTCTAAGTAACAGGAACCAGCTTGGATGTCCACCATTCTTAAAAACTCATGATAGTTACACCTGTTCAGAGGTAAGAATGACACATTTACTTTTGACATTTACCTTCTCAATTTGTCTTCTGCCTCAGTTTCTTTCCCTTGCAACAAACAAGGAAACTATAGAGAAGTTCTAAAGTAGCGATATTACTTTTCATTTTCTTTCTTTTTATTTTATTTCATTTTTGTTTTGTAGAGATAAGCTCAGGATGGTCTTAAACTCATGTACTCAAGCAATCTCTCCACCTTGGCTTCCAATGTGCTGGGATTACAGACATAAGCCATCACACCCAGCAGATTTTTCTTGGTAATTTATAGCAAAAGGTCTTGGGCCTGATCCTTAAAACCTATGTAGTGGCATCGACTGAAGGCCATAAGAAATATTAAGGAAATGGCCTTTGGCATGAAATGTTATTGGTGTTTTGAGTCTACGACTGAAGAGACATTGATAATTTGAAGAAACAAAATTAGCATACTGATCATGACTTTTTATTTACCAGCCACAGGATCTTTTTAAAAAGAGTATGGACATAATACTGATGCAGGAGTTTTTCTCGACCCTTTCGTTGGAATTGCAACAGAGGTGCCCTGTTTATTTGGCCTGCTGCACTCAACCTTTTGCGGGAGGGAGCGTATGAGCGAGCAAGTGTTCCAGACAGCCGTTTTGGGTGCTGGCAGGAGCAGGCTCCAGGCAGGCCCCGTGGCAATGCCAGGGTGGGGGTGCCTGTGACCCCTGAAGCCCCAGAGGGCATGTTACAATGCTTTCTTAGCTCCGCCGTCCATGGATAGCAGTGTGTTATCAGCTCAGTAGATTCCTTGACTCATTGTGTGGAGCAGCTGCCCTCCACCAGTGAACACACAGGGCCAGAATGACAACCTTTTTTGGGTATCCACACTCGGTGGATCCCAAGCTCCTGTCTGGCATCCAAGAAGAATTAGGTTGCACGGACACTTGAAGGATGGTGGAGGTGGAGAATTTTATGTAGCGATGGAAGTGGCTCTCAGCAGAGAGGGATGCTGGAGAGGGGACAGGAAAGGAAGATAATCTTCCCTGAAGTCTCGTTGTCTCTGGCTGTCTCTTCTCCAAAGTCCAGCCATCCCCCTGAAGTCAAGTCAGCTCTCTCCAATCAAGCCGCTTCTCTCCTCTACTGACTGAGTCTGGGGTCTTTATAGGCACAAGATGGGGATCCTGCCAGGCCACAGGTAGTTTTGGAAAAGGCAACATTTTATGGTTAGAAAGACATTATTCAGAAAGAACCAATTGAGAGAGAGTGAGCGAACAGGGATAGAAATTCTCACTTTTGAGCCACGGGTTTCGGGATTTTTGACCTGAAGGTGGGATTTTGCCAGGGGCCCACCCCTGTCTGCCTAGAATTTCTCTGCATCATGCCTCTATCAATACAATTCTTATTAAAATGTATAAGTGGTACAGATAGGCAAAAGTGTAAAGAACAAGCAAGCCAGCCAGCTCTGAGCCACACTGCCTGGGTCTCAGTCCTGGGTCCATCCCTTACTAGCTATGAGACACTAGGAGAGCTGCTTACCCTCTCTGTGCATAACTTTCCAGAGTATTAAATGAGATGGTACCCAGGAAGCACCTTGCACAATGCCTGGAATGGTGAACACTTAATAAATGTCATCTTTACTGATCCTATGATGTTTAATAAAGATAACATCTGCTTTGGAAGAGATGCTTTTAGAAAGACAGGATCATCAAAACGCTTTCTTCTTTTTGTTTTGTTCCCATTTACATCATTTCCCTTAAAATAGTATCAGTTCTGAGGTATTTAAATTTTTATTCAGCTAAAAAAATAGTTCGACATTGCAGATATGGCATGGTTGGTCATACTCATTGTTTAAAAATAAAAGATCAACAACAACAACAACAGAAAAAACCTTTTTGATGATGTTCACTGGAAATCTTGACACTTCGATTCATCTTTTGACCATCTTCCTGTTTCAGTAAGATTCTCATGAGACTCTTGGAAGAATATAGTCGAACACACTCGAGAGTGAACTGTGCACCCACTTGTGTTGTAAGGATGTTGTTTATATTTTAGATCCTGTTTTCTTCCTGGATGAAGTGCCGCTGTTACCAGGTGCTTCTCCCACTGTTATCGTCTCCTCCTCAGGACTCAGCCTGCTGGAGGCAGCTTCCTGCAGGCTCTTTGTGAAACTGGCCACTAAAGAATAGGAGAGAGCCTGTCAAAGGTTATCTCCCACCTGGGTTGCAGTTTCCATGAATATCAAGGTTCATCACAATCTGCTGCAGCAATTTATATGATGTGTCACAGGGCACATAGAAGAGACAGAGTTCTTGCTGAAGGAGAGCTCAGAAGGGGGAAGAAAGATAATGGGGGTGGGCAAATGAGATGCTCAAGGGAATTCCTTCAGTCAGATGCTGTAGACATCAGTTAAAATACAATGCCTAACCCTTCGGGAGAAAATAATGAATGCATGACACACTGTACAATGAATTCTAAATTGCTTTGCACATATCTGATGGTCATGTTGCTCCCAAGAACAACTTTCGTTCAACTATCCAAATAGAATGAACACCTACTTCCAAGAAAAAATGTTGTTACCTTCTTAGATAATTAACCTCCAAAATTGAGGCAAAATGGACCAATTTTACTCCAAGAATCAAGAGGCAATTCATGAGGTAATCAGAAAGCAAGGATGCTTAATTATGCATCTAAACCTCCTGATTCAGCTATGCCATGCCATAGAGCCAAAAGGAAGATTGATCTCTGCCCAAGTCTACTTCCCAGACTGGGAAGATTAGCAGGAGGGCAGAGGCTCACAGGGGTACAGAAACTGACAGTATGGAACCCCCACTGCAGCCCTGTTAGATATTTCAATATCTGCCAAGAAGTAAGCACCATGCCTGTAGAATCCACTTACTTAAGGAAATGAATTACTAGGGTTGCATCCTCTGAGTTAGCAGTTATTGACGGTAACAGCAAAGACTTGACTTAGGAATGGGGAAAATATCACTCGTTACACTTCCTCTGAGCCAATCTCAGCTATTTCCTCTTTAGTACTCATGGCTTCCTTCCAGGCACAGACAGCCTCAAGTAACATTCCTATAATTCCCAAACCAGCCCGTCCTACCCCAAACCAGTTCACTGATTTCAAGGACAAATCCTAAATGGTAATCATAACATCAAAACGCAAAGCATCATCAGGAATTTTCCCCTTGTTGACAAATTAGAGGGAAAAATGGAGCTGAAGAGGGTGATGTTGAATAAGAGAACATCATTATCATTTCTTAGAAGTACTATTGTGATAAGTTTTCATAGATGTCAGAAAATAGAGATTTGGGAAATACATAGAACTGCTTTTATTCTGAATTAGTTGTTCTGGAGTCAGGTAAAAATCTTTCCTGAATCCCTAAGACAATCACTTTCCACCAATTGTATAACACTAAGAAGGTTTTAGACCACAAGGGAATTTGAAACACTTCCCACTAAGCTAGAACTAGAATATGTCTAGGGAAAGCCAAGTTTCTGATAAAGAGATTTCAGTCTCAAAAGCAAGTGAGAAAACATTGATTTAATTTTTAAAAATCCAATGAGCCTCACTACTCTGAAAATATTAATCAAAAAAGAAAAAAAAGAATTATGGTTTCTGCTCACACTGGCTATAATACTGAAGCTATACTCCAACATATGCCTAATACATTGTCTAATCCGTGTTTAACATTCTGTATTTAGTGTTTTAGTCATTTGAGTTAGGACCTGCATTCAAAAAAATATTTATTGAATGCCTAACATTTCCATGCACTATGTTAGGCAACGGCTATGCAGAGATGTTTGAAACACAGCATTTGACCCCTAGTATTTCAAATTACTACCTAATGAATCATTGTTAAAAGTAAAAATTTTCCTAGAACATTTTGAGCATCAAAATAAACAATAGTTATAGATTATAGACCACAAAATAAAATTTTAAACCTATGAGATGAAAGAAAGAGAGAGAGAGAAAAAATTGAGGGAGGGAGGGAGGGAGGGAGGAAGGAAGGAAGGAAGGAAGGAAGGAAGGAAGGAAGGAAGGAAGGAAGGAAGAAGGAAGGAAATGGAGGAAAGATGTGAGGGAGGGAGAAAGAGAAGAAAGGAAAGAAGAAAGCAAGCAAGCAAGAAAGAGAGAAAGAGAAAAAAGGAAGGAAGAAAGGAAAGATGTGAGGGAGGGAGAAAGAGAAGAAAGGAAAGAAAGAAAGAAGAAAGCAAGAAAGCAAGCAAGAAAGAAAGAGAAACAAAGAAAAAGAAAGAAAAGAAAAGAAAGAAAAAGAAAGGAAGGAAAGAAGGAAATAAAAGAAAAAGAAGGGAGAGAGGAAGAACCTTGCTAAGACTAGATTTCAAACTAGTAAATATGGAAGAATAAAGGAATTTCACTATATTGGCCAGGCTGGTCTCCAACTCCTGTCCTCGTGATCCACCCACTCGACCTCCTAAAATGCTGGGATTACAGGCATGAGCCACCAAAGAGAATTTTAAAATTCCTTTATTCAGCAGGGCACAGTGGCTCACGCCTGTAATCCCAGCACTTTGGGAGGCCGAGGTGGGTGGATCACGAGGTCAGGAGTTCAAGACCAGCCTGGCCAATATAGTGAAACCCTGTCTCTACTAAAAATACAAAAAATTAGCCAGGCGTGGTAGCAGGTGCCTGTAATCCCAGCTACTGGGGAAGTTGAGGCAGGAGAATTGCTTGAACCCGGAAGGCAGAGGTTGCAGTGAGCCAAGATCGCACCACTGCACTCCAGCCTGGATGACAGAGCGAGACTTTGTCTCAAAAAAAGAAAAATCGCTTTGGGCCACCACCATAATAGTAATTGTTATAGAGATGAACTATTAGTGGATGCTAAAACTACAGGTGGAAGTTTGATTTAAAAAACAGATACTTACATAAACTCAAAGCATTTTCCCACAAGACACGTATTTAGTACAAAGGGAAAAAACAGTAATTTTACAGTGGAGAAACCCTATCATCTTAACCAAAGGGATAAAAATTACCACCAATAATGAGAAAAATAGACATCATGTGCCCCTCATTAGATTTCACTAAGAAAGACAAAACCTCACATCTGAATATTGCCAAAAATGCATAATGTAAATCAAATCATGAGAAAAATTCAGACAAACCTAAACTGAAATGTGATCCACAAAATAAGTGTCCTGTATTTATCAAAAGTATCAAGGTCATGAACAATAAAGAAACACGAAATAATTGTTTTACAATGAAAGAGAATAAAAAGACATAACAATCGAATATAATATGTGATCATGGACAGGATACCAAATGATAATTTTTTTTTTTTTTTGCAGTAAAAGACATTATGGACAAATGATAAAATTTGATAAGATCTGTCAACTAGATGAAGGCTCACAAGTGTTTTCTCTAGATCAGATGGTAAATGTTTTCAGAGACTGCAGGCCATGTAGTCTCTATCACAACTATTTAACAATACCATTGTAGGCAGAAAGCAGCCAAGGATGGTCCATAAACAAATGGGCATGGCTGTGTTCCAATAAAACTTTACTTACAAATATAAATGGGAAGCCACATTTACCAACTGCTGGACTAAATTAATACTAGATGAATATTAATTTCCTAATTTGCTTATTGTACTGCGGTTATGTGAAAGAACATTTATTTTTAGGAATCATGTACTGAAGCATTTCGGGATAAAAGACATCATATTTGCAACTTACTCCCAAAAATTTCAGAGAAAGAAAAAGAAGACAAATAATAAACAGGTAAATAAAATAAATAAAAGAAGACAAGAAATAAATAAATTTGAATATTCGGGGAACCTGGTGAAGGATATATGGAAACTCGTAGTACTATTTTTGCAAATTATCTTTAAGTCTGAGATAATTTCAAAAACAAAGAGCTAAAAGCAAAGCATGGTGGTACGTGACTCCTCTAGTCCCAGCTACTCAGGAGGCTGAGGTGGGAGGAGCCTACGAGTTCAAGACCAGCCTGGGCAGCGTAGGGAGACCCTATTTCTAAAAAACATATCAATTTAAAGTTGAGAAAATGAATTATGGGAGGAAGCCCAAGTGGAATAATGCCATGTAGATAGAGAAAATGACTTGAGAGGTAGGAATGTAGGAGTGTAATGGAGAGTCAGCAGCAAGACATAAAAATTATAGTTGACAGAGATAATGGGGATAGAATTTCCTCTAGGGCTGCCTTTTAAAGACCAACTTAAATAAAACTGATTCCCATTTTCTTACAGGCCATAACTTTCAATGATGCCCAAAAGCACAGTTCACATAAATGTTCCTCCTACTATGCATTGTGTGCAAAATGCATAACTCTAAAGGGAAATTGCTTCTACATTTTCTCCTCCTCAACTCCCACATTGTTGGGGTTGTCTGGGCTTTTCAAATGCCACAGAAATATTTTGCAGAGCGCAAAGAGCTGCCAAACACTGCAACCAAAGTTTGTCCAGACATATGCATAAGTGACTGGGATGTGAATTATGAGATTATGGAAATAAAATCTTTACCTCTCAGACAGTTTCCAAGGCAATGCCTTAGAACTGATATGGACAAGAGGCAGGAGGGTGGGGGTCCTGAGCAAAGGCCCTACCCTCAAGCCTAGATACCTGAAGCCCTAAATGGGAACAGGCATTCCAATTTTTGCACCCAAAAGTTGCCTTTTAGCCCGCCACACCCCCCTATCCTGTACCCATATAAACCACAAATCCCCAGCTCTAGGAGGAGAGAAGGAGACAAAGAGAAGAGTAGTAGAGACAGGGAGAAGAGAAGGAATGTTGGGAGGAGTTCGGCTGGGGACGGTTGGAGAATCAGCCACTGGACAGCCAACTCCAGGGAAAGACCATCTTCCCACTCCATCCCCTTCCCAGCTCCCCATCCACCCCCTAAGAATGACCTCCACCACTAAATAAAACCCCAGCATTCACCATCCTTCAAATCCATCTGTGACCCAATTTTTCTGGGACACTGGACAAGAGCTCAGAATACAGAAAGCTGTCACTCTGGCCCTCTGTCCTTGCAAAAAGGCAGAGGGTCCACTGAGCTGGTTAACACTTAAGCTTTACATAGACAACAAAGTTAAAAGAGCTCACTATAACACACACCTGCTTGAGCTTCTGCACCCGTCTGTCTGCATGCTCCCCCTCCCATAAGGAGTTTGAGCAGTGGCAGCTACCGAACAGAGGAGCCACATCCTTGTCGCATGTCCCACAAGGTGGGTCAGGGAACTCTCCCATTTCAGAACTATGATAAAAATTTGGACAGTCATCCTGATATTATACAAATTTGAAAAATTAGCCTTTCCCCGGTAAGAGGGAACCCAAAATATGGGGAGCTCTATACCACAAAGGTTCAATTGTTGCTCATGCTAAGTCCAATGCAGACTTTTTTCCAGGAAAATTCTCTCCAGGACTTCTCCATCTTATGTTGCCACCATTTCCCCGTCTCAGCTCCCAAGGCCTCTGCAGCACAGGAGGGGAGAACCCAAAAGTCATGGAGGGATTTTGGGGGCAGAAATGAAAGGGGCAGACATCACTTCTGCTCACAACCCGTTTGCCAAAACAGGTCCACAGCTCGAACTTAACTGCAAGCAAGGCAGAGAAAGGAAGGCAAGGAAGCACTGATATTTTGTGAGCACTAAATATCTCTGCCACCAAATCTCTTCTGGTTTTTGTTTAGTAAAAACCCATAAACTTTTATCAAGATTGTCATTTAATAGAGAATGGAATTGGATACATACCAAGACTCCCCCATACACATGTATTGTGTTTAATAGGACAGACTGACCTACATGTGACCAATAGGATCTGAAACTACTGTAACAATCCATCCTTTCCCCTACCCCCAACTTCAAGTCATGAAATAGAAACCAATTAAAAAGTATTTCCTTGGCATTTGGTCTCAAATGATCCTTAGCCACCGGACTAAGTTTAGGGCATTCAGGTCTCTATTCTAAACCTAAGGTAAACCCTATAAATGTCACAATGCATTTTGGCATTAAATCTCCAGCCTTTGAGAAGGTTCATGTGACATTTTCTTTGTGACAGAAATGATTGCAAGAGTTGATTTTGTTGGTTGGCTTTTTGTTTCAATTGCAACAGAGTCTGAAAAACTACCCGACAACAAGTACACGGAATACCACTGTCCCCATAATAATACTGCAAGAGAAAAACATCTCAGGGAGAAAGAAGTTAGTACATTTCTGACATTCCAAGGTGTGAAAGGAAGCAATCTGACGTCTGAAAGCCGGAAAAAAAACAGTTCCTTGGCCCATGCTGTTCATACACCAAGGTCATCTAGAAAGTTATCAGAACTCAAAAATAAATAAAATTAAAAGTCTATTTTAAATGATCTCCTGTATCCAAAAGCTGCAAACAAGCACGTGAAGATTTCAATGTTTTATCTGTCTTGTTTGAAAGTCCTCATTAATACTGTATTATGCTGAGGGGTTATTGAACTCAGGTAAACACTAGAATTACAGAATGATTTCCCAACAAACACATTGCTCAGTATATATAATGAAGACTATAAGAGAAAAATCCTGGGGATGTTGTTAACTGAAAGGTGCAAAAATGAGGAAATGTCATTGCTCAAAAATAATTAGATTAACTGAAAAAACAACTCAATAGAACTAATATCAGACTAAAGCAAAGGAAGTAAAGCAAGCTTTGTCTTGAAAGTCAAATGGTCTCCTCTTATATATGTTCATTTCTAGGGGAAAGGGTGATTTTAAGCTGCCAAATCAGTATAAATACAAGTCCCACTTACGGCCTGGCGCAGTGACTCACTCCTGTAATCCCAGCACTTTGGGAGGCCAAGGCAGGCAAATCTCGAGGTGAGGAGTTCAAGACCAGCCTGGCCAACATGGTGAAACCCTGTCTATACTAAAAATACAAAAATTAGCCCAGTGTGATCGCACGTGCCTGTAATCCCAGCGACTCCGGAGGCTGAGGCATGAGAATTGCTTGAACCTGGGAGGCAGAGGTTGCAGTGAGCCGAGATTGCTCCACTGCACTCCAGCCTGGGCAACGAAGCAAAATTGTCTTGAAAAAAAAAAAAAGTCCCACTTACATTAAAATCTGAAGAGTCCCAGTGCAGGTACTCATGTGCCCACGTGCTCACGTGTGCACACACACACCCACACAAACTGTATATTAACTAGAATATATTTTTAATATATATTTAGTGTGGCAGATGGGAAAGATTGTTGTATGAAACAACCAAAGAGGAGAGATACCAGAAAAAAGTAGAAAAAAATTCAGAAACACTAATAGCATGAAATGATGGAGAGTGTCCTAGCATATCTTCTCTGTACCTTGTTTTTGTCATTTGTTATTTCTGTAATCTGAGAAAAATCATACTTTTTTTCTCCAGGCCCCTGGTTGATCTTCTGCAACATGGGAATGGTAGCATGGATTCTGGAGGATACATGGAAGGATGAAATAACAAAATGTGTGTATATGACTGGAGTTGACCAAGCACTTTCTCGCTTTTCTTCCCTCAAATATATCACTAATATGATTGTGACTCTGAAAAATTTCTAACCACTTGCATGTGTGTTAAACAATAGATTGAAACTGAGTAACAATTAAGTACTATACAAAGAATCAAATGAAGAGTCATTGGCTGGCAAAGATATAAAGAAAGTGTAAGAAAAACAAGATGCTAGGAAGGTTGTATTGTGTTTAATAGGACAGACTGACCTACATGTGACCAATAGGATCTTAAACCACTGTAACAATCCATCCTTTCCCCTACCCCCAACTTCAAGTCATGAAATAGAAACCAATTGAAAAGTATTTCCTTGGCATTTGGTCTTAAATGATCCTCAGAAAATCTACAAATGTGGACATCTATAGGCTCACGATTTTGAAAAGTTATTTGACTCAAAATTTTGGCTCTTGCTTTCCTCATATATAAAGTGATAGGTCAGGCGCGGTGGCTCACGCCTGTAATCCCAGCACTTTGGGAGGCCGAGGCGGGCGGATCACGAGGTCAGGAGTTTGAGACCAGCCTGGCCAACAGGGTGAAACCCCATCTCTACTAAAAATACAAAAATTAGCCGGGTTTGGCAGCAGGTGCCTGTAATCCCAGCTACTCAGGAGGCTGAGGCAGGAGAATTGCTTGAACCCGGGAGGTGGAGGTTGCAGTGAGCCGAGATCGTGCCACTGCACTCCAGCCTGGGCGACAGAGCAAGACTCCATCTCAGAAAACAAAACAAAACAAAATAAAACAAAATAAAATAAGTGATAATGATTATTGTAAAAATAAGGCATTATAGAGAGCCCCTAGCACAGTGCCTAGCAGAAGAATTGCCCTTGACTTCATCCTTTCCCTCACTTCATACATTCAGTTCACGAGTAATTCCTGCAACCTGTAACTTCAACATGTACCACACCACCCATTTCTTCTCATCTTTACTCTTGTCACTTTAGTCTCTCCTCTTTTCAACTTATTATTCATGTAGCGTATTAGTCAGGATTCTCCAGAGAAACAGAGCAAACAGCATGTGTGTGAGAGAAAGATATTTATTCTGAGAAATTGGCTCATGTGATTGTGGAGGCTGGCAAGGTGAAAACCTGTAGGGTAAGGTAGCAACTTTGAGATCCAGGGAAGGCTGATGTTTCAGCTCAAGTCCAAAGAGTCTGCAGGAAGAATTGTTTCTTCCAGAGAAGACACCAATCTTTGTTCTCCTCAGACTTTCAAGTGATTAGATGAGGCTCACCTGCATTTCCAAGAGTAATCTGCATTTCTCAAAGTGTTTTTTTTAAAGAATAACTTCTATTTTAGATTCAGGAGGTACATGAGCAGGTTTGTTACCTGGGTATACTGTGTGATGCTGAGATTTGAGATATGAATGATCTCATCACTCAGGTAGTGAGCACAGTAACCAACAGTTTTTCCACCCTTGCTCCTCTCCTTTCCTCTCCACTCTAGTAGTTTCCAGGGTCTATTGTTGCCATCTTTGTGTCCATGACTACCCAGTGTTTAGCTCTTTCTTACAAGTGAGAACATGCAGTGTTTGGTTTTCTGTTCCTGCATTAATTTACTTAGGATAACGGCCTCCAGCTCCATCCATGTTGCTGCAAAGAATATGATTTTGTTCTTTTCTACGGCTGCATAGTATTACATGATATATACCACATTTTTTATATCTACCACATTATCATTTTCCAGTCCACCACGGATGGGCACCTAGGTTGAGTCCATGCCTTTGCTATTGTGAATAGTGCTGTGATTAACATACCAGTGCATGTGTCTTTTTGGTAGAACAATGTATTTTCTTTTGGATATAGAGCCAGGAATGGGATGGCTGGGTCAAATGGTAATTCTGTTTTAAGCTCTTTGAGAAATTTTCAAACAGCTTTCCACAGTGGCTGAGCTCATTTACATTCCCACCAACAGTGTATAAGCATTCTCTCTTCTTCACAGCCTCAGCAGCATCTGTTGTTTTTTGGTGTTTTTAATAATAGCGATTCTGACTGGTGTGAGATGGCATTTCATTGTGGTTTTGATTTGCATTTTTCTAATGATTAGTGATGTTGAGCATTTTTTCATAGGTTTGTTAGCCACTTATATGTCTTCTTTGGAGAAGTGTCTGTCCATGTCCTCAAAGTGTATTGATTTACACAGAATCTCATCTAAAAAATATCTTCACAGCAACATCTAGACTAGTACTTGACTGAGCACCTGGCTACCACGGTGTAGCCAAGTTGACACATAAAATTAACCATCATACATACAACCACCAAACTCATTCTTTCCCCTGGGCCTTAGTAGCCGCTGTCCCCTCTGTTTGGAAAACTCTTCCTTACATGCTTCATCACTCTCACATCACTCAGATCCCAGCACAAATGTCACCTCTACAGAGAGACCTTCCCGCCTAACCTATGTATTGCATTTTTGCTGCCACCTTCCTCCCCACAACATGATCTCTTACATCTCCTAATTTTATTTTATTTATATGCTTATTACTACCTACAGTCATCTCATTTCCGCATTCTCTCATTTGTTATGTTTCTCCCATTGGCTACAGGATAATTAGCTCTGTGTGTGCAAGGATCTTATCTGCTTCCCATTCTATCTTCAGTATACAGAATCCTGTCTAATACATAGTAGGCATTCACTAAGTATTTGATGAATGAATCAATCAACCAATCAATCCTACGTACTAAAATACTCTTTGATTATTATTTTTATTAATAATTTATATAGTTTATTATTACTGTTATTATTATTTGTACTCTGGTCTTTAAAAATCATACCCATCACACCCGGTGTGGTGGCTCACACCTGTAATCCCAGCACTTTGGGAGGCCGAGGCGGGCGGATCACCTGAGGTCAGGAGTTCAAGACCAGCCTGGCCAACATGACGAAACCCCATCTCTACTAAAAATATAAAATTAGCCGGCGTGGTGGTGCATGCCTGTAATCCCAGCTGCTCGGGAGGCTGAGGCAAGAGAATCACTTGAACCCGGGAGGCGGAGGTTGCAGTGAGCCAAGATCAGGCCATTGCACTCCAGCCTGAGCAATAAGAGCGAAACTCCATCTCAAAAAAAATAAAAAAAATCATACCCATCCCATATCTGGATTATCTTTAATGACAGATGCTGAATTTATCCTTAATCCCACTTATCTGATGATTTCAAATAAAGTTCGTAAAATTTAAATTTTATTATATGAGAAGCAGGAGATAGATTATTAAGAGAATTGAAACAAGAGTTATAAAGCTTAATATTTCATACATTAACTCGTCTGATTATGGATATAAAGAATAGAGCCCTAAAATAGACTGTGCCTACACACACAAAATGACTTTAAAATGATTCAATAATTCTGTATAATTCAGGCTGAAATAACCAAGATTTGAGATATTTGGGTGAGTAAAGTAACGGTGAGCTCCTATTTCTTGGATTAGTTTGTTGGCTGGTTGTATTTCCTCCATTGCTTTGTACATGGAGACCTAACTGAGGAGTGTTTCAAAATTTACACCTGGCAGAGAAAAGGAGCTTCCCTGAAAATTTACTTTCTTTGCAAAGAGATGAAAGTTATGACTTCATTATTTCTGGAGAGAATGAAAACATGTAGGTAGATGTTGGATGGTGAAACCAAGTAAACCTCTTACCGAGGCATCTTTTCATATTTCATTCTATCTATACAATATACAACTAAACTTTTTGACTTGCTGATGAATATGGTGGTTGTAGCAGAAACAGATCTTTTTTTAATGATTGAGCCTAGATTTTGTTAGCATAAAGGCATATGTAGAAGTAATAAAGTCCCAAGGAGGTCTCTTCCACAAGGAAGAAACCCTTCTTTCCCAAAATCTCCTGGATGCCTCAGCTTCATCTTTTCTCTCTGTTTAACCTGAGACCTTCACATGAACATCTACGTTCAATCTTTTTAGTTTTTCATCTTTGAGTTGCATTTTCCCATGAGTCAAATTATTCTTTCAAAAATGTATAACTTGATGAAAATACAGGAACAGAAATTACCTACTTTCTTTTTCCAAAAAAAAAAAAAAAAAAACAAGATGCCAAAGCAGGAAAGAGATGGGCACTCCCTTGATACCCATAGGACATCCTGAGAATCGCTTCCCTGTGGAGCATTTATTAGTATTAACTGAAAGCAAGACAGTAAAAGAGACCTTCTTTAGAAGAACTAAATCTGTATCCAGTTCATTTTGAAGATAAGAGGGAGAAAGGAAACTAACACCCTGCCCCTCCTTCGTGGCAAGTCTAGTCCTGAGCTCTGGACCTCTAAGCCCACTTGTCATTGAACAACATTGTGAAATAGGGATTATGATCCCGATTTACAGACCTGGGCAACTGATTTGACCTCTTTGAGTTTCAGCCAATGTGAGACAGAAAGGAGGATTGAGTTGGTCTGTCCAGCTCCAAAGCCTGCCTAGAAGCAAGCTTCATATCCAGTGACAGAAAAGGCCATCCAATGCAAAAAGCAGAAACCATAAAGGAAAAGATGAATAGGCCTAGCCACTTAAAAACAAAGGAAAAAATTGTATGGCAACAAAAAGACAAGTAACAAACTGGGAAGATATTTGCATATGTAAGAGAAAAATAATTAATACCCAATAGGAAAGTGATTCTTATAAATCAATTAGTAAAAGATAACCTCACAGGAAAAAACAATGGGAAAGGATTAAACAATTCATTAGAGACAGATGTTAAATAGCTCAGAAATATATACAAAGATATTCAAGTTACCCAATAACAAAGAGGACAGCCAAAGTAGCAAAGATTAAGAAGACAGGCCAACAAAACCCTCTGTTGGCAAGAGTTTGAGAAAATGGAAATTTACACACATCTCTGTAGAAACTGTAAATTGGTACTGTCTTCCTGGAGAAATGGGTGACTATAGTTGGTAATAATGTACTGTGTACTAGAAAAACTGCTAAGAATGTAGATGTTAAATGTTTTCACAACAAAAAAAATAAGTATATTGTGGTAATGGAGATGTTAACTAGCTTCATTTAACCACTTCACGACAGAGGCATATATCAAAACATCATGTCGCATACCATAAATACATATAATTTTCATTCATCACCTATAACTTAATTTTAAAAATTTAACTGTGTATGCCTTGAGTCAGTAATTACACATTTAGAATTTAATCTGAATGATAATGATAGAAAAGTTCACTCATAAATGTATGAGGAAAGTAGGGGCACTAATATTGATAATACCTCTCCAAAAATGCTTATCAATAGGCAACTGGTTGAATTATAATAGCCCAAAAATGAATTCCACTATTGAAAAAGATACTGCATGCTCATATATTTTTCTCTTTTATTTTTATATATTTCTATTTCATTTGAGATATATGCATATATTCATTTCAGAAAAAACAAACTATAATTTTTGAGATCTGTAACATACCTAGCACTTTACAAAATTTGCAAAGCAATTTCTCATATTTTATTTCATAGTAAAAACTAAGTTTTCTGTCCAATGATGTTATAGTGTGATATGATTTCATGCTAAAAGCAATAATTTCTCGTTTTGCCTGTGAATTTCTTTTAATTATTTCAAATATTTAAAAGTAGGGAGGCTGCCCAGGTGTTTGGGTTCAGCAACCATGATCAAAAGGAGAGGGAAAATGTGGTTTTCTTTCACTGCATTTCCCTTGAGCATCTTCAAGACCCTTTGAAAGAACAGCTGCCTATCCCAGGCAACCTCTCTGCTTAGTCTACACGGAAGAGATGAAATTCACTCCTAAAGTGTGAGTGTTTTCAGGACCCAGTGAACTGGAACTTTCAGCATCTTCTGCAAGCCCCGTTGGGCCGGCCTTTCATGTGAGCAGGAAGGAAATGACTGACAACTTTCTCGTCTTTATGGAAGGCGGACTTTATTTCCAGCTCTCAGGTCAAAAGGCAGCGGAAAGAAAACAAAATCACTAAGAGATAAAGGCTAAAAATAACGTCCTGTGGGGTGAATCAACCCAGTTTGGGACCCTGAAGACAGCAACAAGGCAAGGATGTGCGTAGGGCTACATCTGCGTCATCCTTCACAGGTGGTCGTGACCAGAATCAAAATGCCTGGGCAAGAGAGGAAGAAGTTCTGCAAACAGGTGTGCTGGAGGGAAGGCGTGGGGATGGGAGAGGAAGAAGCCACTGAGTCGATCCTGGGCTTGAAGCCCACACACTTTCCCAACAGTTCACCTCCGGGAGAGCCCAAGGGCTGGACATGGGCTCGGAAGGAGCTAAAATTTGATTTGGGGTTTTGTGGTTTGGGTGATGCACTTTCAGTTTAAAATATAAATAGATGTGTTTGTGCAGTTGAGCTTTCCTTCTCTTTGCTTTTAATTGTCACTTTAGAAGAAATAAGTCTATGATTCACAGGCTAATGCCAAAAAAGAAAAAAAAAAAGGAGTTCTCATTGGGTGATTTCCTAGTTTATAGGAAGCAATGGGGTAATGGGTTTAAAAGTCACCTGAAAGACATCCGCTATGGACTTTGATGATGAGTATAAGAATGATTCATTTCATTTATATAGCACTTTAATTGTGTTTTTAGTGACATTCTAATTTGGACATACAACTATCCTAGGAGACATAAGGTGATTATTATTCATCATATTTTACAAGTTAGAAAACAGAGGTCAGATAAGTTAAAGATTGCATGTTCCCTTATAGACTGAGCTATAATAAACACACACACACACCACACGCACGCACGCGCACACACACACACATACACACACACACACATACACACCAGGCAGAATCATTATTATTTCCCTAACTGTACCACTGGGCAAACCTCCAAGGGGAAAACTGGTATTAGATGCTGCTAAGGAGAATAGTGCAAAAAATAAATAAAAAATACTGAGTAGAAAAGTATGAGAAGGATTCTAGCCTACATGGATTTAAAAACAAACTAGATCCCAACGGGATTTGAGCAGTGCTACCTTACAAGGTCTTTCCAACTGGCTGCTAAATGCTTCCACCAGAATATGCCACTAGTCCTAGGCACCACATCTATATGCACTAAACAAGACTGATCATCTTTCTTTATCCTCCTCCTTCCTTCCATTTCTATGTTAATGATGTCACTGTCTTCCCAGGCTCCCAGACTCCAGTGAGTTTTCCAATGTATCCACCTTCCCTGCCTTCTACATTCAATCAGTCCTCTTGCTTCAACCACTGAAATGACTCTTATATGTTTTCTGTCTTATATCCTAATACAATCCAGGATTCCTCCCACCTAGACAAATGCAATAATTTATTCTCTCTTCTCACTGCCTCCACATCTAATACAGCAGCTCCAATTCATCTCATGATCTATTCCAGCCAATCTTTCCTTAAATGTGACCTGATTATAACACTGTGCTGCTCAACATCCTTCACTTGCCATAGAATAAAGTCTAAATTTGTTGGCCGTGACATTTGAGATCATTCATACAATGGTCTCCAAATGTACATTTACAAAGATCCCCAATTTAAACAACACTGTAAGACCGCTTTCCCCAAATACTTCCTCTTACCTCAATATCTACCTGCTCAAGATCACTTTACCCTAAATATGCCCTCTTACCTCAATATTTGCCTACTGAAATTCCTACATCTCCCTTCTTTGTCTCCAGAAATATTCACATCCTTCAAGGTCTAGTTCAGATGTCCTCTACTTGATGGAGCCCTTTCCAATTATCTGAGCCATTAGACACCCCATTCTTTCCTTCTGCTCCCACTAGACTTGGCATCTCCCTTGCACCGTCTATCACATTTGGCCTCTTAATAAAATTGTTTTGTTTCCTAATACATTGCAACCTCTTTCAAGGTTTTTATAGAGATCATATTCTATACTTTACATCCTGGAAAGTGCTTGACATAACCCTTTGCCCATAGAAGATACTTAATATATATATATCAGTTGTAATAAATTAGAAGGACTAACTAAAGCTGGTAGCATAACTTCCAAGTTATTGAAGCATGCAATAATAACACCAAGCTACTTGCAATTCCCCAGACACTTATAATGAAAGCAATAGCTATTATTTACTGAACACTTACTATATGCTGAGGATATCCTACGCATCTTCTAGCCCATAGCAACCCTGTGAAATTTGTCATGTTCACATTTTACATATGAGAAAACAGAGGATTAATAACCCCTACAAAGGTACACAGATGGGAGACAAAGGACAGAGAATCAACGTTATCTAATTCCAGAATGTGCTCCTCACCACCATGCTATCGCCACAACTAAAGTAATGGATGTGTTTTCACAGGTATCCTGCACAGTTTCCCTAAAGAGGTAATACTTTTTCACCAAGGCATACACATCCTCTTGCCCAACCTACTCTGGAGAACAGCTGGATAAAGTCATGATGGGTATAAACCATGGCTGAACACCAAGCTGTGAGCTAAAAGAAAACATAATCTAGAGCCCAAGAGTAGAAAAGGGGTCACCAAAGCAAGACCAAGACAGGAGCAGACCCAGTAGCTGATAGGAATTGAATCCAACAGACAGTGAAGCTGGAAACCTGACTTGGAACAGACAGGGGCAGGCATATGGACAAGTGCAAGGTCTGAAGAGGTCAGCAGTAGACAGGAACAAAACAAAAAGCTGACCTGCCAGGGGTCCAGAACACAGTCATGAAGAATGGGCAAGGAGTCAAATTCAAGCAACCCCAAGGCTACAGCTCCAGATGTGCTGATGTTTCTGGGAAGGCAGGACACAATCTCAAACATTATCTGACTTGGGACTTTTAGGTACAGTTAAATGGAAAGTCCTGCCCAGAGAAAAGAATGGTGTCTGGGGGGAAGGTAATTCAGAAACTTCCGATAATTTATTTTTATATCCCCAAAAGGCCATGGCACAATTGAAAGTGCACAGTAAACACTCCATAAACATTTGTTGATTACCTAATAGAGACGGAAGTTTGTTTATATGTTTTCCTCTTGTAAACACAAAGTAAATCATACCCAGTCAAGTGCCCCTTGCTTAAACTAGCACAACAAATCAAAAGTACCCTAACGAGGCCAATTCTTTTGTAGGGTGCAGAGTTGAGTCCTGCGGGAGAAGACTGCTCTATTCCCTAAGCCTGAGTAACTGGAAATGCCATACATCGCTGCCAGGGAATAAACAAAGATTCCCTGCCCACTTAAGAGCACTACAAGCATTCTCCAAGATATTATGATTTCAAGCAGCATTTGGGAAGCTAGCTTGAGTCAAAACTAGACTCTTCCAGAAAGACCCATTCCATAACAACACTTCAAAAACTCATCTTTCCCAGATAAGAAAATTCACTATACATCATCATCAAATTTCCCAAAAAATCCAAGTTATCTCTGTTATAGAGGTCAAAATTCAAGGCCAATCATTCACTCCAAATAGAACTTTTTCAGATGTTTGAAATTCCCACATGAGTTAGACCAGACAAGATAAACTCTGCCCTTAGAGATTGCAGGAGGGGGGGGTTTATCTTCAGCAATTTTCCCTTGTAATCTTTGCTCTCAGATATCCTGAACTGAACTCATTATTCTATTTCAAATAGTATCAGTAACCAAAGTCAACAGAGAAAAGATTATTTTTATTGTTTATGAAATACTTAATATTTATTGTATGATATTGAAGGCTTAAACAAAATATCCTTCTTCATGGGTTACTCTATAATAATAATACCACCTGTAATAGCTTCCATTCAGTCCTAAATAAATTCTCCCTTCCTGCTAAACAGGAATATAAAACATTAAAACCCATGAACAAAATTAACATTTTTAACTCGGTCATTTTAACTAGCCAGTTCTCTATTTATCATGGATGTTGTGACCTAATCATTACTTCCCCTAATAGGTTTTATTCCTTTAATGATTTTAATAGGCAAATCAGCCCCTTTTATGGGAGCTGGGATGATACACACATCCCATAACCAGTATCAGCCCTGTCTCAGTCACAAAACAAAAAGGCAACACAGTCATTTAAATCATAAATTAATACTCACACTTAGGCAAGGAAGAATATGTCCTAAGCTTTACCATAAGCTAATGGCCAAACTGTTAAGTCTACATAGATGTTTCTGTGAATCTACTGAAAAGTAATGAAAGTGTGAATATAGGAGAGGGTTCTCACTGAAGTCTAAAACATAGGTTAAAAATTATTTTTCCTTTACCCTTACAGAAAGGAGAGGAAAATCAGAAAATATTAACATAACCTAACTGTCCTATGGAATAAATGCAAGTGTCTCCTGATGGAAACATAGTTCCCTCAATACTGTAGTTAAGATGTTTTCCTCTAAGGCTAAGTAGAAGCAACAACATGGGTCTTACACACTTACCCATCAAAGGCAGAGCCAAAAACTGTGTTCGACCATCCAAACTCTGCTGGCCAGCCAACCTCAGACGTTCGTGGAATATTACTTCTCCTTCGCCTGACTGGGCAGAAGATAACTGACATTAAACACCTGGAACCCACAACATCATTCTTATCAGGCAGGCAGCATCAGAAAAATCTAACTATCTATTTACAGGAGAATGACCGCATATATAGAGTACATCCTACTATAAAATGCAACCTGCAGTTTAAAATTAAAAGTGGTTCTGAGTATACTTATACAGAAAGAGTTTCAAGAGATACTTGACATGTTACAAGCACGTTTATGTTTGGATGTGCAGTGGGATACCATTTACAGAAAGCCAAAATCACAAAAGAGCACAGCTCATCTAGAAGGATAAGCCAATCCAGCAAGAGAGTGCCAGGACTGAGGGTCGGCCATCAACAAGGGCTTTGGGTTTACTTGTATATTTTCACAATGAGAAGTACTGATGCATCTTTTATGTAAATGCCTTCTGCTCTTCTCCCCTTCCTCCAGCAAGGGCTTCTGGCCAGTCATGATCACCATGTTTAGTTGCAAGAAGGGTAGCCGCTCACGCAGTAAGCACCCATGATGGGCTATGTGGCGTACTATGTAGGATATATCACCTGTGTCCATCTTCTTGGGAGATTTGTCCTAGCACTTAGCTCTGGCTTTTTGAAAGCTACTCTATTTTTCTTTTTCTTTTTTTTTTTTTTTTTTTTTTTGAGACGGAGTCTCACTCTGTCACACAGGTTGGAGTGCAGTGGTGTGATCTCGGCTCACTGCAAGTTCCGCCTCCCGGGTTCACACCATTCTCCTGCCCCAACCTCTCGAGTAGCTGGGACTACAGGCACCTGCCACCACGCTGGGCTAATTATTATTATTATTATTATTTTTGTATTTTTAGTAGATACGGAGTTTCACCGTGTTATCCAGGATGGTCTCGATTTCCTGACCTTGTGATCCACCTGCCTTGGCCTCCCAAAGTGCTGGGATTACAGGCAGGAGCCACACGCCCAGCCCTTGAAAGCTACTCTTAAATTTCTTATCGAAATGACTCAAAGTTTTATCTGTTTGACCCATTGCCTTTCAACTTCTTAGAGAACGCTCCATTTCAATTAAACAAGGTAGTTTGTTGCTCACAGTACTATTTTCCTGCTCAAAGACCTTCTGGGGCCCCTCTGCTCCCTGAAGCTTCCTCTGGTGGTCCTCTGAACCAGTATCTTTTTTCCTGAATTAATAAATCTTTTAGTAGGTTTCCAAAGCACTTTAGTGAGTACTGCAGCTCATAAACTAGGATTAAAAACAACAACAACAAAATCTATGCCTTTTTTATTTCTTCCAGTTTGCTAGGCTTCCCCACAGCAGAATGACAGCATCAATAATTTACAATGATTCTCCAAGTAAACTAATCATGCAAACCACACTAATAAAACATTGTAAGCCTAGAACTGTGCTAATGACAACACAGTGGTTACAAAATTAATGATCTCCCTGAACTCTTTATCCAAAAATATCCCACAGCACTTTACGGTTTTAAGATATCAAGAACCATTTTCCCTCTGCACAAGCAATTTGCTAGCTTCCCCCAGAAAGCACAAATGGCCAGGATAGGAAGTGTATGCTTAAAACTGGAAAATTACAAATATGTGAACCAGCTCTTGAAATTCCCCTTTGCACTGGATTAGAGCCAAGGTAACGAGTCTTACGCTTCCAGCCATGCATGAAAGATGTTTGGGGCTTTTTCTAATCCAAGAGCCAGAGCACTTTTTCATGTTGACTTCCAGGGGACAAGACACTAAGTGAAAGCATATCTTGCCACATGATTGACTTTTCTATTTTTTCTATTTATTTAAATGTGTCATCACAGCTAACCACATCTTTCATTTTATCCCATCCTATTAAGAAATAGGATAAGAGATTTGAGCCCATCATTGGTTTTTTTTTTAAGTAAGGATTTAAATGATAGATCTGAAACAGAAGGAATCGTCAGAAGGCTTGAAATTGAGCAGTATTCAAACACGGGTAAAGAGCACGAAATACCACCAAATCTGACCACCCACCCTACATTCACTTATCAATATGAAAACACTTTGTCCACAGTAAAGGGCTTTGAAAATGTAAGATATTATTTTAAAGGCTATTATAAAATGTCCAACAAGGACTCTGAGCTAAGCATATCGTATAGCACTAAATGTAGTGTTGGTAGGCGCTTGCGAGTTTTAAAAATCGTTACTCATTGTTATTAAGATGAATAATTAGTGTAGCAGCTGTTGGTGAGCCAAACACTCATCTTTGATACAGACTTACCAGGAAGAAATGCCCATTTTCTCAGCCTCTCACCTCTCCCTTCCCCTTGGACCCCAAAGCCACACAGGATGGGCAAAGTAGATCACGTGTTCGATGCATTGTGTATGTGCAAATCAGCATGTGTACACATCCCACTCTTCTTTGAGGAACTTGCACTAAGAGGATGGTAAAGGAAGGAGCAAAGCTGACTGTCCGAGCTGACTTCCAATCAGGATATCCCAGCTGGAAGCAAGCCAGCTTCCGCTCCTTTGAATAAAGCAAGAAAGACGTGACCTTTCTTATAAGTGAATGAACAATACCATCGGCATGACCCCTTTTATAGTGTGACTCTAAGTCATTTGGTAACAAGTGAACTCCTGGAAAAGACTGGTCCGGCAATAAAGTCTGAATATTCCAAAAGGCTGAATGAAACTGCCTAGTCATTCGTCTTTAAAAATCCACTTTTAAGTATTTCCTTTCACTTCAATGATTACCCTCAGGAGTAGTAAGAATCTAGGCATCTCATACACTGCTGACAAAAGAATATGGGGGTGAGGTCTCTTGGTGTCTTCACATTACTTAACAGCAAAAGCTTTCAGAATGTCCTTAACCTCTAACGTAGAAATCCTGCTTCTAGGAATTTATCCTGAGTAAACATTTGTAACGTCACAAACACTTGGCTACAAGAACAATTTTTATAAAGCAATTTATAAGAAAGAAAAATTGCAAGACATCTTACACACACAGTAGTCAGAGCCAGTTATATTCACTATAGTACACTCATATGATCACATATTCTGCAGTTATTAAAGAATGAGTATGCTTATTAAGAGTAATAAGAGCAAACATGTTTTCATTTTGGTAAATTTATGTTTGTATTGGTTGTGTGTAGGACAGACACACACACACACACACACACACACAGGGATACACACACACATGCACTTTGAGAGTCTAAACCCAAAAAATATAACCAGAGTTATTTCTGAATGCTAAGATTGTGTTTCATTGTTTTCTACTTGCTTATCTGCATTCTCCCAATGAATATCTATTTTAATCATAATTTTTTAAAGTTATGTTAAAACTCTGCAACCCAGAGGAGTACAAGATAGTTTTTGTTTTTGTTTAGTTTGGTTACTGTCACTGCTATTTTCTTTGCTTCTGGTTCTTATGTATGCTTTTTGTTTGTTCGTTGATTTAAAGGTAAGGTGATTAAGGTATGTTTAGCTCATGGACAAAAGAGAGTTCTCCCAGTAGATTTCTACATTATCCTGCTTTGTATGCCTTTCCCTGCTGACCTGATGAACACGTTCTCACCTGCACTGGGAAAGAAAAATAACTTCAGGATGGAGAGTCAAAATAACCCAGATGAGGTTTATGGCCTGGGCAAGGATGAAGGCTGTTGTGTGGACCCTTATGAGCACAACTGAAGTTCCGGACTGGTTGGCAGTTAGCACACACCCTCCAGTTTCCATAATTGCACTTCCTTAGGCCACCGGTGTGAGATCCTTTCTCTACCCCTCCTCCCAAGGGGTCATGAAGTTAATCCTGTTAAAACACACACACGAGATTAAATCATCTTTTCATTTTTCAGACAAGCACATAACACCACCCTGACACTGAGCAGATCGCCTCCAGCTGCCTTCATAGGATGCTACTGGAGACCAATCTTTATAACCAGAAGAGGAGGAGGAGCTATTCTAACCTGTCGTTTTCTTCCTTTACATCACTTTTTCCTTTTAGGTCATATCCAAAAAAGGAAGGTAAATATATGTTTTAAATCATCTGCAGCAGTGTCTTAAATTATGTCATTTCTTAAAGAAGGAGGAGGAGGAAGAGGGAGTAGAGGAAGAAATAAGAAAGAAAACTGGAAAGAGAGGGAGGGAAGTGAGGGGAGGAGAGGGGAGGGAGGGGAGGGGAGGGGGAAAGAAGAAAGGGGAGGGGAGGAGAAGGAAGGGGAGGGGAAGGGAAGAAAGGGGAGGGGAGGGGAAGGGAAGAAAGAGGAGGGGAGGGGAAGGGAGGGGCAGAGAGGGGAGGAGAAGGGAGGAAAAGAACATTAGTGATTGTCTTTCTGGTTCCTTTTCTACTGAAGCTTCACCTATAACTTCTTTCTATGAGATCCACTACTAGGCAATTCTGAGAGCTCCAGGGAACAGCTGCAAGGACACATTTCTGGCTAAATAAATAAGGTTTTCTATCTTGATTTATTCATTCAGCAAGAACATGTCTCCATGTCAAAAGCTGACTTAAGAATCTTGTAAAAATTCAGCAAGTATATCGTTGCATTTTTTTTTTAATTAAAAGGATTGTGTGACAAGGGAAGCAGTGTTCTACAGTTTATCAAGAATGAGTAGAGGAATCACTATACGAAGTATAATTTATCCCTTTTTCCATATCTGACTATTCTATGTACTTTTTTTTTTTTTTTTTTTAAAGAGGGAGTCTTGCTCTGCCGCCAGGCCGGAGTGCAGTGGCGTGATCTCGGCTCACTGCAACCTCCGACTCCCAGGTTCAAGCTGTTCTCCTGCCTCAGCCTCCTAAGTAGCTGGGATTACAGGCATGCGCCACCACACCTGGCTAATTTTTGTATTTTTAGTAGAGATGGGGTTTCACCATGTTGGCCAGGATGGTCTCAATCTCCTGACCTCGTGATCCACCCGCCTCGGCTTCCCAAAGTGCTGGGATTATAGGGGTTGAGCTACCGCGTCGGCCTTTCTATGTCCTTATTTTGTAGAATTCCTTCCCGTCTGCTTAAATAATCATAAGTGATGAGAAATCTACCAAGCATAATATGACCTTTCATTTGCAAGTGTGTACCGCCCAAAGAAATATCATGGTGCCTTCTTCAGAGTACACAGAGAGTACTCTTCAGATTGTAGGTCTGGCTCAAGAAGAAACTAAAGAATGGAGAGCTGTTCCTAGGCAAG